>NC_073389.1:14697511-15310011 GCF_028641065.1 Leucoraja erinaceus | reverse complement strand
AACACCCCTGACCTGACCTGAAAACATTAGCGGTAATAACGTTAGTTTGCAATGCAGTTAGTTGATACAATTTTGAAATGCAGAGTCAAATGTTCCTTTCATATGTTTCACCTCATAAAACTTGACCTAATTTCTGCTTGGAATTATGGAACCAATGCTTAACAAAAAAATCAATCATTTTCAGTTCATTCACTTTTATCCTTTCGAAAGAGTCAACTAAATACAGACATTGTATGCGGAACCATTGTGGTTCCTAAAGTTCCTCAAAAAAAAAATCTCACTCTGGTTTTCCTGATGAGGTGGATTGCCATGGTAACCATGACAGCAAAGGGAGATGGGCTGAAGAGATCAGCTAATGAAGTCATGTCACCGAATACATTTTCCTGATAGCCCTCAGTTTCCAATGCATGGAAGTGAAGGGGGAAGTCAGGAAAATTACAATCATCTACAAAGTGGTTTTCAGCAAGTGTTGGAGCTACAAGTTTACGTCCCCAGGGTTATCCTTGGGCTAGAGACAAAGCAGCTTGCGAGGTAGTTGAGGTATTAGATTTAAATTTTCTAAAATTCATGAGATTTGGGAAAGATTGTGTCAGATTGGAACTCTATGAATGTAACCGCTCAAAAAAGGGAGAGAGACAACAAAAAAAATACATCTCTAGTGCCAGTTAATTTAACATTTATCAAAGGGAAGATTTTTGACGTTATGAATAAAGGCTACATCACAGAAACAGATGATGCCTCAAAAGTTATTGTAGAAAACAAAGGCTCCCGGTGAAACAATGGGTGCAGTAGTAGAGCTGCTGCCTCACAGCGCCAGAGACCCGAGTTCAATCCTGTCTACACATTCTGGCTGTACGGAGTTTGCACATTTTCTGTGACCGCATGCGTTTCCTGCGGCTGCTCTGGTTTTCTCACACATTCCAAAGTTCTGCAGGTTTGTAGGTTAATGGCTTCTGTAAATTGTTCCTACGGTGTGGGATAGAACCAGTGTACGGGGTGATTGTTGGTCAGCGCGGACTCATTGGGCCGAAGGGCCTGTTTCCACGCTGCATTTCTAAACTAAACAAATAGCATATTTAATTGGATGGAAGTGTAGCTGGCCATAACCCTACCTCACAACTTGATCTCAGCGCTAAACCACTACAGTCTATGTACTTTAGTTATTGCACTATCATGGCCTGCTGTCAGAATAACTGATCAGTTATTTTTGGTATTGTTGTGTCTAACGTACTGATCCTTGTGCAGCATGTTAGAATTTCATTTTTCCGGTTCACATCCAGCGTGTATGACAAATAATCTCTCTTGACCCATGAGCAGGCAAACAGGAAGCTGAGTATGATTTAACAAGCAGTGTGCTAAAGGGATGTATGCTAAGGCCTCAACTCTTTACAGTTTATGTAGATGAAGGACAGAGTCATTTTCACACAGAGAGTGGTGAATCTCTGGAATTCTCTGCCACAGAAGGTAGTTGAGGCCAGTTCATTAGCTATATTTAAGAGGGAGTTAGATGTGGCCCTTGTGGCAAAAGGGATCAGGGGGTATGGAGAGAAGGCAGGTACAGGATACTGAGTTTGATGATCAGCCTTGATCATATTGAATGGCAGTGCAGGCTCGAAGGGCCAAATGGCCTATTCCTGCACCTATTTTCTATGTTTCTATGAAGGCACTTGTTTTGATGATACAAAGATAGGTGGAAAAGAAAGCCATGAAGCAAACCTAAGGGGTCTCCACAATAGATTACTAGATAATTTAAATGAGTCAGCAATGATCCATTTTGACAGAAACAATATATAGCAGTTAATCCATATGGTGACAGATGCAGAGCTCTGAGTGATGAAAGGAGCTGAGTGGCCTAGTGCATGATTCACAAAAAGCTAGTAAAAGATGCATCAAAGATTGCAGGGTGAATTATCTGAATGGTGGCCGATTAGGAAAAGGGGCGATGCAACGAGACCTGGGTGTCATGGTACACCAGTCATTGAAAGTAGGCATGCAGGTGCAGCAGGCAGTGAAGAAAGCGAATGGTATGTTAGCATTCATATCAAAAGGATTTGAGTATGAGCAGGGAGGTTCTACTGCAGTTGTACAGGGTCTTGGTGAGACCACACCTGGAGTATTGCCTGGAGTACAGTTTTGGTCTCCTAATCAGAGGAAAGACATTCTTGCCATAGAGGGAGTACAGAGAAAGTTCACCAGACTGATTCCTGGGATGGCAGGACTTTCATATGAAGAAAGACTGGATAGACTCGGCTTTCACACGCTAGAATTTAGAAGATTGAGGGGGGAACATAGAAACTTACACAATTCTTAAGGGGTTGGACAGGCTAGATGCAGGAAGATTATTCCCAATGTTGGGGAAGTCCAGAATAAGGGATCACAGTTTAAGGATAAGAGGGAAGTCTTTTAGGACCGAGATTAGAAAATCATTTTTTACACAGAGAGTGGTGAATCTGTGGAATTCTCTGCCATAGAAGGTAGTTGAGGCCAGTTCATTGGCTAGATTTAAGAGGGAGTTAGATGTGGCCCTTGTGGCTAAAGGGATCAGGGGGTATGGAGAGAAGGTAGATATGGGATATTGATTTGGATGATCAGCCATGATCATATTGAATGGTGGTGCAGGCTCGAAGGGCCGAATGGCCAACTCCTGCACCTATTTTCTATGTTTCTATGTTTTCTATGTGAAGGCAAAAGAATGGGGTTGAGATGGAAAAATAATTCAGCCATGATCGAATGATGGAGTAAACTCGATGAGCCCAAAGCCCCAATTCTGCTTCAACGACATATGGTCTTATGCAGCTACAACAGGGTGACATAGTTGTAGCTGCTGGTAGAGCTGCTGCCTCACAGCATTGCAAACCCAGGTTCAATCTTGACCTCAAGTTCCGTCAGTGTGTAGTTTGCACATTCTCCCTGTGACTGCATGGGTTTCAACCGCATACTCTAGTTTCATCACACATCCCAAAGACATGAGGGTTTGTAGGTTAATTGTGATTTGTAAATTGCCCCTAGTATGTAGGGAGTAGATGAGAAAGCGACAAACATAGAAACAGCAAAAACGGGTAATTGACGGTAGGCGTGGTCTCGGCCTGTTTCCATGCTGTATCACCAAACATCAGCAAGGTATGTTCAGAACTTTCTTTCTCAAAGAGTGATGGAAGCAGAAACAATAAAGATATTTAAGGCAGAGACAGATAGACACATGATAAGGGGTGGGGGATGGGAATGTGAACTTGTGGTTTCAATCACACTGATCACGATTTTGGAGTCATGAAATCACAGAGTTGGTCGAGACAGAACCAATCTCTCTGGCCAATTAGTCTGTACCAAGATATAATCCCATTCTATTCTCTCCTTGTTTGCAGATTCACCCACTCATCTACATATTAGGGGCAATGTTGTAGTAGCCAATCTGCATACTATTGAACTGGAAGGAACTGCAGATGCTGGTTTACACTGAAGATAGACACAAAATGCTGGAGTAACTCAACAGGTCAGGCAGCTTCTCTTCTTCTTCTTATGTGTGGCGTGCACAGCCTAAAGTTGTTGGACAACTTGTTCTATTAGATCTTCCGTTTGTGCACGTTGAGTTGATTGCATTAGTCGAAACAGTGCGGACCATGTGAAGGTGGCAATCTTCCACCCCAGGCAGCTTCTCTATAGAAAAGGAATAGGTGACTTTTCAGGTCGAGACGTCTGAAGAAGGGTCCCGACCCAAGATCCCTCTTCCTTTCTCCAGAGATGCTGCCTGATCTGCTGAGTTACTGCAGTATTTTATGTTTGTACACCATTGAGATGTGGCAAGAAAACCACAGCAACTGCAGTAAATCCATGCTCTCATAGGAACAACTTGCAAACTCTACACAGACAACACAAGGGATCATGTTTGGGAGACGACAGCTCCGCTAGTTATCCGTTTGTGTCACTCCATCTTAATGACTGGTGGAAAAGGCTGGGGCGGTTATGTTGTCGATTCCTGCACCTAATTCACATCTTCACATCTGCACCCTCTACACCATCACATGAAATGTCAGAAAGACAATCAGATAGCTTCCTTTGTGATCCCATCCTCAATTTCAATACCTATGATCCAAAACGGTACAACTTTATGGCAATTGTAACTGTAGGATCATGAAAACTGCAGACTTACCCAGATTTCTATATACAATTTTACTCGAGGAGAAAATGACTGACAATGTGTCAGTACAAAGATTGAAAATGGCGGTTACTCCAAATTATCCTACAATAATATTTTGAATTGATTGCATCTCATATGGTAACATTCTCACTCGTCATTAAATTCTACATTCAAGGCCTACTTTACAGCCATGAGCACAAGTATCCAAACACACTCCAAGACAGGAATGTCAAATGATCATGAAACATAGGAGCCGAATTAGGCTATTTGACCTGTTGAGTCTGCTCCGCCATTCGATCGTGGCTGATATATTTTTCCCTCTCAGCTCCATTCTCCTGCCTACTCCCTGTAAACTCCCAGAACCATCAAACACTCCTAATTCATGAAGCCAACATCCCTGGGATCATTCTCGTAAATCTCCTCAGGACCGTCTATATGCCAACACATCCTTCCTCAGATATGGGGCCCAAAACTGCTCAAATATAAGTTTCATATATTCCAGATAACCAGTTACAGAATTGGCTTCATGGTAGGAAGCAGAGGGTGGTGGCAGAAGGTTGTTTATCAGACTGGAGGCCTGTGACGACTGTTGTATCTCAGGGACCGGTGTTGGGCCATTGTTGTTTGTCCTCTATGTCAATTATTTAAACAAAAATGTGCAAGGTATGATTAGTAGGTTTGTAGATTACACTAAATAGGTGGCACTGTAGATGGGTATCAAGAATTACAGTTGGATCTTGATCAGCTGGCCAAATGGGCTGAGGAATGGCTAATTATGTTTAATTCAGATAAGTGTGAGGTATTGTGTTTTGGGAAGTCAAACGAGGGCAGGACCATCACAGTGCCCTGGGGAACGTTGTAGAGCAGAGCAATCTAGGAGTACAAATACATTGTTCCCTGTAAGTGATGTTGAGGTAGATAGGGTGGTGAAGAATGCTTTTGGCACATTGGCCTTCATGGGCCAGGCAATTCAGTATAGAAGTTGGGACATTATTTTACAGTTGCACAGGACATTGGTGTGGTTGCACTTGCAGTACTGTGTTCAGTTTTGGCCACCTTTTCTACGGGAAAGATGCCATTAAGCTGGAATGAGTGCAGAGAAGATTTACCAGGAAGTGGCCAGGATCGAGGGCCTGAGGTAACAGGGAGAGGTAGGAACGGCTCGGACTTTATTCCTTGGAGGGCAAGAGGATGAGGGATGATCTCATGGAGGTGTATGAGATCATGAGGGGAATAAATAGGATGAATGCACAGTATTTTTTCCCAGCACAGGGGAATCAAGAATTAGAGGATATGGGTTTACGGTAATAAGACCCTGAGGGGCAACTTTTTCACCCAGAACGCAATGGATATATGAAATGAGCTGCCGGTGGAAATAATTGAAGTAGGTACAATAACATTTGAAATACATTTGGACAAGTATGAGGACAGGAAAGGTTTAGAGGGATTATGGACCAGATGTGGATAAAAGGCACCAGCTTAGATGGTCAGCATGGGCAAGTTGGCCCAAAGAGACAGTTTCTGTGCTGTCTGAATTGGACTCAACAACTGTCTTCAGCAAAGCCCATTCTGTTTTCACTGGACTCGAAGTATCCCTCTGCAGTATTTGAAAGATTCATGGAGTTATCCCCAGATGCCTGGCCCACATTTCACCGTCAGAAAGCATGACAAAAATGGATCCCGATTCCATTGCAGGGTTTTATAAATTTGCAAACTCTTTTTCTTCTTTCTATTGCATCTTTAGCCCTTTATTACATTGCTTTTTGCAAATTGGTAACTTTGCTTCCACGCTTACAATAGTGACTGCTAGGAAGACCGACCAGCTGTACCTATAGTGACTGGGCTTGATCACTGTACAGGCACTGTGTGGTAAAAGAGAATTTGCATGCACAGTCTAAAAACTGACCAGGAATCGCAGTTTTCTGCCATGCCTTGAGAGAAACACGCTTCAGAAGGTTCAGAGCAAGGCTGGGGACTGTGAGAAACACAACAGCTACGTGACAGCAAGGAGGCAACCAGTCTGGCCACCTGTGGTGTTTGTTTATCCAAAGAGCTGGCCTGCACAATACTGTCATGAACTAGAATTTTGTTCTCAGAAGCCTTTAGAAATCCTGACATGCCAGAATAGCTTTCTCACTCAGAGCACTAGTTTAATTTTGTCAACAAACAAAACAAAAAGCAGGGTACATGTAAACGCTTCTATATCTCACTTAAGATGTGTTTCCGAACTCTCTTTCTTCTTTCTATTGCATCTTTCTCCCTGTCTTCAGCGAGTATAAACTGGATGAAGCTGACTCAGAGGTGTACCCCTGTATCAAACTGTATTAGGGTTGGGACAGTAGTGCAACAGTAGAGTTGCTGCCTCACATTAAGGTTAATTTATTTCAGTAACTTGCCCCAAGTATGGAGGGTGCCAAAGTGGGACTAGTGGAACACAGGACTAGTGTATGGGTGATCAATGATTGCCGTGGACACGGTGGGCTTGTTTCCACACTGAATCTCTTAACTAAACTAAACTAAACTAAACTAAATTAAACTAAACTAAAACAAAACTAAAACAAAATTAAAACAAAACTAAAACAAAACTAAAACAAACATATATAGACACAAAGTATAACTCAACGGGCCAGGTAGCATCTCTGGAGATAAAGGATGGTCTGTTTCAGTCAATGGGCACTGACCCGAAACGTCATGCAGATGTGAGAAGAGGAACTGATCAGGCACAATCTTGCACATCATCCAATGAGTTAATCATTATTCATCTTATCCAATAAGTTACTCATTATTCATCTTTATGATACAGTAGTTATCATAGTTTACATCCATTTATGCCTTTACTCAAACATCACAATAATTTATACAGAAACAATGAAAAGAACACGCCCGAATAAATTTCATGGCAATATTGTTAACTGTGTTGCATTTTGATCTCCTGTAGTTCAAAGACCCGATGAAGTCTCTTGGCATTTGCTCAGACATGAGCAAGAAACCTCTTCCTGATAGTCCTCCGTCAGTGACGAATCTGCCCCTTCATGTTAAACAACGCTTGGAGGAAGCACTGAAAATACCGCACAAAATGTATTCCGTCCGGGTTGTGGACTCCAGTGATTGTTATCTAAAGTTGCTTGGCAGCATCACCACAAAATAAGCTGGTCAAAGGTCCTGAAGGGCATATCTGCCAGAATAGGCCCACTGCTGATCATGAGTGTCCCAACATGATGAATAATCTATTGAATTTCATCTTCACCGGTCTCCATGTGGCAGATGGTGCTCTAGTCAGTCATATAACACAGAAACAAGCCGAATGTAGATAAGGCAGCTTGGTTCTGCTTGCCCTTGCCAACCAAGGTGCCCCATCTACATACGTCTCACCTGCCCAAATTTGGCCCATATCCCTCTAAACCTCTCCTATCCATGCACCTGTCCAAATGCTTTTTAAATGTTGTTATAGTTTCTGCCACAACTACCTCCTCCTATAGCTCATTCTCTACACCCACCGTCTTGAACCCACGTGTGAAAAGGTTGCCCCTCAGATTTATATTAAACCTTTCCCCTCTCATCCTTGGGTTCTTGATTCCCCTATTTTGGGTAAAAGACACTGTGCATCTACCCTATCTGGTCCCCTCATGATAGACATCTCTATAAGATCACCTCTTATCCTCCTGCAATCTCCAAGGACTACAGTCCTAGGCTGCCCAACCTCTCCCTATAGCTCATGCTGTTCTGCCACCAGGCTCGTAAATCTTCTCTGCACTCTTTCCAGCTTAGCAGCATCTTTTCTATATCAGGGTGACCAAAACTGAACACAATACTCGAACTGTGGCTTATGTATCTGTAACGTAACATCTCAACTTCTATACTCAAAACCCTGACAGATGAAGGTCAATGTGCCGAAAGCCTTCTTGATCACCTTATCTACCTGTGATGCCACTTTCAAGGAACTATAGATCTGCCTGCGCTCATAGATCCCACTGCTCTACAACACTCCTGTCTGTACGGAGTTTGTACATTCTTCCCGTGGTTTTTCTCCAAGATCTTTGGTTTCCTCCCACACTCCAAAGACATACAGGTTTGTTGGTTAATTGGCTTGGTGTATGTGTTAATTGTCCCTAGTGTGTGTAGGATAGTGTTAATGTGCTGGGATTGCTGGTCGCTGCGGACCTCCAAACTAAACTGTTCCTGTATTAAGCTCCATTACCATTCCTCTGCCCACTTGCCCAACTGATCACGATCCTGCTGTAACATACGATCAACATCTGTGCTATCCACAATTAGATTTTAGACCTTTAGAGATACAGTGTGGAAACATGCCCTTCAGCCGACCAAGTCCACGCTGACCAGCAATCACCAGTGCACTAACACCATCCTACACACTAGATACAATTTACAGAAGCCAATTAACCTACAAACCTGCTTGTCTTTGGAGTGTGTGAGGAAACCAGAGCACCCAGAAAAATAACTCATGCGGTCACAGGGAGAATGTACAAACTCCGTACAGACAGCACCCGTAGTCAGGATCGAACCAGGGTATCTGGTACTGTAAGTAGGTATGTTACAAAACCTACCTGAATCGTCATTAGGAATCTGCCCTCAGCCAGGCCCGCGATTTTGGCGCTGTTTGGAGGGGGCGGGTTTAAAACGCGATTTTTACTAGGCTGTACTAATCGCACATGTTCAGCCTAGTAAATCATTAACGAAAAATCGCTGCAAGACCCGGTCGCAAAAGGTATTATTAGTTTTATAGGCCTCGATAATATAGTTCTAATAGTTTTAAAATTACTGTTTCATTTCGCAACCATTCGCAGCCCCAGGGTTTTATAGAGCAAACAATTAAAGGTATGTACCTTATTTTTACATTAAATGGGCCATATATATAACCCTATATATCAAGGTATCTATAGCGAATAGCTCATTTTGGGCTTTTTATATCCCGCAGTATTTTTCTCGGCATTTGAGGGCACTAATCCAGCGCGCTGTCAACATTCTAAACCGGCGCGTTCCACATGAACCCACTAGAAAGCCGATTTAAATGGGCATTTATTTACAGCAATTGAACACTAAATTCCTTCCATTTGGCCTATAAATTAATGTAAATTAGATATAAAAATCATGTTATATTGTGAATTATTTGTGAATAATCTTTGGACACTTAGGCTATTTAAAAATGTTAATCTTTCCTTAAGAAATGGGCCTTTGATTATCCAAGATCACAGCTTTTTTGTAATGTCCATTGAAAATCAATAGGGAACAAGATGCTAATTTCCGAGTATGAAAATGGTCATAACTTTTTTAATACTTGAGATATGAAAGTGAATTTGGTGTCAAATTAAACTTATTGTTATGCTTTATCTGATGGGATAAATTGCAGACTTGATTTTTTAAATCTCAAAATTTTGTAACATTGCTACTGTAAGGCAGCAACTCGACCACTGCGGCACCGTGCCGCACTTGATTCTAGTTATGTACAGTAATGATTTGACTGGACACCATGCAAACAACAGCTTTTCACTGTGTCTCAGTGCACCTACAACTAATACCAATCTTGACATGTATCTACATTTTAAATGATTGGCCTCTTATCTTGCAACTGTTGCTTATGCCCATTTTATAGTTTGAAAGTGTTTGACCCGAGTACCTGAGACCCAGAAGGTCATGAGCCTACAGATTGTTTGTGGGTACAAAGAGAGGCATTGGAGCTGTCACAGAACCAGGCACTGAATGAAAGTGGGGTCATAAGGTCATAAGTGATAGGTGCAGAATTGGGCCATTCAACCCATCAAGTCCACTCTGCCATTCAAACATGGCTGATCTATCTCTCCCACCTAAACCCATTCTCCTGCCTATTCCTCATAACCTCTGACACCCATACTAATCAAGAATCTATCTATCTCCGCCTTAAAAATAGGAGCAGCACAATTGTTGTGTGTTATAGTTTAGAGTGATAGTGGCACATTATGCTTTGCTTTTCCAGCTTTCTGCACTTTTCAATGTTGAGCAATGACCACAGAGTGGTGTAACTGAGCACTCTCAAGATATCTGCCAATTCTTCCTCCATTCATGAAAGGCAAGTATTTTTGCTCTATATCTGAGCCTCATTAATGTTTAAAATGAGCTGATTTTCAATTTGTTCTGCTTTCATGTTTAAGATGATTATCATATCAATTTTAAATTTCCATTGAACACATTTTTTATGTTAGAGTACATTCTGTTGTACATTTGTTCATCTCCTTTAAAGATAACCTCCTGTCCTTCATGCTGAGCCACAGCGCCATCCAATGGCAATGATTTGGTGGGACCTCAGCAGTCCAACCATAGTTTCAGTTGGATAGCATCGTGGCACAGCAGGAGAGTTGCTGCCATACAGCACCGGGGACCTGAATTTGATCCTGACTACGGGTGCTGTCTGTGTGGAGTCTGTATGTTCTCCCTGTGACCGCGTGGGCTTTATCCGAGTTCTCCAGTTTCCTCCCACACTCCAAAGAGCTACAGGTTTGTGGATAGACACAAAATACTGGAGTAAAAGCCCGGTCCCACAGTACGAGTTCATTCCAAGAGCTCTACCGAGTTAAAAAAAAAAAATCAAACTCATGGTAAGCACGGAGAATGAACGTAGCGGGTACGTCGGAGCTCGGGGACGTCTGTTAGCGCTAACGGTAGGTACTCGGGAAGACTCGCTAACGGCAGGTAAGCACGGGAAGACTCGTGAAGATTTTTCAACATGATGAAAAATGTCCACGAAAGCCCCGAGTACCGACGAGTGGCCAATACTGTAAATCTCTGAGTTTGAATCGGGGCAAACTCGGGAGAGCTCTTGGAATGAACATCGTACCGTGGGGCAGGACTTTAACTCAGCGGGACAGGCAGCATCTCTGGATAGAAGGACCTGTTTCTGCACTGTATCTCCAAAGTCTAAAATCTAAAATCTCATTCAGATTCATATTAATTCAGATAAATGCAAAGTATTACATTTTGGGAGGACAAACTGGGCCATAATTTACACAGTAAATAGTAGGTCTTTGGGAGCGTTGTAGAAAAGAGGAGCATAGGGGTGTGGATACACAGTTATATGAAAGTGATGATGCAGGTAGACAGGGTGGTGAAGATAGCAGTTGGTACAAGGTATTGAGTACAGGAGTTGGGATGTGTCAGGGTATTGAGTATAGGAGTTGGGACGTCATGTTGCAGTTGTATAAGACTACGGTAAGGACACATCTGGAGTACTGTGTACAGTTCTGGTCATCCTGCTTTAGGAAAGAGTATAATTAAACAGTAAAGCGTGCAAAAAAGGTTTACAACAATGTTAGTGTGGTTGGATGGTTTGAGTTGTATGGAGAGGCTGGAAGTGCGGGTCTTTATCCCCCTGGAGCATAGGAGACTGAGGGGTGACATTATAAGATTTATAAAGTCACGAGGGGTGTAGATAAATTAAATATCAAGTCTTTATCCCAGGGTAGGCGAGTATAAAATAGAAGGCATAGGTTTAAAGTTAGAGGGGAATGATTTAAAATGGATCTGAGATAGATCCTTTTGGTACATGGAATGAACTACCAGAGGAAGTGATGGAAGGTGGTGTAATTATGTCATTGTGACACTTGGACAGGTGCATGGATAGGAAAGGTATGGAGGGATACGGGTCAGATGCAGGCGTGGGATTAGCTCTGCTCGGCATCTTGCTCGGCATGGATGAAACATAGAAACATAGAAATTAGGTGCAGGAGTAGGCCATTCGGCCCTTCGAGCCTGCACCGCCATTCAATATGATCATGGCTGATCATCCAACTCAGTATCCCGTACCTGCCTTCTCTCCATACCCCCTGATCCCCTTAGCCACAAGGGCCACATCTAACTCCCTCTTAAATATAGCCAATGAACTGGCCTCAACTACCCTCTGGATGAGTTGGGCTAAAGGCCTGTTTCAGTGCTCTACCGCTCTGTGACTCTATGATATCAGCTGGTGGGAAATTAGATAATAAACCGGAGGAGAAAAGGTCCAAATGCTTTCTCATCCAAAATGAAATCAGGGCCCAAGCATGTAAAAGAAAAGGCTGAAGTATTCACATTCAGCTAGAAGTGCCAAAGAGAAGATCCAACTCAGCTTTCACTTGCGATCTCCATCATTGGAGAGGCATGTCTTCAGCCAATTCAATTAATTATGTGATATCTGGTTGGATATCTGGTAGGACAGTGAACCAGGGTAACCAGTGCCTTCAGGCAGGCTGTAGGCGGTGTTTCTGGGGCACAATGATGGCTGGGCGAGGAGAGTAGAGGGACGTCAGTTCACGGGAACTGCTCCAGTACAACGAGCACGTGTACTGGCCGGACTTTGGACTTTGCATATAGGCTCCCAAAATAGCAGCACCCGCATGTGTAATATACGAAAAAAGAGTTTCACTGTGCATTTGCACATGTTACAAGTAAAGCACTATTGTCTATTGAGTAATTCAAGAAGGCAATTCATCAGCATCTCCTCAGAGAAAATGCGGGCTGGGCAATAAATGTCAGTAACTCCCAGATCCGGGAAATGAATAAAAACAAACTGTGGAGTTCTCCAGAGATGATCATTAATACTTTTTGTAGCACAGTTTCTTCCTTCCCCGAGAGGAAAATGAACTATACCTTGCAGGCTTGCCTCAGGAACTGGAGCTTTTGCCTGCTGTGCTGAATCACAATCAGGGTGTAAGCTGCTGTCCATTCAATGGAGTTGGCCCAGCAATCAAAAATATGGCAACATAAAAATGAGAGGGCGCATGTAATAAGAAGTAAACACAAACTTTGCTAACATTTCCACTTCTGCAATGACTGAATATTTAGCTCAGGCATCCACCACTCACAGTGAAGCAATGTGAACATTGTTTTTACCTTAGTTTCATTTAGTTTAGTCTATTATTGTCACGTGTATTGAGGTACAGTGAAGAGCTTTTTGTTGTTTGCTACCCAGTCAGCAAAAGACTATACATGATTACAATCAAGCCGTCCACAGTGTACAGATACAGGATAAGGGTGTAACGTTTAGTACAAGATAAAGGCCAATTAAGCGATTAGAGATAGTCAAAGGTCAATGAGGTAGATGGGAGGTCAGGGCTGCTTGTTGACTTTTCGTCAAGTTTCCTTGCAATCTTGTCATTGGAGAATATAAACACCGTACCAAAGTCATACTCATCAGATCAGCTGGTCTCTTAGTGTGCACTAGTATTAATAAATTGCTTGTTGGTTCGAACACCATCTTCGCTTGACCTTTCCATTTTGCTCCTACTGTGAGTCACTCAACAAGATCAATAAACCTGCATAATGAAAGCTCACAAGAATAGGGTTAGGAGGGAGAGATAGATCAGCCATGATTGAATGGCGGAGTAGACTAGATGGGCCGAATGCTATCACTTCTGACGATATGACCTTATAATCTCAGCTAAGGTGTGGAAATATTAATTTAACTTGTTCAAATGTGCCCCTACATTATATGCACTATCTAACCGTGGTAGAACTCTGCACGCCAGCCAATGAATGGTACCTTTTACATCTGGCCCTTGAAAAGTAAACTCACATCTTATAAAAACTTTGAATAAATAAACTAGGAAGCAAACTGCTGAAATATTCAATCTGCCGCATTCAGAAGGACACTGTTTGTAACTTGGATGATAAAGATTTCTTGTCATGGAGGTGCAGCATGATTAAAGCCTCTGTCCCACTTAGGCGCTTTTTTCGGAGACTAGGCTATCGCCACATGGTCACGAGGTGATGCCTGTATGGTCGTGAGAAGTCTCCTCAAGTCGCCTAAAGAGTCGTAACGTTTTTCTGGCCGCCACTGGATTTTGAAATGTTCAAAACTTTTCGGCGACTGGGGGAGAAGGAGTGTAACACTTTTAAGAAGCCAGACAACTTTTAATAAGCCAGAAATACACAGGTGTGAAGTTTAGCGGGCATTTAACATTACCGGTCGGTTTCCCTTGGTTCTGAAAATCGTGCTTACGTATTTTTTTCCTCAACGAGCCAACGAAAATGCCCGGTCAACAAAGAAGATTAACTAAACCTACCTACGAATAGCTCGACTACCTACAACGACATGGCGACCCCACCACCACTGCACCTTTGACTACAAAAGTATTGATTTTTTCCCCCAACATGTTTACGACCATGTGGCGATCTTGTGGCGAGCGCAGAGTCTCCTGCACTCGCCAATAAGGTCGCCTAAGTGGGACAGGCCCTTAACATGTTAATCAGCGCAGCATTCATCAAACTAATTATCTTTAAAAACTGGACTCATCTGTACAGATTATTTGTCGTAAATTGCAGGAAACAAGAACAACTGTGGCACAAGTAACATACTGTGGGTGCTGGGAATCTGAAATAATAATAGAAAATGCTGAAACAAATTACTGGGTCGGCCAACTTCTTTGGACAGAGAAACAATTAACATTTCACATCGATGCCTTTTTCTTTACTGAGTAGAAAGACGTTGGAGATACAAGTACTTTGAAATGAGCATGGAAGAAGGGAGAGGGTAAAAACATGGATTTGTGAGAGAGTGCAGGGTTGGGGCTGGTGGGGGAGAGTGTTGGCGAGCAGAGAAAGACCAGTGAAGTGAAAGGTGGAAGCGCAAGAGTGATCAAACATTGAACAAGATATGTTTGCAAGTCAAAGCAGGGAACACCATATACACTGGATGGGCAGTGGGGGGCATTGAAAGAAGATACTGTTCAACATAAACTACAAATGTTCACACAAAGGGAAAAGGAGCTACTTAAAACTGCGACCTCCTTCAATAAATCAAGATAAAGAGATTCATAAATGAGGCAGAAAAAGGAGGATAATGATTAATATCAGATTCATCATTTGTTCTTCAACCAAGCTCAAAACAGTGACTGCAGACAGAACATACAAAGATAAATGTGGCATAGGGAGTGTGTAAAAGTAGATGAGGGGATAAAATAGTGAGAGGATGCAAAATTAAGCTGAGATGAAGAGCTATTTCCTAATGCAGCAAGTGATTAAGATGCAAAGTGCATGGGCTGAAAGCATGGTGGCAGCAAGTTTATCGACAACGATCAAATAGAGGGACAATGTTTATCAGGAGAAACAAAGTGAGGGCTCTGGGAAACACAGAGAAGCATGGGCATAATTGGCTGGTTCTCACTAAGATCTGTAACTAGCATTCTAGGCAAAATTACCTTCTATGCTGAATTATAAAATTCCATGACCTCAACATTTACTAATATATACACACACCACACACATACATTCACATAAAACAATCAAACAAATAATAATAGTGCAAAAAGCCAAAACCAATGCCTCCATGTAGTTCAGACCTTATATGGAGGTTGTAGTTTTTAATGGCCTGATGTCTGTAGGGAAGAAGCTGTTCTGTTCAGCTCGCTGTACAATAAGCAAGTTCGGTATTTCGACAGTGCATAACCAAGTCATAGGTCGCAAGCAAAAAAACATTCTCAGCAGCCATGTTGCGGCATGGACACAAACCTGCGCCTCATCCACAGTCAGGATCGATCCCGGGTCTCTGGCACCGCAATCGCTGCCGAAACGTCACTGGACCATCCCCGTCCCCTCCCGAGTGCCTCTCCACCAACGGACAGAGACGTCGGGAGTCAGACGGGAGCGGTGCCCCCAGGCCCACAGCCAGCACAGAGAAACAGCGCTAAATCCAGCTCAACTCTGTCTGTTAATCTACCAGCCCTGCCTGGACTTATGGGAACGATGGCCCAAGCTTACAGCCAGCGTGGAGAAGTAGCGCTAACTCCACGTCTCCGGGCTGGAGTCCCATCAGTCCAGGCAGGGCTGTAGATTAACCTGGTGAGACAGGCAGTGGAGCTGGATTTAGCGCTGCTTCTCCGCGCTGGCTGTGGGCCTGGAGGCGCTGCTCCCGTATGACTCCCAACGTCTCTGGCTGCCCCCAGACGGGGAGAGGGGCAATCAGGTGGGGACAGGGATGGTCCAGTGGCGGTTCGGCAGTGATTACCGAGATTTTTGTTGCTTGTGACCTTTGACAAATCCCTTGTGTTTTTTCGAAATACCGAACTCGCTTATACTAACTGTGTTCCTAGACTTCGTTATGTGTTGCACGCTGTATAACATTGCTGCAGTGAGGATTCAGCCCTGGTCATCAGCTGGGCAGAAATAAGACCCTGAGCTGTAGGAACATACGAAGACATCTGGCTCCTCAAGTTTGATCCACCATCCAATAAGATCCTGGACGTTCATCATTCCTCACTTACTTTCCAGTCCTTGATTCCCTTCCTGATTTAACAATTATCTGTCTCTGGTTTGAATATGTTCAAAGATTCAGCCTCCTGTGGCGGCACCTGGTGGCAAACCATGGGCACAACGAACCCTCAGCTCTGGAGGGAGGCCTCGGTGAGGGAGGTGCTAGCTATGGGGTTTTACCTGAGTGGGTATTTAAGGCCATGACCAGTGAGGAGTAGGGAGCTGTACTGTACAGAATAAAATACATCTCGTGCACACAACTTGTGTTCCGCTTGGTTTTTGGTTGGACTCTTGTGAGTCCCCGCTACACTCCACAGCTTCCATCACGTATAAAGTTAAAATACTCACCTCACTTCCATATAATTACTTCCTCTTCATTTCAGTCTTACATAGGCATCTTGTTTTCAAACTAAGTATAAAATCACGAGAGGAATAGATCAGGGAGATGCAAGGAATCTCTTGCCCAGAGTAGGGGAATCTAGAACCAGAGGACATAGGTTTAATGTGAAGGAGGAAAGTTGAGTAGGAAGCGAATGGGGTAGCTTTTTCACACATAGGGTGGTGGCTGTATGGACGAGCTGGCAGAGGAGGTAGTTGAGGAAGAGACTATGTTTATGTTTAAAAAACATTTAGACTTGGATAGGACAGGTTTTGAGGGATATGGGCCAAATGCAGGCAGGTGGGACTAGTGTCAATGGAACATGTTGGTTGGTGTGGGCAAGGGACTGAAGGACCTGTTTCCACGCTGTTTGACTCCATGTCGCTGTAACTGTGAATCGAGGTCCTTTGCTCCCAGAATCTCCCCACGGTGCTTACTTTTTCAAGCCCTCTATAAGATTCAATAAGTTTGCTTCTCATTGTTTGTTTCCAAACTTCAATGAGTACAGACCTAACCTAGCCTATTCTTTATGTACCCTTGTGGATATCAGCAATGTGTTTAACAGTGAAGACTGATGGAAAGAAAATTATTCAATATACTGCCATTACTTTGTTTACGGTTATTAATTCACCAGCCTCATTCTCTAAAAGCCTCACATTTACCTGATCCATCTTTTTCCTATTGGTATAATTATAGAAACATTTACCGTTTGTGTTTCTGCTACATGTAAATTTTCTCTCAAAATATATTCTCTCCCTTGATCTGAGCTTTTTATTCTTCTGCTGCTGGATGCTACAGCCTCCCCAGTCCTTGGTTCCATCACGTACCTACATTGTGCACCTGAGTTTTCAACTTAACTTTATTCTTCACCTTAGATGGACACAAAATGCTGGAGCAACTCAACGGGTCAGGCAGCACCCTGGAGAACATGGATAGGTGATGTTTCGGGTCAGGACCCTTCTTCAGACATGATGCTGACCTGAAACGTCTCCTCTCCATGTTCTCCAGGGATGCTGCCTGACGCGCTGAGTTACTCCAGCACTTTGTGTCTATCTTTGGTATAAATCAGGACCTGCTGTTCCTTGTTATTACATTTATTCTTCACCTTCCCTGTAAAACATTGAGTGTGCCTTTGTCTCATGGAATTCCTCGTTTTGATTTGGATAAACACGCTGCCTATAACAAACAGGCTGTTTGAATATCTGCCGATATTCCTCCACTGACGTGTCTTTTAACTTGTTTATCCAGTCCACCATGGACATCTCCCGCGCACCATTATCAGTCTGAAGAAGGGACCCGAACTGAAACATGTTCTATGTTCACCTATCCATGTTCAATAGGGATGCTGCCTGACCCGCTGAGTAACTCCAGATTACGTCGATTCGGCATGTCGAAGAGGATTCTCCTAAACTTCTACAGGTGCAGGGTAGAGAGCATTCTGACTGGTTGCATCGTGGCCTGGTTCGGCCACTTGAACGTCCAGGAGTGAAAAAGACTACAAAAAGTTGTGACCACTGCCGAGTCTATCACCGGCTTTGACCTCCCCACCGTTGAAGGGATCTATCGTAGTCACTGCCTCAAAAAGGCAGCCAAAATCATCAAGGATCCACACCATCCTGGCCACACACTTATCTCACCACTGCCATCAGGAAGAAGGTACAGGAGCCTGAAGACTAACATCCAGGTTCAGGAACAGCTTCTTTCCCACAGTCATCAAGCTATTAAACACATCAAATAAGCTATGAGCTCTGAACTACAAAAGACTATATTATCATTTGTTATTTGCACTATATTTGTTATTTATTGAACTTTTTCTTTTTCATATCGTTATGTACAATGTTTTGGATGATCAGCCATGATCATATTGAATGGCGGTGCAGGCTCGAAGGGCCGAATGGCCTACTGCTGCACCTATTTTCTATGTTTCTATGATTACATATTCACATTATAATATTTCTTACTTTTATTGTCCCGTCAGAGACATATGACAATAAAACACTCTTGACACTTTGTGTCTTTTTTGTGAACCAGCAGATATACTTCCTTGTTTCTAACATTATCATTGCCTTTATTTAATTGAAATGCTTTGGCTATGGACCAGATATCCCTTGGTCATAGACTGGTTATGATTTCTGAGCTGGTTCGTTTCCTTCGATAGGTTTAGCCGTGTTGTCTCACCTAACAGAATTGAAAATGTTCTGCCCCGGGGGGCGGAATATGAGGTTTGATCCCCCATATTGAGTTAGTCACAGTGAACAGGAAGCCATTCTGATGTATCCTCAGCTCCCCTAAACAGCCTTCTGGCTACTCCTCCTTTTCCCTTTCTTGGACCCAACCCCCGTGAGTCTGAAAAAACCATTGAGATGAGAGAAGTAATAGACTGGATGAAAACTCTCGATAATGCGTCTCTTTGAAAACTGGGGCTTTTTTTCAAAAGCCATTGATGGTTCAATGAGAGAAGAAAAAAGAAAAACTCTGATAATGCGCTCACTGGTTTTTCAAAAGCATTGATGGTTCAATACTCCATACACCCATTAAACTCACCGGGGCTCCGTATGCTGGTCCTTTTAAATCCACCAGAAACTCAATCCCATGCTCCTTTTAAACTCACATCCCATGATCCTATTAAACTCAACAGAAATCCATTCCTGTGGGGTTTTTTTAAACTCAACACTGGGGCCTAGAAGCAATGCCCCTTTTAAGCTCACAGAGGCCTAGTTTCCATGCTCCTATTAAACTCAATAGAGCCTGTTCACGTTCACAGAGTCCTTTTGGTGTGCATCTTTAAAGCTCATCAGAAACTCATTCCCATGCCTCTATTAAACTCACCAGGACACAGTCTCATGCCCCTTTTAAACTCAATTAACCTCCAATGCCCGCTCTCCCTTCAAATTCACACTGGCTCTGTTTCTGCACACTCCCTTGATACAAATCAGCAATATGAAAGTTAATTTCTCTAATTTCAAGCAACTGCTGCATTCTCTCCCCAATCTCTTACCCCCCCTCCTCCATTCTAGTCATCCAACCAGTTCCACTGTTCATATCCTTAAATCCTTCTCGTTAGCACATCTTCCCCAGCAAACTATGGGCCATTATGGATTCCACCTTTCGGGAGGCAATCTGCTGCCGGCCCTGGTTTGCTCTGCCTTGTCTCGCCTCCAGTTTCCCCCCCCTCCATCTTTTAGTCTGAAGAAGGGTTCCAATGCAAAGGCATCTCCAGAGATGCTACCTTGAGTTACTCCAGCATTTTGTGTCTATCTTCGATATAAACCAGCACCTGCAGTTCCTTCCTACACCCTTTATATGCACCCGGTTCAAGGGACTATACAGTATAACTTTCTACCATATAGCATAGGGTGGCACGGTGGTAGAGTTGCTGCCTTACAGAATCAGAGACTTGGCTTCCATCCTGACTATGGGTGCTGTCTGTATGGAGTTTGTACACTCTCCCCGTCACCTGCATGGGTTTCCCCCAGGAGCTCCAGTTTCCTCCCACACTCCAAAGATGTACAGGTTTGTCGGTTAATTGGTTTTGGTAAAATTGTAAAGTGCCCCTAGTGTGTGTAGAATAATACTAATATGTAGGAATCGCTGGTCGGCATGTTCGGGGGGACGAAGGGCCAGATTCTATGCTATAACTCAAGCTAAAATCTGCTGCACTCACCTCAAGCATGACCAGAACCTTGCCATCAATATCCTCAGGATGGCCACACTCTGCTTCCTCCAGCCAGTTGTAAATGACATCTAGAAGATAAATGGAAGAGCATTGTTGCAACCTTTGGAACTATTTTGAGAATGTTCCTCAAAGGTTGAATAATAGTTATCTGTGTATCATGAGATATGGGGAATTGAATGTTGAAATGCAGACAAGCATAGAATATTCAGTGACCAATTAAGGGTGTGGTGACACACTGATTGTGGCCCAGTTATTATCAGGCAACTGAATCATTAACCACAATTAGAGAGCAGTCCTGAACTACTATCTACCTCCTTGGAAACCCTGGACTACCTTGTATCAGACTTTTTATTGGCTTTATCAGGCACTGAATGTTATTCATGTAATTCCCTTTAACATGTATCTGCACACTGTGAATGGCTCAATTATAATCATATCTTGTCTTTCCACTGACTGGTTAGCACACAACAAAAGCTTTTCACTGTACCTCAGTATATGTGACAATAAACTAACTGTTGAATGGGGTGAGGTCGGAGGAATGCAGTGAATAGCGAGTCTGTAGGAATGAAGCAAAAAGAACTAAACTGAGATGTTAAATGCTTATTGACCAATTCTGGTTAGGCTATTAAACTTTTTCAGGGCTCATTGTGTCAGGTATGTCTGCTTGGATGTTCCCTCTAAGTCTTTTTCCTTACTCTGAAGTGATAAATGATTTAAGCATTTGATTCACCTTGTTTTACTGTAATAAAAAGCAGCATGCATTAAATGATCAGACTCTTTCTTTATTTTAAAGAAGGAACTGCAGATGCTGGAAAATCGAAGGTAGACAAAAATGCTGGAGAAAATCAGCGGGTGGGGCAGCATCTATGGAGTGAAGGAAATAGGTAATGTTTCGGGTCGAGACCCTTCTTCAGACTGATTACTTTTCTTTTACGCGATTCTTTCTTTAGGTGATTCCCGCATCTCTGACTGAAACTCCACAACAACACACCAGTTTCAACCAAGTTCTGAGAAGAACTGCAGTTAATTGGCACAAAGTGCTGGCGTAACTCAACGGGTCATGGCAGCATCTCTAGAGAAAACAGATGGGTGACATTTCAGGTCGGGGCCCTTATTCAGCATCTGAGTAAAACTGTGTGGCTTATAGATTACAACCCTTGAACAAAAAAAGCCAAGGAAGGTTGAAAGAAAATTTGAAAACAATTGGTATCTGAAAATTCTTGTGATAATTTAATCTCCCAAAGGAGACAAGTAGTACTTGGGTTAATACTTAGCTTCAAATTGCATTTCACCATTTGCCACCTTCACTGAAAGTGGGCCTCCTATAGTAGATAACACTTGCATTCCTGGCATACTTTAGACCCTCAGTGACTAGACTTATTTGAAACATTTTCTGGAGATTTCAGGGAAAGGTAGATAAGGAGCAATGAGAAAGTACAAAACAAGATGAATTCCAGTTTGCTCATTCACATCCACTATCTTAGTACTCTCCAGCTTGTGGATGCAAAATGTGGACATGAATAAGACTGACCAAGTCATGCTCAGCATATCTACTGTAAAATAATATTGATAAAGGGATCAAGGAGCATTGGAATTCTGAAGAATTCTGAAGAATAGTCCCGAGCCGATATGTCACCCATCCTCTTTCTCCAGAGATGCTGCCTGACCCGCTGAGTTTTGTGTCTATCTTTGATATAAACCAGCATCTGCTGTTCCTTGTATCTTGCATTTAAATTATAATTGGTATCTGGAATTGAAGGTCATGCCACGTAAATATTGAGCTCGGAATGCAATGTGTTGGATCACTGTATATAATTATAAATGTATGTTTACAACCCAGCATGTATAATACACAATATAAATCTTGGAGAGTTCAATTTTAATGCTTCAAAATCATATCATATGTCACTAAATGAAAAAAATCCATTCTCAAAGCAATAAATTGATTTGTTGCTAATTAAATATAATTTAAATGTAGTATTTTATGAAATGTGGTATTTTGTAAAGTAATTCCAGCACTCAAATTCATTGTATAGGAAGGAACTGCTGATGCTGGTTTACACTGAAGATAGACACGAAATGCTGGAGTAACTCAGGCAGCATCTCTGGATAGAAGATGATGTTTTGGGTCGAGATGCTTCTTCAGAGTCAAGGGAGAGGGAAACAGAGACATGGAAGGGTAAGGTGTCAAAGCAAGACATCAAAGGGGACAAAGTTCAAGAAAAATGTAGAATAGATCATTGTTAGCCAGGGGAAGCTGACAATGAAGCATACAAAGGTACATTTTAAATGCGGAAGACAGTCAGACTGGTCAGAGATCTAGGATGGGGGAGGGGAGCGGGGTGGTGAGAGAGGGAAAGAAAGCGGTTAGTGTAGATCAGTCAGTACAAGTTGACCTGATCCATGTCATGTTTTACTGCATACCACTGTACACTCAAACAGCTATCTGGTTGAGTGTCTTATATTATCTAGCCTGCTAGTCCAGCTGCCAGTTAGATGCATAGTTGAGCTCTGTGTGCTTTCTTAAATAAACAACATACTCGTGTATGGATTCTGAGTTATTACACATTCCTATAGTTAGAGAAGTCAATATTCATACTGCTGGGTTGTAAGGTGCCCAAGCGCTTTTGCTTGGGTTATTTGTGTATTCTATATGGAGCTTCCCAGTATTGGGGACTGCAAGGCCATGCCTGGTCTACTCAAGAGAGTGAACAGTTGAGATGAAAGAAATACTTTCTTTATTTCATAGTTTTGATGACAGTAAGTATACTCTGATGGTACTGGTCAAGATACATCAGCCAGGACCTCAAAGGTGACACAATTTAATACAAGCAAGAGAATATCTCTGAAGATCTCTCCTGGTCTGAGAACACGGATGCAATTATAAAGAAAGTACATCAGCACCTCTACTTCCTGATGAGATTACGGAGAGTCAGTATGTCAAGGTGGACTCTCTCGAACTTCTACCGGTGCACAGTAGAGAGCATGCTGACCGGTTGCATCGTGCCTTGGTTCGGCAACTTGAGCGTAAAAGACTGAAAAAAGTTGTAAACACAGCCCAGTCCACCATCGGCTTTGACCTCCCCACCATCGAGGGGATCTATCGCAGTCCTTGCCTCAAAAAGCTGCCAGCAACATCAAAGATCCACACCATCCTGGCCACACACTCAACTCCCAGCTGCCTTCGGGCAGAAGTTACAGGAGCCTGAAATCTGCAACATCCAGGTTCAGGAATAACTGCTTCCCCACAGCCATCAGGCTATTAAACTCAACTCAAACAAAACTCTGACCGTTAAATAGCCCATTGCACTTTATCTGTTTATTTATGTGTGTATATATATATTCATATGGTCACACTGATCTGTTCTGTTCTGTTCTGTATTTATTTATGCCTACTATATTCTGTTGTGCTGAAGCAAAGCAAGAATTTCATTGTCCTATCTGGGACACATGACAATAAACTCTCTTGAATCTTGAATCTAAAGTATCACGTCTTATGTTGCACATAACAAGTGAGACCGCATGATAGAAAGAGTGATGGTGCCAGCTGAGAGGGGGTGGTAAAGACTTGTTAATTGCAACTGTGACTCTGGAATTGTTGAATTCAGTGTGGAGTCCTTGTACTGATGAAAAGTCGTCAACCTATAACATTTACTCTGCATCACTCCCTTGCATACACTGCAGAGTATTTCCAGCAAGTTGTTATCGGTACGGATTCACTGCATGCACAATATTGTCCTCTGCAGCAAACCATTTTATTCTCTCCTGCATAGTGAGATCACTCACTCTCTGTGACCTGATGGCTGGAGCTACAGTCTAGCATCTTATTTGAACAATGCAGTCCACATCTCTATACTAGTTTATAGTTTAGTGATACAGCGCTGAAGCAGGCCCTTCGGCCCACCAAGTCCGCACCGACCAGCGATCCCCACACATTAACACTACCCTACACACATTAGGGACAATTTTACATTTATACCAAGCCAATTAACCTACAAACCTGCATGTGTATGGAATGTGGGAAGAAACCGGAGCACCCAGAGAAAACCCACAAGGAGAACGTACAAACTCCGTGGTCCATAATCAGGATTGAACCCAGGTCTCTGGTGCTGTAAGGCAGCAATTCTACCGCTGCACCACCGTGCCGCCCTTGCGCCTGACAAAGCCTACTATTTCTGGTGTGGCCTAAGAGGGATGGCTTGTTCTCCTCTCGGTCAGGTCAATTCCATTTCAGGTCCAGGAGGAGAGCCATCTTTTTTCTTCATTTTAGATTTTTTATTTTGTGAAACAGGAAAAGAAGGAAAGTAGCCGTTATCATATCAGAGATCTCCAACCTTGTGCAATTGATTTAGCCCATCCCCCCACCCAACAGACAAAATCCATGGGTCACGAGCTTTTGGTTCTCCACCCCTGACTGATAGCCGTGTAAAGTTCTGGCTTGGGTTAAAGTAGAATTCCAAAGGAAGTCATGGTCTCGGATTGTGGTCATTCACATCCTTCAGTGACCCAGCTCCCAGGATTCTACAGGAGCAGCATCTACCCAGAACATAGAACACTACAGTGCAGGAACAGTCCCTTCGGTCCACAAAGTCCATGATAAACATGATGCCAAGTTAAATTGATCTCCCCTGTCTGCATGCGATCCATATCGGTCCATTCTTTGCCCGTGCCCATCTAAAAACTGCCTAAATGCCACACTTGTACCTACCTCCACTATCATCCCTGCAAGTGCATTTCAGCAACCCACTACTCTCTGTATATCTCTTTTAAACTTTGTCCCTCTCACCTTAAACCTATGCCCTCAAGTCTTTGACATTTCCATCCTGGGAGAAACTTCAGGATTTCCGAACCCGTTTCCACTTTTAAACTGGTAGCCTGAATAACCAATTTCATTTAATAATTGAAAACATATACCAAGTGCCAGGAAAGGTCGAGAGGGATATGGACTAAACACGGGCTAATTGGACCAGCTTAAATGGGGCACCTTGGCGGCATGGGCAAGTTGGGGTTATTGTAAATTGTCCCTAGTGTGTAGGATAGTGTTAGAGTAGAGGGCGATCGTTGGTCAACATGGACTCGGCTGGCCATCAGGTCTGTTTCCACACCGTATCTCTAAAGTCTAAATTCTTGCTAAATTCTAACCATTATTCACTTCTAAATAACATTATACAAGAGGGTTCCCTAGGATACATAGCCAGAGCCAAGAACATTACCCAGTGGGTTTGCTCAGCTGTAGCAGAGGCGAGGAGAAAGGTCAACGCAGCAATTGTTAGGAGGGTTTCTATTGTTAGAGGACCAGACCATTTGATTCCAGCATAGTTTGTTGTCGGCCTGATTGAACTGCTACAAAGTACCCTGAACTGGGAGGTCAATAACGAGAGGTCATGATTATATTGGTATGAGATTCTGCAGGCAAGGAATTAAGAAGGAACTGTGGTTTGCTAAGTGTAGAAATAGGAGTTAAATGCATGGCCAATGAATTGGTGCAGAGAAGGCAAGTGAGGCAGTTTTAAGTAATAATGCACGTAAATAATTTAAGTAATAGTTCAACCAATGCACATTTTTAACCACTTTCAAATTCACTCTCTTCTCTTTGCCTTTCAAATTAGATGTTCAGAATAACGCAGTAAATACAGGAGTTGAAATTACCCCTGATATAAACATAACACCTGACACATACTGCTGCTGTCTATTCAAGAAACAATATCAGTGGATAATAAAGCAGTTGGCTTTTGGGTTTCTTATGAAAAATTCAAAGATTGAATCCTTAGCATCAGTCACTCAAACGCTAATTCTTTAGGTCTTTGTTATCCTGCGGTTTATATTGAGCACAGCTTGCATTTCCCGAGAATGTGCACGTGAAAGGAATGAAATGTTTCAACTAAATAGATCTTTTTGAACTTTAGTCGAACACTTGTTTTCAGTCTATAATGGTTCCCTGACCGTGCAGATCTGAAATCTGGATTACCTAGCAATCTTCAAAGGGTCTTACATTGGGTTCAATGTGATTGTAAAGAATACAAAAGATATAAATATTGCAAGAGCAAATCTAAATAAGTGTTGTGCAAAAACACTTCTAGGTCAGGTGAACTATGAACTGATGCAAGCAGAGGAAGGAAATTGATTCTCAGATTACAGTTTTGTATTTCTTGAACAATATGTACTTTGACTTCACCAGCAAATCGTATACTCTTCCACATATTAGGGGTGACGTTCGGCTATTTCGGTTAGATATGGTTCTCAGGTTCAATTTCACAGCCGCAAAACGGAATTGAGTGCTTTTAAAATCAACTTATGAACGAAGGCATTAAATGCTCTCACTGTGTTCAGTCTACTTACCACGTCGAAGCGTGTCAGTATCTGTTGATCAAGTCTGAAATGAGGGGAATGCGGAGGTTGCAGAGTATGGAATCCTTGTGCATTGGCATTTCCAAGATGAAAATGATTTAAAAGGCATTATTGTTCTATTGATGACTGCCATAGATTGTGAGCAGCCCTCACAAGGCCATCACACCAAGTCCCTTGATTCAAATTCCCTAAATACCCCGACTGGCCACCCCAGCCAAACATCGGCCAAACTTCACTCCTCGATGTTTCGAGACCATCATCTAATTTAGTCAGCACAAAATGAATGGAACTTTACCAAGACCCAAATCTGCTGGAAATATGTGAGTAAGCAGGATATTTTAATGCAGTGTTTGCTATGTACTCGTAATCACTTACTCAGTCTGAATGTTGTGCTTCCCTTGGATCAGCCAAACTAGAATGTAATTCGGTGTAGGACGGATCCAGATGCTGGATTAAACCAAAGGTAGACACAAAAAGCTGGAGTGACTCAGTAAAATAGGCAGCATCCCTGGAGGGAAGGAATGGGTGATGATTCAGCTCGAGACCCTTCTGCAGACTGATCCTTCTTCAGATGCTATAGAATGTAATTCTGCTCAATTTCTGGAAATAGTGTGTAAAGGGCCTGTCCCACTTTCACGACTTAATTCAAAAACTCTGCCGAGTTTAAAGGACATTAAAAAAAAAATCAAGATTGTGGTAATCTACGAACTCCTACGACCATCCACGACTATGTTCACGAACTCCTACGAGTATGTCTACGAATTCCCACGACTATATTTCGATGCCCTCCTTATGAGTAAAAAGTTGCAATTTCTTTCATCCCGACCATTTTTTTACTCATGGTCATTTTCTATCGGGCTGGAAAAAATGTCCCGACTTACCTGATGCCACGAGAACCTACGGCTAGCATAACGAGCCGCTACAATATATCAACGAACTCCTAGGGACTCGTTAAGATCATTCTGCGAGTTTTAATCAAGGGGAAAACTCGGGAGAATTTGTGAATTACCTCGTGAAAGCGGGACAGGCCCTTTAAGGGTTTGGTAAAGCAGTTGCCGAGCACACAAATCAAAGTATACTGACAAGGTGCCACTTTAAACAGGATTCATGGCCAAGAAGGATTAATCCAATGTATCATTGAATTGTAGGTGGTATTGTGCAAGAAATAAACTCATTGAAATAGAACATTGAAGAATAAAGTCATCAGGCAGGCTTTTGATTGATTGAATGAAAGATACAGCATGGAAATATCAGGCAAGCAATTTTTGTCCATCTTTCCCAGCAGACACACCACTGCGAGAATCCCATCCCGATACTTTTTACGGATGGCTGTTGACAACGGCATCAGAGAAGCAGGACTGAGCCACTGCATGGGATCATGGCAGAGGCTGTCTGTCACTAGGACCTCCAGCCCAACAGGCCGAGTACATGGCTCTGCCTGAAGCAGGCCGAACAACAGGGGGACATCTGTACAGACTCCAGCTATGACTTCGAGGTGGCCCATGACTTTGGACAACTGTGGAGGAAAATAGTGTTTCTTGCTGCCACTGGTGCCCTCAATTTGAACTGGAAAAAAAACCTGTACCAAGAGCGAACAAAAATAGAATTGGTCCCTTGAAAGCAGCTATTGATATCTAAATGATCCATAGTGTTAAAGGTTGCATGGCCAAGCTGGAACTGTGTTCTCGGATCTAGTGGTGCGTGCCAATCAGCTTGGCAGAGATATGGGGGTGATCCTACATGCAGTGAGAGCCGGTTGGAGACCGTGGAACCCTGGAATGATGGAATGAACCCTCGTGTCAAATGTCCGGGAAAATGCCACTAATGTGGAGAGGAGGGGCATTGAGCCAAGATGTTTCTAACAAAGCCCACAATTTATGAACTTATGACGCAAAACCCCAAGGGTCTCTGTGGTGGGCCACCCGCTAGAGAATCTCCCCTTTTCTCAGCTCCCCCCACCAATGTAGTCCAGGAATGGAAAAGATTCATGTCATTCCACACTAGTCAAAGGAAAGAACTCCTCGATGCGGCAAAAAAACTAACAGAGAACACCCTCATGCTTCCGGTTCCCCTCCTGGCACTTCTAGGACAACGTGGAGAAATTGTAAATTGTACAAAAGGATCACGTTGGGGTTCTGCAGGTGTGTTTCTGCTGGGAAAGACGGACAGAAATTGCTTGTACGACTAAACAAGGTTGATTCAGTTAGAAAATTGCAAATTGGTGATGCGGGTTAAGCTAGTTACCATCTGAGTGATATTGTTAGAATGAGTGCCTGATGCAACATATACCCAGAGACGTTCAACATGAATACTAAGTGGTATCTGCCATACAAACAAAGTTACCATTGCAACATAAACCAAAAAGCCTGAAGCTTGGATCTTGCCAAATGTTGACCACTGTTACCAGAGAACCAAAAATGAATCAATTATCCTGTGTGTGGTAATGACTTTGAACCATCTTTCACAAAACAAATTTAACGCAATTGTTGTATTGGTAGAGACTCTTCAAGGCTAAATTTTCCAGCTTTTGTTATATTTCATTTCAATTGACTTTATTTTCTATTATTAGGGCCTGATAGTCATGAAGGGATTGTACATAATTTAGAATATATGTAACAGCGAAGGTAGGCGGCATGTTGGAGTAACTCAGCGGGTCAGGCAGCATCTCTGGAGAGAAGGAATGGGTGACGTTTCGGGTCAAGACCTTTCTTCAGAATGAGAGTCAGGGGAAAGGGAAACGAGAGATATAGACAGTGATGTAGAGAGATGCAGAACAAATGAATGAAAGATATGCAAAATAGTAACAGTGATAAAGGAAACGCCATTGTTAGGTGTTTGCTAGGTGAGAACTGGAACCTGGTGTGACTTGGGTGGGGAGTGGGTGATGGAGAGAGAGGGATGGAGGGGTTACTTGAAATTAGAGAAATCAATATTCAGCACCCAAAACTGGCTGTGGTCAAACCAAGATTTGTACCCATGTTTTCATTGATAATACTGACTTGAGTCAATACGTCCAAACTATGTAGAGCCAACACCTGTAGTCAGGATCGAACACGGGTCTCTGGCGCTATGAAGGGCCTGTCCCACTTAGGCGATTTTTCAGCGGACTGCCGGCAAGTGTCAAGTTCGCGGCACTCGCCTGAAAACCGGGAACTGGAAAGCGACTGTCAGAGTGAAGCGCGCGCACACACACGCTGGCATATATGGACACATGTATTAGAACTCATGCACTAACTAGGTCACTCACTATTCACTCACTCGCATACTCACTCATTTACACACACACACACACACACACACAGGTAAAGTGGGGGAGTGCTGTCTGAAATTCACACGGTGCAAAGCCAAGGTGATACAGACACACACTGTGATGAACAGGAAGGTAAAGACAGGCATGCACAGTGTACGGTAAGTCCTTTAAAAGAAGGGGGGGGAGGGGAGAAGGGGGGAGAAGGAGTGGAGACACTTTTAAGAAGCCAGACAACTTTTAATAAGCCAGAGATACACAGCTGTGAGGTTTAGCGGGCATTTAACATTATTGGTCTTTCTCCTTGGTTCTGAAAACTCGTGCTTATGGTTTTTTCCTCCCAATGAGCCAATGAAAATGCGCGGTCAGCAAAGGCGATGAACTACAACTACCTACGACTAGCTCGACTACGTATAACTACATGGCGACCCCACTACAACTGCACCTACTACAAAAGTATCGATTTTCTCCATGGCGACCAATTTTTGGTCGCAGAAAATGGTTCAACATGTTGAAAAACTTGTGGCGACCATAATGAGGCCGCAACTAGCTCCCAGAATGCGGGAACTCCTCGTGACCAGGAAGGAGACTCACCAGAGACCACCAGCTAACATGTGGCAAGTGCAGAGTCTCCTGCACTCGCCTAAAAAGTTGCCTAAGTGGGACAGGCCCTTAAGGGAGCAACTCTACTGCTGCATCACCGTGCCACCCTTCTGTAGGTACAGGCTCCTGACTTTTCTGTCTGATTTTACTTTTTCAATGCTCTCCTCTGCATTTGTAAATTATAACCATTTTTTTTACAAAATCTATACAATTGAAGTTAATAGTATAAAGTGATCTTAGTGGAAAAAAACAATAAGATATTGGGGGAGTTTGAGCTGCTTTCCTTGTGTAAGACCAGACAAAATGATTTTTGATACTGGAAAAAGGATTTCTTCAGGTTACTTGTTCCAAAGTTAACCCCATAAAATTGTTCTTTGCTTTCTGGTCTTTACCAACATCAACCAGCTTGAAATACCCGCATTTCAACAAATTGTATAGAGAACTGTGGTGCTGGGTCCGAGATTCCATCTCGATGCACTTAAGCTAAGTTAGGGCTTGGAATTAGAAGACGCACCTGTTGCAGGAATCTGCTGATGCGGAAAAAAGGGTGGAAGAATTCTGGGGCCGAAAGGTGAGGATGAATTCATTCACAGTTTCAGACTGCATTTGCAGTGTGCAGTTGTGTGCAGGTTTGCTGACAGTGCAAGGTGGGGAAAAATGAGCCATGAGGAAGATGCAAAGAGATATCGCCAAGTTAAGCAAAGAAGTAAGAGGACGGCAGCTGGAGCCTGGGGCCCTTTACAGGAGAAACAAGGATGCTTGGAATCTGAAATAAATCAGGGAATGTGGACAATATTCAGCATCAGGTCGCCACCCTGTGCGGAGAGAAAAGCACACATTTGAAGGTGGAAAACATTTTCTTAAATGATAACAAACCAGCAAATGTTATAGACAATAAACAATAGGTGAAGGAGTAGGCCACTTGGCCCTTCGAGCCAGCACCGCCATTCAATGTAATCATGGCTGATCATCTACAATCAGTACCCCGTTCCTGCCTTCTCATCATATCCATTGACTCCGCTACCTTTAAGAGCTCTATCTAACTCAATCTTGAAAGCATCCAGCGAATTGGCCTCCACTGCCATCTGAGGCAGAGAATTCCATAGATTCACAATTCTCTGGGTGAAAAAGTTTTTCCTCATCTCCGTTCTAAATGGCTTATCCCTTATTCTTAAATAGTGGCCCCTGGTTCTGGACTTCCCCCAACATCGGGAATATGTTTCCTGCTTCTAGCGTGTCCAAACTCTTAATAATCTTATATGTATCAATAAGATCCCCTCTCATCCGTTGGTATAGAGAGGGGATCTTATTGTTACATATAAGGATCTTATCGTACAGGAGAAGTAGGAAGAAACGCACAAGTACAGCAGGTAAATGGGAAGACAAGCAGGTATTGACATAACGGCCTTGGTGACACCATACCTGTCTAGTTTTTACCATTGTCATCTTTGAAGGATAACGTGGGGAGAACATTCTTCCCTCTTCACCATACTGGCCCTGCATCATTGCCCTCTGGATCACTCACGTGAGTTTTGTGACAAAATCTGACTCCATATGCCCGAAGGGTGGCATCACAGTTCAGACTCCAAGAATTACAACTTTATTCTTCTTAATTATATAGTCACAGCATTCTTCAATAGTGGCAAGAAAAAGACCCTTGAGATAGGCACATGAATATGTAGTTTAGTTTAGTTATACAGCGTGGAAACATGCCCTTCGGTCTGTGCCGACCAACCATTCTATGCCACACACTTAGACTTAGACTTAGATCCTTTATTTGTCATTCAGACCTTTCGGTCTGAACGAAATGTCATTGCCTGCAGCCATACATGTAATAATAAACGCCAAAACACACAATAAACACAAATTAACATCCACCACAGTGAGTTCACCAGGCACCTCCTCACTGTGATGGAGGCAAAAATCTTAGGGTTACTGTCTCTTCCCTCCTCTTCTCCCTCTGCGCTGAGGCGATACCCCACCGGGCGATGGTAATCAGTCCCACGGCTCACCGGGCTCCGTGAACGGGCTGGTTCAAGCTCCACACACTGGGGACAATTTACAGAACCCAATTAACCTACAAACCTGCACGTCTTTGGAATGTGGGAGGAAACCGGAGCACTCAGAGAAAACCCATGTGGTCACAGGGAGAACGTACAAACTCCACACAGACAGCACCCGTCGTCAGGATCGACCATGGATCTTTGACTTGGTAAGGCAACAACTCTGCCACTGTGCCTGCTGTCCATATGTAGGGTTTGGAGGGATAGGGATCATATGCAGGCAGAGGAGTTAGTTTAACTTGGGCATTATGTTTGGCACAGACATTGTGGGACAAAGAGCATGTTCCTGTGTTGTAATGTTCAATGCTCTGAGACTGATGAAAATTGCAGCAGAAATTTCGGCACATGGGTCTTCATCTGTCAGAGTATTAAGTGTAGACGTTGGAAGGTCATGCTACAGTTATATACACGATGTTGGTGAGGCCACATTCATAGTCTTGTGTTCAGTTTTGGTCACCGTGTTATCGGAAATATGTTGTCAACTGGACAGGGTGCAGAGAAGATTTACGAGGATGGTGCCAGGACTCGAGGGCCTGAGCTACAGGGAGTTGAGCAGGCTGGGACTTTATTCCTTGGTGGTCAGGAGGATGAGGAGTGATCTTACAGAGATGTATAAAATCATGAGAGGAATAGATCGGGTAAACGCACAGAGTCTTTTGTCCAGAGTTGGGGAATTTATAACCAGAGGACATAGGTTTAAGGTGAGAGCGGAATGTTAGAATAGGAACCTCCAGGGTGACTTTTTTTTTACAGAAATGGTGGTGGGTGTATGGAATGAACTGCCGGAGGAGGTAGTTGAGGCAGGTACTTTTGCAAAGTTGAAGAAGCATTTACATAGCTACATGGATATGACAGGTTTGGAAGGGTATGAGCCAAAGCGGCGCAAACTTTAAATCTCTGACCGCCGGCCTGCGGCCTACACAAGCCTGAAGCCGCGGTCTGGACTTACCTGGACCTACCTGGACTTTTACCGTGTCCTTTTACCATCTGGACGCCCGCAGCAACGGCTGCAGAGGGTTGAGATCTCGACCACGGGGGAAAATGGAGGAGGACTGGCCAAATGTTGTGCCTTCCACCACAGTGATGAATGCCGTGGTGGATGTTTGTGTTAAATTTTTAGTGTGTTTGTGTGTTCTTTATCATTGTACCGCTGCTGGCAAATTCATTTCACATGCACTTTATGTGCAATGTGACGAATAAAACCGTATTGTATTGTAAAATGCAGGCAGTTTGGACAAGTGTAGATGGCGTGTGTTGGTTGGTTTGGGAAAGTTGGACCGAAGGTCCTGTTTCCACGCTTTAGCACTCTATGACCCTCTCTGAGTTGTTAAAGTGAAGAGGACCAAGCTTGTCAATTGCTCCCTTAGATGCCCTTTATTGTAGTCATCCACACCCATTTATTGTCTTTGCATCCCAGTGAATGACAATTTACACCAGCATTTACATACTCCAACCAATAAGTAAAGGAAATGATCCAGGAAACTCACATTAGTCAGAGGAGGACCTCTTCAAACTCATGAGAGTTGCAAATCTTCAATTGCATTAAAAAACGAGTTACTCATTGCACAGCGGTTCCGTGCTTTTGTAATTATCGTGCGTTCAGGCTTTTAACTGTGAAAGCTACTGCAACATACAAAATAAAACCTCGAGGTATTTTTGTAATAGCCACATTTGTTTGATAGTTTTAACTGCTTGAACTGCAGCATTTAGATAATAGCCGATAGCCAAGGACAGATGATATGCCGATCACAATTCACTCATTAATGTGCTAATTACACTTAAACTGTGAGGAGATTTTTCTTTTATTTTCAATGTTTTTACCAGCTGAAAACGAAAGCAGCTTGCCAAAGCAGTCCCAACACCGGCAGAATAACAATGGTTGCAATCAAAGCCACCAGCAGCAACATCATTATGTGCCCCCATTATCTGAGGAAACAGCACTTTAGGCTTCATAATAATGCGAAGCAGAACAAAAACTCATCCCGTTATCACTTCAGTCGCTCCGAGTGGGCAGGTTTAGAAAAAATCAAATAGCTTAAATAATGCCATCTACAATCACCAATAAGCAACATCATATCAATTTACTGCTAACCCCGAGCATCAGATATTACTGGGAATCCAGCTGTCTTCTATCATGTAAAGCTAGAGGATAATTGTTGTTTGAAATTTCTTTCCGTCTGCTTCTCTCCATGTTGATCACTGAATGGATGTGCGAGGAAAGAATAGACAAAAACCATGGCTCAGAATTTGTGGGAATGGAGTACCTATTTGCAAAGGCCTTTAGTTTGTGTGTTGTTGCGATGTCCTTCAGCTCATAATACTGATGCCCCAAATGTCACTGAGGGTGTGATGTGGGCAACTGCATGCTCAGGTTGAGAGGGAACCTGGGGCTCGAGTAAATGAAGGGACAAACAACAAGATTAAGAAACTGTGGGGAAGAAAAGGGAATGATAGAGAAAAGTGTGAAATGGAGAAAGAACATACCATCAAGTCATAGAATGATACAGTGTGGAAACAGGCCCTTCGGGCCAACTTGCCCAACATGTCCCAGCTACACTAGTTCTATCTGCCTGTGTTTGGCCTATATCCCTCCATGTACCTGTCTAACTGTTTCCTAAACGTTGGGATAGTCGCTGCCTCAACTACTTCCTCTGGCAGATCGTTCTATACACCCACCACCTTTTGTGTGAAAAAGTTCCCCCTCAGATTCCTTCCTATTAAATCATTTCCGCTTCATCTTAAACCTATGTCCTCTGGTCCTCGATTCACCTACTCTTGGCACGAGCATAACAAATTCGATTTTGAATGAAATAAAAATAAGAAAATAAATAATTAAAACTTAACCCTTTTAATGTCGCCATTGAAATAAATAAAAGTACATCGTTTCAAGTATTGACTTTCCAGAGATATTGACTAGTGGCCATAAGTGATTATCAGATCTTAAACCCTAAAAGAAGTTCTTATTCCAATAATTACCGCAAAGGATTTAAATTATCATTTTTGTATTTAATGGGCAATTGTGCAAAAGTAGCATATCTTCAAAGGAAAAATTACCCGTGTGTGTGTGTGTGTGTGTGTGTGTGTGTGTGTGTGTGTGTGTGTGTGTGTGTGTGTGTGTGTGTGTGTGTGTGTGTGTGTGTGTGTGTGTGTGTGTGTGTGTGTGTGTGTGTGACTGAAGGAAAAGATATCATCTTTACAAACTAGCAGCAGAATGGTGCTAATATCAGACAGCAATATGTGGATGAATTGCAATGCACTTCCGTAAATATACACACAGGAAGTGCAATACAATCAGTACATACCTTTCGCAATGAATATCAACTATTAGCTCTAACATGATCTGTAACAAAGTGCTTCAAAGACAGTCAGTTGCCCACATCTGTGCTAGTACTTTAGTAAGTCTAGACCCTCGCAATTTGTGTACAGGAAAAGTAACTCTCAGAAGGTGCCATCTCCCTTGCACTACATTCAGCTCGGATCAGCTTGACAAAAACATCTACGCCAGCATGCTATTCATTGACTACAGCTCAGCCTTCAATGCCATAATACCAAATAAGCTCTTTAGTTTTCGTTTAGTTTAGAGATACAGTGCGGAAACAGGCCTTTCAGCTGGCTGAGTCCTCGCCGACCAGCGATCCCTGTACACTAGCACTATTCTACACACTGGGGGCAAATTTACAATTTTTCCCAAAGCCAAATTTACCTACTAACCTGTATGTCTTCGGAGTGTGGAAGGAAAATGGAGCACCTGGGGAAATCTCAAGCAGTCGTGAAGAGAACCAACACACACCGTAGACGCAGTGCCTGTAGTTAGGATTGAATCCAGGTCTCCGGCGCTGGAAGGCAGGAACTCTAACGCTGCGCCACCGGTCAAACAGCATCTCTGGAGAAAAGGAATAGGTGATGTTTTGGGTCGAGAACGTTCTTCAGACTGAGAGTCGGGGGAAAGGGAAAGGAGAGATATATATGGTGATGGAGAGAAATATTGAACAAATGAATGAAAGACATGCAAAAAGGTAAGGATGATAAAGGAAACAGGCCATTGTTAAGTATGGCCTAAGTGAAAACAAGTTACTGGCAATGGATACCTTGTATCATGGTTTTAGGACAACAACTAAATACTGAATGTCTGCTAGATGTAAAAGTTGGTTGCTAACCTAAAAAGGTGGGGAGTTGGTGAATATAGCTCTATCCTCATCAATGGAGTGGATGGAGAGATGGGCGACAATTTAAGGTTTTTTTGACATTCATATTAGCAGTAATCTGACCTAATTCTTACACTGATGTGGTGATAAAGAAAGTGCATCACTGTGTTTATGTTCTCAGGTGTTTAAGAAGGAACTGCAGATGCTGGAAAATCAAAGGTAGACAAAAGTGCTGGAGAAACTCAGCGGGTGCAGCAGCATCTATGGAGGGATTTTTTTTTCCTTCGCTCCATAAATGCTGCTGCACCCGCTGAGTTTCTCCAGAACTTTGGTCTACCTTATGTTCTCAGGTGTCTGACAAGGATTACCTTGAACTCCTGCAGATGCACTACAGACAGGATGAAAGGTAACCTGGTAACTGCTCTGCTCTTGACCGCCTGAACCTGCAGAGACTGGTGAACACAACAGCCCAGTCCATCACAGGCTTGTCACTTCCTTTCATCTCGTCCATCTTCACAGTGCACTCCATCAGGAAGGCTGGAAGTGTCATCAAGGAAGCTTGCCACCCTGCCTATTCTTCCTGCTGCCTTCTTGATTCTGGGAGAAGTGATAAGGGCTTGTAAACTTTGACATCCAGACTTCAGAGCAGTTGCTTCCCCACTGTTGTCAGATTCATGAATCCATCACCTCTTTTACAATCCGTTCCCAGAGGCACAGTCACCTTCTGTATTCAGTTATTGCACTTTCAGCTCTGTTTGTACTACTTCAGTTTGTTCTACAATATTTGCACCATTCTGCTCTTCTTGCATTTGTTGTATTTATCATGTGCCACCTGTATTTATTGTTGACTCTGTGAGCTTCCTGCAAACCAAGAATTTTTTTGTGCCCCTGAGTTGAATCTGAACCATTACATTAACGGTGACATCTAACCGCAATGTTCTATTTACAAACATCGATGCTACTCATGTGGCTTCTATGGGCAATAAACCATCACTGAAAAGGACACAAAGTACTGGAGTAACTCAGCGGGTCAGGCAGCATCTTTGGAGAACATGAATAGATGACGTTTCGGGTTAGGTCCCTGAAGAAGGGTCCCGACCCAAATCGTCACATATCCATGTTCTCCAGAGATACTGCCAAACCTGCTGAGTTAGTCCAGCACTCAGTCTTTTTTTTTTCTGCAGCCCCTTGTTTCTCAAACCATTCCAGAACTCAGCTCCTCAGTATCCCAAGGCGGCAGCATCTAAGATTGCAGTTCTTCCACACAAATCTTTTACACTGGCTGCAGCTTCAGTAAATCCTTCAACACATACTCTAGCGGCCAGGAATGCACCACAGAGCAACTTACACCTATGGACATCTCGTTGCATGGAAGACCAACGAGTTTCAGGCAAGTCAAAGCGCACATTTCATTGAGTTGAGATTTGTTTCATCGCTTGTAGATAGCTTGCAGATCATAGAGCCTTCTCTCTTATGCATCTACTATGGACCCAAACTCAGTGAGGATGCCTGCTTCCTTTTCAGGACCTTGTGGCAAAAGGATGATATACAATGAGCTGGATGATTGTTTGTTGGAGGTGGATGCTGCCTGACCCACTAAGATGCTCCAGCACTTTTTGAGTATTGGACGACCGATTTGAGTTTTAGATGATCGATTTGTTTGCATTGCACTTTTCTCAAGGGCAGCGTGTGGTGTGAGTGAGATTACAACCGTACAAGATGGATTTGATGAGGTGGGTCCCTCTCACTGTCAGTCAAGCAAGATCTTGTTGCTTGTTGGTGCAGGAGGTTCTGGGTTGAGTTTCATGGACTTGTGGTGAAAGTTCTCTGGCAGAAGGCATCTTGACAAATAATTACTGTTCAATGTAAAAAGCGGCACAAAATAACAATACTGAGCAAAAAATAAATTGATGATTGTTGGGACATTTAGAGGTGTCTTGGCAGCTACATTGTAATTGAGTCGTCCAAGGAAACCATTTGTCAGACTCAAACTATCGAAATAAACAATATCATTGGAGTTGTTGTATTTATTTTGAATCACCTGCTGTTATCTTTGATCTTAGTTTAGAGATACAGCGCAGAAACAAGCCCTTCGGCCCACCGGGACTGCACTGACCAGTCATGCCCACACATCAACACTATCCTACACACACAAGGGACAATTTTACACTTATACCAAGCCAATTAACCTACAAATCTGTACATTTTTGGAGTGTGGTAGAAATCCGAAGATCTCGGAGAAAACTCACACGGTCACGGGGAGAAGGTACAAATTCCGTACAGACAGCACCCGTAGTCGGGATCAAACCCGGGTCTCCAGTACTGTCAGTGCTGTAAGGCAGCAACTCTGCTGCTGCGCCACCATGCCGCCCTTAAGGGTATAAAAACTTTGAGATTGAGAGATTCAATTTCTAAAGAAGGCGGGAAAGTCTCTTTATCTTGACAAATAAAGATCTTTATATCAACCTCTGCCTCAGTTTAAAACGTCGCAATAATGCCGAAGGGATAAATGTTAGTCAGAACATGTTTGGGTTGCCCTATAGCACAGAGGTAGTGCTCCTGCCTCACAGAGCCAGACACAGATCATCCCCGGGTGCTGCAGTTTCCTCCCACAATCAAAGGCGTGGAGATTTGTTGGTTAATTAGCTTTTGTAAAAAATTGTAAATTATCCCAAGTGTGTAGTGTGTACAGTACTAGTGTAACGTGGATTGCTGGTCGGTGCAGACTCAGTGGGCCGAAAGGCCTGTTTCTGCGCTTTATTTCTAAACTAAACTAAAACAAACATCAGAAGAAGCTCTCGAGCTCCGTTACAAACAGCATCAGTGAATCCCTTACTTCCATCAGAAAGAGGGCCAAAGGTAAATATCCCTTCCGGCAGGTTTTTTGTGGAACATAATCCGAGTGGTAAAATGGAGCATCAGCATATTTGTCTGTTCAGATAACTGGATCTAATCTTGATTTAACAACATTCTGGCTCCAACACAAATGCTCTGATTGCAAAAAAAAAAATGAAACAAAACAAAAAATGCTGCAAACATCATTCTCAGGCAGAAGCAGACAAATATAGAATTGCAAAAGGATTTCTGCAAGCACAGAGACAAGTGAAGGTTGAGTGCGTTGGGGGTGGGTAGAGAATAGTGGTAAAACAAAGGAGATCTTACTCCTACACGTTGACCACTAGATTACATCTTTTTGCCCCTTGTTTTCGGTTCTGGAAATAATTATAGTCTATTTTTAGTCTATTATATATATATAGTATAAATAGTCTATTTTTACCCCCAGATATTCTCAATAAAATATTTAAACAGACCAAGTTGATCCTTTGATCAAAGATCCAACGGGATATTTATATAAATACATTTACAACGCTAAATCCTCTTGAGGTGCATCAGAAAACACCAGGCATATCATTGTCTGCATTTTCATCAGATTAATTCATGGCTGCTGCTGAAGAAACTGAAATCTTGTTTTCTGAAAGCAGAGGAAAGTTCACGACAAATTCGCATCTGAACCCAATCATTTTCACTGTTGGAAACAAATTCAGCTGCAAAGACTCATTTCTCACATAGCATCAATGAAAGTCTCCCTTGTACACAGAGTCCTTCTTCACAGAAGCCCTGGATATTAAGTACTGTAAGTTTAGAAATAAATATTGCCAATGGTTTGCTGCTTTGAATTCATTGACTTTAATGTGCAAAGATTAGGCATGTGTTTTTAACAAACAAAATTGAAAGAATGAAATCCTGAACATATATTCCCAAATCAAAAGCATTTCACATCTCACCCTTCTCCCCTCCTTATCCCACATCCTTTTGCCTCCTTTTCACCTCTATCCTTTGTCCACCCATCTGCCTCTCTGAACCCTGCTCACCTGCGTCAATCTATCACTTGCCAGGCTCTGTCCAATCTACAACTCTTTTCCAGCTTCCCCCTACTAAAATCAGCCTGAAGAAGGGTCCCAACCCAAAACACCATCTGTCCATGTCCTCCAGAGATGCTGTCTAATCTGCCGAGTTAAGGGCCTGTCCCACTTTCACGACCCAATTCATGACCTCTGCCGAGTTTGCCCTTGACTCACACTCGCAGCATGGTCGTCGCGAGGTCGTGGGTAGGTCGTGATGCTAGTCGTAAGTACTCGTGGCATCAAATAGGTTGGGGCGTTTTTTCAACATGGTAAATATCCACGAGTAAAAAAGGTCATGAGTTAGGTCATGAAAGTGGGACAGGCCCTTTACTCCAGCACTTGTTAGGTGGTGCTATGTCGCTCTTCCAGGGAGATGCTAAATGCATTTCTTTGTCTCTGTACTGTACACTGACAATGACAATTAAAATTGAATCTGAATCTGAATCTGAATCTTTGCTCAAGATTCCATAATCAGTAGTGAACCAAAAAAGGAAGTATGATGGCAGATGAGAACAACAGAGGGAGAGGAGCAGCGAGCAGTGGGGACAGAGCATGAGGGTGGTGGGCAGATGGGGTAAGTAGTGGAAGGGAAATAAACAGGGTGATGGGGATTACAGTATCTGCAGTGTCAAAATGTTCCACAAAAGATCTGTGGTGAATGATAATGAAGATAGGCAATAGACAATATTCTTCCAACATCCTCACAATGAGCAGTACCAGAAAATAGATTAACAAGCCTTGGATTGTACAGTTTCAATCGATAATAAAGCAAAAAACCTTCATGATTTATTTTTCATTTCTTTAGTCAACTATGCATTTAGTATTAAAATAGATTTTCAATATTTGCATCCATAATACTGACTTATCAGAGATATCAATATAAAATGCTGGGGAAACTCAGCGGGACAGACGCCATACAGACGGCACCCGTAGCCGGGATCGAACCCGATTCTCTGACATTACCTCAACACCACTATGCCCTAGGTTACTGTTCGCCGAACTCTCGTGCTCGGTCTCCTGGTTGCTAACCATTTAAATTCCCCTTCAAATTCCCATACTTACCTCTCTGCCTCCGACATTGATAGGGTGTGGACACACGTTAACTGGAGGAACAGCAACTCAAATTCCACTTGGGTTGCTTCCAACCAAACCATATGAACCTTGAATTCTCCAGCTTTAAGTAGTTAAGCTGCAATCATTTGTCCTCAATTCCTTTATTTCCATTACTTTCTCCTCATTAAACGTCGATGAAAAGTGTTCATTTTGCACCTGGCCCATCTCTTGTGGCTGAACATAAACAATATTGACCCTTAAGGAAACCTATTCTCCTCTCCGTTACGCTTCTGCTCTTAACTTACCTGTGGATTTTCCTTTATCTTGTCTGTCAGAGCTATCTTGTATCTTCCCCATTCGCCTTTTAAGTGTACTCAAGAGTACACTACATTTCTTTGATTAAAAAAAAGATACAGGACCTTGGGCCCATCGAGTCTGCACATTGACATTTCCCCCCACACTAGGGACAATTTACACTAATACCAAGCCAATTTATCACCATACCTGTACGTCTTTGGAGTGTGGAAGGAAACCGAAGATCTCAGAGAAAACCCATGCGGTCACGGGGAGAATGTACAAACTCCATACAGACAGCACCCGTAGTCGGGATCGAACCTGGGTCTCCGGCGTTGCAAGTGCTGTAAGGCAACAACTCTACTGCTGTACCATCGCGCCGCCCAAGGGATTGGCTTAATGTGAGCTGCCAATGCCCTACGTATGCCTCATCCTTTTTTTTCTGACCGGAGGCTCAAAATCATTCATTATCCAGGGTTCCCCAAACCTGCCAGCCTTGCCCTTCATTTGAACAGGAACATGCTGAACTCATCCAATCTGCTCTTTAAAAGCTCCAACCACATCCCATTTTTAGTAAACAGTAAGTTGTAGGATCTGAGGAAGGCTCTCGACTCAAAACACTCACCTTTTCCTTTTCTCTAGAGATGCTGCCTGACCCGTTAAGTTATTCCAGCATTTTGTGTCTATCTTCGGTGTAAAGCAGCATCTGCAGTAGTTCACAGGTGTTCCTGTCTACTACCTTCAAAATTGGCCCAGCTCCAATTTAGGACTTTAATTTGTGCACCAGTCCTATGTTTTTCAGTCATTATTTTAAAACTAAACAAATTATACTCACTGGTCCCAAAAATGTTTCTGTTCTGACGTTTCATTAGCTGCCAGGCCTCGTTCCCTGGTAGGAGGCCCAATATTGGGATTGGTACTGATTAACTGTGGACTGTGTGTTTGGAGAGGTTCTTCACTCTTGGACAGGTGTGATGTACTATTTTCTTCAGTAAATGTGGCTTCCCTCCTGCTGTTGCAGATGGAGCCCCCACTCCTGTCCACCCTGTGTCCCGCAGATCCATTCTCACTCTCCGCAGACAGAACAAGGATAGAGTTCCCTTGGTCCTCTCCTTTCACCCTACCCAGCCTCCACATCCAACACATCATTCTCCAACATTTCCACCACTTTCAATGTGATCTATCACATGCCACGTCTTCCCCACGACCACAACAGCCCTTCCAGGGTGACAGAGATCCCCACTGCACTTTTTCCATCTATTTCATTCTGTGCTCTCGATGTGGCCTTCTCTATATTGGCAAGACCTTGTACAGATCAGGCGACCGTTATGTCAAGACACTTGCAGTCTGTTTGCCAAGGATTGCTGGATCATTTGAAACATTTGAACTCCCCTTCCCACACCAACCTTTCTGTCGTTGGCTTTCAATGTGGGAATCACCTCTACGTAGAGTCTGCACTTTGGGAAATAAAAATCCCAGGCACCTGGTACCTGAATCTTCCTTGATCTCTCATGTTGGACAAATCTGCGAGTTAACTGAAGATAAGACACAAAATGCTTGAGTAACTCAGCGGGCCAGACAGTATCTCTGGAGAGGAGGAATGCATTAGCACGCAGACCCAGCTCTTGCCTTAACCCTCATTGCCCAGCTAGAAAGTTGCACTTTAACTTTCTACAGATCGAATGGGCAGCGCAGAGGCACAGCTAGAGAAGCTACTGCCTCGCAGTGTGAGAGACTGATCAAACCTGACCTCGGGTGCGATCCGTGTGGAGTTTGCACTTTCTCCCCGTGACAGCATGGGATTCCTCCGGGTGCTCCGGTTTCTTCCCACAAACGTACAGGTTTGCAGGATAATTGGCCTCTGCAAATTGTACATAAGGTGTAGAGAGTGGATGGGGCAGTCAGGTAACACAGAATATTGTCAATAGGTTATCAATGGTCAGCAAGGATTCCATGCCAAAGGGCCTGCTTCAAGCTGTTTCACTAAACTAAATACTCACAACCCATTGATCAAATACCGAGCACAATCTTTGAATGGAAGCTCAAGGCTGCTAGGATGTTTCTTTAAATAATATCGATAAAGATCAATTTGAAAGTACGGATAGCTGCAAAAACAGCTGCAATCTATTCCTATGCTGTTGGTAATGTTCAGGTTTCGCTGCAGAAAAGAAGCAAAATGGTGTTGTTTCATCACAAACGTTGGTAAATATGGTAGGCAGGAAAAATTGCTAATTGCAGAAATTGGTGCCTTGCAAAGTATAACTAATGCCCACAATCTAATAAACAGTAACACTTGAATGTGTAGGGAGGAACTGCAGATGCTAGTCATCACTGAAGATAAGACACAAAATGCTGGATTAACTAAGCGGGATAGGCAGCATCTCTGGAGAGAAGGAATAGGTGACATTTTGGGTCGAGACTCTTCTTCAGAGTGAATTCAAGTAGCCTATTTTGCACAACAGGGTAAAAATAAAGAGCCAATATAAGTAATATAACTGCGTGCTTTAATTGTATACACAGTAAAGCAATATATAATACAATAGTAAGGCATATATTGTGTGGAATTTGATATGTGGTGATTATGAAGGAAAATATACTTTACAAAACAATTAGTATTGTATTGAAGATGTTAATGTAATGTATAATGCAATATATTATGATGATATTTGAATAACAAACAATACTGGTTAAAATGACATAACATGCCATAGTGATAATTATGCACCAAATTATGCTGATTACTTCCATTGTCAAATACATTCAGGTCATACAAAGTGAACTCAAATGCTTCATGATATTTTTTTAAGTAATTCAGATATTGCATCTGTTTTTTTTTTGACTCACCCCAAAAACTAATATTCTATTTAATGAAATCACAACTGAGAAAACAGTTGCTGCAAGCAAATACCTATTTTAGCAGTAACATCTGTGGTAAACTAACCCTTAATTTGTACCTTATTTAAATGGATTAGAAAACGGATGACACCTTAAAAAAGTCGATTCGAGGGTGCATTAGAAAGATAATGTAACTCCAAACAGCCACAAATGGTCTTGAAAATTACTGCCAATGTGGGAGAGGCTTTGTATGTGATTGATTTCAGAAATCCATTGGCAAATTCTATGCATCTAACTCATGAGTCGAAGAATTCCTGTTTCAAACGACAACTAAAATGGTGGTAAAATTTAGCCAAAACAAAACAATGAGGTAGAATTAACATGATTGTTATAGACTTTTTTTTGTAGATAAAGGTATCTAATGCCAAACAAAGAAGATCTCTCCAATAAATGATGAGTATACTCGAATGATGGAGATTTCTTGGGAGATGCAGCAATTCATTCCTGGCATTTCATTCAAAAGATGGAGACGTCAGGTAAAGAGTTTTGGTTCTGCTATGTGCTACAATATTTTCACTGATTGAGAAGAAAAATAAAGATTAACACTGATCGTGAACATCTTTTCTTATTTGATTATAGCTGAAATGTTGCAAAGACAAACGCATTACCTCCTACCATTTCAAAATTGTCTTGTTCTGGGGATGGGGGTTTATAAACAATAAAATTATGTATTATTCGTTAGAAAGCACCCTTTTAGTGAACAATCTTCATTATTGTTACAAATTTAACAATCCGAAACACGTTCCATACAAAGAAATGGCAAGGTATGTAGCTACCAAGATTTTATATGTTTTCACTCTTTTTTTTGTACAATTGCATAGAACTGTAAAACCTGCCATTGTTAACAAAACAATAACAGACTTAGGAAACTACTGAAATCTACAGTATATTACCACTACCTTTCACAAAAAAATAGATGTTTTCTTTTTTTTAGCTTGTAAACCTGTACGGTTCAATCCATTTATATTTTGTATGAACATATAAAAATCATGCTTGACATCTGAAGCCAATGTTGTTATAAAGCACATCTGGTTACTCTGCCACCTCATCGTCCGTCATGACCGTCACCAAGGTTTCCATTGCTCGGCCAAGATCGTCCACCATATGGAAGAGGCTGCCTACATTGTTACCTGCAGAGGATTAAGAAAGCAGAGATGATTACCAGCGTCATTGTCCAAGACCCTTGGAGTATGGGGAGGGTGGGGAAGTACAAGGTTGAGCAGATTATGGTTTTGCCACGCCAGCAGGAAAGCAGATGAGTGCAATTTTTTTTATAACTATGCAAGAAATCATGATGTATTTTGCAAAGATGTGAACTGATGTGATGAACAATGATAATTAGTTTGCCAATACCTTTCAGTTTGGCTGAACGCGCATGGAATAAAGTAACATTTAATTTCTAGAAGCAGTAACAAGGAACTGCAGATGCTGGTTTACTAAAAAAAAGACGCAAAGTGCTGGAGTAAATGAGCGGGTGAGGCAGCATCGCCAGAGGATCTGGATGGTCGACGTTTCAGGTCAGGATCCTTCTTCAGACTGAAGAAGTCTGATCAAGGGTCCTGACCCGATAACACATCACCTGTCCATGTTCTCCAGGGATGCTGCTTGACCCGCTGAGGTACTCCAGCACTTTGTCCCTTTAACATTTAATTTCACCAGGTTTGGTTTATCACATGATCTGAATTGAAATATTTTTAAAGACCTGCAAAAATAGTGAACTGCAAGGGATAATAACATCATGATTTTTAAATCTTAATTTTTTTTAAAGAATATTAATAAAATACATTATCTCACAGGCTTTCAAACATTGCTTATCGTTTTGTGAAATATTATGGTTATGAGTACATTGATCAAACATCAAAGCTGTGCATTCAAACGCACGTTGGTAGTGCAGTTCTAGTAACCTTATTAAGACTCAATTAAGTCGCACTTTTCTGGGCTCTGTGATGGTTGTTGAAAATTCATTCTTGGGCATTGTTGCCAAGGTCAGCATTAATCTCCAATTATTCCCTGAAGTGAGAGGTTTCCCATGTTATATCATGCGGTCAGTGTGAAAAAACATTCAAGGCTAGTTACGGAGTCACAGAATAACCAAACAAGCCACGGATAGCAAGCATCCTTCCCTTCAGAACATAGGTGCATCAAATAAGATTTTTACAAAATGAATTGGCCACTATTATTGATACAAGCTTATTTTTCCAAAGTTATTTAACTACCTGAATTTCAATACTTCAGCAGCCATGGTGTAATTCATCCCTATCCTCTGGATCAAAATCCAGGCCTCCGGTTACCAGTTCAATAACTTAATTGGCAGCACCCAGTGAGATGGCTAATCCTGCCTCTGACATAGGGACTCCACCCCAAGTAATACCAACTTCAATTCCCTGAGGTTATGTCATCAGTCTCATCATTGACTCCATTTACACTTCACGTTGCCTCGGCAAGGCCATCAGCATAATCAGCACATGCTGTCATTCCCTCTTCACCCCTCTCCCATCAGGCAAGCGGTACAATAGTGTGAAAAGGCACACCTCCAGATTTAGGGACAGTTTTTTCCCAGCTGTTATCAAGCAACTGAACCATCTCATCAACAACTAGAGAGTAGTCCAAGGTACCATCTACCCCATCAGAGATCCTCAGACTATCTTTAATTGGACATTATCTTGCACTAAATGCTATTCTTTTTATCATGTATCTGCACACAGTGGATGGCTCGATTGTGAACATGTATAGACTTTCCGCTGACTGGTTAGCACGCAACCAAATCTTTTCACTGTACCTCAGTACACTTGATAATAAACTAAACAAATGTTGCACCCACTGAACAAATCATATCTGCTGTCAGTGACATGGAACCATGAAACATATCCTGCATCTGCTGCCCAGTAATCTACACATTGACCCTCAGGTGCAAGAGGATGTCACTGTGCAACATATCTATTATGATTTTCTCCATTTTTTATATTGTAACATAACTAGTTATATTTTAGAAACAAATGGCACTTAATTAAACTGCTAACTCAAAGCAATTTGTGCTGAGAGTGTTTTATTCAATACCCTTACATCAACCAAACTGTTTCTGCAAATGGAATAGATTTGATTGTTAAAGCTGCCTGTGTTGTCAAATAATCTATCCATTGCCACATTGCATGTGATGATCAGGGCAATCCTATTGCTGCAATGAATCGCAAAGGCAGCAATCACAAGAAATGAGAATGAAACGCCTGGAGAATAAAAGTCAGCAATTCAACACTAATGCCTGAACAATTTCAGTTTTCCCAGTTATTGCTTGGTTCAACTTTTGCATCCCTTGTATTAGACATTTATCTTTAATAATAGTGAACACAAACTTTGCATTCAAAGTGGTATTGCATTACTCTGAGGAAATCTACCTGAAGCTAAGCAGTTCACACATAACAGTAAGGACGGGTTAATATTAAGCATGACAATCAGATAATTTAAAAAAGAGTATTCTCGTTGTTAAAGATTTTACTCAAAATATTTTATACTCACACCAACCTTTCCGCGATAATTGAATAAAAGAACCTCACACTTTAGAAAATAAAAATTGTTCAATACAATAAAACCTGAAGATTAACCAGCGATTATTTAAAAAAATAAATTGAGCGGTTATTTTTTTGATAAACTAATATTTTCACAAAAAAAAGTTTTTCTCACTTAAAACACAAAATGGTTAACTAGCATTTAGTATGGAACTATAGCACTGCAAATAATACAATTTAAAATAATTAATAACAAAGGCAGAAATTAGTTTTGTTGATGCTGTATGGTATTCCGTACAGCACACAGGAAGCAGGCTACAGAAGAGACTTGTGTAGGAAGGAACTGCAGATGCTGGTTTAAACCAAAAATGGACACAAAATGATGGAGTAACTCAGCGGGATAGGCGGCATCTCAGGATAGAAGGAATGGATGACATTTCGAGTTGTGACCTTCTTCAGAATTCTGAAACGCCACCCATTGCTCCTATCCAGAGATGCTGCCTGTCCCGCTGAGTTACTCCAGCATTTTGTGTCTATCTACAGAAGGGACTTGTTGGGGACAGATAACTACCCCATGAGACATCCTACAAAATGGCGTCAGGCAGTAAATATTTGGATGGGTGATGACTCATAATTAAAAGGCACAGTCACCATATTTTGCAGTGTAGGAAGGAACTGCAGACGATGGTTTACACCGAAGATAGACACAAAAAGCTGGAGTAATTCAGCGGGTCAGGCAGCTTCTCTGGAGAACAGGAATAGGTGACGTTTTGGGTCAAGGCCAACTTTGTTGTGTCGACCCTCTGCTGCAGTCTGACTTCCCAACTTGCAAATAAACTTCAAATATCTTAACAGGATGCATTATACATCCCTCCCAGAAGCTAATTTGGGTAACTATTGATCTTAGCCCCACATGAATTAAAAAATAAATGAACGAAATAAGCTGCACACAGTCACATCACTAAGATAGAATTACTTATATAATTATAAGTATTAAAAAATAAGCATGTTAAGACAACCATTGATTTGTTGCTATCATTCAGGCAGTATTTTTAAAAGCTGAATCACTGCATCAACAAACTCATAGCACAGTCCAGTACTTATTAGTAGTAATATCAGACAGCAAGTGTGAAATGCGCATCAAAATATATCTGCTGCAGATGCCAGAAACAAATGGAAGAAGCAAACATGCCCAAGCAGCATTACTGCGCCAGTGAGTTTGTCTCACCAACCTCTTTCACTTTCTTTCCAGAGGCATCCCTCCCTTTAGGTGATGAGATGAAAGGAAAGGGAGAAAAGAAGAAACAACAACAGTCGATGAATGTCGACACTGAGAGTTAAACATTTTCATGCAAACAATTGGGTGTGAAAATGAAGACGCACAGTTTGAAACTGTCTCAGGACGAGTATCATTACGTGCTAAATCAATATTTTGTACAGTAATTCCTGTATAAACACATTGAAATTAAATTGCATTGGATGTCAACCAATATTCAGAAAGTGCAGATCTCAACTGAAGGTTAGTGTTTCTCAATGTTTTAATTCCACCTTTGTACTGCAATCAGATGCTAGCATGAGGTCTGAAGTAGACCTATTAGCCGTTTGAGCCTACAAGTTTTCCACAAAGATAATTAACACTTAAGATCACCCCGACTGTGGAATACACAATATACTAACCATAACCTACCATTTTATGAGTCCTCTATTCACCATAATCTGATTTCTGGTCCTATAAACTTTGCATTCTTTGGTGAGAAAGGAAGATGTGGAGCCAGAGGGCTGAGGGAGAGATGAGAAGGGGAGGAGATAGTAAGGACCACCTGAAATTAGAGGTCAATGTTCATACCGTTGGGGTGCAAACAGCCCAAGCAAAATATGAGGTGTTGCTCCTCCAATTTACCGTGGTCCTCACTCTGGCCATGGAGGAGGCCCAGGACAGAAACTCCATACAGACAACATCCAGTCAGGATAAAATTCGGTTTTCTGGTGCTGTAAGGTAGCAACTCTACTGCTGCGCCACCGTGCCGCCCTTAGCATTTATACAAAACGATTTACTTGATCTCAGATACTATTTGTATGCAACCTGCTTTGATTTAGAATCAAGCATTAATTAAAACGATCAAATCTATAAAAATAATATTCAAATATAATTTTTTGAAGGAAGTTGATGTAATCAGTATTGTGGCTGGCTATCTCACTCATATCATAGCTACATAACACTTTGTGCAATTTCACCACCTGGTTAAAAAAAGTTAATAATTCAAAACATGTCTTATCCAATAAATAATAGGAACAATTAATTGTAGCTCTTGCTCAATGATAGAATACGATGACATCAGATTGTTGCAGTCTCAAGACCAGGAGGCAATACTTGTGAAGCAAACGTCACAGGACTACATCTCACTTGTCTCCAAGTTTGACTAAACTAATACCAGTTCTTGCCATCACATCCTCAAGTCTTGATAGTCATTTGATTGTAACACATTGTGATAACAAAGGATTTCATCCACAACAAGAAGAGAAGTAATCTTCAAGGTAGCATGATCCCCACTATCTTCAGTTTCTGAAGCACAAATTAGTGATTTACTTTTATTCTCTGTTACTGCTTTCAAACTCAAGTGATATAGTTAGATCTCATTCTCAAAAAATGGATTGAAATCACGGAGAGAATTCTCCTTCGGATATATTTACAAAGGTCATCAATCCCAGCAAAAGAATTTAAGGGAGGATCCTGGAAAGAGGGTACACGTTAGTGATTCCATTTTCCATACCCAAAGTCTGAACCTCTACGGATATGGGTGTGAAATGGGAAGCACGGAATGTGCTTTGTCAGCATAAAACAGCTGCCAATGATAAGAATGGGGCCCTCCAGAATAGCGACAATTGGAATTAGAGGATCCCTTTTCAAACCTCATTGCTAATCGTTGGGGTAATAATTGAACCAGCCTGTTTGTGATTCTTCAGATACGGTAAAGGCAAGGTTAATGAAAGGTAAGGTTGAAAGTTAAAATCCCGTCCCTGTAGCAGAAGCAGTTTAGTTTTTTAATTTGGATATCGAGCAAGGAAACATGCACTTTCGCCCACCGAGTTCCCACCCACCATGATCCCTGCACATTAACACACACACTAGGGACAATTTACACTTATACCAAGTATGCAAACCCAAGCCAATTAACCTACAAACCTGTACATCTTTGTAGTGTGGGACGAAACCAAAGATCTCGGCGAAAGCCCACACAGTCACAGGGAGCACATACAAACTCCGTATAGGCAGCACCCGCAGTCGGGATCGAACCTGGGTCTTCTACCGCTGCGCCACCGTGCCGCCCAAATACAACTCAATTCTGTCGGCATTGTAATCGTAACCACCCTGTAATTTCCAGCAGCCAGTTTGACTACTTTCCTCTCACTGAAAGCTGCAGGCTTGAGGCAGGTGACCTGCCAATGGATAAGCATGCCAGTGATGAACATGCAATCAGTGTTGCCATCTGTGTGATTATTCAGGGCAGGTCCTGGAGCCAATTCCTATCTATTGTTTGGTACTTGCTTTGCACATGTGAACACTCTATAAACCCAAATTTCTAGTTTCTATCGCATTACTTTATAATTTGATTATAGCGAACAATTCTGCAACTTTCAATCAGTGAACAGGTACTTTTTCACCTGCTTACCGGCATACTTATCTCCTTTGCAGCATTCTCAGTAATCCCACTTTAATTTAGCAACCAAGGATATTTAATCTAGAAATCTAGTCACCAATGTGATCAATTTTAATCGTCGTTCATTTTCTTAGTGATTTTACAAATCCAGTTCTGAAATCAAATTGATCAAACCAACCTAAAACATATTCGTAGATTCTGGTTTTCCATTCAAAATTTTACATTTGCAAAATGCATAGAGAAAAAGCAAAAAATACCAATATCCTTTCAAAGAAAAATCACGTAATTAAGAAGCAATTTCTCATTTTTGATCAGTGAAAATGTGTGTATTTGCATTTGTCTGAACAACTTTTCTAACATCAAAAAAATTATCATGTAGGCACACAATTTGCCAACCTGCATGCTTATTTTCTCAAAATTCAAACTAAATGACTTATTCAGACAAATGCAGAAGTGCATCCTGCTGCCATTCATGAAGAGAGCGCCAGTTAATGGAAGGGAAATTGGATCGCAACTGCTTTCATCAAAAATGGACCTATATAGCAGATAAAACGTGCACCTAACTGGTCCCTCTGTGAAACAAGTTTACTTTCATGAAAGAAGACATACTAAACCTTTTGCGGAAAATATTCCGTCCCCTGCAGCAAAACCACTCACCACCTCATAAATCATTCGGAAGGAGGTAGCCTGCTTTGTGGTGTCAGCTCTTTTGCATGGATTGAACAGCTGCCCTAATTCATTACACAACACAAGAGGCAGCATGGAACAACAGTAGAGCAGCTCTCTGGGGAAGCCGTACAGAATTACCTTGGGGAATATTATTGGTATCTAGATATTTCAGATACTCAGTCCCCTCCACCCATCATCTCAATGAATGATATTAAAATGATTGACAATACCAAGATTAACAATCGAATAAAACCACTGCTGCCGCTAACAGTTTTATATTTATATGGAGGTCGACATTTTAATGATCAATTTAAAAAACACCTGGTTCCATTTCCTTTGCAGGTGTTCTTGGTTAATGCACGCGTCTAAAATTCCTTTTATGTTCTCTTAATGATGGTTTTCATTACATATATTATTAATTGTATGGAAAATATATCGACCAGTGTGCAACAAGAGGAGATCAATGTTTTCAGTGGTATATTTTATTGGCTTTTCATTTTCATTTTTAATATTTCATTGGCTTTTCAGTGTTATATTCTAGTACCTTTACATTTTTTTCTGCTGGTAAGTTCTCAGTGTGGTGTGGTACATAGTTCAGGGAGACTCCATGTTTGATGCCTGGTCCACAAGTTAACAAACTATTCTTGCTGAGGGAAAGCAGCAAAAGCTAGAATCACAGCTTCTGATTGCCATTCAACAACTCCTGTTGAGGGGGGGGGGGGGGGGGGGGGGGGGGGGGGGGGGGGGGGGGGGGGGGGTATGCTAAAAACAAATCTCATTGAATCCTGAGATCCTTGCTGTACACCACGCATCGACATACACTGCTCTCGACCCCTTGCTCCAACTGCACTGGCTCACTCTCATCTCAAAGCTGCTGTTGTCCACAGTTCCAATTCATTCTCTGCCACCTTCAATGCTGCACAAGATGACTTTTTGTCCTTTTTATGTCAAAGATGACACACGCTAACAGCTTCATGCTAATCTCCCTCTCCTCCGTTTCTTCTAACTCCACCTCTCCCCCCAGTCTTGCCCTTGGCCATAGTTTTACCATCACTTCTGAATGATCAGTACTCTACAGAAGCCTTAGCTTCATTCCCCCTATATCCTCCTCCAAATTAATTCTGAGCATGACTTGACATTGAGCACTTATTTTGATTCCATCTTTGTGCCTATTTCTTGGGACAGGGGTCCTCACTCCAGACTGCAGCCCTTCCTCTTGTCTCCAAAATCCTCAATCTACCTGGATCAATCCCTCCAGCCTCACCCCTTGTCTCAATCTTTTTGTTGCCAACCGCTGGCAGGAGATGGACTGCATTGATTTTTACAATCCTCTCATGCACTCTAATCTACCACCCTGAGAACATGCAACGCTCCATTCACCCTGAGCCAACTTGGACATCCGCCACCAAAACCTGCCGACAAAGGTGATAATCTGGCAACACGACCTCCATCTTGTAGAGACCAGATACATGCTCATACCTTCAACTGGACCATGGCCCTACCAATGAGGATCAGGCCACTGGCGTCCAACAGTCATGGACTTTATTCTCCCACCACAGCTTCCAACACCGCACTACCGGTTTTTATCTTTGCCCACAATCAGGACTGACCAGGCAGACTTGCTGCTTCACCCTAATCTGTCCCGCTGAACTCTTCTCCCCCAACATTGACCCCGTTCTTTCTAACCAGGTCCAGTCCCTGCCCACTTACATTTACGACACTTCGGATGCCCTCTGACACCTTAAACATTTACAGATCCCTGATCTTAATCTGGTTAACCTTCACCGTGTAATTTTTTTGCACCTTTATCGCATATTAGGAGGGTCTCGTGGGCCCTTTGCTCCATACTAGAAGGGAGACCTAATCATCCACTGTCCACCATCGCATTTGCCTGGCAGACTGTCTTCACACATTGAACAATGTTTTCAAAGGTGTAGCGATAAGCACTTACACGGGGCTATATGCAGAAATATCTTTGTTTCATCCCTAATCAGGATCACTGTGCCAACATTTTCCAAGTCCACAAGCAGCAAGGGTGCCTTCTCCAAAAATGTGTGCACTACTGTGTACAACACTGATAATGTATGAAGTGTTTGCACAGTTTTCTGGTTTGTATGGATTTTTAATTCTGAATAAAATTCATTTATAAATGTTTTTTTTTAACTTTCTAAGTTATCAGGTGAGACCATGCATACTTGGCTCATCTTCATGTCTGTATTCTTCATTGGATGGAGAACCAGTGAAATAATTGTAAACTCTAGCTTTTCCTGCAGCTGCTAAAACATTGAAGTAACTCAGTGGGTCAGAGAGGAAGAGACAAGGAATAGGTGACATTTCAGGTTGAGACCCTTCTTCAGACTGAGAATCAGAGGAAAGGGAAACAAGAGATATAAATGCTTTAAAGTCCTTCCATTGGAATGGTGTTGATGCAACGGAGAGGTGGGGAAATTGTGGAGGGCCAAGGAGACAACCTTGTTTGGTGGGGAGCAACAGAGAGCCAAACCCTTCCTGAGTCTGTGGCCATCTTGACAACATTCACTTGGTTCCCTTCTGCTAACAGGAGCTTGAACCACTGTCAAGGTGAAGAGCATGCAAGGATAATCTGCAACCATGTCAACGTTAGAAAATCTACTTACTCCGAGAGCTTGGAAAGGAATTGTTGAGTTGCTCCATTACATCTTCCAATCCAGTGCTGCTACCCTGGGGAGGACTCAACAAATCATCTTCACCTAAAAGAAGAATTGAATTTTTGTTAATGTACCACTGAGAGGCTTGCACTGTATTTTTTAAGAAATAGAATCATTATTATACACTTGCTGCCACCGTATGCATTTACAATATGTACAGTAGCAACATACTAGGATAGACACAAAATGCTAGAGTAACTCAGTAAATGCTGGAGTAACTCAATAAATGCTGGAGTAACTCAGTAAATGCTGGAGTAACTCAATAAATGCTGGAGTAACTCAGTAAATGCTGGAGTAACTCAGTAAATGTTGGAGTAACAGTAAACATTAATTCACCAATTTTACACCCCAAGCTTACACCTCAAAGGCATGATCATGGAATACCTCCCTCCCCAACTCTCTTTTTTTGTGCCCCCCTCAAACGCAAACATTTCTCCCATTATCCCATCCCTCTTTTCAGCCCACCCTCCTAAGTCCCTTCCACCTACATCCCTCCCTTTGGCTTCACTTTTCATTTGATTTCTCTTCTTATCTGACATTCCTCTGTCTCCTTTTCATCTCTGCCAATAAAATCCCTCACCAGCATCCATTTACCAATTGTGAGGTCTTATCTTGCCCCCACCTGCTATTCAGCTCCCCTAGCTCCCCTCTCCTTACTACAATCAGTCTGGAGAAGGGTACTGATCTGAAACATCACCTATACTTTCCTTCCACAGATGCCACCTAACCCGCTGAGTTACTTCAACACTTTGTATTTCATTTAAGACACAGAAATTCGATTGATTGATTGAAAGATACAGTTTGGTAGCAGGCCCGCCAGTCCATCGAGTCGACTCTGACCACGAGTTCTATGTTATCCCACTCCCTACAGATGGGGTGGGGGGCAATTAACAGAGCACGATTAACTGACCAACCTGCATGTCTTTGTAATGTGGGTGGAAACCAGAGCACCCAGAGAAACCCCACATGGTCACAGGGAGAACATACAAACTCCACACTGACAGCACTCAAGGTCAGGATCATATTCGAGTCTCTGGCGCTGTGTGGCAACAAATCGACTGCTGAGCTGCTGTACTGTGAGAATGGAGCAAGTTGCACAGTCTGAAGACCTTTGTATTCCTCATTCATGAAATTCTGATCTTTTGCTTGTTTTCTGTTTAAGGACAAACAAACAGCATGTGCGGAAGCATTTGGTCCCATGCTGGGTTTTGGCCGGTCCATACGGCAAGGATCGGCAGCAATCCAACAGGAGGGATTGTCGACACGGAAATCAAGTTGGAAAGAGAAGAATGGAACCAACAGTGGAATGACAACATCAGAGAACCTGGCCAGCAGATTAGAAATCTCTTACATTTGGATGAAAAGACTGAAGATGGCCATTTTGGTGGCTATCCACTGCATTCCTCATAATTGATGCTGCTGGGATCAGACCCTGGAAATGTCACAAATCCTTTTCCTAGTCCTTAACTCCATGCCTAACAGTGTGTCTGTGACTAACAAAATCTCATAAAATTAAATATACACAAGCTAATTTCATACAAAGGCCGTGCTTTTCAAGCAAAATTAAAAAAAAAAAATCATCTTGGTCAAAGGTACATAATTTATTGCAACTTTGAATTAAGAACACACGATGTTACTGGAAGCTGCTTGAAGGGCCGAATGGCTTCCTCCTGCACCTATTTTCTGTTTTCTAAGTCATATCAGTTATTGGTTGCACAAAGGACTTTCTTTTGTTTGCATAAATACTGTGCTTATTAATTTATTGCATTTTTGTTTCTTATATATTGTTTATGTACATTTTATTTACAGGCCGGTTATACTGTTGCAACTAAAAATGTAATTGTTGATATATTTAACAATCACACATTCCTGGCAATATTGCCCTGACTCCTGATGCATTATTCATTCGGATCTTTACTGGGGCAGATCACTATTGCATTTGCGACCAACTGGTTTAGAACGAGTGGGATGCAACCAAATACCAAGCGATAAGAGTAACCTGCTTGGATTCTATTAGCAAGTCAGTTTGCTTGAATGATTATCAACCTTGCAGAACATGGACTGTTATAACAAGAGATGAGAAGGAATATCTTTAGCCAAGGGTGGCAACTCTGTAGAATTTATAAGTGATAGGAGTAGAATTAGGCCATTTGGCCCATCAAATCTACTCCACCATTTAATCATGGTTGAAATATCTCTCCCTCCCCCATTCTCCTGCCTTTTCCCCATAATCTCTGACACCTGTACTAATCAAGAATTGCCTGAAAAAATATCCACTGACTTGGCCTCCACAGTCTTCTTTGGCAAAGAATTCCACAGATTCACCACCCTCCTACTTCAGACATTTCTCCTCATCTCCTTCCTAAAAGAACGTCCTTTAATTCTGAGGCTATGACATCTAGTCCTGAACTCTCCCACTAGTGGAAACATCCTCTCCCCATCCAAACCTTTCACTATTCAATGTGACAGATGGTGGTGGAGGCTAAGTCATTGGGTATTTTTCAAAGCGGATGTTGATTGGTTCTTGATTCGTAAGGGTTTCAAAGGTTACAGGGAAAAGGCAGGAGAATGGGGTTGAGAGGGAAAAGTAGATCAGCCATGCTCGACTGGTGAAAGCGGACTCGATGGGCTGAATGGCCTAATTTGCTCCTGTGTTTTATGATTGGCCTGGCTTAGACCGAATTACTAAGTTTGTCACAGTGGCTATATATTTTCCAGTTATCAGCATGGGCGGAAATCGATTTTAAAACATGGGGGGTGGGGGGACAACAAGACCTGACATCTAGGACAGGGGTCGGCAACTTAAGGCCCACGGGCTGGATTCGGCCAGTAACCCAAAATCATCCAGCCTGCAGACGTATTTTTTTTCCAATTAGTTTTTGCAAACTGGGAACTGAAGCCAGTCCCGGGGCACGCGCGGGCAACCTGGGTGCTACAGCCAGTCCCGGGGCAGGCGGACTGGTCCTTTGATCCACCGTGTCTGCGCGGACCAGCAATCACCACGTACACTAGCACCATCTGACGCACTAGGGACAATTTACCGAAGCACTTAACCTACAAATCTGCACATATTTGGAGTGTGGGGCAGGTGAGCCGACCTGGGCACTACAGCCACACCTGGGGCAGGAGAGCCGACGTGGGGGCCACAGCCAGACCTGGGGCAAGCAAGCCGGCCTGGGACAGGGTGTAGCGCCCAGGTCACAAAACATGAGATTGTCCCCCACCTGACGTGCAGATTGGAGCCACCTCTGCAAGTGCTTCATGATGTGCAAAACCTCACTCAAGCACAACACGTCATCGAATGACTGAATAAAAGGGGAACGATTCAATTCCCAGTGGAAATAACACATGAGCAAAGACTGTTTGATTAATAAAAACAATTTAAATATCAGATTAACTTTAATTAGATTGCTGAAAATTACACTGTCAAATCAAAACTGCATTGAGACCTCAGGGATTATTGAGCTGTAACATTCTGAGGCTTGTTTGCATTTGAGAGGATTACAAAAAAATCTTTCATTGGCTACCAATAATTACGCCACAATAATGTGTGGGGTATGCGGGAGAAGGAAAGTTATATTGATCGAGTTCAGTTTATTGTCACGTGTACCAGCGTACAGTGAAAAGCTTTTACTGCCTGCTAACTGGGCAGCAGAAAGACATTGCATTACAATAGCTACATTACAAAAGCTGATTACAATAGAGCCGTCTGCAGTGTACAGATACATGGTAAAGGAAATAATGTAAATCACGTTTATATGAGATATACTGGCTCACTGGCTGAGATACTACCACAATCTCAATCAACAATGAACAACTGATGAGTCATATCAAATATTGTGAAACGGTATTGCTCCCCACTTATTCATCTGCCATACATCTTTACAGTGTGCGAATGAGCTGGCAAATATTGAGATATTTAACAACCAAAGCTCCTAGATAACAAACATGTGTTTGCAACTTCACTGTAGCCAATTTAAAAGCAATTTACTAGAACACATCTTTCAAGGTGTGTACATATTTTTGTGTGTGCGAGCTGCAAAGAGCATTCCAGAGCTGGGTTATCTAATCAACACAGTGTCTGGGGTTATAAAGGACTGCAGTTGCTGGATTTCTTCCCTCCTTTCCTCCTTTCTCTCCATCTTAAAAACATCAAGGTCCGTATTTCCAATTCCAATGAAAGGTCACGGATCTGGGACTTTCCCCCTGTAGGTGTAATGCTATAATGCAGTAATACTATATTCTGCACTATGTCCTTTTACTTTTCGTACTACTTGTGCAAGGTTTGATTGTACTCATTTGTAGAATTACTTGAGTGGATAGCATGCAAACAAAGCTTTTCACTGAATCTCAATATATGTGACAATAATAAATAACACATGCCAATACAATTTCAATGGCATTTACTTCAAAAGTAAATATTCAGCTGGAAACATTGGAAGTCCAAGGCCAGGTATATTAGTGGCCAGAGCATGGTTCATTGCCAGGCCATATCCAAGGTTATTGGCTGGTGTCAAAGGCCAACAGTGAAAACTCAAATAAGCAAGATTGGAGGCCAAGGTTTGAGATTGATCAGAAGAGAAAAAGTTTGGGGTCGTCAGGGTGAAGGTGCCAAATTGAAGGGTCAATAGATGATACCCAAACATTATGTCCATAGGTTTGGTGGAAAGGCAGATTAGGTACGCTTGGGTCCAGCAGTCTTCACCACCAAACACCTAGAAAAGTCAACAGGGTTGAAAAAGTTTTGGCACACAGATTTATAATTTTAGAAACAAGGAACTGCAGATGCTTGTTTACAAAAGAAGACAGAGTGCTGGAGTAACTCTGCAGATCAGGCAGCATCTCAAGAGAACATGGATAGGTGATGCTTCTGGTCCGTTACCTTCTTCAGACTGACCCCTTTCCAGTTTTTCCTATATTGAATTTGGGCCCGGACCCGAAACGTCACCTATCCATGTTCTCCTGAGATGATGCCTGACTTGCTGAGTTACTCCAGCACTTTGTGTCTTAAAATATTTAGAAGGCGGAGATAGATATGTATTTGAAAGATCAAGGAATTGAGGGTTCTGGGAAATCAGACATAAAAGAGGTCAACATAGATGAACCATGTTTATATTTAGTGGTGGGGCAGGGTAGAGTGATAAAGTAGACCACTTCCAAGACTGTTTCCCTGCGTTCTAGATTCAATGATTCAACAGCACTTTAGAAACATAGAAATTAGGTGCAGGAGTAGGCCATTCGGCCCTTCGAGCCTGCACCACCATTCAATATGATCATGGCTGATCATCCAACTCAGTATCCCGTACCTGCCTTCTCTCCATACCCTCTGATCCCCTTGGCCACAAGGGCCACATCTAACTCCCTCTTAAATATAGCCAATGAACTGGCCTCGGCTACCCTCTGCGGCAGAGAGTTCCAGAGATTCACCACTCTCTGTGTGAAAAAAGTTCTTCTCATCTCGGTTTTAAAGGATTTCCCCCTTATCCTTAAGCTGTGACCCCTTGTCCTGGACTTCCCCAACATCGGGAGCAATCTTCCTGCATCTAGCCTGTCCAACCCCTTAAGAATTTTGTAAGTTTCTATAAGATCCCCTCTCAATCTCCTAAATTCTAGACATCTTTGTCACATGTACTGAGGTACAGTCAAATTCATTTTTGTTAACAGTTCAGTACAAGTATCACTGCACGTATGCACTTGGATACATCTCAGATAAGCCTCTCATATGCAATACAAGTGCATAGTAGTACCCTGTGGCAGTATACAGAGTTGCCAGATTTAGTGCCATTTTCAATTCCCAGTTGTTGCAAGTGTAGGGTTCTTGGACTGAGACTGAGAAGGCCAACATGCCCACCACAAGTGCGTTTCTTTGTGTCTCTCCCCGCCCCCAACCCAACACAGTTTCTGTCCTGCCCCCTGTAAAATCAGAAGGAGCGAGTTGAAGGCACATGGGGGGGGGGGGGGGGGGGGGGGGGGGGGGGGGGGGGGGGGGGGGGGGGGGGGGTCTGTCTTGCATAACCTCTTGGCATCCCAACTAAATAAAAGCAGCAAACTTTAGGGTTAAAAGTCTCAACCATGTGCCACTAAAAAGATCCAACAAATAAATACCAGCAGGGAGCTGACAAATGTAATCTGGATGCATGACTAAATTAACTCTCTGTTATGCAAGATCTTTTATGGAATCCCAGTAGAAACATTTTTCTGCCTGATGTTTTATGACTAATGATCATCTGAAAGACCTGCACATTTTCAAAACGTTGAGCTACAGTAACACTGAATACATTTTCTATTTTACAACCTCAGCACAGCAGCAGCATGCATCTCAGCACCGGCAGCAACTTCAGCATAAGCTGGCATTAGGAATCATTTAATATTGTCAATTCAAAAAACATTATTTTTCCACGATCTCCGATTTGTGAAATGCAAGCTACATCGGCTGGTCTAGCACTGACCTGCAAGGTCCATGTAAAAGGTGAGTAAGGGTCATGTTTGCAACCTTCTTCGCTTGCTTGGGTTTGCAACACATTCACTGAGGTGGGAAACTCACCAACAAAATACAAAAACTGCAATTTGAGCACAGTAGTTCCCAAAGACTCTTTCTCTGCATAAACAAAAGGGGCCTGAGCGTGTGAGACGTGACTGACTGTGGAGGCCAGAGAAGGAGACCATGCACACTAAAGAGCGCCTGACTTGGTGAGGAAACTGGGCAAATCCAGTAACAGGCTGTGAGTTGGGAAGCAGGTTTCATGCTTGATTTCAGAAGAAGAACTGGATAGGAGATCTGCACAGTTGGTTAGTATCAGCAATATCAGGGGAGCTCAGCACTTTGCATTTAGTCAGAGTGTGGTGAATCCGTGGAATTCGTTGCCACAGAAGGCTTTGGAGGCCAAGTCAATGGGTATTTTTAAGGCAGAGATAGACACGATTCTTGATTAGTACATGTGTCAGGGGTTATGGGGAGTAGGCAGGAGAATGGGGTTCGGAGGAAGAGATAGATCAGCCATGATTGAATGACGGAGTAGACAATGGGCCGAATTTATGTTAATATGTAACTACAACCACAAATGTAGTGAATTGTGACCTCCCAACCCCAGATGATGCAAAACTCTCCATCAATAGGACACAGCTGAGAGGCCAAATTTGTGGTGACATACAAGAAGAAAAAAAAGGCAACTGCCAACAGGCTTTAAATGTAATTCTGCTGGCCCAACTAGAAGTGAAAGAAGCTCAACACTAAATGCTGGAGTAACTCAGTGCAACAGGCAGCATCTCTGGAGAGAAGGAATGGGTGACGTTTCGGGATGAGAATCTGAACTTCAGACTCAGTATAAGAAGCTCTCTCCTCTCTGAGTAACTCTACATAGCACACGATAGTGTTTGCTCAATAAGGATGACTGTGTCGCAAGTACATTTATTCTCTTTCATAAAAAATTACAGAACTAACATTTTGGTGATGACAATGGGGTGGGAGATTGCAACCTTCCCGTGGTCCACACTGTGTCGACAAATGCAATCAACCTGGCGTGCACAAACTGAAGATCAAACAGAACAAGTTGTATTACAACTTTAGGCTGTGCACGCCATACGCAAGAAGAAGAGGCGTGCCAATAATGGTTTGACTGTAATGGATTATATTAATTTATTTGCAGGGTTTTACCCGACACATGAAAGAAAACTTTTGCCTGCAGGTCACACTGCTCCCTTGCTGTTTTGCTGAGCCTGCATTTTGAATGCTGAAGCTTTATAATAAAATAAAGAATATAATGGCAAATAGCCAGTCGGAAATAACTTAAGATCTCATTACTTTAAGAGTCAATGAAAATTAATTTCTATAGATCAGTGAACTACAAAGCAACTTAAATACTAATTTTTCATAAATTTGTTTCACATCAATGGCACAAAATGCAAGTATTGAATTTGGATATCACCTTCAGATTCACCTCAGCCCGGTTTTGATATCTGCACCGGACTTTTGTTAGAATAGTCAAACTGATAAAGAAAACCTCACTTGAGGAAGCACAACCCCTGATCTTTGAAATTCACGCTGGTCAATGTTGAAGCACGACCAAGGAATACATCTTGAGATTATGAACTATTTGCTATTGTTCCTTATTTAGCCTCAATATCTCCTGCTATTCTCAAAACAACTCCTGAACTTCACAGCAATAATATTTGCAGAGAGATATGGAGGGAGTCGACGTGAGCAAACCCCCCCCCCCCCCCCTCAAATGTTTAGTAAGCCAGAAATCTGAATGGACTTGGCCCCTATTATCATTTTCAGACCCGTGAGAAGGTGGTGAGGGGCAAAAGCAGGAAGTAACTTGACAATCGAGAAATACTGCATGGTAGAAGGTTCAGCACAGGAGAAGACTTGTTTGAGAAGCTGAGAGAATGCTCCTCATCCACTTAGTTGAGGGAAAAAATACCTGAAAATCAGCTTCATTGGATTGCTGCTGGTCACATTATTTCCCAAACCAGCCCTGGAAAATCAAGATGGTCAACACTGCAATTGACTCATGACTTTAGCTGCATTGATTATTAAGAGGTACCCTGGCTTTTGGGAGAGGAGGGTGAAGGTTGTTTTTGATATAGCTCACAAGTCTCGGTATAAGTGCCAGCTGGGGCATACATTTAGGTTAGGTCGCAATAAATGACAGTGGAGATGGCAAAATCATACGTGTTCCAAGATGAGACTTCCATTGACTCAATCTGGAGCCAATAATGAGTTGCTACATTTGACACAAAAAATATTTCATTTAAAATTTCACTTCCTCCAGCCACTCTTTAATTAAAAAAAAGCCTCCATGAAGTCTTGTCGATTTTTAGAACATTTCTAAGCATAATTCAATTGGAGTTCTAAAATGTGACAAACACCTTCAATTAAATTAGCTCAAATATTTCCAAAATAGTTTATCATGTTAAATATCCTCCCTGCACTTATCTATCCTTTTTTTTATCCTCTCAGCAAATTCCACTGCATTCCAACTTCATTTACACTGATATCCAATATAACCTCACATCTGCATGACATTTTGCTCTAATGAATTTCCACTTAATCTTGCTAGATACTATTTATATTGTGCTACTAAAATGTATTTGCGAATTGCAATTTTTAGAGAGCATTTTATGAATTGCACTCCATATTTAATTCTATTTCCCTCGACAACATCTTGGATTTTTATTTAGAGTCTCAATCAAAGTAAAAGATTTCCTGTAATTCACATAAAAGCTTCAAAACAAAATTAGTCTCAAGCCATATTAAAGACTTTGCAAAGGTGACCAAAACATGGGCAGAATAATAGAAAGGTGGAAGTTATCAGGTGAAGTCGCCACTAATGTCCTGGATACCTAAAGGAACAATTGGCAATAATGAACGATGAACATTGGAGATGTACAGCGTGCCTAAATGGAGAAGCCCAGAGATCTCAAGCAGTTTTCGGGCTGGTTGAGAGATAAGTGTGGCCATGGAAGAATTGAAAGCAAGGAAGAGATGTTAACTATTAACCGTTGCTGGACCAATGACCAATGTCAGCCAATGGCCAAAATCAATAGTGGCTATTGGGGTACTGAATAAATAGCATTTTGTTTTGAGTTGGAAGTCATAAGACACAGCAACATTCTATGTTCATTGCGCCATTTACACAAGGGCCAACTTCTTGTAAGCATCTGTAAGAGCCTGAAGAATGGTTACAACCCGAGACGCAAACCATCCTTTTTCTCCAGAGGTGTTGCCTGATCCGCTGAGATACGCCAGCATTTTGTGTCTATGTTCAGTGTAAACCAGCATCTGCAGTTCCTTTTGATGCACTTCTGCTCTGAGATGAGTAAAACTGAGCGGTGGGATTATCCATTCAGAAAGTCATGCTCTATCCTGCAAATCAGAAACCAAACCAGGAAAAGTGCTGGACATGCAGGTCAGGCTGCATCAGTGGGGAGAGAATATAGTTGACGTTTTGGATCAAGGACTCTCCTTAAGAACTGCAAAATACTGATTATTTCTCTCACTTTCCCAGTTTTGATGAAGGGTCTTCAATTTAAAAAGGAACCCCATTTCTCTCTAATGCTGCATGATCTCCTGAACCCCTCCTGCATTTTCAGTTTCTCTTCTGTACGAAGGTAGACCTGACAGCACCATGTATACCCGACAGAGACATTAATGTTACACAGATCTAACATCCGATGATGCAAGTTTCCAATGCACACATCCTCATCCACAATTAGAGGATGTCCGTGTTCAGGATAAAAGCGATTGATTTTCTGCAGTAAGCCTTACAATTTTTGGAAGGATTTAAGATAACATTACCAACATTGTTGCACTTGCAACTACCAACTGCCTTGGCACAGCCAATATGGAGGACTTGATTTTACCCAAATAAAATAAACACGTTCTCGAGACATTTTGACAAAATGGACGTCTCACTTTGTTTTAGGTTAGAGATACAGAGCGGAAAAAGGCCCTTCGGTCCACCAAGTCCACGCCGACCAGCGATCCCCGTACACCAGCACTAACTACACACTAGGTACAAGTTACAATGTTTATTGAAATTAAATTAACTCACAAATCTGCACGTTTGTGGAGCGTGGGAGGGAGCAAGAGGACTTGGGGAAAACCCACGCAGTCAGAGGGAGAACATACAAACTCCGTACAGACAGCACCCGTAGTCAGGATTGAACCTGGGTCTCTGGCGCTGTAAGGCAGCAACTCTATCACTGCACCACTGTGCCACCCCAAGTCGTGCCGACATTCAACCAAAACATCCCAGAGATGTTTTCCTTTAATTAACTCTCCAGTGACTGACTTTTCACTCAAACATTCAAGTGGTTCCTCCGAAATGTTATTGGAAAACGTGACAAGATGAATGTATCAGCTATGAAAGGCTGGATGATCACGTCATAGTTATTGCCTTCAGTCTTGGTTGGAAGCCAAATTAATTTAATTGGTTCCACAACCTTCATTGAGAATGTGTTGCTCAAACCAGCCTCTTTGTTTATCATAAATCAATTTTTCGGAACTTTCACCCCCAAAACCATACAGCCATGCTCATCTTGTCTATCCACATGCCCCTCACCCATTCCTGTTTTACCCTCCCCAACCCCACAACAACACAAACCTATACAAAGGTATTCCAGCTGTTCAGCATCATCTGCGACCCTGAAGGCTTTATGTTTCATCCTTGACTGAAGCTGTGACTGCAGATAGAAGCGAGGTGGGGGGGGGGGGCTCTGGGACCCAAGAGGAGATGGTCCAATGGAGCATAAAATGCCATGCACATTAAACTCTGTTTTGCATAACATTTCTTTACGCTCCTGCAAGGATTCATGGCCTCAATGAGAAGACACCGCGCTCACTATCATGACTTCTGCGCAACTCAACACTGCGTGGCAATAATGCGCTGACAATGCACTCCAACTCGATATTTAGATTTATTTTATTTTAGCTTCTCGCCTTCTTTGTTGTCACCTAGAGAGTTGTCTAGCTATAAATCTCCGACACTGGTGGTGCTATTTCTTCCATTAAAACCAATGTCTTGGTCCGTGTTTATCTGTGTGTGTGTGGCTATAGATTATTATTGGTACTTCATTTGGTGAATGCAAGGTTGTTGCAAGGTTGTATCATTTTAGTTCAGAGATATGGCCTGGAAGCAGGCCCTTCGGCCCATCAAGTCTACACTCACCATCGATGACCCGTTCACACCAGTTCTACCTTAGCCCACTTTTACATCCTCTCCCTACAATTTTGGGGCAATTTACAGAGGCCAATTAAACTGCAAACCCGCACGTCTTAGGATGTGGGAGGAAGCTGGAGCAGACAGAGGAAACCCACATTCACAGGGAGAACGTGCAAACTCCACACAGACAACGCCTGAGGTTAGGATCAAACCTGTGTCACTAGCAGCAGCTCTACCAGCTGTGACACTGTGCTGCAAACAAAGACAGCCATAATTCTTAACATGAACATTCCTGCAAACGTTATATTTTGTTTGTTTGCTGGAGACAAACTCTTTCTTGGAATTAAAAGGCACTGCCCTGAACCCAAGCTTCAAATGAGTGTACAGGTAAACAAACAACAACAAAGCAGACATTCAAAAAATATCTCCCATAGCAGAGGTTACTCTGCATTGAAGGTAACTCTGCTCATGGTTACCGGCACCTTTCCACTTTCTTAAGGGTAGCTGAGCAAGTCAGCTAGGTGACAAAGTGTGTTGCTAAGGGTCATTGCCTAAGTTTCTGGCCTTCCGATCAAGAACTCAAAGCAGTAACATTTGAACAACAGTCCATTACACAGTGGTTTGCTGTTGTCACTCAACGTTCCTGCATTTGCAAATGCTTACAGGATACTTAAATACATGGACAACATGTTCACCATGACATTTACTCGGCTGTCAACATTGCACGGGCTATTTCTTACCCATTATTCCTGAAGTCTGACTTCCAACTCCATGCAGTAGCACCGGCTGGCTGCTGTCTGATCTTTGTGAGGAAGTGGAGGGAGAGGAGACTGTCGTACCATTGACTCTGACTTCTGCCTGTGGCTGCAAACAGCAATAGGAAAAAACAGGTTACAACTCATTCCGTCTATCCGAAGGAATTGCACTACGGATAGAAGTGCATCAAGGAACTGCAGAGATGCTGGAGTAACTCAGTGAGACAGGCAGCATCTCTGGTTAGAAGGCATCCGTAAAGATTGCTGATTTCAGTTCATGACGCGGATAGATCTACATCTCCGAATACAGATTTGAAAAATTCTCTTTTAAGGGGCCTTCTCTTCTATTTCTACTTTTCACTTTCTCTCTTCCTTTTTTATTTTTTATATACACACTTCACGTTTTTCTACTCTCTCCCATCTATTTTTCCACTTTTTCCTCTTTCTATTGCTTTCTTTTTCTTGTCCTGCTTACTTCCTTCTTATAACATAAAACTAGAGGTTGTACATAGAATGGATTACGGTATTACATAGTTGGCACCTAAAATTAGGTTCCACTGTACTGTTTTGTGCTGTATTAACTTCTAATAAAATTTAAAAAAAAAAAAAAAGGCATAGGTGACGTTTCGGGTCGAGACCTTTCTTCAGGAATGTCACCCATTCCTTCTATCCAAAGATGCTGCCTGTACCGCTGAATTACTCCAGCATTCTGTGTCTATCTACGGTGTAAACCAGCATCTGCAGTTCCTTCCCGACACATCCCAGCAAATTAGAATTAAAATATGTTCACGTCATGAACAAAATTAGGTCTTTCAGCCCATCACGACTACTTCGCCATTCAATAATGGCTGATCCATCTTTCCCTCTCAACCCCATTCTCTTGCCTTCACCCTGTAACCTTCAACACCCTTTCAAGTCAAGAACTTGTCAAGCTCCACTTTAAAAATAACCTTAACATCCACAGCCACCTGTGGCAATGTTTTAGACAGATCCACCACCCTCTGATTAAAGAAATTCCTCCTTTTGTATTGTATTGTATTGTATTGTATTGTATTCAAATTTATTGTCATTGTCTCAATTTGAGACAACAAAATGAATTTCCCTTACAGGCAGTGTTATAAAAAAATAAAATAAAAAAAATAAAAAAAAATAAAAAAAAGCATATTAAAAATAAAATTGAAATTGAATAAAAAATTTTTTTTTTTTTTTAAATCGCCTTTTTGACCATAAGGAAGCAACGATGCCCAGAAAGCTGGTCAGTCTTTTTGTTGTTGCAATAGACAGGCTGCACCAGCCTTGGAACTGGATGCAATACCTGTTCCAGAAGCTGCCTCAGTCTGTGGAGCTGCGATTCCAACTGCTTGTTGTGATCTTCCAGGATCTGCATCCTGGCCTCGAGGCGACCTTTGTGCTGACGAAGCAGTTTGGCTTCAGCGATGAGCTCGGCATCCCTGGGACTCTGTGGTGAAATGGGCATCATCTCTGGAGGGGATGGCAAAGGAGACAGGCCCTTGTTTTCATGTTGCTGCTTCAGCCTCTCGTACTCAGACTGAAGGTTCCTGAAAAGGAAAAGCGTGCAAGTGAAACAAACTTCATTGGGGGCAAATTTCTAAGATAAAAATAGATTTGGAGCCACCACACATGGTCGGAATTAATTGAAAGATACTTCATGGAAACAGGCCCTTCAGCTCACACTGACCGTTGATCACCTGTTCACATTAGTTCTATGTTAGCCCACTGTCGCATCCACTCCCTACATGCAAGGGGAAATTCACCAAGGCCAATTAGCCTACAAACCCTGCACGTCTTGGGATGTGGGAGGAAACTGGAGCACCAGGAGGAAGACCCACGTGGTCACAGGGAGAATGTGCAAACTCCACACAGGCAGCAATCAGCAAATGGCCAACATATAATGAACATTTGACAGCACTGGGCTTGGACTTGCTGGAGTTTAGAAGGATGAGAGGGACATAATTGAAACTTACTGAATAGTGAAAGGCCCGAATAGAGTGGTTGTGGAGAGAATCTTTACATTAGTGGGAGAGTCTAGTATCAGAGGCCATAGCCTCAAAATAAAAGGACGTACCTTTATAAAGGAGCTGAAGAGGAATTTCTTTAGTCAGAAGTTGGTGAATCTGTGGAATTCATTGCCACAGAATGCTGTGGAGGCCAAGTCAATGAATATTTTAAAGGCGGAGATTGACAGATTCTTGATTAGTCAGGGGGTTATGGTGAAAAGGCAGGAGAAAGGGGCTGAGAAGGAAAGATAGCTCAGCCATGATTGAATGGCAGAGTAGATTTGATGGGCCGAATGGCCTAATTCTTCTCCAACAATTTATGAACGTATCATGGTCAGGGTCGAATCTGGCGCTGAGTCAGCAGCTCTATCATCTACAATGTTCTAGGATGAATTACCACATATATTGTTACTTAAAATTAAGTCATACTTTTCATTGTGCCCAAATGACAGCGCCGCATAGGAAGGTCCATCGGTTGGCAGGAGGCTCAGGACCGGGAACCTGGTCAGCGTAACCGGGATGGAGCTGGAGATGTCGGACGCGAGGAGAATGGGCCGGCAGAATGGTGAACCATGTTAATGCCTCCAGCGCCTTCAGGTTGGCTGCAGGAGGCATCCCTGGGACACAAAGATGGCCGGGCGAAGAGAGGAGAGGGATGTCGGTTCGCGGGAACTGCTCCAGTACATTGAGCAGTACATCGTGCCGACCGGACTTTGAATAATGGTGCCCGCATGTCTAATACATTCAAAAATAATTTCACGGTACAGTTGAGAGAAAAAATATTTTAAAAAATATATTTTTTTTACTTGTAACCTGCTTTTTTTTAACCTGCACTTTTTAAAAACTATTCGTACTGTTTTTATCAGGAACTGGATTGTTTTTATTTATGCGTGAAATGTTTAAGTTTTTATGTGCGATGCTCCGGTATTCCCTGAGAAACGTCTTCTCATTTTGCACTGTACAATTGTTGCTTTGCATGATGACAATAAAAGGATGATAATGATAAAATAAAACACCATTGAAGTGTCCTGTCATAAAACATAATGACGATCAACAATAGGGTTTTGAAATGGAATCTGCACATATGCTAACTGTTTTACGTCTACAGAGGACTCAGTCCGTTCTACAAGGATTAATGTTGGAAGAACGATTCTGCCCAGTAACACTTCCCATAATTGATTCTTTCTCCATCCCATTAAACCAAAGCATGCTTCACCAACTGCAAACATAGAAGTGAACCTAATAATTACAAAGCTCAGAGGAAATGCTGATCGGGCCAATATTAGTGATGGATTGGCAGGCTAACGTTCTCTATCAGTAGACGGTCAAAGCAGAGAGTCATGATAACAAAACAACACTTCGGAAGGAAGTTCAACTTCACCCATTAAGTGCTTTAACCGACTCTCTTGGTATATTCTTTGTTGTGTTTGTAAAAGAAACAAGCTTTTTGACCAGTATGTCAAAAACATGGATATTTTCTTTTATTTTGAAGTCAAGCAAGCTGTCAAAACAGGCAATTGTACCGGGATTTTCAACCTCTGAGGATGGATACAAAAGCGGCAATGGAAATGAGTGCAGATAGATACAAAATGTTGGAGTAACTCTGCAGGACAGGCAGCATTTCTGGATAGAAGGAATGGGCGACGTTTCAGGTCAACACCCTTCTTCAGAGAGAGACGTTGTCAGTTACTCTAGCATTTAGTGTCTACCCTCTGTGTAATACCAGCATCGCAGTTCCTTGCTACACAATGGAAATGGGTGGAGTATTTTCAGCAAGACTGGATCACCTTAAACAGCCTTGAAGAGCAATTTATTACAGCCTTCTGAGAACCCATATTAGACAACAAAGATCTGGGATTGGGCAAGAGTAAAGTACAGAGGTGATCATATTCGTGTCACTGTTCTTCCATGCGTGTTCCCGATGCTGATTTTTTCAGGCGTGCGGATCTGCATGTTGAGTGTTCCTTGAATTGAAGGAAGAGTCACACAGGTCCAGAGGCCCGGGTTCCATCCTGAATACAGGCGCTGTCTGTATGGAGTTTGTACATTCTCCCCGTGACCTCGTGGATTTTCCCCGGAAGCTCCGGTTTCCTCCCTCACTCCAAAGACGTACAGGTTTGTAGATTAATTGGCTTCAGTAAAAATTGTAAATTGTCCCTATTGTTTTAGTTTAGAGATACAGCTCAAAAACAGGCCTTCGGCCCACCGTGGCCGCACCGACCTGCGATCCCCACACATTAACACCACCCTACACACACGAGGACAATTTTACATTCACAATTAACCTACAAACCAGTATGTCTTTGGAGTGTGGGATGAAACTGAAGATCTCAGAGAAAACCAATGCAGGTCTCGGGGAGAATGCACAAACTTCGTACAGACAAGCACCCGTAGTCAGGATCGAACCCGGGTCTCTGGTGCTGTAAGGAAGTAGCTGTACCGCTGCGCCACCGTTGAGAGAAGGAAAGGGCTATATGGGTTGAGGGTTTGAGGAGGGGACATCTATATCATCCTGCAGTGTGTGCTGTGCTGGGTTCCTGGAGAACATTCCTCTTTTAACATTTCAGCAAGAATTTTCAGAAAAATACTTGGCTATCTGTCATCACTCTTGTATCAGCATACGTCCACTCACTGGGACCCAGGGAAAGCTGAAACCTATCACGAGGGTCCAGAGAAAGAATGCAGTGATGAAGTGGGAGCATCACTGGAAGGTGGATAAGGGTGTGGAGAAGATTTACAAGGATGTTGCCAGGACTCGAGGGGACAGAACATTGACAGAGTCTCTTGGCCAGAGTAGGGGAATCGAGAACCAGAGGACATGGCTTTATGGTGAGGGGGGATAGATTTAATAGGAGCCTGAGGGGTAACGTTTTCATACAAAGAGTGGTGGGTATGGAACGAACTGCGACGGAATGCAGGAGGTAGTTGAGGCTGGAACAACCACAACATTGAAGAAACATTTAGACAGATACATGGATGGGGCAGGTTTAGAGGTATATGGGTCACATGCAGGCAAGTGGGACTAGTGTGGGTGGAACATGTTGGTTGACCATTATACAAACTTGCAGAGAAGATGGGTTGAAGCTTGAGCTTGTAACTGATAAACAATGAGGCAAATTTTACAAGTAGAATTTTCGCAGGCAAATAGGACTAGCTTAGATGGGCCATCCAGTCGGCATGCCTAGTTGGGTCGGAGGGCCTGTTTCTGTACTGCTTGACTCTATGACCCTAGAAGTGGTGCTAACTGGAAGTCGTGTAACTGGGTCCCGACTGAATCTGCTGTGCTTGTCTGCCCGTATCCTAACCTGTTTTCATCCTCCAGGTCAGCGAGGATTCTTTCCAGCTCTCCCCTCTCTTCGCTCTCCAGGGAGATGAGGATTTGAGCGGGGCTCCGAGGCTGACTCACTGGCGACTCCTGGTTCAGACTCTGGCAGTAGTGCTGGATCAGCAGATGCTCATCATCTCTGCAACACAATGCAAACAAAGCACATTAAAACATTGCCACCCAGCACTGGCGTTCAGAAACCCGGCCCCACACACTCGTTACATTTCTAAAGGTGAGAATCTGTTGAATTTTATTCAAAAGGTTGAAATGAAAGGGAAAATACCTCATTGTACATTTTCTTATCACAGTCTCTTACATACCATCTTGCAACCTTGCCTTTCTGATTCATGCGTGCATGACCTTTACAGAGTAAGAAGTGGAGTGGTTCAGATGCGGTTCCAATCTCTGCTTTATCCATTCTTGCCTTACCTGAGATACAATAAAAACTTGTCTACCACCTGACTGAATTCTAAATGGTGCCAAATGACAACAGCTGAATGACAATGCACTGAATAACAGGATTAGTCACTCCTCCAGCCACAAAACTTGCACCTGAACATCCTTACCTCCACCTGGACCACCTACCTAATCTCCCGGTTGCCAAACACTTTAATTCCCCTTCCCACTCCCACAACGACCTTTGTCCTAAGCCTCCTCCATTGCCATAGTGAGGCCAAATCCAAATTGTAAGAACAGCATCTCATGTTTTGCTTGGGCAACTCACAACCCAGTTATATCAATATTGATTTCTCTAACTTCAAGTAACTCTCTCCACCCCTCCCCCTACCCGTAATACCAGCTTCAAAGTCGTCGTGTCTGAACTCGTTCTCACCTAGGCCACAGCTAACAATGGCCTGTTTCCGTTACCATCGTCATTTTTTTTGCCTATCTTTCATTCATTTGTTCTATATCACTCTACATCACCGTCTATACATCTCGTTTCCCTTTCCACTCTCAGTCTGAAGAAGGGTCTCGACCCGAAACATCACCTGTTCCTTTTCTCCAGAGATGCTGTCTGACCTGCTGAGTTACTCCACCTTTTCATGACTATCCAAAAGGAGAAGTCTTAAAATTCCCCCAAAATCGCCGCGGACTTAACATATTTATGGAGTGAACACGCAATGATTTTGAAGTTGCTGAATGCGTCACAGGCCAAGTTGACATAAAACTGCGAGGCATGCTATAAATTGCCCCCGAATGCCTGCTTCTTGCAAACCTTTTGATTTGTTCATGTATTTACTTTGATGGTGGAAAGAAAAACGCATTATGAAAAACAGACGCTGGTACCTACGGTCCATGTCTCTGTGTTACCCACAATAGTGAAAGGCCTGGATAGAGCGGATGTGGAGAGGATGTCTCCACTAGTGGGAGAGTCTAGAACTAGAGGTCATAGCCTCAGAATTAAAGGACGTTTCTTTAGGAAGGAGATGAGAAGGAATTTCTTTAGTCAGATAGTGGTGAATCTGTGGAATTATTTGCCACAGAAGGTTGTAGAGGCCAAGTCAATGGATATTTTTAAGGCAGATAGATTCTTGATTAGTTTCTTAAAAATTCAACTCTTAAAAATGGTGTTTCGTAAATCAACAACAACATTTGCTTTGGTCACTTTCGTGTCAATATAATTGACACGAAAGTGACCAAAGCAAATGTTGTTCTTGTTTGTGAAAGGTCATACGAGAGCAGGATCAATATATTTACACATGCACAATCCCGAGGAACTGCTCTTCATTTTACAATTAGACTTTTGAGTAAATTCAGAATAGTCATAATGATTTTAACTGTGGTCTGTAAAATTCCATCCCGTACGCGGAAATCACTGAATTTACAAATGTCAGAAACTTGTACTTTTTTGTATTGAACACAAAACCTCTCCATCTGACTAATATTCAAATGGTATACATCTGTCCATTTGTTAAGGCGTTGTATAAATGTATTTTCTTGTTCCATGCAGTCATTCAACATTTGTCAACATCAATGTTGACAGTCAGACCAAAAGAATGAAAGGATTGACAAGATTACTTGTTCATCTTGTGCTCTTTTCACACCCCTCAGTTTGACCCCCACCACCCTGGTAATGGGCAATTACAATTGGCATGAAGATGGACACAAAAAGCTGGAGTAACTCAGATAGCATCTCTGGAGAAAAGGAATAGGTAATGTTTAGGGGCAGCATTGTGGCGCAGTGGTAGAGTTGTTGCCTTACAGTGCCAGGGACCCGGGTTCGAACCTGACTATGGGTGCTGCTAGCATGGAGTTTGTACAGGTTTGTAGCTTAATTGGCTACGGTAAAATTGCAAATGCTCCCAAGTGTGTAGGATAGTGCTAGTACACGGGAATCGGTGCAGTGGTTGGCATGGACTTGGTGGGACGAAGGGCCTATTTCCTCGGTGTATCTCCAAACTACAAAATGTCAACACATCTCACAAAGCATGGATATGGCCCAACACTCCATTCCAAACCCACGCCCTTCCTGTGCAGGGACTGTGCATACCAAGCACCTCGTGATTACTTCAATCATCAATCCCATTTTTAGCTCTAAAATCCTCAGGTTCATTTTTAGAAATGGAAAATCAGCAGCAGTTTTGCACATAACCGCTGCCGTTTGTCCGTGGTTGTGGCAGTAAGTTTGAGATGACTGTGTAAGGGAGCATGAAGTTCCCTTAATTCCCCGGGGGTGGGGGTTGGGGGGAAAAGTGCATCCAAATAAATTATACCATGTTGAACCTGAAGCAGCTTCCCATTCATTTCAACGTAAAGATTTCCAGTGAATTATCTTTTATAATTTCCAGAGTTAATTTAAATAGTGAAAATTACTTTCATGCATTTTTACTTCTAAAATTTAATGAATAATTTCACGGGCGGCACAGTGGCGTAGCGGTAGATTTGCTGCCTTGCACGCCAGAAACCCGGGTTTGATCCTGACTACAGGTGCTGTGTGTACGGAGTTTGTACATTCTCCCTGTGACCACGTGGGAGTTCTCCAGGTGCCCAGGTGTGGACTCGGTGGGCCGAAGGGCCTGTTTCGACGCTGTATCTCTAAACTAATTTTAATAATCCAATTAGCTTTAAAAGTTTTTAAATCTAGGAGCTATTCAGAACAAAGCAACATTTTTCAACAGACTTGACCACTGACTAAACCAGGCTTGTAAACCAACATCTGCAGTTCCTTATTTCTACTTAGTCTGGTTTAGTCAGACTAAATGTTGCTGTGGTTGTTGGTTAACAAAAAAGGGGCAGTAAATGCTGGAGTAACTCAGCGCGTCAGGCAACATCTCTGGAGAACACATCCTTAGATGCTATCTGACCTGCTGAGTTTCTCCAGCACTTTGTGTTCTTTTCAGTCAGACTAAAGTCTGGTTTAGTCTTTACGCTAAGACAAAGTCTAGTCATCTTAGCTCTTTAGAGAGTGGGCCATGTTTCACTCCCCATGTAATGCCACTCACATTGTGGAGAACACACTGAATGGCTTTGCCAATGAGAATCATATTGGTTTTCTGAAGATGGGTCCTGACCTGAAACATCACCCATCCTTTTCATTCAGAGGTGCTGCCCGACCCACTGAATTCCTCCAGCACTTTGTGTCTATCCTTGGTATAAATCAGCATCTGCAGTTCCTTTCCACACACTACGCTGGCTTTGTTCCCAACGTGAAATCCACGCTCAGGAAATGTTGGTAAGTAGATCGGTGACGTCTACAGGCAGCTTACCGCTGACTGGAAAATTCAGCCCAGCAGCAACATCAACTGCTTGCAGTTATATAATGGCTTTCATGTACTGCAATCTCTGGCTTGGCCCTGATCTCTTCACAGAATGTCGATGAGATATTCACGTCTAGAACCAAAAGGTGCGTTCCTGAAGTTAAATATTAACTCCAGTAGTCTTCTGCACCATCAGTTACATACTGTATGAATGAGGGAAAACATTGCTGAATTTTCCCAATCATGGATTGCCACCTCAGCTGCTCAGAGCAGCATGTGTGTAATTCTAATTGCACTGTAATGTCAATTGTGAATGCACAGATGGAGTCAATTTGGACATGACTATTTTCCAGTTAAGGATCCTGAAGTGTACCAGCAACAAGCCACATGCAAATCGCAGTCAGGCTCGGCACTGATACATGGCGGTGGCACAAATACAGAGGATGAATAATTCGAGTCAGACAGCGTTGAAAGAGGCTCTTCGGCCCAACTTGCCCATGCTGACCAACATGCCCCATCTACAGTACACCTGCCTGCATTTGGCCCATATCCCTCTAAACATATCCTATCCATGTACCTGTCTAAATGTTTCTTAAATGTTACAATAGTACCTGCCTCAACAACCTCCTAAAGGAGCTGGTTTCAGCCAGCCACCACCACCTGTGTGAAAAAGATTCCTATTAAATCTTTCTCCCCTCACCATAAATCCAGGTCCTCTGGTTCTCGATTCCCCTAGTCCGAGCAAAACATTCTGTGATCTATTCCGCTCATGATTTTGTACACCTCTATAAGATCACCCCTCATCCTCGTGTTCCAAGGGATAGCCCGTTGAGTCCTAGGCTGCTCAACCTCTCCCTATGGCTCAGGCCCTCGAACACTGGCAACATCCTCGTAAATCTTCTCTGCACCCTTTCCAGCCGACAACATCTTTCCTACGACATGGTGACCAAAACTGAACAGAATATTCTAAATGTGGCCTCACCAAACCTTCCAGAGGGAAGGTCTATGTCTATAAGTGGAATAAGCAAACCGCAGGCCACGTTTACCCCAGGAATACAACACTACAGAAGGTGAAAATTTCAGTCACTGCCAGCACCAATAATCTCTGTACTATTCAGAGAGAGAGAGAGAGAGAAAAAAAAAACACTTTTTTAAATTATGCACTCAGGATAAAGCAGCAGAATCTTAGCGCATCAACGAGGGGGTGTAGAGGAGGACTGAATATTAGAAATTAGGCAGCCAACCATGCAGAATTCCTCAACCATTAAAGTAAATGGTTACAAGAATGCTTGCAGCACAAAATTCGATTTCAAACTTCATTATCAGCAGCTGAAGCTTCCCCCACCAGGAGAACATTACATACAGAGAAAATAGGTGCAGGAGTAGGCCATTCGGCCCTTTGAGCCAGCACCGTTATTCAATGTTGCCTCCCTTTAAAAGTTCTTCTGGTTTCAACAGGGACTTTCCCGGCCATTTTGGTTCATAATTATTTCCCTCCTTAATATGTTTTATGTACATATTAAACATTAATCAGTGGAATAAACTCTTTTAAGTTCTTAAATCCTCAGGGGTTAATCTCCTGATAGGTTATGTGAAGAAGGTGAATTAAATGGAGCTTGGAACAAGGATTGTGCCTACAGGGTCCACGTCACAGATAAGCTGCAACAGAAATGGGGGCAGTGCCGTGCCAACACTCCCATTGGCAAGAGGGTGACAGTGCACACTTGATGGGTTGAATGGTCCCTTTCCACGGCAGATCAATGTTATACTTCTATTCCATGTTCAACTGCACCTTGAGTGACACAGCTGATATGAAGTGGCTGCAGTCCCTTGGAATGGGGAAACATGCAGGTCTCAGACCTAAAATAAACACTAAGGAGCCTGAGAGCAAGTGGCTGTGGTACAACTCACTGATCTGAATAATGGTGTGCATCCATGATATGAAGCCACCTTTAACAGGTTCCTGTCTGTCGGTCAAGTGAGTCTTTGCCAATGCTGCTCAATTTCCTTCCTCTTCCTTTACCTGCACCTTCTTCTGCTTGTGGCTCCTCTCAAATTCCTGGACCAACTCATATAGACAATGGGACAGGTAGCATCTCTGGAGGGACTGCAGTCTGAAGAAGGGTTCCAACCCGAATCCTTTTTCCTCAGAGATGCTGCCCGACCCGTTGAGTTACACCAGCACTTTGCGTCTATTTTCAGTATAAATCAGCATCTGCAGTTTCTGCATATGGGGAAATAGAGGCTTAGAGACCAATGACATATTTTTTTAATTTGCCATCAGGTTTGGTGCAGAAATGGTGGGCTGAAAGGCCTATTCCTATACTGTACTCTTCTATGTTCTCATGCAATTGACTTATTTCAGTGTAAAATAGAAAAACAAATTGCACAATTAAAAACAGACAGGTCCAAACGCCTTATGAAAGTACTGCCTGATGTAATGAAACAATTTGTGAATCAGCAGTAATTAACAACTTTGAATAAATGCAACCAATTAAGCCCAGACTATTAATCAATACAACATTTTATTGGTTTGTGAATTTGTAAAAACCTCTGAAAATGAAAACCACAAAATAAAGTCCTATTGCACACATGTAAGCCTATCAGGCAAGTCTACCAATTCAATGCATACTAATCTTAACCTTAATATTGTAAATTTAAAATATATGACATAATCTCTGATCTCCCTAGTCTAGAGCAATCAACTGGCGAAGTTGAAATACTGTTCATTTAAAATCAGATGGGAGGACAGGTTCTTATAAAAGAACTCCGGCAAAAATCATTCATGGTTCCTATGTAAAACATTGGGAGATGTAAATTCTCTCCAACACTATTTTTCTATGACATGCCAAATTATCGTTTCACACAGCCATACAGCACAGTAACAGCCCTTCAGCCCAACTCATCCATGCTGACCAAGATTCTCCAACTATGCAAGTCCCATTGGCCCCTATCCCTCTAAGCATTTGTTATCCACCCTTGTTTCAATGTTGTTTGTAGTATCTGCCTCAACTACATCCTCTGGCAGTTTGTTCCCATTACCCTCTGCATGAAAAAGTTACCCCTCAGGTTCCCAATAATTCTTTATCCTCTACCTTAAACCTGTGCCCTCTAGTTCTTGATTTCCACTACCTGGGAAACCTGCATTCATCCCATCTATTCCCATTGTGATTTTATACATCTCTGTAAGATCTCCTCTCAGCCACCTGTGTTCCAAGTAACAAAGTCCTAGCCTTCTCCCTGGAGCTCAGGTCCGTGAGTGCTGGCAACATTCTTGTACATTTTCTCTGCCCTCTCAGTGATTTCGTCATTAAGTGAAGTGGTTAGACGCGGCACAGTGGTAAAGTTGCTGCCTCAGAGCACCAGAGACGCAGGTTCCATCCTGACTATGGGTGCTGTCTGCACGAAGTTTGTATTTTCTCCCTATGACTTGCTGGGTTTTCTCCTGTTGTCTGGTTTGTTGCCACTTTCCAAAGATTTGCAGGTTTGTAGGTTAATTGGCCGCTGTAAATTGTCCTTTGTGGGTAGGATAGAATCAGCGCATGGGTGATCATTGGTCAGTGTGGACTCAGTGGGCCTGTTTCTATGCTGTATCTCTAAACTAAACTAAACCCTATTACCTGGGTGAATCACCTGACTTTCAGTGATTAAGGGATAGCTTGTCATTAAATTGAGACACGATAATCCATTCCCTCAACAGGGATGTTAAGGAAGAGTGCCTCAACATGGCAAAGTCTTTCACGTACTAGAACCTTAATTCATCACCAGGATGTAACCGTTGTGCGTAGCAAGCTTTAAACATTCTATGCACATCTCTGATTTGTGTCATAAGGGATAGGGGTAGAATTAGGCCATTTGGCCCATCAAGTCTACTCCGCCATTCAATCATGGCTGATCTATCTCTCCCTCCGAACCCCATTCTCCTGCCTTCTCCCCACAAACTCTGAAACAACCAAGAATCGATCTATCTGCCTTAAAAATATCCACTGACTTGGCCTCCACAGCCTTCAGTTGCAAAGAATTCCACCGATTCACCAACATCTGACTAAATAAATTTCTCCTCATCTCCTTCCAAAAAGAGCATTCTTTAATTCTGAGGCTATGACTAGTCCTAGACTCTCCCACTAGTGGAAACATCCTCTTCACATCCAATCTATCCAAGCCCTTTCACTATTCTGTACGTTGCAATGTCCCCCCTTGCGTAGACTGAGAGATGGTCCCTGTCTAAACAACAACAACTGCATTGCTCTGTTGCAGTTCCATGCAGACCAACAACCTAGTCACAGAGTTCAAATGTCAAGCGCTGTGCAAATTAAGCTCTGTACAAGTGTACAGTGCAAAGGAAGACTGCTTATACAACACAAACCTGCTGGCTCGAATTTTAGAAATGAAGTTAGTTTGTGAGCTGAATAAATGGATTGAACCAGCAAGATGGATGATGCTAAGAACGGTAAGGATGACATTCTGGAAGAATTTAATTAATGCAGCCTATTGGTTAATATTTAAAGTATAGGTCGTCCCAATTTACAAATGCCAGACTTCGTGCAGTCCGTACATATGAAGGAGCATTTGGCAAACCAGCGGGATGGATTCACCAGCTGCTGTGGGCTACAGGTGACTATTCTTGACACTAGCTGGAATCCTGCCACCACGACCCCATGAACAATACATTCTAGTTAACACAATGTCCTTTTTGCGAATCCTATCTAGAGATATGTTTCACTTGGGCTGGTAGTAGAGTTGAGTTTAGAAGCCTCAACAGCATTTAAAACCTTGTCCGCAGCACTTGTCTGCTGCATCTTTTAAAATAATGCCATTTCTAGCCCAAGACAGGCTTGGATTAAATTTATTAATATCAGATTTATGATCACAAAGAACCCAGGTTAATATACTCCTCCACACTATCTATTCCTGTGGAACTACCCACCTCTACAAACATCTTCTACGAAAAACTTCTTAGGAAAAGAAGCCTGCCGTAACCTTGGGAGGATCTGTAAATCGGTAAAAAGTCCCATAAAAATACCATAAATACTAAGGCCTGTACTCGCTGGAGTTTAGAAGAATGAGGGGGGACCTCATTGAAACGTACCAAATAGTGAAAGGCTTGGTTAGAGTGGATGCGGAGAGGATGTTTCCACTAGTGGGAGAGTCTAGGATCAAGGTCATAGCCTCAGAATTAAAGGACGTTCCTTTAGGAAAGAGATGAGAAGGAATTTCTTTAGTCAGAGGGTGGTGAATCTGTGGAATTCTTTGTCACAGAAGGCTGTGGAGGCCAAAGTCTATGAAAATATTTAAGGCAGAGTTAGATAGATTCTTGATTAGTACAGGTGTCAGATGTTGTGGGGTGAAGGCAGGAGAATGTGGTTCGGGGGGAGATAGATCAGCCATGATTGAATGGCGGAGTAGACTTTATGGGCGGAATGGCATAATTCTTCTCCTAGCCCTTATGACCTTATGAGCAAAAAATACAGGACACTGGAAGAATTCATTAGGTCAAGAAGCATCTGTGGAAGTAAAAAGGTGAAAGGCTCGTTAAGATCCTGCACTATGACTATTATTCCCCCTGATTTCTCAAGGGTAACATTACTAATTCTTGAAATGAACTAAGAAACCAGCTTCCAATTCTCCATGTCTTGCATCAACCATTTTCCTCCTTGCTGAAAAGAGGAATGTTACCAGTTAAAGAGAGGGCATGGGGCTCCCACACAACTGCCCAGGCCATCTGTTAACAATGTGGTGAGATTAAGGCAGATGGACATTTCTCTGTACCCACACCACCCTCTGAATTTATCATGAAGCAGATGGTGCTTCAGCTCATAACAATAGGGAACTGTTGTAAATGTGGCATTTTGAACACTGAGCAAATCCATCACTACAGCTCAACAGCAGGGGGCGACACTGGAACAATCTGCAAGGTTTACAGAGAGGGTTGCTGTGGGCAAGCTCTTACCTAAGTTTCTACGTGTCTCCCAATGAGACGGTCCAAGTTTCCGAAGATAACTAAAGTCCGTACTGCACGGCAAACATTTGAGATAGAGTCAAACTTCAGTCCCGGGTCCACCTTGAGAAGCGGCAAGAGATGAATGGGGAGGGCTTCGAAAACACGCACTGAATATTGGACCACCTGTCTTGCAGTGCTCAGCAAACTGGGGTCAAAGCTATCCACATAGTCGATACATTCACAATCCAAAAATCAAGAGTGTTTTATAGTCTAATGTCCCAGATAGAACAATGAAATTCTTACTTGTAGCAACTTGCACATCGCTGATAAAATCTGAACATCAGCTTTTGGGGTGAGGGGTCACAGCGGGAGAGTTCCTGCTTTACAGTGCCAGGTTCGATCCTGACCATGGGTGCTGTCTATTCTCCCTGCACGGGTTTTCTCCGGGCGCTCTGGTTTCCTCCCACACTCCAATGACATAAAGGTTTGGAGGTTAATTGGCTTTGGTAAAGTTGTAAAGTGTCCCTAGTGCAGGGGTGGGGAACCTTTTCATGTTGGAATGCCGCATTAAGTTAGCTGTAATCTAATAAGGCCACATCCAAGAAACTTCAATTAGATATAGGATTATTTTGTTGAATCTTCTTTTACTCTTTGGCATTTTAAATACGTTCATTTTAAGATTAAATTTAAAATAATAAGACGAACAAAAACACATTAATAAAAATAAAAGGATTTGTTGTTCAAAATTTGGATTCATTCAAAAGTCCGCACTTAATGGCCTCGAAGGCTGCATGCGGCCTTAAGGCCGTAGGTTCCCCATCCCTGCCCTAGTGTGTCGGATAGTGCCAGTGTATGTGGTGATCGCAGGTTGGCACAGACTCGATGGACCTGCTTCAGCGCTGTATCTCCAAAGTCTAAAATCAGCCACAGAATAACAATATGATTAGAGGGGGTTCTCCCCAGTGGTTTAAACACTGAACAGATAGGCCATGGAGGCGAGGAAGACTTGGTCTCTCGTCTGTTCTGACTTGAGCTTTGCCTTAGGTGTCTCAGTGCCCCTTGTTAATGCAGTGGCCTTTGTTTATGTTTTGTAACCCGAATTCACTGTTATACATGGCTATGTGTGGGAATGGCGTTGCCTTGTTCAGTTGCCATCACTTTTCTGGACTGGTTACCATCATTGCCTGCATGCAATCAAGAAGAAGAATTACAAAGAGGACCACCAGAGCCAGGCTACAGCTGGGAAACCAGATCCCTGGATGGAATCACAACTTTGGGCTGGAAAACAGAGGAATTACTCCCAAAATGGATGGAAATGTCAAAAAAATCTTAGTGATTCTTAGAAGTTTTATACTGAGCACTAAGATAGAGAGACTTGTCTTTGCAATAATCCTCAATGATTACTATGTGTGTACATGTGTGTGTACATGTTTGCGCGTGCACCTCAAAATAAATAGAACGCTGCCTTGTGGCAATCTTTGATCTTTTAAATTCCTGTGAAAGACTCAATTTGCAAATTGCGACATATTCTTATAGATGATCATATGTCATCTCTCACCTATTATTTTCAATTTCAGAAACACTACTTGGAATCCCTACTCTACTTTACCTAGACTTTCTTCTGTACATAATACAGCTTTCCTTGATGTGGCAGGGAGGGAAGGAGATAAAAGCAAATACTTCAAGCAGGACCATCTCATATCCAGTTCCTTACATTCTACAATACAAAATATATTTTTTTAAATGAGGTAGATTTCATTCTTGGCTTCCTCATGACAAAAATGTAATGACAATCTGTGTCAACTGGAGCTAATTATGGAATTGCTGACACCTCCTTCTTCAGTTATAGTGACAGAGGCTATGGAGTTAGTAAATGCTGTCTCTGCAAACTTTACAAGTTGCCCCACTTCCTCAATTTCACTGGGACTAGAGGGAGAAGGTTATTGATTTCAGTGGCAGGACTGCTGATTAAGAAAACTTTTCCATTCGGGCTGATATTGAGTTTATGAACATACATTCAAGACTAGATTTTTCCAGGGCTTGCAAATACTGGAGAAGATTGGGAGGCTTCAGGAGGTGATCACATTGTACAATGATTTACTGAGCCAGTGGTAAACCGAAGAACTTGATGTTTTTGGATTTAGTGATGATTTCAAATCATGGAGAGATTGAGAAATTCCCTTTTGTTCTACCCTCTGGCAGAATTGCTTTGTGAAAAGCTACATGCCAGCCCAGTCCGACAAGTTGCCCAGTTCCTCCAGCATTTAGTTTTAGTTTATTTTATTTTAGAGACACCACGTGGAAGCAGGCTCTTCAGCGAGTCCGCGCCGACCTGCGATCCTCGTACACTAGCACTATCGTACACAATAGGGAGCTTGCAATATTTAATCAAAGCCAATTAACCTGCAAACCTGCATTTCTTTAGAGCGTGGGAGGAAACCTGAATGCCCGGGAAAAACCCATGCATCACCAGTAGAACATACACACTCCGCACAGATAGCACCTGTAATCAGGATCGAACCCTTGTCTCTGGCTCTGTAAGACAACAATTCTACCGCTGTACCACTGTGCCATGTGCCCACCAGTGGTGGCTGCAGTAATTAAAGTTGAGCAAGTGTTTGCTGAACAGCTTCAACACTGATTTTAAGATAGATCACTTAAGAAGCAAATGAATGTTGGGATCTGACGGCACAATAATCAAAGGACCACATGTTTACTCATCTATCTATACATAACTAAAACTCTGATCTTGTTATCTTCCGGTTTGACGGTCATTCTATTTGCGCAAAAATGTGTTGTTCACGATAGCGCTACCATTTTTCACCATTTCACTCACCGTTCTCCTGTGCTGCAAATGCACCAAGTTTCGTTCCGATCAGTTGAATGTCGTAAAAGTTAGCGAGGTTTAAAAATCTTAAAAAACGCGCGTGCGCAGATCGATCTCTTCTTCTGCCAGTCAGCGCATAGCGGATTAGTCTCTTCCCATGTCACTCCCCAGGACGATCTGCCCCCTTCCTGCACCATCGCGTCTTTACTGGAGCTGAGGATGGCCAGCGGAAGTTTCCAACCGGACTTTCGGAGGGACCCGAAGCAGCCCGGCCCCAAGCAACCGCCCCGCCCCAAGCAGCCGCCCAGCCCAGCGTGGGAGACCTGACCCAGCCCAGCCGAGCGTGGGAGACCTGACCCAGCCCAGAGTCCGAGACCCAGCCCAGCCCAGAGTCGGAGATGTCGCCACACGGAAAGCGGAGACTCTGATCCTGGCGGAGGAGAACGACCAGCGCCCGCTGTGATTCCCGATCGCACCGCCAATTCCAGCCGCTACCCCTCTGGTCCCTCTCACTGGCTCCTCCCCCCACAACCTTCTCCCCCCCAGACAACCTCCACCCCTCACCCACACCCCCCTCACGCACAAGCCCCCTTCCCACACATGAAGGAGAGGGGGAGGGAGTGCGCAGGGATGAGGGGGAAATAAGCCGCACCTGCGCAGTTAGGGGCTATGGGTGAGTAGTGAAATATTGCGTTGGGGAATGGGTTGCATTGGGGGACCAGGCCATGTTTCACAATGAACTTGAAGCAACAAAGTACAGGCAGTTGTTATTCATGGAAAGTACATTTCATGTTCAAGTGTGGAAGCAAAATATTAAACATAGGTCACAAAGAAAAGATCTCCTATTTCAATGTTAGATAAATGTTCACTGTAGTTTGCAAAGGGCTCTCCTCCACAACAGGCCACATGTGAACATATGATGAGCGTTTGACGGCACTGAGCCTGTACTCGAGTTTAGAAGAATTAAGGGGAACCTCATTGAAACGTGCAGAATAGTGAAAGCCTTGGAGAGTGGATGTGGATGTGGAGAGGATGTTTCCATTAGTGGGAGTCAGGCACTAGAGGACAGCCTCAGTATTAAAGGATGTTATTTTAGGAAGGGGTTGAGGAGAAGTTTCTTCAGTCAGGGGGTGGTGAATCTGTGGAATTCTTTGTCACAGAAGGCTGTGGAGGCCAAGTCAGAGAATACATTTAAGGCAGAGATAGATAAGTATTTGATTAGTACGGGTGTCAGAGGTTATGGAGAGAAGGCAGGAGAATGGGGTTAGGAGGGAGAGATAGATCAGGTTGAATGGCGTAGACGTGATGGGCCGAATGGCCTAATAGTACTACTATCACATGATCTTATGAACCTCAAACAGCTGATTCTCTTCTGAAGGAGGATCCTGTCCCGAAATCATACCCATCTATGATCTCCTGAGATGCTGCCTGACGTACTGGGTTTGGTGTAGGCAGCATGGTTGACGTGCATCTCAATAGTTGCCTGCAACACTTAGCAATGCTTCACCTTTGTTTGAACAAATTATAAATATCAGAAGATTTTCCAAAAAAGTGGCCAATTTGAATTATTTCATGGAAGAATGGACACAGGGTGAAATGACTACTTGACAGCATTCACTAAGAAAGCAGAAGAGGAGGAAATGGATGGTAACAGAAGGAAACAAAACTCTCAAAAATTAACTGGAAACTGCCAGGACTCAATTGTCCTTCCATCTCGTTGCAGTGAACGCATGTGAAATGATACAAGAGTACACACTAACTAGAAATGACAGAAAATCTTTCCTATGACTTGCTGTCGCTGTCATTTGTACATCATTCACACTTGACTGCTTAAATATAGACAGCACTACTAGAATCTGTTTCATACGATGGAAGAAAATTGGTAGGGATCCTGGAAAACTGATGTTTAAGAAAGAACTGCAGATGCTGGAAAAATCGAAGGCAAACAAAAATGCTGGAGAAATTCAGCGGGTGAGGCAGCATCTATGGAGCGAAGGAATAGGCGGCGTTTCGGGTCGAGACCCTTCTTCAGACTGGGTGGGAAGCAAGGAAGAGACGGAGACAGCGGGCTGTGGGAGAGCTGGGAAGGGGTGGGGAAGGAGGGAGAAAGCAAGGACTACCTGAAATTGGAGTAGCTGAAAACTGATCCTAATTTGTAAACATGTACTGTATATTGACATACTTCCTCTGGCAAACAATAGTCTGAATTGTTCCATGCATAATCTGTATCAAAAAATAAATTTCAAAGATATCATAAAAACCAAAAATGAAAATGCACACCATGACAGGCGATTATATACGGCCACTATGAAAAATAGTTTTACCCTTCAAAAAATTGAACATGAGTACTAAAATACATACATGCTTTCATTGGGTGAGATGCTGTCATTCAAATAAGATCCATTTCTGTTTTCCATTTCTGCTAGCCTGCAATAGAAAAAGCAGCAATAAATCCCAACAGCTCAGTGGAGGTCACTTATCACATCTGAAGTCTTTGTTACAAAACATAACCTTAAAACAATCATGGCAGTGCTCTTAAATGCAGAAGTCACCAAACGTTCAATTCATAAATGGCAGCAGATGGACACCCAAGATAAATGAGGGGGTGTGGGAGAAATTGGGCTCGATGGCACCCATACCTTGAGTGGTAAATGAGCGCATGGCATTTAAGAATTTGAATATGGTGCATCCAGGAATGGGCTCCAGCCTTTTGGGTCAAGACCCTACTTCACACTGGCCAGTCTGCAGATGCCCATCTACAAGCTCCACATTGAAGGGTTGGAACCCTACCTTGCTGTTGAAGGGAAGACAAGAATACACAAACCTTTCTCTGGTTGCAATTTGACCAAAAAGTTCTTAAACAATCCCACCAATCTACAAAATGATTCTGCACCACCTTTGCCATCACATGGCTGAGTGGCAGTCTAGTGCATGCACAGGACATGCACAATGAATGGCTGTTGGCAGCGCTCAGGGCAAGAAGATCACTATGTCAAACAGCATATCATTCTCATTCGATGCTTGCTCTATCATTCTGGAGGTTAACAGGCAGCAATACATCACCTTCAATCTACGTACCAGCAAGATGGACCCATCTGAGTGCGATTTGAAAGGATTGCCCTGTTGCTATAAATCTACAGGTGTTTGCAGTGGTTTCAAGGTATAAACATCCAAAGAGAGATGTTGAGCAAGCGTGAAAGCTTCTGGCCTCACCAGCTGGTTCCAGACAAGGATGGCATTAGTTGGCATTCCTGTCACAACTGGACGTCATCGTGCAAGCAAAGAAGGGCAGCTCTTTGGAGGAAGAGGAGTGTGGAAGGGGGATGAAGAAGCAGTGAAGGCAGCACAGTGGCATAACTGGCAGGGCTGTTGCCTCACAGCGCCAGAGAACCAGGTTTAATCCCGACCCTGGGTACTGCCTGTGTGAAATTTGCATGTTCGCCCTGTGACTACGTGGGTTTCCTCCGGGTGCTCTGGTTTCCTCCGAAATCCCAAAGATGTGCGGGTTTGCAGTTTAATTGGCCTCTATACATTGTCCCTGTGGGTAGGGAGTGGCTGAGACAGTGGGATAACATAACATAGTGCCCTCTACAATGTTTGGGACATTACAGCAGTGTTTATACATAGTTCCCCCATTTCAGAGCACCATAATGTTTGGGACACAGCAGTGTCATGTAAATGAAAGTAATCATGTTTAGCATTATGTTTGCATATCCTTTGCATGCAATGACTGCTTGAAATCTGCGATTCCTGGACATCACCAGTTGCCGGGTGTCTTCTCTGGTGATGCTCTGCCAGGCCTGTATTGCAGTCATCTTTAGCTTATGCTTGTTTTGGGGACTAGACCCCTGCAGTTTTCTCTTCAGCATATAAGATACATGCTCAATTGGGTTCAGGTCGGGTGATTGATTTGGCCACTAAAGAATTAACCATTTTTTAGCTTTGAAAACTCCTTTGTTGCTTTAGCAGTATGTTTGGCATCATTGTCTTGCTGTAGAATGAACTGCCGGCCAATGAGTGTTGTGCCATTTGTTTGAACTTGAGCAGATTGGATGTGTCTATACACTTCAGAATTCATTATGCTACTACCATCAGCAGTTGTATCATCAATAAAGATAAGTGACCCAGTACCTTCAGCAGCCATAAATGCCCAGGCCATAACACCCCCACCACTGTGTTTCACAGATGAGGTGGTATGCTTTGGATCTTCGGCAGTTCCTTCTGTCCTCCATACATTGCTCTTGCCATCACTCTGATATGTTAATCTTCGTCTCATCTGTCCACAAGACCTTTTTCCAGAACTGTGGAAGTACTTCTTGGCAAACTGAAACCTGACCATCCTATTTTTGTGGCTGCGTGATCTGTGGTGGTTTGAATCTTGCAGTGTAGCCTCTGTATTTCTGTTCATGAAGTCCTCTGTGGACAGTGGTCATTGAAAAATCCACACCTGACTCCTGAAGAGTGTTTCTGATCTGTCGTACAGGTGTTTGTGGATTTTTCTTTATTATAGCGAGAATTCTTCTGTCATCAGCTGTGGAGGTCTTCCTTGGCCTGCCAGTCACTTTGCGATTAGTAAGCTCACCAGTGCTCCCTTTCTTCTTAATGATGTTCCAAACAGTTGATTTTGGTAAGCCTCAGATTTGGCTGATGGCTTTAACAGTTTTATTCTTGGTTCTCAGTCTCATAATGGCTTATTTGACTTTCATTGGCACAACTTTGGTCCTCATGTTGATAAACAGCAATAAAAGTTTCCAAATGTGATGGAAAGACTAGGCGCTGAGAGCTCTCTTATACCTGCATTAGTAGACATTTAAACACACCTGAGCAATTACAAACACCTGTGAAGCCCTGTGTCCTAAACATTATGGTGCCATGAAATGGGGAGGACTATGTACAAACACAGCTTTAATTTCTACATGTATAAAAATACCCTTTAATAAAATCTGACAATGTGCACTTTAACCACATGTGATTTTTTTCTATTACAAATCTCAAATTGTGGAGTACAGAGGCAAATAAATAAATGATGGTTCTTTGTCCCAAATATAGGCAGAAATCCGGGAGGGGTCGACGACGACAGGGGGGGCAATGAGAGGTGGGGACAACCCCCCCCATGTTTTGTAATCTGGATTTTTAGATTTGTCCCTCATTCATGGTCACTCACGTTATTTAGTATTTTTCCCATCTCTCTCTCTCCAAGGTCGGTTCTTCTGTTTGCCTTTATTTGCTTCAGTTTTATTTGTTTAAGTGTTATTTATCACATTATAGCTTTTGAAAGATCAGACGCTTTCTAAGGGCTGAATCGGCCCGATCGCAGAGCCTTTCATCGCCCGGCATGGCTTAAAATTAAACTGCTACAACGAGGCGATCGAGGCTCCCGATGTTGAAGCCCCAGCTGGCCGATTGTGTGTGTGTGTGTTGTGGTGGGGTGTGTGGGTGTGTCTCTCTCTACCAAGAAGCCGCTCACTCAAATTGTGTCCCCCCCCACTCCCCAATGTGCCAACAATAACCTCGTCCTCAACTCCAAGAAGACGAAGGAAATTATTGTTGACTTCAGGAAGAACAGAGGGGGCAGACATACCCCCATCCATATAAACGGGACTGAGGTGGAGCGCATCTCCAACTACAAATTCCTCGGGGTACACATCTCGGAGGATCTGTCCTGGTCCCTCAACACCTCCAAGCTGATCAAAAAGGCGCAGCAGCGCCTTTACTTCCTGAGGAGGCTCAAGAAAGCTCACCTGTTCCCCCAGATCCTGACCAACTTTTACCGCTGTACCATCGAAAGCATCCTGACCACCTGCTTCACGGTATGGTACAGCAGTTGCACCGTAGCGGACAGGAAGGCACTACAACGGGTGGTGAAAATCGCTCAGTACATCATCGGTGCCCCGCTCCCTGCCATGGATGCCCTCCACCGAAAACGGTGTCTGAGACGGGCCGGGAAGATCATCAAAGACCCCTCCCACCCCAACCATGGACTGTTTGCCCTCCTCCCATCAGGGAGGCGGTACAGGAGCTTCAGGTCTCGTACCAGTAGGATGAGGCACAGCTTCTACAACAACACTATCACATTGCTGAACTCGGAGTCCCGCCGATAGATTTCTCCAGTCTCTCCGTCCACATTGTTTGCTTATTCTGTATTTTTTATATCTATATTGCACTATTACTACGGACTGACTCTAAACTGCATTTCGTTGTACCCATACTTATATCTGTGCAATGACAATAAAGTTGAATTGAATTGAATTAAATTGAATTGAATGTTTTGATAGCGATTTCAGCCCCTGGTCCTAAACATTATGGAGGGCACTGTAGAACTGGTGTGAATGGGTGATCGATGGTCGGCGTGGATTCGGTGGGCCAGTTTTCATGTTGTATCTCAAAATTAGATGAAGCAACTTCCACCCGGAATGGTTCTTCAACATGGATCGCAGTGAATAACACTGCATATGTGGTCTGCTTACATGATGGAATGAGTACTGTTAAATGCCAAGTTAAAAACCTTCATATATCTGCCCCTCTCGAGGTCGAGCCAGGGATACCCATAGCACATCCTTTTTCAAACCAATATTGTGTTGCTCCCCTTTACTGAAGAGAGCCTGTTCTTTTCCCTCATCTCTCACCGGTGCTAACAGGTGGAAAGAGTAAGCAGCTTTGAGGATGGCAGGTTTCCCCATGGTGCAGGGTGCCGTTCAGATCGTCCACAGTTCTTGGCAGCTGCCAAAGTGTCAACATTACAACACAGCAGAAACTAAAGAGTAGACAATCCCTCAACATCCAGCTGTGTGCGTCTGCAGCTCATAATGTGGTGTCTTGGCAACGACTGTGCTGTCCACTGGGCAATCTGCATGGATGAGCAAAGGATGGCCACAGCAGCTGATCCCAGACACAGTGTCTCACCTGACCACCCCCTTAGATACAACGTCTCTGCATCAGCAGAAAGAGGATTGGAAGGGAGGGGGTGGGAGAGAAAGACCCATCTGAGGAAAGTAAAATATGCTGTGTGTGATGATAGCAAATAAAACAGGGACATCAAACCTACACTGTTGGATTACACTATTATTGTTTGTTTGCCTTTATGCATATGTATTTATGTATGTATACACATATATATACACACACACACATATTCACACATGCATACACACATACATATATATACATGCACACACACACACACATACATATATACACATGCATACAAACAAGGTTTCAAGGTCAGTTTATTGTCACATGTACAAATTAAGGTACAGTGAATTTCCATTTACCATACAGCCATACTAAAAAAGCAACACAACATACAACTACATAAAAGTTAACAAATATCCGCCACAGCGGATACCCCACATTCTTCACTGTGATGGATGGCAATAAAGTCCAATCTTCTTCCTCTTTATACACACATATACACATGCACACACACACACAATATTCATGGGCACACACGCATACACAAATATACGTGCATACACACATGCATACACAAATACATGTGCACATACACACGTGCATAACACATACACGTGCATACACACACATATATACATGCACGTATTCATTTACACACATACATACACCTTTATACACACACATATGTGGCGGGTGGCGCCGTCAGCAATGGCAGCCTCGCCAACAGACGGTCAGTTTTTTCTGTGATTTTTAGTGAGTTTTAAAAGTATGCGTTAATGTTATCTGGTTTGTTTTTATGTGGGGGGTAGGGGAGGGGGTCGGGGGATATTTTTTTTCAATCTCTCCTTGCCGGAGATGAAATTCTGGGTCTTATCTCCGGTGGCTCTGCGGCCTAACATCATAGAGCTGGCAGCTTTGCTCGAGACTGACTTTGAGCCCCACCGCGGGGCCATGGAAGCCATCGGAGCCTGTGATCCCTTGCCTGGGATCGATGTTCCAACTGCGGCCTGTGGATTTCAACATCAAGGAGCTCGCAGTCTCGGGTAGAAATGATGATGGGAAGCTCCAAACCACATGAGGTTCGACCAGCCCCGACTTGGGGTCCAATCGCCCGGCGTGGGGTGCCGAGACCCCCCGATGCGGGAGCTTGATCGCCATGATGCGGAGCGCTCGACCGCAGGCTGCGTGAGCCAAGATCGCCCCGACAACAGAAGGTTCCGGTGCCCCGACCGCGGGAGAACAGAGAAAGGAAGAAGATTGAACTTGTTTTGCCTTCCATCAGTGAGGAGTGTGGGAGAGTCGCTGGGGTGGATGTTCATGTAAATAATTAATTTGGGTGTCTTGTTGCTGTCTGGCAAATCAAATTCCTCGTATGCTGTTAAACAGACTTGGCTAATAAAGTACTATTATTATTATGATATGCACACACATACATACATACAACATCACCTATTTCCTCCACAGATGCTGTTTTTTGCTTAAGATTCCAACATTTGCAGTCTCTTTTATCTCCAGTTATAATAATCAGATCATCTTTCCACAAATGGTGACTAAGGGATGAAAACTGGCCAAACTAGCATTGCTAATATCCACATTCTTCTCTCATGGGGTCTTTCATGTCCAATATCAGAGAGCACCTCGGTTTAAAGCCTCATTGGGTAGTGGCACCTCCAACACTGCAGCACTCCCACACTACTCTTCTGCAATGTCAGTTTAGATATTTAAAAATATTAAGTGGGAATTGAACCAAAATTCTTCCAACACACATGCAAGCATTATCAATTGAGAGATGATTGATACCTCCTGTGTAATGCGAAAGGGAAGTATGATGTGTATAGAGAGCGGTGCAATGGTAGAGTTGCTGCCTTACAGCGCTTGCAGCCAATTCTCCCCGTGACCGCGTGGGTTTTCTCCGAGATCTTCGAATTCCCCCCACACTCCAAAGACGTACAGGTATGTATGCTAATTGGCTTGGTATAAGTGTAAATTGTCCCAAGTGTGTGTTGGATAGTGTTAATGTGCAGGGATCACTGGTCGGTGCGGACTCGGTGGGTTGAAGGGCCTGTTTCCGCTCTGTATCTCTAAAACTAAAACTAAAAAAAACAAAACTCTTACTGCTTCACTCTGCCTACGCTTTGACCATCTGATGCACTGTGCGCCCTGCCTCCACCTACAGAGTCTTAGCACGAGGATTAACTTAACTCCCGACTGCTGCCTTCAGAACCTGCAGTCAGTGACTGCTGTGCAATCTGCCTAGGCAACATACAAAAGCCAGCATCGAGTCCAAGCTGTGAGGTCCGCAAGCTACGAGATGCGATTGTGGAGTTCATGCTATAGGAGCAGAATTAGGCCATTTGACCCTATTGTACTCCGCCAGTTAATCATGGCTGATCTACAGTGGCTTGCAAAAGTATTCATACCCCTTGAACTTTTCCACATTTTGTCACGTTACAACCACAAACGTCAATGTATTTTATTGGGATTTTATGTGATAGACCAACACAAAGTGGTGCATAATTGTGAAGTGGAAGGAAAATGATACATGGTTTTCAATTTTTTTTTACAAATAAAAAACTGAAAAGTGTGGCGTGCAAAAGTATTCAGCCCCCCCGAGTCAACACTTTGTAGAACCACCTTTCGCTGCAGTTACAGCTGCAAGTCTTTTGCGGTATGTATCTACCAGCTTTGCACATCTAGAGACTGAAATTTTTGCCCATTCTTCTTTGCAAAATAGCTCAAGCTCAGTCACGATGGGAGCGTCTGTGAACAGCAATTTTCAACTCAGAGATTCTCAATTGGATTTAGGACTGGACTTTGACGGGGCCTTCTAACACATGAATATGCTTTGATCTAAACCATTCCATTGTAGCTCTGGCTGTATGTTTTTAGGGGTCATTGTCCTGCTGGAAGGTCTGTCTCAAGTCTTTTGCAAACTCTAACAGGGTTTCTTCCAAGATTGCCCTGTATTTGGCTCCATCCATCTTCCCATCAACTCTGACCAGCTTCCCGGTCCCTGCTGAAGAAAAGCATCCCCACAGCATGATGCTGCCACCACCATGTTTCACAGTGGGGATGGTGTGTTCAGGGTGATGTGCAGTGTTAGTTTTCCGCCACACATAGCGTTTTGCATTTAGGCCAAAAACTTCAATTTTGGTCTCATCTGACCAGAGCACCTTCCTCCACATTTTTGCTGTGTCCCCCACATCGCTTGTGGCAAACTGCAAACGGAATTGCTTATGGCTTTTTTTCAACAATGGCTTTCTTCTTGCCACTCTTCCATAAAGGCCCGATTTGTGGAGTGCATGACTAATAGTTGTCCTGTGGACAGATTCTCCCACCTGAGCTGTGGATCTCTGCAGCTCCTCCAGAGTTACCATGGGCCTCTTGGCTGCTTCTCTGATCAATGCTCTCCTTGCCCGGCCTGGCAGTTTAGGAGGACGGCCATGTCTTGGTAGGTTTGCAGTTGGGCCATACTCTTTCCATTTTCGGATGATGGATTGAACAGTGCTCCATGAGATGTTCAAAGCTTGGGATATTTTTTTATAACCTAACCCTGCTTTAAACTTCTACACAACTTTTCCCTGACCTGTCTGGTGTGTTCCTTGGGCTTCATGATGCTGTTTGTTCACTAATGTTCTCTAACAAACCTCTGGGGCCTTCACAGAACAGCTGTATTTATACTGAGATTAGATTACACACAAGTGGACTCTATTTACTAATTAGGTGACTTCTGAAGGCAATTGGTTGCACTGGATTTTATTTAGGGGTATCAGAGTAAAGGGGGCTGAATACTTTTGCACGCCACACTTTTCAGTTTTTTATTTGTAAAAAAAATTGAAAACTATGTATCATTTTCCTTCCACTTCACAATTATGCGCCACTTTGTGTTGGTCTATCACATAAAATCCCAATAAAATACATTTGCGTTTGTGGTTGTAACGTGACAAAATGTGGAAAAGTTCAAGGGGTATGAAAACTTTTGCAAGTCACTGTATCTCTTCCTCCTACCCCCATTCTCCTGACTTCTCCCTCTGACACTTGTACTAATCAAGAATCTAATTTTCTCTGCCATAAATATATCCATTGACTTGGCCTCCACAGCCATCTGTGGCGATGAATTCCACAGCTTCATCACCCGCTGATTAAATACATTCCTCCTCATCTCCTTCCTAAAGGAACATCATTTAATTCTGAGGTTATGGCCTCTGGCCTAGACTCTCCCACTGGTGGAAACATCCTCTCCACATCCGCTCTATCCAGGCCTTTCACTGTTTGGCAAGTTTCAATGAGGTCCCCTGAGGCAATGAGTCCAAGCCGTGACGTCTGCAAAGTATGAGAGGAGATTGAGGAGCATTTGATTATCCAGTGCAAGTCTGGTGTAGAGCGTGGTGAAGGTCCTAAGTTCCAAAGATGTGCAGGGGTTTTGGTTACTTGGCCTCTGTGAATTGTCCCGTGTGTAGGATAGATCTATGGGTGTATGGGTGATCATTGGTCAGTGTGGACTCAGTGGGCCTGTTTCCATGCTGTATCTCTAAACTAAACCCTATTACTTGGGTGAATCACCCGACTAAGTGATCAAGGAATAGCTTGTCATTAAATTCAGACACGATAATCCATACCCTCAACAGGGATGTTAATGAAGAGTGCCTCAACATTGCAAAATCTTTCCTATACTTGAACCTTAATTCATCACCAGGATGTAGCCGCCGTGCATAGCAAGCTCTGAAAATTCTATACTCATCTCTAATTTGTGTCATAGGGTCAAGGAGTAGAATTAGACCATTCGGCCCATCAAGTCTACTCTGCCATTCAATCATGGCTGATCTACCTCTCCCTCCTAACCCCATTCTCCTGCCTTCTCCCGATAACCTCTGACACCCGTACTAATCGAGGATTAGTAGGTGAGATTTGTGAATAAAAGGGCACGAGCAGGATATTCAGACGAATTCCACTGTTTTCAAAACTGCAAGAGGGCCAAAATTGCATTCTTGTGTGCAGCTGATTCTCTGACTGTTCTTCATAATTGGTCCTTTAGTTCATCGACATTTGATCTTGTGATGCAAATCAGCCAAATGATTGAAACCGCCCGTGGACACTGATGCTGTCTGGCCAGCCAGCTGGAATATAGAGGTAGTTATTAGTTATCCCTTTCCCCATCGCAGCCAACGGGAAGATCTCCAGCATTCTGTTAGCAGTATTCGCTCTTTAGTGTGGCTTAGGCTGGGAATTATATTTTCTATAAAACCAAAACCCTGAAGAAACCCATTTAAACTACTTTTATAATCCTTATTAATTAACTGATTTGCCAATCATTGATTGAAAGATGCAGCATAGAAACAGCCCCCTTTGGCCCACCGTATCCTTGCCAACGATCGATTATTCATTCACAGTAGTTGAGTTTAGTTTCGAGACACAGCATGGAAACAGCCCCTATGGCCCACTGATTTCACGCTGACCATCGATCGATCGATCACCTGTTCACACTTGTTCCATGTTACCCTATTTTTTCATCCTCTCTCCACACACCAGAGGCAATTTACAGAGACCAATTGGCCACACATCTTTAGGATGTGGGAGGACCCCCATTGGGTCACGGAGAGAACATGCAAACTCCACACACAGAGTGCACCCGAGGTCAGGATCGAACCAGCAGCTCTACCATCTGCGCCACTGTGCAGTCAATAGTTTTATGTTACCCTACTCTCGCATCCATTCCCTGCACACTATGGGGGAATTTACAGAGGCCAATTAACCTACAAACCGCCTGGGCAATATACACTTCCTTGAGCCCACAGTGAACTCATGAATTTTAAATGTAAAATGGAATATGGCAAAAACCTGAGGAACCATGCTATATCTGATATATCGCACTCTTCCCACTCCCAATTTCTGATTAACAACTGATGTATTCTGTTCTTGTAACAATACAATCAAACATAAAAACTGGTGATGCCTCACAGCATGTTTCCATGTGAGTAGTTTCTGAAGTTACATTAATTTAGAGTATCGTAGATCTTCTAACACGCGTCATCAATGCAAGATGAACAATCATATTTCAAAACATTACCAGTCATCTGAGACTTAAGTGGCAATGTTCACAAAACCATGATATTTGTTTTATGCTTGTCTTGATATAGGAAATATTTTCGTTATTTTCCATAAAATCTTCATGGGTTGTGGGAAGCTGCTGGAAGTCTGAAAGGCTGTAAATGGTGTCTATTAGGTGGCACAGTGGTAGAGTTGCTGTCTTACAGCACCAGAGACCCTGGTTCGATCCTGACTGTGGGTGCTGCCTGTACGAAGTTTGTACATTCTCCACGTGACTTTGTGGGTTTTCTCCGGGTGCTCTGGTTTCCTCCCACACTCCAAATACGTACAGCTTTGGAGGTTAATCGGCTTCTGTAAATTGTCCCTAGTGTGTAGGATAGTGTTAGTGTATGGGGTGATTGTTGGTCACTGTGAGGCTTGGTGAGCTAAAGGGCCTGTTTCCACACACATCTCAAAAGTCTAAATGATGTATTGAAATCAGTCTCTGCTTAAAATCCCAGTGTAATGGACTTTATTTGGATAGGGGCGAGGAAACCAATTGAGTTCCAATATCTCAACAGTGGCGACCCTGCTGAGCGCCAACTCCAAGACATGCTTCTTGACCAGGACATTGACTCCTCCACCGCTCCCTCCACGCCAGAAGGAGTTTCGATTTTTTATATCCTGGGCATTGACTTCATCGAGGAGACACAGACGCAGGAGATGCAGTGTTTTTCTCTGGTTGGAGTGAACTCGATTCCACTTGAGATCGACACAAAATGCTGGAGTAACTCATCGGGTCAGGCAGCGTCTCTGGAGAAAATGGATAGGTGATATTTCGGGTCGGGACCCTTCTTCAGACTGAATAGGGTCGCAAAGAACTCCCTTCAGGGAGTGGAGAAGAATGTCTTCAAAGTCGGCATACCCTGAACACAGTATGCAGTGGAGCAGTCAAAATGTATTGACAAGAGACTGTAGACGCTGGTTTATATCAAAGATAGACACAAAATGCTGGAGTAACTCAGCGGGTAAGGCAGCATCTCTGAAGACCAAGGACCCACCATCGAAGGGATTTATCGTAGTCGCTGCCTCAAAAAGGTAGCCAACATCATCAAAGACCCACACCATCTTGGCCACACTCTCATGTCACCACTGCCATTGGGAAGAAGCACAGGAATCTGAGAACTGTAACGTCCAGGTTCAGGAACAGCTTCTTCCCCTACAGCCATCAGGCTATTAAACACTACAACCTCATAAGCTTTGAACTACAATAGACTAATTATTATTATTGCACTGTTATTGTTTGTTCTTTTTTTTCCTGAGTTTTTGTTATATTATTTATTATGATTACATATTCTGTTGTGCTGTTGCAAATAAGAATTTCATTGTTTTATCTGGAACATGTGTCAACAAAACATTCTTGACTCTTGTTTCAGGTCGGGACCCTTATTTGGCTGATGATGATTCTACTTGATGCCCATTAGTCTATTGTTGCTTTGATGGTTAATGCAGCGACAACCAACCAACTTTATGGTATGTCATCCATGCAGATTCATTACTAGTGTCACTGGCTATCTAGTTTAGGGACAACATGGGAGGTTGCATGGGTTTAAGAACAGCATGAAGGGCACAGGCCCCCCAAGGGCGAAAAGGAGCGAAGGAGATAAAGGCACTGTGAGCTTACAGGGAGCGTGTAGTTAACAGCAGTGGAGGAGGCAGATGATTTACAGTTGTGAAAAGGAGTGAAGTGATGGATGTGGGAGGAGCGATGCCTGATTCGGAGAAGAATGCCAAACAGCAGGATCACACGGGGAGGGCAGTGGAACAGTTACAGGGAGGGGCACTGAGGGGGGAAGGGTAGGGAGCAGAGAGGATATTGATGCAGGTACAGGAATGTGGAGGATTCAAGGTGTGGGGTCGCAGGGAGTATGGAAGTCAGGGGGGTAGCAGCAGGAAAGTCCATTCATGCCTCACCCGTGTGTGAGGGTGAGTGTGAGTGTGAGTGTGTGTGTGTGTGTGTGTGTGTGTGTGTGTGTGTGTGTGTGTGTGTGTGTGTGTGTGTGTAAATGAGTGAGTATGCGAGTGAGTGAATAGTGAGTGAGCTAGTGAGTGCATGAGCTCTAGTACATGTGTGCATTGATGCCAGCGTGTTAAAGTCATCCTGGGCTGCACCTTTTCAACAAGCCAAGACATCCTTGTCAAGCTTGTGTGGGAGTTGTGGATAACAGCCAACCCATGTTAAAAATAAATACCTGCAAGCTGTGCAAAATGTTGACAAAGAAGTCTTGGTCTGTTGGAGAACAGACAAATTCCACTCCTTAATCTCAAACACAGAAACTCTATTGTCAGTTGCCTCTGAACAACCCCAGTTGTGACAGACCTGAACATTGCTTCTCTATCAAAGCCCAGTTTAGTTTAGTGATACTGCATGGAAACAGGCGCTTCAGCCCACCGAGTCCACGCCGACCAACAATCACCCATACACAAGTTCTATCCTCCTCACTGGGGACAACTTACAGAAGCCATTAACCTATCAGCCCCTGCATCTTTGGAATGTGGGAGGAAACCAGAACACCCAGAGAAAACCCATGCGGTCACAGGGAGAACGAACAAACTCCACACTGACAGCACCCGAAGTCAAGATCGAACATAGGACTCTGGTTCTGTAAGGCAGCAACTCTACCGTTCCACCACTGTGCCATCCCAGGGACCAAGACACTTTGGTAGCAACATTCGCACGGAGTGAGACATGGTCAGCTGAAGATCTAGAAGAGCAAAGGGATTTTCTTCTCGAACATGTTGGGAACTAACAGTCACCTGCTGATCTTCTAAAACGTGACAGCGAGGACTTTCACACTCTAACACAGAAAATCATCTACTACATCTGATGATGGAGCACATAGAAACATAGAAATTAGGTGCAGGAGTAGGCCATTCGGCCCTTCGAGCCTGCACCGCCATTCAATATGATCATGGCTGATCATCCAACTCAGTATCCCGTACCTGCCTTCTCTCCATACCCTCTGATCCCCTTGGCCACAAGGGCCACATCTAACTCCCTCTTAAATATAGCCAATGAACTGGCCTCAACTACCCTCTGTGGCAGAGAGAGAACATATTAGTGATCGTTTGAGGCAGATAACCATGACCATCTTAAAAAATAGACAGATCTGATTGTGATTTCTTCAGAGATAGCGCTGTCTGCTCCGTCACAGAGAGACATCGCCAGGGCCAGCCTCAACCATCGTCTCACTGTGGCTGATGGGCTGCTCCCCCAATTACAATGAAGATTTCATCCATCAAGGTGGGATTTTCACCACACAACATCACCAAGAAAGTGCCGGGAACAGCATCCACTTCTGTACACAGCTGCCTTTGATTTCACAACTGCCGGTGATTACTTCAACCTGGTAAGACCCTTGAGTATTCTTCTCCAATTCTGTGGACACGAGACAATTGTCTCCAACTTACGCCTGCCACATGGTGGTGTTTTAGCCAGGATCTGAACCAACTGGTGAACACCATCCCAGTCCAAACCCACGTCATTGGGACGGGGAAGGAAACCAGAGCACTCGGAGGAAACCCACGCGGTCATAGGATGAACGTCAAAAACTCCACACGGATGGCACCTAAACTCAAGAACAACCCCGGGGGTTGGAGTGCTTTAAGGCTGCAGCTCTACCAACTGCACCACTTTGCCACCCTTTATGTGAAAACATTTTCATCACAATATCAACAAATGCCATGCTAACACAAGGCTATCTAAGAGAAAGCATACTCAAATCATTTTGACTGAAAGATTTGTATGCAAGAGCATCACAGAGAATTAAAAGATATCATTAAACTTAATGTGCACAGAAACAAATACAATAAAATTGAGCTCTATAAATAGCAGGGTATTTTGCCTCTTACCTGCTAGCATAATGTTCAATTCGTGAATGAGTATCGTCGTGTGACAACTGAGGGGATGAGGCAGGTCTGCAAATGAGAAAGAGATTCGCTGTTTAGAAAAGAACAAAGTGCCAAGCTTATTTTATACAACTGATAACATTTCATCAAAGCTATGTGAAAACAATTACGTGAATGTTTTTGTAACACATGACAAACCTTCCAATTGTTACAATCCAGTAGACGATGACAAGAAAACAATCTTACTGTTCTGTGCATGGTTTATTTAACTTCGATTGGCAATAAAAGATTTATTTATCTATTGCACTGTCGCAAATGGATGCGCCTGGGTGGTTTTTCGAAGCAACATTTACAGACCTTCCACCAGAGATTCAACGACCAAAATGTGACACTGAGCCATATGGACAACCAGAAGCTTGGTCAGAGATAAAGTTCCGAACACATCCTCAAAGGAGGAGAAAGGTGGAACAGTGCAACAAGGTCATTTCAGAGGCCCAGCCAGACACCAAACTCAGACAACACTTTCCCCAATGGTGGGGATAGAAATCCAGCACAGTCTGGGGACGTAACTGGCATGGACAGTGACGTTTCAGTGTTGCGGCCATGGTGATAATTACAATGGCAGGGAGGATGAGGTTACAAGACAGATTTGTAAATAAGACTCAGAATTTGTGAGTGTGAATATGTGAATCAGTGATGTGAATATGGAGGGTAGGGAAAACAGGGTTTGTTTCAAGTTGGGCCAAGAGCAGGATACTCTGGGTTGATCACAAGTCGATGGAGAGAAGGATGTGGGAGTCTCAAGGTGTGTTCTCAAGGCAGCTCGTGTACAGATGGAGGCATTACAACAGCGAGTAGACCACTGCTGGGCGAGGAGTTGAGGTGGAAGTCAGTAGCCGAGTTCAGGGTTAAAATAAAACAGTATGGTCATAAACCGAAGATAGACACAAAAAGCTGAAGTAACTCAGCGGGTCAGACAGCATCTCTGGGGAAAAGAATAGGGTTTCGGGTCGAGACCCTTGTATGACCCAAAAGGTCACCTATTCCTTTTCCCCCAGAGATGCTGCTTGGCCCAGTGACTTACTCCCGCTTTTTGTGTCTATCTTCAGTTTAAACCAGCATCTGCCGTTCCTTCCTCCACAAATGTCATAAACAGTGTGCTCGAGCCTCAGAAAGAGAACGGATAAATCAGGCGATTAAAACATTTTGTTCGTTCAATAGGCCGAAGAAAGTGGGTTCAATATTTCAGAAATTTAATGGCAAAAATATCTCCCTTTTCAGTGAAGTTGACGGGACAAACAGTGACAATTTAGAGATATATATTTAGACTGAACGACAGAGACAGCAAGCTGAAGGAGTTGCGTGTCAACGTAATTCAAATTCTCGTTTACTTGAATTAAATAATTAGAGCTGAACTCTTTCATTACCACATTACACTTGCAAGTATTTTTAACATAGATGTCTACTGCTGATATTTTTGATAAACAAAAATCACTCGGCGTAATTAAATTCCCTACAACGCTTTTGAAATGGAGCTGCAGTAAAATTGAATGTTCCCAGCAGGAAAGCAGCTGTAAGAAATTGATCAAGTTATTCTTTTACAAAATAATCAACCATTACTGCCATTACGTTGGTGGATCAGTCACAGAGCTTAACCTGTTTGGACTAACGTGTTGAAAGTTTTATCCAACGTAGTCTAAATCATAGTTATCTTACCCTGACAGTCTCTCCCTTGAGATGCTTCACAATTTGCCTGAAATTGTCATTGACTCAGTTTCTCACCACTAAATCAGACCAGTTCAGATCAGATCAGGGCAGTTCTTGTGAAACTCTGCTTCTTTCACCGCAGATGCTGCCTGACCAGCTGAGCAACACCAGCATTTTCTGGTTTCATTGCTGATCACCTCAACTCGCAACTAAAAATAACCGTCACAAATGGTTCTTCTTAATAATTACATCTAGTTTGCATTGTTATGATAGCTGATCTTTTCGCTGCTGGAAACATTTTAATTTCGTTGTTACATCAAAACAGTTCATCATTTCGAGCGTCCCTATAAATCGCCTCTTAAAATGAGCTGTTCTGGGGAGAACAATCCCAGTTTTCTTGCACACTAGAATCAGACCTCCATTTCACCATTCTCGAAAATATTCTACTGCACCCGATTGAAGACACAAATATTCTTTCTCAAGTATGATGTGCAGAATTGGACGAGGTAGTTAGCACAAGAATCGGAAACAACACAAAAACGTGCTTTCACTCAAATGAGTGGCTACATTTGAAAGCCAGTCGCTGGTGGAGGGGTGGATATGATTGAATAATGTTCTTTTGTGGGAAATGGATAAATACTCATAAGGGGAAAAGGTTGTTTTCATGGATGCGCAAGGGAACGGGACCGACTGGATTGCCCTTTAAAAGAGGCAGCAGAAACCCAACAGACTGTGTTGCCTCGTTTTGTGCTACACTACTTGTGGCTTCATGACTGATGGCTGAAGGCAAGTGATTGTGTCCGCACGCAAGTGTAACTGTGAAGGAAGAACAACTTCCATCAAGACAGAACTTATCTTTAGAGGTAAAGTACTAAACATTCAAGTATAAAGCGTGGCAAAAATGAAACCATAAATAACAATTTTAATTTCCAGTGAAAGCCGCATTATCGGAATTCATTATTCATTATCTCCAGCAGAGGAAAACCTTTCAAGAGACGCCTAATGTGCGGATTCTTTTGTTGTGTATTTTAATGATCTGCATTCCTGTGCCTAAAGCAGCACTGTAGTGCAGGCATTAATTTCAGGAATCGCATTAACTATCCATTTTGACTATTCCACTGGTGATGGGAGGGAAAGGTTCCTTTCCATTTGAGGGGTAATTGAATCTGCATCAGATCATCAGCAATTTATTTCCATCTCAGTGTTTCAACCAGGCGAAGATAACGCTCAGTTTATTTTTCTGAACCTGCAGGAATGCCACTGCAGCAGAGGGCAAAATGCAAGCAAATTCTCTGTGCTCTTCCTTTGGTTTGTTTAATGGTTACAAGAAAGATACACTATTATTTTTGACAGCTTGCGTAAATAATTTTGTGCTTGCCCAGGTTTAGTTTCGTGATACAGCACGGAAGTAGGCACTTCGGCCCACCGAGTCCGCACCGACTAGCGACACCCGCATATTAACACTATCCTACACACACACACAGATGGGACAATATACATTTATACCAAGCCAATTAACCTACAACCCTGTACGTCTTAGGAACGTGGGAAGAAACTGAAGATCATGAGGTCACGGGGAGAACGTACAAACTCTGTACAGTCAACAGTCAGGATCAAACTCGGGTCTCTGGCGCTGAAGGAACTACAAGGCAACAGCTCTACCGCTGCACCACCGTGCCTCCCTTTTCTAATTCTTATTTCTATATATTTTTTTTGGTTTGTTTTTTTCAGGGGGTGGGAGGTCAAGGATGATTTTGGACTCCCAACTATTTCCAACACAACATCAGTTGCTACTCATTAGGCCGTCATTAATCAACTTTGTATAAATAATGCAGTCGTAATTCATATTTAGTTGTGGTGCAAAATGGATGGTCTGGCATCAATTCACATAGCAAGAGGGTTAATTAAGAAGTGGCTAGTGCAGTGCTGCCAATTTAGTGCTAACTCCTAATGCAACATGTCTCTACGCTAATCGAAAAACAGCAGCAACCAATGCACTTCTACGATTTCATTTTCCTTTCATCTTTCTAATTTAATGCCAGAAAGTGCTGGAGTTTTTCAAGAGACAGAAAATGGATTGAAATTTGAAAGAGATCGAAATCGGACTACCTTTGATCGGACTTTACTGGCTTTACCTTGTACTGAATGTTATTCTCTTATCATGTATCTGTACATTGTGAATGGCTCGATTGTAATTATATATTGTTTTTCTGCTGACTGGTTAGCGGGCAACAAAAGCTTTTCACTGTACCTCGGTACATGCGACACTAAACTAAACTGAAACAGAAGTGATTTCATATGGAACTTCTGCAGCCAGCTGACAGGGGAAATTCTGGCACCATCATTCCAAGCTAGAATTGAACAAAAGTTGAGGTGAAAGTGTTAAAAGTACCACACAGTGCTGATGGAGGAAATGTTTTGAAGCAGTTTGTGATGAGATAAAGTTGTCATCAGTAGCATTTTATATTTCAAAAAGTAAAAAATAAATAAAAAATACAACCTCTTACAAAAGCAAACACAGTCAAGCAAAAAATAATCCTTTTGAAGTTACAATCATACAAATTTCTCTTTTAATAAAAAGAAAATAAATAAAGCAGGATGCAGATGTGTACAGAGGGTACTCACTCATAATCTACTGGCCAGAAGTTGATCAGAGTAACAGGACTGCAAGACAAAAATGTGGAGATGAAGCAGCAGCTTTTCTCAGGGGAAAACGCATCAAGCATTTAAAAAAAAGAGGGGGGAAAAGGGCAGCAAAAACAGCAATGTGAATGACCATGGCAGCAATATAAAGAAACAGTATACCATGTACATGCTAACATGCAAGTCTTCTGCAACAGTAACAATGAAAAATAAATTGATCATTGAAAATAAATCGACCTTTCAATGATGTAAAATCAATAAGTTTAAGACATTGAAAACAGAGAGTATCTCCACACCATTTGCTCCTTGCCAAACATGAAAGTCATGACTCTCGATGGTGTTCTCTTCTGTGGGAGGGGATGAAAGGGGTTCATCAATCCCACACGACCTTGCTGAAGCAATGACCCTTCATCTGCCAACCCCATTATTGACTGATGACAGGCTATTCATCAATGAGGGCATCATTACCAAGTCTGCTTTCATCCTGAATGAACACTTTCCAGTGGAGGCAACTAAAGAACCGACAAGGCATAGCTCCCTATCACATTGGTCCTGTACATTTACCAATTGGAGGACAGAATCAGCGATGGCAGCCTCGCCAACAGCCTGTCTGTCTTTTCGCCTTTTTTAAATTTTTGAGTGTGTTTTTAAAAGTTTGTGTTAATGTTCTCTGGTTTTTTTTATATGGGAGGTGGGGGAGGGGGCTGGGGGCAACTTTTTTCAATCTCTTACCTTGCCAGAGATGCGATTGTTTTCCGGATCGTATCTCTGGTCGCTCTGCGGCCTAACATCATGGACTTGGCGGCTTTGCTCAAGACTGACTTTGAACCCCACCACGGGGCCGTGGACTTGCCATCGGAGCCTGCGACCCCTTGCCTGGGATCAAAGCTCCCAACTGTGGCCTGCGGATTCCAGCATTGAGGATGTCGGAAAGCTCCAAAGTCGCAAGAAGTTTGACCAGCCCCGACCCGGGGTCCGATCGCCCTGGCACGGGGAGCTGAGATCCCCCCCCGCCAACGGAAGGCTCAAGGCCCATGACCGCGGGAGGACAAAGAAGGGAAGAGATTGAACTTTTCTTTTTGCCTTCCATCACAGTGAGGAATGTGGAGGAGTCGCTGTGGTGGATGTTTATGTTAAAATATATTTTGTGTGTTTTGTTGCTTTTTATTTGTATGACTGTATGGCAAATCAAATTCCTCCTATGTTTCAAAACATACTTGGCTAATAAAGTATGATTATTCCCCTACAAAAATAACCTTATTCAAAAATAAAAACTATGCAAAACGAAAACTGTGCAAAGACTCTTCCGATATTCTCAATGTCTGTACATTAAAGCGTGTCACACTCAGTAGTGTTCGCATCTATCTTTAAATGAAACTCCCTTGTCAGCCGGCTCCTGCTTTCAGTGGTTCGATGGTTCTTTATTATCTTGTGTGCAAACGTGCAGTGAAATTCTTTTTTTGCATTCAGTTCATAAAGTGTTGCCATATCTGAGCTCAATCTTCGATAGTACAAAGAGTATAGAAGTAGTCCACGACACTGCATGCAATAGTTGACAGATTTTGTGCCGCTGTCTTCTGGAGCGGCGCCAAATCCAGGCGAGCCCCAGGCTGCTACAGGCCTCCAGCTGTTGCCCCAGTCCATATTGTCCAGCGAATGTCAACTGCAGCTTTTGTGCCCCGGGTGCACCTCCCGCAGCCGACCTTGAGCGCGCGGAAGACAAGACCCTGGTTCATCCACAAGCATCCTCCGTCCTCCTCACCAGTTCTCACGGGGCAAGCATAGGGTGACGGCTTTCCACCACAGGCCACCGCTCATCGCTTACAACCTTCCGGCCATTCGGCCCGCTGCCTCCTTTCTTTACAACGGAAGAATTGTCACACGACCACTAACAATCCTTCACATAAATCTCCAGCTTTATTTTCCAGCCTCCTTCCATTCGCCGAATCACTTGGTATTCCATATGCAAGGCTCCCCAGTGGAGCACAGTTCTAAGAAAGCACAACTTTCAAGAGATAGACACAAAGTGTTGGAGCAACTCAGCGAGATAGGGCAGCATCTCCAGAGACAAAGGATGGGTGACGTTTCAGGTCAGGACAAAGGGGGAAAAAGGTTGGGTGATGTTTCTGTTCAGGCAGCAATTCCGGGGAAAAAGTACTGGTAACCTTTCAGGTTGAGACCCGAAGAAAAAGGCTGGGTGACATTTTGGGTCGAGACCCAGGGTGATCATGTCATCATCTGGTCATCTTTCATGAAACCTGCAGTTTAATTCACAATTGATCCACAAAACAGTCAGATCCATCTTCAATAACAACATTGGGGATGGTCCCCAATTACAGGTCGTTTCCATGAAGTCACCGTAACATTTTACCGTCTTGCTTACTCTTTTATCTCCCAGTTCACATTTCTTTTCTCCTTTGATAATGGATTCATGCTCGTCACCATGCTCGTGACTGTTCTTTTTGTTGAAACAGAGGCAGTGGGTTTTGGAAAAAAAAATGTTTAAAATCGGAAAAATAGCAGACTTGTCCAATCCCATGCTCACCCACCATTCGCGCTCTGCAGCCAATCAGGTTGAGTTTGGAGATACAGTATGGAAACAGGCCCTTCTGCCCACCGAATCCACACTGACCATTAATCACCCATTCACACTAGTTCTATGTTATCCCACTTTCTCATCCACTCGCTACACATTAGGGGCAATTTACAGAGGCCAATTAACCTACACACCCGCATGTCTTTGCGATATGGGAGGAAACCGGAGCACCCGGATGAAACCCATGTGGTCCCAGGGAGAACGTGCAAACTTCACACGGAGAGTCATGATTGAACCTGGTTCTCTGGCACTGTGAGGAGGCAGCTCTACCAGCCGTGTCGCTGAACTACCTAGACATAAATGCAGGATCATTAATTTTAATACGACCAAATTTCCACATCAGAACATACCGCAAATTCAATCTGCGCCCTGACGAGCCCGTGTGGTTCAGTTAATTTATGGCCCCCACAAGGCATTTATGGCTGTGCTGAAAAGAGGCTGACTTACACACAGATTTTAAATTATCAAATCAATTGTGCTTATAGCCTGCAGTGGGACAATAATTTGTCCTCAGAATATGGGAGATCTAATTTTCAAAAAGACTTTATTGAGAAGATTGGACACCACCGCTTAGCACAGTCTCAATCATTTAAAAACAAGAAAACATGTCCACAGGAAGGAAAATGTATCTTTATTTTTCAGGAGGAATGCAATGAAATGTTATTGCTTCAGGGAGTGGGCATGCTTTAGGGCATTTGGATTCATTCTTCACTCAATTGCATTGGGTTCTCAACGGGAAAGATTTTGTATTTGCATTTCCTTACATTTACTGGAACTGGCTCTGCAACTTTCATTTCAGTCTCCACCTTAATCCTTCATCTCCTGTCCCTCTCCTCTGCAAAGCCCCAACAGATGAGGTACACCATCTTGATTAGTACGGGCGTCAGAGGTTATGGGGAGAAGACAGGAGAGGAGAATGGGGTTAAGAGTAAGAGATAGATCAGCCATGATTGAATGACGGAGTAGACTTGATGGGCCGAATGGCCTAATTCTACTCGTATCATTTATGATCGAATGATCTCTAAAGCAAGTTGGTGTTGTTCATGTGTTTAAACGGATTGCCTTGAGCAAATGGTGGGTCAACGTGATGTCTATAATGTTCCAACAGATAAAAGTGAAGAGTGACATCCAAATGGCATTTCATAAATGTGAAATTAACGCTGCAGTACATAGATGATCTTTCAGCAGTTCTCAAAAAGTGTACATTTGAGATAAAGCTCGATGCTACAACTGCCGCAACAATTTTGTAGATATTTATTCTTGTCTTGGTTGCTTTATATTTGTAGTTGAGGAAGAGGAAATGGGCGAGTTTGAGTTGTCATCTCTGCTGGTATTGAAATGGTCAGCATGCCCAACATTATACTAATGCTGATATTTCATTGTGCTTGATAGGCAATTCACCTCTAAAATTAAACATCATTTCTCTAACGTTCCTTTAAAATCCAGTTTCAAAATAGTATTAAAAACACACACACACACACACACATCGACTTCCCACTTCAACCTTATACCATTGGAAACTCAGTTGACAAGTTTAGCTGCTTTTCAAAGTTACATTGCACATGGAAGATCGAGGCAGACATAATGTCGGAGACTTGAGTTACGTCAGCATTTTGTGTCTACCTTAGGCACAATATGTCGTTGAGCTCCTCACTGCGTGAATCAAGATGAATGAATCCACGCACCGTGATGAAAACAGACATAATTTTATCAAAACGAACTGCTCAGCCATTCATACTGAAGACAGCCTTACTGTAGAAAGAAGAGGTGTTGCCTGGAAAAGTCAGGCAAGTATTCAAACCTGATCAGCCACGAAAATCAAACATAATTCAAGACTTCATATGATTTTTTTTTCAATGAATTATTAATTATTAATCCATAACAACATTAACATTGGTTTGATTTGATCCATAATAAAAGCATGCATGTATAAAGCTGTGCAGGTTGGTGGGGTTTACGTTCGTTTACCATGTCTGGTGTAAACAGCGGGGCCTGTTACATGTGCAAAATAACACTGCAGCATAATCGAAATAACAGGTGTTGCACTTACGTTTCCAAGTTATCCCCCTCCAGAACTGTCTGCACTGGCAGATATCCCATCCGGGGATGCTTTGCGAAGTACCTCTTTGTTCGAAACTTGTTTTTTAATACCTTGGCAAAATCTCGGACATCTTCTCCTGAAGTTGTCTGAAGGGAATATAACAAATTCTATTTGAAATGACCCCCGAGCTGGATTATTTCAAGAATCGTGCATTGAAACTTTGAACCAGAGACATTTAATATAGGAGGTATATGTTAGAGCATTGTACTCTATTAAACTACAGAGTAAATTACAATGTGAAATGTGATGCTGAAACAACTTTTGGCTGGAGGTAACACTGTCAATAAAAGAAATCGGACCCATGTACGCCTATGGAACGGTTGCATTTTTTGACCAGGGTACCAATCACACAGCTCCTGGAACGGAAGAGGGAAGCAGATAATAGACACAGTGAGGAATTAAAACAAAGAGGACAATGGAAGACGTATGTGGGTCAAGCAGTAGATGTGGAGGTAAAGGACTTATGACGGCATTTCAGGCTCAGCCCTGCTGCGGGGGTCCAAACCAGACAAATTCCTCCCGGCTCTACAGATGCTGCTTGATCCGCCGATTTATTCGTGTTGTACCAGATTCCTGGGTGTGGGGAGAGGTGGCGATGGGGGAGATGTTGCTGATTATTACCAAGGGGCATCCATGCCTTTGTGCATGCATTAAACTGATTAGCAAGTGGGAGCCAAGCACAGCATCTGAGGGAAATCCACTCCACCAGAGGGATAATGTGCAAACTCCACACAGACAGCATCCACTGTCAGAATTGAACTCTGAGCACTGGAACTTTAAGGCAGCTGCAATGCTCAATGCATTCTGGCACCATTCTGTATTTCTTCATTGGTACCTTCCTATCTGTCCCCTTAAAACTTGATTGAAAAAAAACCCTCAGACTTCTTGCAGTATATCTGCCAACAGCTTCCTTACACAGCCCTACTTTCAATTGTTTTTAAATTGATCCAGCGCTGATTTTAGGTGTCGACAAATGCACCACCAAGCAGCGGTATGGAAATAATCTTGCACCCTTGGAGATCAGTTACAAGATCCCAAGTTCCGAAATTGGCAGGAAAGTGGCAAGATGCACACTGATTTTTCCTCCAGTTTGTCTAAATAACCTTGGCAGACCGTGGACCATGCTAAATGCCAAGTTGTTGATCAAGCTTGCAATTTAAAATAAGTTTGACATTCCTAGTTTATTTGTTTCCAACCTCTTGAGCAAGCATGCACATTTAACTGGAGAAGTTATCAGAAAGAAATCACAAAGCTGCCACTGGAAATAGCTCCATAATTGAAGAATTCTATTGGAAATTACAGTGAAGGAATAAAAACACAAACTCCATTCATCTTCACACTCTTAAAAGACTTTCAGCTAAGGTACATCTTCAATTTCCCAGGCATTTGCTTTCACACTGCAACAGCAATTCATAAAAACAAAAATAAAATGGGAAAATGCTACAATACGTCAAACTCAATATGAAGAAATCTCAAGTGAGAGGACATTTTATTAAGAACGTTTAAATCTTCTCTTAAGTATTCCCACTCCTATATTTAAAAAATGTTGATGTAACATAAACACAATTCAACTGCACTAAATATGGAAAAACAATCTACACAATAAATCTCATTAATCTTACACTCTTTATCCTCTCAAAAAAAAAGCTTATATCGAATATTTTGCGGTGCAGTCAATTTGCAACAAACCCGATGGAAATTCTAGATATTTCCAGATGATGAAGGGGGAAAATACATGGTTCCACAATTCATTTTACAAGTGCAATGAGGACTTCATTAAAAGAAAATAATTGGATTTTGGTCCCTGCCGTAGTTCTGAACAGTTTCCTCAATAAAGCTGAAAATGACGAGTTATTAATGTAATAATGTCACACATGGTTAATGGCAACGGATGGAATGTTTTTGTTTTGCTGTGCAAATTGTGCCAACCTCATACAAATAAGATTCCGAATTGCAGTTCTTCAATGAAAGATTGAACAAATATTTTGTTTTGGCCTTGCTGCAATGAAGAAGTTTGGAAGTCAGGACCCTTGACCAGGAGAATGCGATTTACAATAAATCTAATTTTGATGACGGCAAATTAGTTTAGTTTAGTTTATCTTATAATGTGTACTTAGGTGCAGTGAAACTGCTTTTGTTTTCCTGGCAAAGATAGACACAAAATGCTGGAATAACTCAGCGGGACAAGCCGCATCTCTGGATAGAAGGAATGGGCGACGTTTTCAGGTCGAGACCCTTCTTCAGAGTGAGAGTCAGGGGAAAGAGAGTTACAGAGATAAGGAAGGGTAAGGTGTGAAAACGAGGCATCAAAAGAGATGGTTCAATAAAAATGTCGCATAGATCATTGTTAGCTAGGAGAAGTTAACAACAAAGCAAACAGAAAGAAAATGTAATCAGGGAGCCAGTCAGAAGGTCCAGGCCTTCTCTTTGGCTTTTCCCCCCATCTTATTCCTCAATGATAAATCTCCCATTCTCTCCTTGAAGACATTCAAGACCATTTGAGCATCAGAGGATAATGCAAATCGAGTGATTGAGGATCGGGAGCCTGATCAGTAAAACTAACCTCATCAACATTTTACAGAAAATAAGAGGAAAAAAGGAGGGGAAAGAGTGATCTTGGGGGAAAAAAAGAGGTGGATGAAAAAGTGAGAGTGAGGGACAGAGAGCGAGACTGGTACATGTTGGTTCCCACTATAACACTTCACAGCCATTGGAACACTTGGGAAGTACTGTTGGTCACGTTCCATTTCATGGACATTTTCTGCATGTTACTGCGTTCTTCTCACCTTAATACATTTGTGAACCTTGCCGACTGCACTATTTAATTTTTTTAATTAAAACTTCCAGTTGTCCACCTACAGCATATAAGACCAAAAATATTGCCGCAGGCTTTTCAGAGAATCACCAATTAGACTGGGGTCAAATGAGTAGATTCCATAGAAAATATTCTGAACACTTTTTCGAGGTTGCTTTCTGTGCTTGCGATTCACACTTACCGGTGTGCAATATTCTACCATCGGGTAATGCATTTTATGACCTTTCGCTGTTCGACCGGAAAAGAAGCAACTTTGGCAGACGTCATAATTAAAGTGCTTTAAGCTGCGGTATCTGCATGTTAAAAGGATGTAAAGAGGTTAGAGAACATTTTTGTACTTCTTGAAACCAAATGTAATTCACTCGGAATAACAGACTGAAAGCCTCCCCACTTGTGTGTTACGTTGCCAGGCTCAGGGCAGCTAAAGAAAACTCGACACACCATTCAGTCTTTAAGGTCAGATCTGTTAACTTGGATCAGATTGCCATTGATTATTTCCAATGAGAACACTGCATCTGTCTGTGATTTAGTGGCAGCTCGGTAAAGTTACACTCAATCACAATACTTGTCTGCACCTGTTAACAATTGACCCAGGTTCCTGAAATTGTTCCACAATCCGTCTAGTGTATGTCCCTGTGTGTAGGAAGGAACTGCCGATGCTGGTTTAAACCAAAGATAGACACCAAAAACTGGAGTAACTCAGCGGGTCAGGCAGCATCTCTGGAGAAAAGGAATAGGTGACGATTTGTGTCGAGACCCTTCTTCGGACTGAAGAAGTCTCCAGTGTATGTCCCTGTCTGTCCTAAGTTTTGGGAGCTCATTTTCAGCACTTTCTCGCACATGTGGTGCTCTCTGCCCAGTCTCTGGTTTCTAGTTTCTTCTAGTTCTTCCTATTAACAGTCTTCCCCTTTTTAATTATTTGCGCCACTGAGGCACTGCGCCACTTGGGTAGACATGAAAAGAAGTCACGAGAACACCAGCACTCTCCAAATCACACACCCTCCTGACATGGGAACCCCAAGAACAATTGGCTACGCGGAATAAAATATGGATTTGCCAGCAGCGCCTACATCTCGCAAGGGAATGTTTATTGGGGATTCCCATGTGACCTGGAGCTTCAATGGACATATGTAGCACCTTGTGACCACGGTGCTGACCACAGTGGACTCATGGAATTGGAAGGTACACCCATCAGTAGTGAAGGATTGTCAGTGAAGTCGCAAAGAATGCGCTGAGAAGGGTTTAAAGCCTAAGGCGAAGATTAAAATTTGATAAGAAACCCGGGGAGGTCTGCGAGCATGAAGAAAAAACAAAAAAACCTGGCTTCATGATGGGTTTTGGGGCTGGTCTTCCACGGTACAGATGGAATCCAGTCAAATTCAGAGATGGTAAAAACCAACACGGCAACAGCTAAAAGGGAGGGACAGAAACAGAATTCAGTGCCAGGATGGGAGCGCTGGCCAGATTGGAGGAGGGGCTTTCCAGTAATGAAATATTCACCCAAGTGTGGTCAGTCTGAAGGACCTACCCAAGTTGCAGTCAGAGGCAAATGTATTAGCTATTAAACTCAAGCCCAGGAGTACAGCTTTGAAGCTGCAAATTTAAAACAGCTCGGGCTCAAAGAGAACCATCTCAAAGGGACTCAGACCATAGCCAGCCCAAACACCACCCAAGTTAGAATCTTTCTCAAATGTTCCTCTAATCTTATTCCCATACTGACCTGGGCCTCCTACACTGTCAGAGTGAACAGCACCGCATATTCCACTTGAGCAGTTTACAACCCAGCATTATAAATTAATTTCTCTAATATCAACAAACCCTTGCATTCCCTCTCTCTCCGCTCCTCCCTCCCCTAGTCGCCCTGCTAGTTCCACTATTTGTACCCATATATTCTTTTGTTGTCACCTCTTTCATTGCCAACAACGGAGCATTGTGGGCTCCACCTTTCTTTGGTCATTGGTGCCAGCTCTTATTTGTTCTGAACCATTTCACACCTCTGGTTTCTCTCTCCCCTGACACTCAGTCTGAAGAAGGGCCTCGACCCAATACGTCATCTATTCCTTTTCTCCAGTGATGCTGCCTGACCCGCTGAGTTACTCTAGCATTTTGTATCTATCTTCGGTCTAAGCACCTGCATTTCCTTCCCACACAATTTGTTTTCTCCCTAGTGACGTGAGAGTGCTAACTTTTGCTGGCGAGGTGTTGAGCTGCAGCAGCTCAGAACTTCTGCAGATTTTCTTCAGCAACCTGTTCGACTTTTCAACTAAATTTAAGTGAAGACACAAAATGCTGGAGTAAGTCAGCGGGACAGGCAGCATCTCTGGAGAGAAGGAATGGGTGATGTTTCGGGTTGAGCCCGTTTTCAACCCGAAACGTCACCCATTCCGTTTCTCCAGAGATGCTGCCTGTCCCGCGGAGTTACTCCAGCATTTTGTGTCTATCTTCGACGTAAACCAGCACCTGCGGTTCCTTCCTACACAAACTAAATTTAAGTTATTTGGTTTCAGATGCATCCTGGGGAGCCAGATCAACACTCCACTCTGCCGCTTCCCAATCACTTCCCTGCGCCTCAACCCTCCTGATAACATCTCCTCTCAACAACCCACGGCCAACATCACAATGGCCTACAATTAATCTTCAACTCTGTTGACGAGCTGAATGTGGAGAAGGACAGCTTGTTGGCCTGTGGCTCCGAGTGTCTGTCTGCCTCCATTGCACGGATTTCTCCCTGCACCCAGTTCCCACCTGCAGTCCGGCACGATCCAATTTCTTCCCCTCAGCCCTTGTCCCCATCAGACGTACCCATTCTGTGACACAATAGCTCTGCTGTAATCTCTGACAGCAGGTCCTTTACAAAATACTTCTCCCTCTTGTTTCTGAAGGAGCAGTCTAGCCTTCAGTAACCCGATCACATTCATCCTGTTATTTCCTCAAGCTATGTTGACGAATTCTCTAGCACAGGGAAAAGAAGCTACTTGTTCATTGACTATTGCTTCCCTTGAGAATGTTTCATGGAATGGCACTACTGGGGCCTCAATATTACTTTAATTATGCCTATTGCATGATCTTGCTTGTGCTGCAACTGAGCATTTCTGTTTGAACGTGAACACCTTTGTCAGGCCTAGGCCCAAGGTTGCCATGGCCACCTGTAGTCAGCCGCAGCTTGGTGCCCTCCAGGTGCATATCATTTTTTTTGGTGTACTTTAACACCACAAAGACAAGACGAGCCGTAATCTCAGATTGTTCACCCGTGCGTGCAGGGATGTTCCTGTACTTTCCATTCATGTCTTTGGCGAGAAGTTTATTTACTGTCTGGGAGACTGAATGAACAGCTGTGAGACAGTGGAACACGAAAACGCAAGAGGTAGTTCAAACTTGCCTCACGGAGGGAAGAACGTTGCGTTAGGGCTTTGGGCCCAGGGAATGTACAAAATGATCAGTGACGCATCATTTGGGCTGTGGCGGCTGTGAACAGCGGCCATATACATGAGTGCATAATGGTTAACGAAAATACTAATACCTAAAGCTTAAAAATGCTGCAAATCTTCAACAGGATAATGACCTCTCCTCCAGCCCTGTTTATGAATCAGGTCCTGGCCAGATCCCACAGCCACAAGTGAAAATGAGAACAAATGGCCCCATTTCAAAGGTGCTAGTTTCCGTCACACAAATGTCAGGCAGATACGCCCTATTTATTTGTTGATCCCTCGCTTTTATGGCTTCTGTTGCTTCCAGCAGGAGGTGCTGTGGGTGAAGGGAGATAATGCCACCGAGCTAAAGGAATAGCACAGGAAACCAAGAGAAAGGTTGGGCTCTGAGCCTTTGTTATTTTGTTTTGAACAATAGAAATAGAACTCTACCATACCCTCACACAAATAAAGGATTGCTCCCTTGGCTACTTTGCCGATTCAAAATATCCACAGTACCATCCTGAACAAGGAGGTTGAAGAAGGGCCCCAACCCAAAACCTCACCCATCCTTTTTCCGCAGAGATGCTGTCTGTCCCACTGAGTTCCTTCAGCACTTGGTGTCTATCCACCCTAAATAAAGTTGTTTTCATTGTTCCTTTCCTCCGTTTAAAAAAGATTCAATTTTAAACAATTTCTCATCTGGGCAGTGAACTCAAACCAGGAAGGAAAGGTATATATTTCACCTGAATCCAATGATGGGACATTCTTTACAAATATTGCACTTGGCCTGGTGCTTGGCCGTCTCGGCAGCAGCCACTCTGTGGAGGACGGGCATCCAGACCATCGACTGAGGCTCCAGCCTCATCCAATCCAGGAACAAAGCTGCCTCAATCTCAGGCTTATTGTTGGCCTTGGGAACAGAGGGGAGAAGATATTCAGAGCAATATATATTACACACTGGACATGGAAACACCTTCTTATGCACCTTGGCTCACTGGTAATTCATCAACAGAAAATATTTCTAAATGGCAATGACTTGATAGCAACAGGAAGCTGTCGTTATAATTGCCATCTAATGTAGTAAACAGTTTTTTTTTCCTTTCATTGCATACTAATGTATGCAGGAGAGTATTCTATTGATGTATTCAAGAGAGAGTTGGATATAGCTCAGGGTTAACGGAATCAAGGGATCTGGGGAGAAAGGAGGAACGGGGTACTGATTTCGGATGCTCAACCATATCCGCTGGCTCGAATGACCTACTGCTGCACCTATTTTTTATGTTTCTATGTATCATGCAGTTTAGGGCGGTACAGTGGTGCAGCTGATAGAGTTGTTGCCTCACAGCACCAGAGACCGATGTTCGATCCTGACCTCAGGTGCTATCTGTGTGGAGTATGCATATTCTCCCTGTGACTGCATGGGTCGCCTCCGGGTGTTCCAGTTTCCACCCACGTCCCAGACGTGTGTAGGTTAATTGGCCTCTGTAAACTATACTGATCTATACCCATTCCCTGTTCGCGTGCATCTCCGGCAAAGGGTCTACAGTTGAAGGATGGAGATAATGAAGCTGGGCATGTTTAATATTTCCTACATCAAAACCATACAATTATTTGCACCTGTGACCTTTATTCATGCATTACCGTAAGTGAAACACAATGCGTGTTTTAGTGAAGGTCTCATACAAGTTCAGTTCAGTTTATTGCCATGTACAGTGAACAGCTTTTATTGCATGCTAACTAGTGTGGAAAAACAATACAGCAGGACTCGAAATTAATGGTTGCCCGGGTGCCAATGGCCACCTAAAGTCCTGCCGGGCAACCTAAAATCCATGCCATTATGCCTGGCTTGGCCAGCACCTGGGACACCTGCCGTTCAACTCTGAGCGGGGCACCCCTCTCTATCTCTCTCCGTCTCCGCCCGCCATCCGCATCTCCTCTATCGGGCCGATCCTTATCCGCCGGCATGGCCGGCCGCCTTGCACATGCGCACTGCCTCGGCCTGCACATCTTCCCCCTGCACATGCGCACAACCACGGCCAGCACATCATCATCCACCCTGCACATGCGCACTGCCATGGCAACAGGTCGGCGCCGGGCACTTTCTCCCCCCTTTGCATTGTGGGAGATCTGGCCACCATTGCTGTCCAGTCGCCGCCTCGCCACGACCGCTGAAAATCAACACAGAATGACTCCCTGGAGCTGCAGTAACTTCCTGAAGTAACTCTTGCTTCTTGGTTTCCTGGTCCTCCAAAAATATTCCAAATGGAATTTAAACTGATGGAGGGTGGACTTATGCAAAAAAGGGTTTTCGACAATAGACATAGGTGCAGGAGATGGCCATTTGGCCCTTCAAGCCAGCACCGCCATTCAATGTGATCATGGCTGATCATCCCCAATCAGTACCCCGTTCTTGCCTTCTCCCCATATCCCCTGACTCCGCTATCTTTAAGAGCCCCATCTAGCTCTCTCTTGAAAGTATCCAGAGAACCTGCCTCCACCACCCTTTCACACTCACAACTGTCTGTGAGGAAAAGTTTTTCCTCGTCTCTAAATGGCTTACCCCTTATTCTTAACTGCAACCCCTGGTTCTGGACACCCCCAACATGTTTCCTGCCTGTCCAAACCCTTAATAATCTTATACGTTTCAATAAGATACCCTCTCATCCTTCTAAACTTCAGAGTATACAAGCCCAGCCCCTCCATTCTCTCAGCATATGACAGTCCCGCCATCCTGGGAATTAACCTTGTAAACCTATGCTGCACTCCTTCAATAGCAAGAATGCCCTTCCTCAAATTAGGGGACCAAAACTGCACATAATACTCCAGGTGTGGATCTTGGGGAAAAAAAGAGCTACCTTAAATTTCCCACCACTGGCTTCCAAACCAGGGCATCGGAGATGTCCTCATTCTTTAGGGAACGGGGGTTCCCCTCTTCCACTATAGATGAGGCTCTCACCAAGGTCTTTTCTATACCCCATAAATCTGTTCTCACTCCCCATCCCCCCACTCATAACAAGGGCAGAGTCCCCCTTGTCCTCACCTTCCACCCCACCAGCCGTCACATACACCAGATATTCATCCGAAAATGTCGCCACCTCCAACGGGATCCCACCACTGGCCACATCTTCCCATTTACTCCCCTTTCGGCTTTCCGCAGAGACCGCTCCCTCCGTAACTCCCTGGTCAATTTGTCCCTTCCCACGCAAACCAGCCCCTCTCCTGGCACTTTCCCTTGCAACTGCAGGAAATGCCACACTTGTCGCTTTACCTCCTCCTTTGACTCCATCCAAGGTCCCAAGCAGTCTTTCCAGGTGCTGCATAGGTTCACCTGCACCATCTCCAACCTCATCTATTGCATCCGCTGCTCTAGATGGCAGCTGCTCTACATCGGTGATATCAAGCGCAGGCTTGGCGATCGCTTCGCAAACACCTCTGCTCGGTTCGCAATAACCAACCTGATCTCCCAGTGGCTCAGCACTTCAACTCCCCCTCCCATTCCGAATCAGACCTTGCTGTCCTGGGCTTCCTCCATGGCCAGAGTGAGGCCCACTGCAAATTGGATGAGCAGCACCTCATATTTCGCTTGGGAAGTTTACACCCTAGCGACATGAACATTGACTTGTCCAATTTCAGGCAGTACCTGCTTTCTCCTTCTTTCCCGTCCCCTTCCCAGCTCTCCCACAGCCCACTGTCTCTGCCTCTTTGTTTCTTCTTCCCGCCCCCCCCACCCCCACATCAGTCTGAAGAAGGGTCTCGACCCGAAACGTCGCCTATTTCCTTCACTCCGTAAATGCTGCCTCACCCGCTGAGTTTCTCCAGCATTTTTGTCTATCTTAAATTTAGTTGCGTCTGATTGGGTAACTGTGGTAGGGTGATGACCATTCCATGCTTTAATTGTGCAGGAGAACTCCATGGAGCAGCCAGCATCTCCGGATAGAAGAAATTTGGTGACGTTTCGGGTAGAGACCCTTCTTTAGACTTTCTCTGGTTTAAGTGTTTTTAGTTTAATTTAAAGATATGGCGCAGAAACAGGCCCTTCGGCCCACCGAGTCCACGCCATCACAAAAGAAAGGAAGTGGCGGATACAGTAGGCCGTGGGAGAGCTGGGAATGGGAGGGGAAGGGAGAAAGCGAGGACTACATGAAATTGGAGAAGCCAATGTTCATACCGCTGGGATGCAAACTACCCAAACAAAAAATAAGGTGCTGTTCTTCCAATTTGCAGTGGGCCTCACTCTGGCCATGGAGGAGGTCCAGGACAGAAAGGTTGGATTTGGAATGGGAAGGGGAGTTGAAGTGTTGAGCCACCGGGAGATCAGGTTGGTTATTATGAACTGAGTGGAGGTGTTGTGCGATGCTATCGCCAAGCCTGCGCTTGGTCTCACCGAGGTTGATCATACGCTGAATAATCCAACCACATTTTTGTTTGGAAGTGGAAAGAAATAATAGAATTTGCATTCATTGCCACGTGTAAAAAGCGTTGAGATACTGTATTGTAATTTTGCTGCATGTAATTGTGGTATATATCATGTCTTGATTGGTGAATATGTTTAGTTTGTGAATTTATTTGAAGCAGAAGTAATATGTGAATGCTTCATTGAGCATAATTCCGACTGGTAACTACGCACTTCATCCGAGCACACTATCGTACGCATCATGCAAGCAGTGACCACCTAAACTGTCATTTGGCAACCTAAAAAGCTGCCTAGGTTGCCCGGGTGGCATCAGAGAAAGAGCCCTGCATGATTACAACCGAGCCATTCACAGTGCACCGATACATGATAAGGGAATAACGTTTAGTGCAAGCTAAAGTCAGTGAAGTCCAATCAAAGATAATCTAAGGGTCACCAATGAGGTAGATAGTAGCTCAGCACTGCTCTCTGCTCATGTCACATGGATATGCAGGGAATGGAGGGATATGGGTCACGTGCATGCAGGCGGAGAGCATGAGTTCGTTTAACTTGGCATCTTGTTTGTCACAAGTACAAATGGGCCAAAGGACCTGCACCTGTTCTGTACTGTTCCACATCACTTACAAGGACTGGAAGTGCAAACAGCTTTCAGATTGTACTATTGATCAAACACCGCCACCTTAATGCTGAATTGACACCTAGTTTTAATCAATCCCAAATTCCAGCATGCAAATGAACATACGCTGCAGGGAAATTAGATAAGGTGCTGCGGCATCGAATGGAGGATAACAAACCTGCAACCCTGTTTAAATCGCTTCTGGTTTTTATTCAATTGAAGTCACCATTATCTACTTTTATTTGTCAATTTATATGCACAAGATGCAAGTTTATTAATTAATGTCTCTTCCTACTTCCTGCTCTTTTTCATTAGCGACTTCACTAAAAATTATAGAACTGCACATGCAATTTCTCAAACTAAATTTATGAAAATAAAGAACAAGGGTCCCAGTACTGATCCATGTCACATAGCACCTCCCACACTCTGAGAACCCGAGTGGTTTTAACTCTTGCTCTGTATTTTCCCCATCAGCAGCCTCCCCAAGTCCTGATTCTTGTTTTCAATCCATCAGATAATAATTTGCTGCAGGTTTTTGGGGAATCTAAAATTCACCAGGGCAGATCTTCCCGTAAATGCCAGCCGTAATGGGAGACTACCCATTGTTTTCCAGAGGACATCCCGATGCCCATCTCTTTTACGGGCTTCAGTTGCTGGCAACAGCATCCACCTGGCTGTTTGTGCTACAGGGAGTCCCTGCACCACACCAGGAGGCTTCTGAAACAGTTAGCGGCTTTCCCAATGCCCAGAAGAAAAATCTGCCTGATGGAGTGTTTACTCAAATTCAATGAAGTGAGGCAAAATAATTTTCATTGTCTAAACAAGTGTTAATTGAACAAACAAAAAATTATTATTACAGGTGCACAACCTTTTATCCGAAGATCCAAATAACGAAAAGCTCCGAATAGCGGACATTTTTTCAGTCCTTGAAGAAAGGTCCTTGAAGACGTTCACCGAGGGCGTCCCGCAGAGGTGACAGCGGAACCTCCGGTCGGTCCTCGAAGGGGAACTAAATCCCCATTCATAAAAGAGGTGAGGGTATATTGCGCGGGAGGGTTAATAATTGACAATCTGCTGCTGTCTGCCCGCTGAGTTAAAAAAGTTCCCACGGTAGACTCACGATACACAGTGTATAGTGAGTCTTGCGTGGGAAAGTTTTAACTCTGTGGGCAGGCAGCAGCAGATTGTCGCTCCCTTCAGTTTCACTCCACCTACACCCCTCTGCTTCCCGGCCATGTGTGTGACCCCTTCCCTCCCCTCTCCAGTTCCCCGCCCATTGCACCGGCGCGGGGGCTTTGCACTGTCTTCACGTCGGCGATGCCAGCATACAATGCCAGTCACCGGAGACGTCAGGACCAACGGGACACCGGCCCCCAGGCCCACTGCAAGCACGGAGATCCCAGAGACCCACAGCCAGCAGCAGCCCAGCCCCGTTCCAACTCCAGAGGAACACGCTTCCCGTAGGGACAGAAGCTGATGGTGTACAAGGTACGTCTTGTTCTTGGGGTTGCAGATGAGGGGGCGCAGCTCGGGCTGTGACGTCTCTGGCCACCCCCCTGTACAGGAGCTGAGACTGGGAACTGTACCGCCCTTGCAGGTGAGCAGGAGAGTGGGGTTGTTTGCAGTTGCAGAGGGAGGGGGCAAAGGGCGGTACAGTTCACAGTCTCAGCTCCTGTCCAGGGGGGCGGCCGGAGACATCAGGACCAATGGGACACCGACTGCAAGCACGGAGATCCCGGAGACTCACAGCCAGCAGCAACTCTAGCCCAGCCCCGTTCCAACTCCAGAGGAACCCGGATTGTGGATGAGGGGGCGCAGCTCGGGCTGTGGGCGAACTGCCACTTGTCGCCGTAGCGGCCCATCGGGGAGCGGATTCCTCTGGAGTTGGAGGGACAGGGAGACACAGCGGCTTTTGAGAATGGTGGGCAATCACTTCCAAAGTTCTGCCCACACAGTCAGTACACCTCTCCTATACTTGTCTCCCGCACTAAGATTATCTTGCAGAGAATGATCCCAGCCTAACCCTCCCTATTCTCTCCTATTCTGCAAGAAAAAACTACATTGAAGACTCAAACTCAAGATCGAGTAACTGCCGGGATCGAGGCGCAAATTCGCGACCTTGCGGATATGAGCCGAGCACTCTACCACTGAGCCAGCCGTTAAAATCTACGCTAAAAATCTTCCAATCCGAAAGCCGAAAAATTCCGAATTACGAAAAGTGTCTGGTCCCAAGGCTTTCGGATAAAAGGTTGTGCACCTGTATTAACAAATTATCATTCATTTTAGATAACCTCCTGCTAAACCCCCACCCACCCTCAATTCCTGGTCCTAACATGTGCCTGTTGTTTTCAAGCAGAGTGAAGGGTCTTGCACCAAAACGTCACCCATTCTTTCTCTGCAGAGATGCTGCCTGTCCTATTGAACTTTGACATAAACCAGCATCTGCAGTTCCTTCCTGCACAAACTATAGCTCCATATGCTTGTTGAAAGGAACAAGTGTATTTACCCTGTTGTATGGTAAAGGTACCCAAGGACATGCAAACAAATCCATGCTCGCATCTGCACAGTCTTTGTGATTAAGAATCAGATGTGAGTTTATTTACTGCACAACAGAAGGAGGCATTCAGTGTACAGGGTCTCTACCAATTCCCAGCAGAGGAATCTCATCAGTCCCTGGATCATATTTGGCTGTCACATGCCCACCAACTTACTTTTTGATTCTTTGTCATTTGTATAAATGATGGGGAAAATTACTGCAGTCAAAGGGCAGCACAGTGGTGCAGCTGGTAGAGCTGTTGCTACACTATGCCAGAGATGAAGGTTCGATCCTCACCTCGGCCACTGTGTGGAGTCTGAGCCTTTCTCCCTGTGACCGCGTGGGATTCTACCAGGTGCACCGGTTTCCTGCGACATCCCAAATATGTGCAGGGTCGTAGGATGATTGGCCTCTGTAACGGGCCTCTAGTGTGCAAGGAGCTGACGTGAAAGTTGAATAACATAGAATTAGCCTTTAGTTTAGTTTATTGTCACGTGTACAGAGGGTGCAGTGAAATGTTTTTTGTTGCAAGCTATTCAGTCAGCGGAAAGGCTGTGCATGATTAATATCGAGCCGTCAACAGTGTCAGATGGACACAAAAGGATGGAGTAACTCAGCGGGTCAGACAGCATCTCTGGAGAAAAGGAATAGGTGCTGTTTTGAGTCAAGACCTTTCTTCAGATACAGGATAAAGGGAATAACGCGCATGCAAGATAAAAGTCTTGCACTAAGCGAGCACGAGTGTGAACGGGATATCGATGGTTGGCATGGACTCGGTGGGACAAAGGACCTGTTTCCGTGCTGTTTCTGTCAACCATTCATTCGCTTTGTCTGCCAGAACATCTTTGGGGAGTGTGAGAAAAGCAGGGCATTTGGTGGGCACCCGGGAAGCGAACACATGTATTCCACACAACAGCACTTTGGGTTGGGGGCTATGAGACAGCAGCACTAACTGCTGCGGCACCATGGCGCAATGATTTAAATTGAATGGCGTGAGGATATCAATAATTTATTTGCCTTGAGCAAGCCAACAATGACGGTTTTTTCCAAAGTACATTTATGCTTTCTCACCTGTCACTTTTTACATAAACAGCCACTGGGATTTGGAACTTAATGAATGCACTTGGTCAGTGAACACAATTTCATGGTAAATGCATTTTATATCCAAGAGGATTTAAATGCAATTTTTTTCTTTACATCGTAATGCATGCGATAAGAAGCTTATATTTTCCAGCATAGTTAGGACCTCCAAGGAGGTGCTGTAATCTGTATAATCCCCGTCTACCAAAACCAAGGTTTAAAAACTGCAAATTTACCGTATAACAGAAAAGTGCCTTTTAATGCTCTCACAATAAAAATACATTCTCAATATATATTGCACTTAAGTTTATAGGAACTCAGAAACTAAATTTGCAGTGGACTGGCTGTGACCATAGTACATTGTACATAGTGTAACAGTTGTTGGCTCACTCAATGACCTTGTCCAATTACCCAGACTTTGCATCTGATCCTGCAGGACAAGAGCCAGGAAACTATTTAAGGCCTCGTCTGCAAGCATATAAACAATTTTTGATCGGTTTAGTTTAGTTTAGAGATACAGTGCAGAAACAGGCCCTTCGGCCCATTGAATCCACGCTGACCTGCAATCCCCGCAGACCAACACTATCCTACATACACACACTAGGGACAATTTATAATTTTTCCAAAACCAATTAACCTACAAACCTGTACATCTTTGGAGTGTGGGAGAAAACCCATGCAGGACATGGGGAAAATGGGGAAACTCCGCAAAGACAGCAGCGTGGTCAGGATTGAATCCGGGTCTCTGGCGCTGTAAGGCACTGACTCTACTGCTGCATCACCATGCCACCTATATCTTTTAATTTCAATCCAGCTAATATTTTTCTCCCCAGCCAAAGCCCTGACTGAGATCAGATTTGGAATTAAACACAGGTGCTGGTTGTCTGCTGGATGTAGTCAAATGATGGTTTCCCCTTGAAACAAGTGAGGGGAGGTTTACAGTATTGGTAGGGAAAAAAAAACAGCTAACATTTGAAGTTGATTGAAGTATATCAGCTTGAGACATTTATTCTCTCTCTCTCTCTCTACAAAGGGTGCTGCATACCAGCAGCATTTTCTATTTTTATTTCAGATTTCCAGCAGTTTGCTCTTTACCAGGTATTGTAAAGTATTTACCCTTGATTCAAAGGCCGAGGACTTAAAAATGCTGAAGCTTTGGTGCTGCTCCATTCTCTCTGATATACTTCATTAACTAAAGTAGCAAGACAAAGCAAAGGGCCCAAAGAGTGCGCTACTCCAAAAGGCCTTTGTGAACGTTAATCATTGTTGCTCTGACATTTATGGTGGAAGGCATTGTTGGGTCGTTTGGATCAGAGTAACTTAAAGATAAATGTCATCCCGGTCCTTTTTATTGAGAATGGACCCTTCAGATCGCAGACATCTGCTTTTTGCATGACACAGTCTCACTGCTACATAAACATCGAGAACTTCTTGTCACTGCGACACACGTTGTTAGTTATTGATCCTGAAGTACCCGCATGTAACAATGGGCGCATATAGCGGCTCCATATGGCCTCAGGTTTACAAAGGCCCTCACTAAAGAACTAACAAGTGATTGGATGTCAACATTTACACAAGCAACCAAGTACATGAACAGCAGGCGTCAGCACCAGTGAACAGTCTAGTTATAACAGGCAGAGGGAAAGAGAAACTCAGCATTCAAGGTTAGTTGGAGCAAGGAAAAAACGTAAACTGTAGCACTCTAGCATATCTAAATTTTCATTGTGAGAGGTTTATTTGCTTGTCGTGTGTGTGTGTGTGTGTGTGTGTGTGTGTGTGTGTGTGTGTGTGTGTGTGTGTGTGTGTGTGTACGCGCTGTGTGTGTGTGTGTTAAATGGATGGTAAATTCATGAACAGGTTAATCAGCTCAGTATACGTCTGTTCCAAGTAATCCAGGCATTATGGTGCATATTTGAATTCAGGTTGAGGATCAAAATCCATTCATCGAACATTAATTTATACTTCATACCAATTACTGATCTCTATTAACGGCTTTTATCTATACAATAAAAATGTGGTGTTTTTCACCTCTGCAAGTATTCTGCTTCTCTAATGTATAAAATGTTCCCATAAAAGAGAAGGCAAGAAATAAACTCAAACTGCTGAGGTGTCACAAATACATTGGCACAGAAGCTGAGAAACCCAAGCGCATCCAAACTGAACTCGCATCCATCATCATTCAGTAAACAAGCACTAGCAAATCCAAAAACACACACCCTCTGCTTGTCTCACCACTTTTTTTTCCTAACACACACTAATAAGTTCATGAAGACAAGAATTCAAAGTGCCAGAAATGATCACTGAAATCATATGACACCCAAATCAATAACATCCTTTATGCATTGAGTTTAGCGTAGCAATACAGCGAGGAAACGGGCCCTTCGGTCTAACGAGTGCGCGCCGACCAACGATCACCCGTACACAAGTTTTATCCTACACCCTAACGATAATTCATCGACAAACCTGCATGTTTTTGGGATGCGAGAGGAGACCGGAACACCTGGAGGAAACCCAGGTGGTCACAGGGATAATGTACAAACTCCGCACAGACTGCATCTGCAGTTAGGTTCGAACCCGGGTCTCTGGCGCTGCAAGGCAGTAACTCTGACACTGTGCTGCCCCGCATTTGTATTTTCCAATCAGAAATTCTATTACGGCATTGTTTGATAGCAAGTTGTTGCCAGGATTCCTCACACAAAATCAGCTGCATTGCTCTGGGATGGGGGTTTTTTTTTGAGTGAAAACATTTCTAGCTCATAATCAGTTTGACAAACCTACTTGAGGCTCCTGTTTGCATTTATCAATCATCTCAACATTTAAATTTACTCCTCTTCACCACTTCTGACCTTTATATTATCTCTTATGTTTCAGTTCTGAATCGTCGTGTACATGTCTGACTCTTGCCCGTTCTCTCTCTACAAATGCTGGCACTCTGCAGGGCACCTTTCAATGCGATAGCTTTATTAACTATCCCAGAAGTCAGCCCACAATCATTCCAGAACTTTTGTTTTGCAATAAATAAACCAGCACTTAATTCCTACGTACCGAGGCTGAAGCAGGTACAGTGCATTCTGAAAGTATTGAGACCCATTCACTTTTTCCACATTTGTTACAGCCTTATTCTAAAATGTATTAAACACATTTTTTTATCATCAATCTACACTCAATACACCATAAAAACGAAAGCGAAAACAGATGTTTAGAAATTTTTGCAAAGTAATTAAAAAGAAATAACTGAAACATCACTTTACATAAGTATTCAGACCCTTCACTCAGTACTTTGAGGCACCTTTGGCAGCGATTAACAGCCTCAATCTTCTTGGGTATGATGCTACAAGCTTGGCACTCCTGTATTTGGGTAATTTCTCCCATTCTTCTCTGCAGATCCTCTCAAGCTCTGTCAGGTTGGATGGGGAGCGTTGATGCACAGCTATTTTCAGGTCCCTCCAGAGATGTTCGATCGGGTTCAAGTCCGGGTTCTGGCTGGGCCACTCAAGGACATTCCCAGACTTGTCACTAAGCCACTGCCGTGTTGTCTTGGCTGCATGCTTAGGGTCATTTTCCCGTTGGATGGTGAACTCCGCCCCAGTCTGAGGTCCAGAACGCTCTGGGACAAGCTTTCATCAAGGATCTCTCTGTACTTTGTTCCGTTCATCTTTCCCTCAATCCTGACTACTCTCCTTGTTCCTGCCACTGAAAAACATCCCCACAGCATGATGCTGCCACCACCATGCTTCACCGTAGGTATGGTATTGGCCAGGTGTTGAGCGGTGCCTAGTTTCCTCATTACGTGACGCTTGGCATTCAGGCCAAAAAGTTCAACCTTGGTTTCATCAGACCAGAGAATCTTGTTTCTCATGCCTTTTGTCAAACTCCAAGCGAGCTGTCATGTGCCTTTTACTGAGGAGAGGCCTCTGTCTGGCCACTATCATAAAGGCCTGATTGGTGGTGTGCTACAGATATAGTTGTCCTTCTGGAAGGTTCTCCCATCTCCACAGAAGAACTCTGGAGCTCTGTCAGAGTGACCATTCGTCACCTCCCTGACCAAGATCCTTCTTCCCCGATTCCTCAGTTTGGCCGAGCGGCCAGCTCTATGAAGAGTCCTGGTGGTTCCAAAGTTCTTCCATTTAAGAATAATGGAGGCCATTGTGCTCTTCGGGACCTGTATTGCTGCAGAAATTGTTTTATACTCTTCCCCAGACATAATCTTGTCTCGGAGGTCTACGGACAATTCCTGGTTTTTGGTTTGGTTTTGGACAGTTTGTTTGCACTGTCAACTATGAGACCTTATAGAGATAGGTGTGTGCCTTTCCAAATCATGTCCAATCAATTTAATTTACCATTGGTGGACTCCAATCAAGTTGTAGAAACATCTCAAGGATAATCAATGGAAACAGGATGATCCTAAGCTTAATTTTGGGTGTCATAGCAAAGGGTCTGAATACTTATCTAAATGTGATATTTCAGTTATTTCTTTTTAATTACTTTGCAATAATATATAAACACTGTTTTCACTTCTTTATTCTGGGGTTTTGTGTGTAGATCGGTGATAAAAAAAAGAATTGAATTCATTTTAAAATAAGGCCGTGACGTAACAAAATGTGTAAAACATAGAAATTAGGTGCAGGAGTAGGCCATTCGGCCCTTCGAGCCTGCACCGCCATTCAATATGATCATGGCTGATCATCCAACTCAGTATCCCGTACCTGCCTTCTCTCCATACCCTCGGATCCCCTTAGCCACAAGGGCCACATCTAACTCCCTCTTAAATATAGCCAATGAACTGGCCTCAACTACCCTCTGTGGCAGAGAGTTCCAGAGATTCCAGAAAAAGTGAAGGGATCTGAATACTTTCTGAATGCGCTGTATATTCATTAAAATCCCCTGGTTTTAGTGGAGGGCATGAGACAGACAACATGAGGGGCAACCAGCACGAGCCAGGGATTGTACCTGCCTACCAGGGCAGTTAAGTAAAGATAATAGTAACACTAGGTCAAACCCTCAGCAAATCTTTTCAAAGCAGTTTTTTAAAATCTCTGCACCGAATCCAGGGACTATCCCATTGATGGCTCTATGCAAAGCTTGCAAGATCATCAACAATCATTTCTCCTCAGGCCCCCGAAAGGAAACTGTTTGATTGCCCCAAAGTCCACCTGGTGATGGTTGGGAGTCTTTACGGCTGTGGATCAACAGGTAAAGGACTGCATTCAAAACGGAGCCGACGGAGTTTGGGAAAGGAGACTGGCATGGAGCACAAACAAGTTGGGACAAATGGTCTGTCTCTGTGCAGCAACTCAATGGTAATTCCCCGTAATTTATGCATTACATCTCAATTCATCGGTTCACTGAGGGAAAAAGAAATCTGGCAAAAACACCATAAACTTACAAACTGGAAGCAGCTGCGAACACTGGGTTCAATGTTGCTGCCTCCAAAGGATGCAACCTCTCCCAGCTGGCGAGGAATCTGAATTGCGTCATGTAGTAGAAGGCCGAGCCTACGCTGGTCACAGAATCCAGTGGGACTCGCTACTTGCTTGAACAGATCTGCAAAGAAATGGCATTTATATTAGGAGAAGGCATGGTTATTTCTGTAAAGGAAAAACTCCCGTCACCAATCTGCAGGAATGGAGCTTCAGCACAGTAAATACTGGTAATAAAAACACAAAGTGCTCGAGTAACTCAGTGGGTCAGGTAGCATCGCTGGAGACCATGGATCAGCGATGTTTTAGGCTGAAGGAGGCTCCCGATCAGACTGAAGAAAAGTCTCGACCAGCAGCAGTTACATTCTCCAGAGATCCCGCCTGACCCGCTGAGTTACTCCAGCACTTATGTCATTTTTGATTAAACAACACCTGCAGTTCTTTGTGTCTACGAATACTTGTAATCCCTCTCGAAAAGGCGTATTTCATAACACTTCCAAGCATTGCTTGGAGGAGTGGATGTAGGATTGAATCCAACTTCAATCCTGGGATGACATCTGGTGTAAACTCATTTTTTAAATTCCAGTTGATTGAAACCACAGGAGCACTACCCATTAATACTCCAACGTAGATAAGTAGCATGCATTCTTGACCTGTGACCACCCTGGTCTTTGACAACTAACTAATTACTTTCCCTATAAAGATAAATTTGACGGTCAATTTGACGGTCAGCTGATTTATAGGTTTTAATGATGCTGCTCCATATACAAGTGTTGGCCAGAACACCAAATGTGGTCCTTTGCATGCTTACCTCAGGGTCTTCTATCTCCACAAGAACAAATAGACTGAGCTTAGCATTCTAATGGCACTGGTGATGGTTTAGTTTGGTTTATTTTCACATTAACGAGGTGTAGTGAAAAGTGTTTTGTTGCATGCTAACCTGTCAGCAGAAAGACTATACATGATTATACAATCGAGCAGACCACAGTGTACAGCTACATGATAAAGGGAATAACGTTTAATGCAAGATAAAGTCCGATTAAAGAGTCCAAGGGTCTTCAATGAGATAGGTACATAGCAGCTCAGGACTGCTCTCAAGTTGTTTGTAGGATCGTTCAGTTGCCTGATAACAATTGGGAAGAAACTGCCGATGTTGCAATCCCTCGTAATGGGTTACGACTCCCCTGTACAGAGGCGTGGAGCTCTTCATGAGATACGTTGATATCAAGAGTGTAGAGAGACCTAAATTATACGTTGAATCTCATCACGGTGTAGGCTTGTTATATCGTTAACATTGTTTTGCAGAACATGTTCTGGTATGGTTTGTCATACATGTTATGGGCAACATAGAAGATTGTTTTTGGTCATTGCATTGCACAGATAACACATTGCATTAGCATCATTATATTCTGCATGATTGCCTCTTGTAATTTCATGCAATGCTGCATGATCTCCTGCAGTGGTTTTACTATATGCTGCCCTTTGTGGCACTGTACTGACACCACTGCATTAGTGCTTTCACTGTGTGCTGCTTAACTGTCTGCAGGCGCAGTGTAGACTGACTAGCTATCTCCAATTATTTCTGTATAATCCTCACAGCAGCCTGTCAGTGTCTTGCAAAATACTCCAGGCTATTTAAAGCCTTCCTGCATATATGTCTCTGGTAGCACTGTATTCATTCCATACCTTTAGCTAGAAAGAGTTTCAGTTGATAATGCCAAACCCACAGCCACAGCCTAATCTATTGCACTCTGATACTGAAACATACTTTTATCAAGTGTAATCAATCCTCATATTGGAGTACAACACCTGTTCTTTTGCATTATCAATTCAAGATTAATTTCTTGGAATATACAAACATGTATTTATCTTTAATATATTTTGCAATAATGTTAAAGATTATGCATGTTTGCACAGTAAATAGAAAACTGTAATGCACGTTTAGTTAAGTTAGAGACACAACATGGAAACAGGCCCACCGATTCCACACCAACCATCCATCACCCGTTCACACTGATTCTGTTATCCCACTTTCGCATCCACTCCCTACACAGTAGGGGCAATTTAAAGAGGCCAACTAAAGGGACAAACCCACATGCATTCGGGATGTGGGAGGAAACTGCAGCACCCAGAGGAAACCCACACAGTGACAAGGAGAAAACGCAAACTCCACACAGACAGCACCGAGGTCGGGATTGAATGTAGCTCTCAGGCATTGTGAGGTAGCAGCTCGACCAAGTGCGCCAGTTTGTATCAGTTCAGTATTTTTTTCTGTAGCTCTAGTATTTATTTTTAAATATTACTTACATTTGGATAACCGGCTAAGTATAGTGCCCTCCATAATGCTTGGGACAAAGACCCATGATTTATTTATTTGCCTATATACTTCACAATTTGAGATTTGTAATAGAAAAAAAAAAATCACATGTGGTTAAAGTGCACATTGTCAGATTTTAATAAAGGTCATTAATATACATTTTGATTCCACCATGCATAAACTACAGCAGTGTTTATACACAGTCCCCCCCCCCCCCCCCCCATGTCAGGGCACCATAATGTTTGGGACACAGTAATGTCATGTAAATGAAAGTAGCCATGTTTAGTATTTTGGTGCATATCCTTTGAATGCAATGACTACTTGAAGTCTGTGATTCATGGACATCACTAGTTGCTGAGTATCTTCTATGTTGATGCTCTTGCCATGCCTGTATTGCAGTCATCTTTAGCTTATGCTTGTTTTGGGGGCTAGTCCCCTTCAGTTTTTCTCTTAAGCATATAAAAGGCATGCTCAATTGGGTTCAGATCGGGTGATTGACTTGGCCACTCAAGGATTGATCATTTTTAAAGCATTGAAAAACTCCTTTGTTGCTTTAGCAGTATGATTAGGATCATTGTCTTGCTGTAGATTGAACTGCCAGCCAATGAGTTTTGACGCATTTGTTTGAACTTGAGCAGATAGGATGTGTCTATACACTTCAGGATTCATTATGCTACTGCAATCAGCAGTTGTATCATCAATGAGCCAGTACCTTCAGCAGCCATACATGCCCAGGCCATAACATCCCCACCACCGTGTTGCACAGATGAGGTGGTATGCTTTGGATCTTGGGCAGTTCCTTCTCTCCTCCAAACTTTGCTCTTGCCATCACTCTGATACAAGTTAATCTTTGTCTCATCTGTCCACAAGACCTTTTCCAAAACTGGGGTTGCTCTTTTAAGTACTTCTTGGTAAACTGTAACCAGGCCATCTTATTTTTGCAGTTAACCAGTGGTTTGCATCTTGCAGTGTAGCCTCTGTATTTCTGTTCATGAAGTCTTCTGCAGACAGTAGTCATTGACAAATCCACACCTGTCTACTAAAGAGTGTTTCTGATCTGTCAGACAGGTGTTTGGGGAATTTGCTTTATTATAGAGAAAATTCTTCTGTCATCAGCTGTGGAGGTCTTCCTTGGCCTGCCAGTCCCTTTGCGATTAGTAAGCTCACCAGTGCTCTCTTTCTTCTTAGTAATATTCCAAACAGTTGATTTTGGTAATCCTAAGGTTTGGCTGATGTCTCTAATAGTTTAATTCTTGTTTCTCAGTCTCATAATGGCTTATTTCACTGTCATTGGTACAAGTTTGGTCCTCATGTTGATAAACAGCAATAAAAGTTCCCATAGGTGAAAGAAAGAATGGAGGAAAGACTAGGTGCTGAGAGCTCACTTATACCTGCATTAAGGAGGCATTTAAACACACCTGAGCAATTACAAACACTTGTGAAGCCATGTGACACAAACATTATGGTGCCCTGAAATGGGGGTGGGGAGTTTGTTTCAACACAGCTGTAATTTCTACATAGTGAAACCAAAATGTATAAAAATGTCCTTTATACTCTTTAATCACATGTGATTTTTCCATTACAAATCTCAAAATGTGTTCCAGAACCAAATAAATAAATGATGGGTCTTTGTCCCAAACATTATGGAAGGCACGGAAAGTGAAATAATTCAATAAAAGACTGATTAATGCTGTAATCAGCTCTGTGTTGAATGAAGATAGACACAAAGTGCTGGAGTAACTCAGCGGGTCAAGCATTATCTCCAGAGAAAAATAATTGTGCTCAATGTGCTCTGTAAGAATAGTTTATATCCTCCCAGTTTTTGTATTCCACTTCTATCTCCCCTGAACATTACAAAGCCCAATGAAGTCTCACTGTGTACGCCATGCTCTTTACGGATACAAATGTTTGGGACCTGGTCAGATGTGATGCACAATGCACCGTTTCAATTACAAAGCAATCATTTATATTTTTCAAGCCAGGATTTGCTGGTGTAATTAATGATGGTAGAAATTGGGGGAAATCTATCAGTTGTGAGGGTCAGTGTCAGAAAAGTTAAAGCTGAGTCACATCTAGCTGAAAGATCACTGCATCAACATGGCAACAGCAAGAGCAGGCCATGATGAATGGACCCAACTGTGTGGCTGTATAGAGAACACTAGCTCATATTTTCATTTGAAATGTGGATGGTTACACATGCATACCCCTGAGGGACGTGTGCACGAACGCATATTCCCAAACCTCCCTGGTGTGCAGTCAGGATATCACCAGACTGCAGGGAACTGCACAGCAGCATGTCACCAGTCCCAGAAATCACTGCCAGCATTTCCCATTAAACTGCAGCTACTCTCCCATCCCACTTGAAAGGGAGAACTACTTTCACAGAAACGTGGCGTGGAGAGGAAAAAACGGCAGGAAAAAAACAGCACCTCACTTCCACTTTGTGCAAATTCATACTCTTACTACAATTAAACAACGTGCAGGCAACACAGGGGTGCTGTGTACAAACAGTTCTTTTGTCTGAACTTCAGACTAGGTTTGCCTGCCAAATATTTGCTTCCTGGTCAATGTTCTTTAAAGAAATCAGAACTATTTGTGCCCCATTATCCATGGAAATTCCTGTACTTTGAGAGAATATTGCGTTGTGTGCCGATAACAAGGACACATGTAGAACTTCCGTCTTTACTGCTCTTGCTATTGAGGCACATTAACTGTCTGCAGTGGGTTTAATCCCAAGCCATAACATGGTGCATGAGGCAGAACAAACAGGATGTCTGCATTCTTCTCAGGGATGTAACTAGGCATCTTCAAGTGAGCTATTTTCAATCTACGTGACAGATTGTGGAAGTTGTGTTTGAGAGTTAATGAGGCATGTCACTCTAAAAATGTATGAATCTACTTTACATTTTTTTGACAAAAATAAACAAAATAACTTTGTCATTCCCAAGCATGCTTTTTGTACAAATTAATTACAATAATGTGGAAATTAATCAAGGAAACGGTGTGAAACAAAGCAAAACATAACTTATCGACTTTACGAAGAAAGCAAAGATGTTTGAAGAACTGTAAAAGTTAAAAGCAGGCCATGAAAATAAAACAGACCCGAAACGCCCGAATGGCCATGATTTGCTAGACTGAAACTGACTGGACCAACAATGCTTATTTTTACTTCAGTAAATGTAATAAAACAGAAACAGGGCTGTGAAGGACTTCAAGACAAACTTACAGCGGTATTTGTCCTCCAGGTGTGCTTTGCACAGAGACAGGATTCCACTTTTAAAGGACAGGACGCGAATCTTCCCCGTTCGACCACTGGAGAGAGAAATTAAACTTAGTGATATGTTTTCACTGGATTCAACTGGGAGTGAAAAATCAAGCTTTCTTTGCACGTTGGGAGAAATTACTGTCCCAAGGCACAAGCCAGTTTGAAATACTAGATGCACTCAACCTCGGACAAAGCTAAAATATCAAAATCACGAGGACACCAGGTGATTCAGTCAAAATGGTGAAAGAAACAGTGTATTGATTATGACTTGGCACACACATCCTTTTTTTTCCCCCACAGTAGTGGTTCAACAAATCCGGCCACTACACATTTTGCTGTGGACTGGTTTTAAAAAAAAGTCCATTTCAGTTGTTCACTGATGCTGCAAGTGAAGGTTGCCATTGTCAACTGTTCAGTGTAATCTGTGTAAACTGGTAGATAACCATGTATTTCTGGAGCACCAAGCAATAAGCATTGCCAACTATTTTCTGCTCTCTGTATTAAATGAAATGGCCAGCCCAGGGATACGGCACATTAGTCAGGAACGAATGATGGGCTGGTTGTTTCAGCTTTACAAACTGCAACCCATGCAAGATTTAAAAAGACCCATTATCTGCATGAAAAAGTGCTTGAAAATTTTCCTGCTGCTGCGGGGAGGAATTAGCTGGAAAAATGGATTCCACAATGGCAGGCACACAGGTAACCCGTATATCCTTTGATGTTATTTAAATTTTCACGTGAAAGGTTTAAATGAGGAGAAAAAAAAAAAAAGATGTTAAACTCCTTTTTTGTGTCGTCTTTTTTTAAATTACACAAAGTGGCGAGAAAGATTGGTGGGGGCTGGGGAGGAATAGAGGATATTGTTAATCTCACTGATGAGGTGAGATATATTAGTAATCAAGTCACAGCAGGTCAGGCAGCATAACTGGAAGAAATGGATCAGTGACATTTTGGATAGGGATCCTTCTTCAAGACGGTCTTTGTACTGAAAATGGACTTCGACCCGAAACATCACCTGTTGATATCTTCCAGGGATACTGTCTGACTCGCTAAATAACTGGAGCGCTTTGTGTCTTTTTTTGTAAATCAGCTTCTGCAGTTCCTTGGACAGATGGACGTTACCAGATTGTCTGTCCATTTTCTCCGCAGATGATGCCTGACCCGCTGAGTTCATCAGCACTTTGTGTTTAGGTGCTGGGGTACTTGGAGTCATAGTCATACATTGTGTGGAAACAGACTCTTCATCCCAACTTGCCCATGCTGACCAATATGCCCCATCTACACAAGTCCCACCTACCAGTGTTTGGCGCACATCGTTCCAAACCTATCCTATCCATGCACCCATCTAAATGTTTCTCAAACATTGCGTTAGGACCTGCCTCAAGCACCTTCGCCACCAGCCCGTTTCACATACAGTGGCTTGCAAAAGTATTCATACCCCTTGAACTTTTCCCCATTTTGTCACGTTACAACCACAAACGTAAATGTATTTTATTGGGATTTTATGTGATAGACCAACACAAAGTGGCGCATAATTGTGAAGTGGAAGGAAAATGATACATGGTTTTCAATTTTTTTTACAAATAAAAAACTGAAAAGTGTGCCATGCAAAAGTATTCAGCCCCCTTTACTCTGATACCCCTAAATAAAATCCAGTGCAACCAATTGCCTTCAGAAGTCACCTAGTTAGTAAATAGAGTCCACTTGTGTGTAATCGAATCTCAGTATAAATACAGCTGTTCTGTGAAGGCCTCAGAGGTTTGTTAGAGAACATTAGTGAACAAACAGCATAATGAAGCCCAAGGAACACACCAGACAGGTCAGGGATAAAGTTGTGGAGAAGTTTAAAGCAGGGTTAGGTTATATCTGGATTTTTAACTTATGTATTGTGTTTTTAAAAAATATATAAATTATGATGCTTTTATGTGATATACCAAGATTTTATATGTATTTATGATATTTAATATGCAATGCATTTTTTAATGTAATGTTGCCCCTTGTCTGGACCTTGAGTCTGTAATAAAGTTTATTATTATTATTATTATTATAAAAAAATATCCCAAGCTTTGAACATCTCACGGAACACTGTTCAATTCATCATCTGAAAATGGAACGAGTATGGCACAACTGCAAACCTACCAAGACATGGCCATCCACCTAAACTGACAGGCCGGGCAAGGAGAGCATTGATCAGAGAAGCAGCCAAGAGGCCCATGGTAACTCTGGAGGAGCTGCAGAGATCCACAGCTCAGGTGGGAGAATCTGTCCACAGGACAACTATTAGTCGTGCACTCCACAAATCGGGCCTTTATGGAAGAGTGGCAAGAAGAAAACCATTGTTGAAAAAAAGCCATAAGAAGTCCCGTTTGCAGTTTGCCACAAGCCATGTGGGGGACACAGCAAACATGTGGAGGAAGGTGCTCTGGTCAGATGAGACCAAAATTAAAGTTTTTGGCCTAAATGCAAAACGCTATGTGTGGCGGAAAACTAACACTGCACATCACCCTGAACACACCATCCCCACTGTGAAACATGGTGGTGGCAGCATCATGCTGTGGGGATGCTTTTCTTCAGCAGGGACAGGGAAGCTGGTCAGAGTTGATGGGAAGATGGATGGAGCCAAATACAGGGCAATCTTGGAAGAAAACCTGTTAGAGTTTGCAAAAGACTTGAGACTGGGGCGGATGTTCACCTTCCAGCAGGACAACGACCCTAAACAGAGCTCAAATGGAATGGTTTAGATCAAAGCATATTCATGTGTTAGAATGGCCCCGTCAAAGTCCAGACCTAAATCCAATTGAGAATCTCTGGCAAGATTTGAAAATTGCTGTTCACAGACGCTCTCCATCCAATCTGACTGAGCTCGAGTTATTTTGCAAAGAAGAATAGGCAAAAATTTCAGTCTCTAGATGTGCAAAGCTGGTAGAGACATACCCCAAAAGACTTGCAGCTGTAATTGCAGCAAAAGGTGGTTCTACAAAGTATTGACTCAGGAGGGCTGAATACTTTTGCACGCCACACTTTTAAGTTTTTTATTTGTAAAAAAATTTGAAAACCATGTATCATTTTCCTTCCACTTCACAATTATGTGCCACTTTGTGTTGGTCTATCACATAAAATCCCAATAAGATACATTTACATTTGTGGTTGTAATGTGACAAAATGTGGAAAAGTTCAAGGGGCATGAATACTTTTGCAAGCCACTGTACCTACCAAAGATCGTAGAGGGACAAGATAGACCACTCCTTCGAAATTCAATGGGCTGACGTGTAGTACGCAACGGAACGTCACGGCCGCCATTTGTTACAGCGACACTCGACTTCCGGTATTCCACCCGCTGTGATTCAAAGCAAAGATTATAGAGCTCCGCTATAATCTTTGATCCAAAGCAAAGATCCTCAAGTATCTTGTAGCGGGAACAGACCCCTCCTTTGTGTAGTTTCCCTTGCATTGTATTGCTTTAACACACACTGCAAAAAATTAAATTTAACGTATATATATTTAATATATTTATATGAATGTGTGTCTGTGTGTGAGAGGCAAGTTAGAGATAATAGTTTATTCTCATGTATCAGAAGCTACTTTGATTTAAATAATCGCTATTAATTTATTTGTCTTGTAAGATGATATACATAAACCATAAAGGCAATTATATATATAATTATATAGTAATAATATATATATGCATATATATATTTACACACACATATATATACACATACATATATACACACACATATATACACATACATACATACATATACACATACATATCCACACATACAAATACACACATACATATGGATACATTTATATGCATACATACACACATATAAACATATATATACATACATATATACACACATATACATATACATGCATATATATACACATACATATATATTTATACATATGATTAACATGTAGAGGAACCAACGAGAGAGCAGGCTATTTTAGACTGGGTATTGAGTAATGAGGAAGGGTTAGTTAGCAATCTTGTTGTACTGCCCCCTTGGGCAAGAGTGACCATAATATGGTTGAGTTCTTCATTAGGCAGGCAGTGACTAGTGGGGTACCGCAAGGCTCAGTGCTGGGACCCCACCTATTTACAATATATATTAATGATCTGGATGAGGGAATTGAAGGCAATATCTCCAAGTTTGCGGATGACACTAAGCTGGGGGACAGTGTTAGCTGTGAGGAGGATGCTAGGAGACTGCAAGGTGACTTGGATAGGCTGGGTGAGTGGGCAAATGTTTGGCAGATGCAGTATAATGTGGATAAATGTGAGGTTATCCATTTTGGTGGCAAAAACAGGAAAGCAGACTATTATCTAAATGGCGGCCGACTAGGAAAAGGGGAGATGCAGCGAGACCTGGGTGTCATGGTACACCAGTCATTGAAAGTAGGCATGCAGGTGCAGCAGGCAGTGAAGAAAGCGAATGGTATGTTAGCTTTCATAGCGAAAGGATTTGAGTATAGGAGCAGGGAGTTTCTACTGCAGTTGTACAGGGTCTTGGTGAGACCACACCTGGAGTATTGCGTACAGTTTTGGTCTCCAAATCTGAGGAAGGACATTATTGCCATAGAGGGAGTGCAGAGAAGGTTCACCAGACTGATTCCTGGGATGTCAGGACTGTCTTATGAAGAAAGACTGGATACACTTGGTTTATACTCTCTAGAATTTAGGAGATTGAGAGGGGATCTTATAGAAACTTACAAAATTCTTAAGGGGTTGGACAGACTAGATGCAGGAAGATTGCTCCCGATGTTGGGGAAGTCCAGGACAAGGGGTCACAGCTTAAGGATAAGGGGGAAATCCTTTAAAACCGAGATGAGAAGAACCTTTTTCACACAGAGAGTGGTGAATCTCTGGAACTCTCTGCCGCAGAGGGTAGTCGAGGCCAGTTCATTGGCTATATTTAAGAGGGAGTTAGATGTGGCCCTTGTGGCTAAGGGGATCAGAGGGTATGGAGAGAAGGCAGGTACGGGATACTGAGTTGGATGGTCAGCCATGATCATATTGAATGGCGGTGCAGGCTCGAAGGGACGAATGGCCTACTCCTGCACCTAATTTCTATCTTTCTATTATTTTCCAACGATCAATAGATTTACGATCAGTTCCTGTGGATTGGAGGATAGCTAATGCTATCCCACTTTTCAAGAAAGGAGCGAGAGAGAAAATGGGGAATTACAGACCAGTTAGCCTGACTTTGGTGGTGTGAAAGATGCTGGAGTCAATTATTAAAGATGTAATAATGGGGCATTTGGATAGCAGTAAAAGCATTAGTCCAAGTCAACATGGATTTATGATTTTACAATGCATTTAAGCCTCTCCCATTTTTATGAGATGAATTCCTGGAATATGCAGGAAGTTTATTGTAACCTAGTGCTACTTGCCTGAACAATGGATGATATATCACTTAAATGCAATTGTTTTCAGTTGTGTGGAGAGACCTGTATATTGAAAATGTGTTTTGCCTCTAATATGTCAATTTACCTTAAATGTAGAAGAGCTTATTAAAATCTTCTTACAAAGACAATTAAGTATTTTCTATCTATCCTCTTTTGGACCCAAGGCATAGCAGAGCTGCCAACTCTCACGAAGAGGTAAGGGAGGGAGAGATGGAAGGGTGGGGAGAGAGGGAAGGGAAGGAGATCGCGAAGAGAGGGGGGAGAGAGAGAGAGAGAGAGAGATCGAGAGAAGAGAGGGGAGCGAGAGATCGAGAGGAGGAGGGGAGAGAGAGATCGAAAGAGAGGGAGAAGGGGGGAGAGGGAGAAGGGGAGAGAGGGAGAAGAAGGGGGACAGGGAGAAGGGGGACAGGGACAAGGGGGGAGAGGGAGAAGGGGGGGGAGGGAGAAGGGGGAGGGAGAAGAAGGGGGGGGACAGGGAGAAGGGGGGAGGGAGAAGGGGACAGGGACAAGGGGGAGAGGGAGAAGGGGGAGAGGGAGAGTGGAACGATAGCACATTATAACGCGCAGCCGTCCCATTCCGACCAAAGATTATAGAGCAGAGCTCCACTAGTATCTTTGATTGCGGCCGCCGCCACCGAACCCCCCGACCCACCATTGCACCCAAAGATGATAGAGCAGAGTTATATAATATTTGATTGCACCCTTCTTCACGGCGGGCTTGTGATGTCTTGTATGTATGTGAGTGTTGTTTGCTATGTCCCTATGTTCGAGGAATATAATGGGTAACAGCCGCCCATTCTCGGACTCGAAAAATCTCCTGGTCACTGGACCTAATGTGTCCGCGGGCCATATTGTGCAGACTAATCCCTTACAAAACAAAACCAAAAACGTACAGAAGTGTTAAAATTGTCTTTATTATTGTGGTGAGTAAAGAACTATTAAAAATAAGTCTAAGAACTTTCTAATGTACCGACTAATGTTTCCCAATGGCTGTTGATGGGAGAACAGAAAATACCATTTTCACGACAGAATATCGACTGAAAATAATAAAAATATTTTCTCACCTTTCTTTTTTATTGGGGAACCTAAAGAATGACAGGTTGGGTCGTTTAGATTTACGATTAGAATACTTGATAGCGGAGCAGTGAGATGTAGATTTAGCTGAGGACGCCATTACAGCCCAATAAATGCTTAACAATATGGCGTCGACGGTCACACACGTCATACTACGCGTTTTTCGAGGAGTGGTCTATCTTGTCCCTCTACGATCTTTGGTACCTACCACCCTTCGTGTAACAAAAGTTGCCACTCCGGTTCCTTAATCTTTCCCCCTGACCTTAAACCTATGTACTCTGGTTCTTCATTCCCCCTGCTCGGGGTAAAATACACTGTGCATTTACCCAATCTATTCCTACCACAAGGAATAGATAGTGTTGTATACATACTTGTACTCGTACTGGTATGATGTGATATACCACTGAACCGCAAGATGCAGACAACTCTATGTTCAATTTCTCATCTTCCAAGCATTGGGAAGAGATGACATTTTCACCGCATGACTGCCGACCGCAAAAAACGTCTGCCAAGGGCCATTTAAAATCGTCGAGTCGCACAGCACAGAAATGGTTCCTTCAGCCCATCATATCCAACCCTATGTCCCTCAACACAAATTTATCTTACCTGTTCTACTTGGAATGACTTGTGCACGGACAAAACTGGACTCAGTGCTACTGCTCCTACAGTTGAATAGCCTTTATTAGTGCTGTCAAAATTCACAACTGATTGCCTTCTCTGGGCAAATTTGGAATATAAATCTACATCCAGAACTGTTGGAGCCAAAAGGGTAAAAATCACATTAAAACCACTTTCTTTTCATTTAAGCTTCAGCTTTATTTCGGCAAATGGTTCGATATTGATCAACTCAGAAACAGATGACTTCCAATTCTCTAGGACACATATTTTCTGGGAGTTCAGCTCCGCAGCAAGCATCTCAATATGGTTACTTTGCTCAACAACAAGAGTTTGCAATAAAGGGGCAAGGAATGAAACCATCTGCACATTGGCGATAAATTTGAATTTAAAACTGTGTGGGTATTGCCAGCATCTCAGCCAAGCATATAATGTATTATCAACAATTGCAGTTTCCTCGCTCCATCAGAATGCAATGTCTCCATTATGCACACTCTCAGGGCAGGCAATCAACTCCTGGAATGGGTACAACAGCACAAAACATTCTTAATTTACACAAAAATTGAAAACCAAAGTATCACTGGTTCCTCCTTCAGTATTCCATTCCCTGGTTAAAGGAGCAAGGCTGCTGCTAAACATTACACTGTGCCTTTTGATGACAATCGAACATCACCGATACAAAACATTGCAATTCACATCTCTTTGGTAGTTGAACCCTCAGGTTATATAAACAAAGCACAAATTTTCACGCATTCTTTCTCTCCAGAGATGCTGCCTGTCCCGCTGAGATACTCCAGCATTTTGTGTGTATCTTCGGTTTAAACCAGCGTCTGCAGTTCTTTCCTACACAAATTTGCTCTTGGATACCATGAACCAACTCGTAGTTTCAAATTAAATTACGACCACAGATAAACCTATTCCACTCAGCAGTACTTATATCTTTAATATAACCAATTATGTGATGATGTGTGGGTCTCTGAACAACCAATTAGTGATATGATGCTAAGAGTTTTAAGTAACAATCTGCTCATGCTTACAAACCTGCCTTAACGCAGCGAATTCACACCCTTTAGTGTCTCCAGTCTGCAATTGAGCAGTGTTTCTATTAGAAAGTTATTAAGCAGATGAAACAAGGAAAAATATAAGATAATTAGTCCTACCCTGAGCTATTGGTTAGTGCCCAAATGTAAATTCTGAAAGATAGTAGCGTTTTTGTGGGGTGATCTTTTTAGAATAGGTCTCCCCTCATTATTTTTAGCCACTAACTTATTCTGCCTGACTTGGCAGGTTGAAGCCAAGGGGGCAATCAAATATCCAAGCACCGATTACCATTGCTGGGAATTGTTCTGCAGTTGTGGTGAGGAGGAGCATGTATTGCCCAGGTATGGTCTGCTCCAGCTCTATCCTGCACCCCAGCCTTTACTCCCCATCTCAATGGCACACCAGATTAGACTCCAAATAAATTGGAAGCTCAATAATCTTCCACCTTACAACACTGAGAAATTGCACAATAACCCTGAGAATCACTGTTCCCCAGCAGGTACTTAAGGTCATAAGGAATCGGAGCAGAATTGGGCCATTCGGCCCATCAAGTCGATTCTGCCATTCAGTCATGGCTGATCTATCTCTCCCTCCTAACCCCAATCTCCTTCCTGCCTTTTCCCCATAAACCCTGACTTAAGCCTGAAGAGATATAATTTTTTTCATGAAAACTGCTTTTCCAGGTAGCAAAATAAAAATCAGGTGACCACTTGTGCAAGAATCATGGACTAGAAATTCATCCTGTATCTGTTTGTCAAAAAAAATATTGAAGTCCTTTGCTGCAATTTGCTTCCATTGGAATCCATGGAAAATAACTTCAATCAGCAAAGGCTAATACATTGCTCATATCCTGCACAAAGCAGAGATGAATTAGCACCCCATAACACGTGAATGCCAACAAATGCAAATAGAATGTTTGCCAATTATTTGCCCCACAGTCAAAATCTTTTAGTGCATTTTTTAACAACAGCTTCTCGGTAATCTTGGGAATTTTAAATAGCAATACTCTATTAACATTCGTAAGCCAGGTTGTTTTCAGAAAAATTATGTCAGATTACTTTACAGCTGAGTTTAATTAAATCAATGCATCATTAAACAGCACATCCTCCACCATGAGTATGTTTTCAGAAACAAAGTCAGATTCATGGCTGGTCTTATGCACAAAAGATAATTTAGTGGGTTCTGTTGAAGTCAATGGTACCAAGTAGCAGGAGGAGTAAAACATGCAGCCGTTATTGCATCGACGATTATTCCGACAAAACTCCAACCCCCACAGCACTTTTCTTCTGCCTTTTATATGTTTGAGCCATTCGCTGTTCAATGCAATACTTACGTGTCATAAACATTGAGGAGCCAGTTAAGACACATGTCTACGCAAAGAGGCACATTGACAAGGTTGCTGTGTTCCTGCTCCAGACGATCATAGATTGAAGTCAAGCAGTTGATTATTTCCAGAATATCCATCAGTTGATCATTTTGCTTCAAATTGTGCTGGTCAAAGGCCTCACAAGCACTTGGCAAGGAGAGAAGATCCACTGCAGAGAAACGGACGGGATACATATTGAAATCACACTGGATATTTAAGAACAATTATAAAATAGCATTCCCAAATGCCAGGCTCAGTGAGGTGGCATTACTTTTATGCAAATTTACCGAATGCATCTGCCTTGTAACACAACGTGAGCCAGCATAAAAGTGCTCAGCATGAATATTGTATTCAATCTTGCCAACTCGCAATAATGAGGGAACAGAAGGATCGGCATACAAGCTCTTTTTTAAAAATTATATTTGAATAATATAATACAGGAACGTGTACAAACGCAGATTGCGACATTCAGAAGGAGGAATCATAGGTTGTGAATATTGGCAGGACACCCAGCTCCAAAAACAGGCACTGCATGCAACTCAATTAACAAAATATCACCGCAAGTAATTTCTACTTCATTGCCAGTCCGTTGGGATCAAGAATGGCTCGCATTCCCTCCAGTTTTGTGGGTTCTGAAACAGCTACTGAGCGAGGCCAACATCAGTCTCAACCACAGTTGGGAACAGGTGTGGTGCGGAGTATGAGAGGCAGTACATTCCTCTTGCCAGGGAAGGCACAGGGAAGAGAGGAGGGTTGTAGATTAGTTACCTAAAATTGGAGATTCAATGTTCATACCACTCGGTTGCAAGCAACCCAAGCGGAATACGAGGTGCCTGTACTCACTCTGGAACTAGAGGCAGCCCAGGACAAAATGGTCAGTATGGGAATGGGAAGGAGAATTAAAACCGTGAGATCTAGTAGTTCTTGGTGAACTAGGTGTAAGTCTTCAGCGACATCATCACCAAGTGTAAAATATTCCACATTTTATCTATTTGATGGAGTCAAAGGCAAGATTGAAGGTCATGTTTTATGACTTGTGCTGCTCCCAGCAGGTTCTTGGAAGGTAAAGATGATGCCCACTATGCCTCTGGTGGAACTAATTTATTTCTCTCCTATTCTACAATCTTACCACATACCACCCAGCGCCAGGATCTTGCACTCAACTATAAAACACTGCCATTGAGATCTACCCAAAGTTGTTAACAGAGTGTAATTATAATAATTGTTAATAATAAATCCTGCCATAAGGACATAGCACAATCAACTACCGTATTTCTCGGCAATGAAGACGCTATTTTTCACCGTAAAATAAGGCCCGAAAATTTACCTGCACCTTGCAGGCTGAAGGTTAGATTCTTAGTCAAGAAAGATAGACTTGGCTATCCCTCAGTACAGCAACATCAAGAACAATAGCCAAGTCTATCCCTCATTGCTGGCAGATGATTTTAAAAAAGGGGAGGGGGGGGGACGGAAGAGTTCCTTTCACAGCGTGTGGGGAGTCGGGCCACGATCAGCACAAAGTAGCAAACTTGTCTGGGCTGCCAGGGGTAAAGTTGCGGGGAGGGCAGGAGCGTTGAGAAGGAGGGGGTCAGGGGATCATGCCAGCAACTCGCTCGGGTGGCTGCGAGCGGCCGCCGGGACCGGACAGCGGAACCAGCTGCCACCTCAGCGCCTTCTGCCGGCCAGCCAGCCATGGTGTCCTTCGGCACAGGAGCAACCGGTGGAGGTTGTGGTTGGTGGGTAACTACTGGGGGTGCGTCTTCAACGCAGGCGTTGTCTTCATTGCCAGAAAAGACGGTAATTTCTCATGAAGCACAACGGCGTGTGGAGATCAGATGGACCTATCATTATATTTTATAAGTAAATAACAAAACTTGTATGGCATTAAAGTGCTCGCAGGAAAGGAAATAATACAACACTGCAATATACTTGTTCAAAGAAGCAGTAGTTATGGGGAACTAGCAGTAGTTATGGGGAACTAGCACAGAATAGTTGTAGCCTGGGGCAGATCAGCCATGATCCTATGCAGTGGTGAGGGACCTGGAGATGTAATCCTGCTATTCTCTTGTGCTATTGACTTGAGGGGCAAGTTTTCCAGTGCTAATGCACTTTGCAGCATTGTAACTAAATGATTCATGTTTAAATCAAGGACAAAGCTTGGAAATTGAGTCATTCAGATGTGCACATTGTTGCCAAATTATTGGATATTTTGTGTTTCTTCAACAGATATAAATTAGGAGCGACCAGCTTCAAGTGAACTGTAGTTAATTGGTTGCATCACCTTCCCAAACCTTCTTCTCCAAAAAGGTCAACTGCATTAATTTGCAGCCAAAACTGATTTAAGCGTACAAAGCTGCATGTCTTGGCAGACATTGGCAGTCAACAAAGCCATTTGTTAGATAGTTTCCACAAGGGACTGGGAAGCACAGTTCTCCGACCATCAATTCATTAAGTGAAACTGGAAATGTAAGAGGAGCACAAGACTATGGACTCACAAGTGATAGTGGAAGCCCCCAGGGGATTAAAATCGAACAGCATTAATTGATTCCTTCAAGTAGTTTAATTAGAGAAAAAGCTTTGGTCTAAATAGGTCAAAGGTCAAGACATAAACGATTACTTGAAAATACATACACGGTCAAATCTGACTTCTCTTGGGGAAGTGGTCATTGTATTTTCAAAGATATTTTAAATCTTCAAAGAAATTGAAGCCCTTGTAGTCACAAAGGACATGGATGCTTTCTTTTGAGGATTTTGCAACATTTTTTAGCACAGTCAAACCAACTCCAAAGATGTAATTACAAAAATTGTATTTCCACGTTTTTGGGGAGTTGCAAAAAAAAAAAAAAAAAAAAAAAAGTGATCGCACTGCAATTCTTATTCACCAACTCTCAACCGAACACCTTTATCATCAGTAATAAAGAGAAGTATATTCCTAACCATGCTCCTTCAGGGAGAGATGTTCAGAGTATGTTATTGTACACATAACATGAAACACTCCCAAAACTCATGCAGGGTTCGACACCATTGAGCGGGATACTAATACCTCTTCTATAATTATTGATTGTTGTACAACAACGTGGGGCTTCCATCAATCTGCAACACTATACTTGATCCAATAACTACATTGAAAGATCTCATTCCTCCACACTGTTATCATCAGAGAAACCATCATTCTACAAACAGTGCAGGTGAAGCAAATGACTTTAGTGTAAATCTAAAAATGATTAGCAACTGAAGGAATTGTACTCAAAGTTACAGCAAGCAAAACTGTCACTGAGTTTTTAATATCTTTTAACATCTAGTAAAGTGATCGATTTTTTTAAACAATAGACCCCGGGCTCTAAAGCTTTACTGGGTATAATAATTAGATAGAAAATGTATTAAAAAGAGCAAAACATATTTGCCAAGAGAAGGAAGCTGCCAACGTTTGAAATTATAGTCCATATCTCTTCAACACTTTCCATTCATACATTATACATATTTAATGTACATAGTCAGATTTGGAGTGAGTCCAAGGCACTTGTGGGCCTGAAAGTGGTGCTACCTCCCCCTTCCCCCCCCATCACAACTATATGTTATTTCTGAGGGCAGAGTGAAGTTAATCACCTGGCCACATAAATAGGGTCTTTGTTGTGGAACGGCCCAGAACAGAGTCTGCTGAATTGCAAAAAAATAGTGAATTGGAAGTCATTTCACATCAGTACAAAGCTGTGATTAGCCCTGGAATACAGTTTGAATACTTAGTCCCAACACTAAGTCTCTGTACCTCTATCTGCAATTACTCAATCAGGTGTGGAAAGCAGTTGGGAATCTTGGGAGTGCATTATGTATTTATCTGAACAATACCCTATCTGCAAGGATTAAATTATAAGGAATGTGAAGACGCTAAGGCTCTTTACTCTGGCATGTAGATAAAGGTGCCATTTATACAAAGACTAAACAAAGTGGGACCCGTTGGGTCCCTGTCACACGGGAGGCCTGGTAGCCCAACACAATCCATTCCCCCAACGTACTATTCCACCACTCACCCATAGCCCCCAACTGGGCAGGCGCAGCTCATTTCCCCTCATCTCCCAGCGCTCCATACCCTCCTCTTCACCCTCCCTCATCTTTCCCCTCTCTTCCCCAATCCCTCCCTCCTCCCTCAGTCACTCCCTCCATAACTCCTCTCCTTACCCCCTCATGTCCCTCACCTCCCCTATCCCTCCTCACTGCCATCCCCTCCCCCCTATTCCCCACCCTCTACCTCACCCACTTCCCTCTCCTCCCCCACTCTCCCTCATCACCTCCTCCCTCTCCTTTCCCTTCTCCTCCTACCCTCCCCCAATCCCTCCCTCACCTCTCCTTTCCCCTATCCTAACAGCACTTTATTATGGTCAGCTTTGGTTGTTTTTAAGGTGCTTCACAAATAAAGTTATTATTATTATTATTATCCTCAGTCACTCCCTCTAAAACTCCTCTCCCCTCCCTACTGCCCACCTCCCGCTCTACCCCCCCCCCCCCCCCCCTGCCCCACTTTCCCCTCCCTCTCCCTACTCACCTCCCCAGGATCTCGAGGTTGCCGCTCCTCTCCCTTCTTGCATGTCCCAGAGGAGCATCAGCCGTTGGTGCCCTCAGAGCCAGGCTCAGATCCCAGGCCTCGGAATCCCTGGCAGGAAGGCCACGCCGGCAGTAAGGTAGGCGCCGGCAGGGAGGCGGGCCGTGGCCGGTGACTGACAGAGGAGATGGCCAATCAGTGCAGCGGCGGTGCAGGAAGAGGTATCGCCATACCGGCCGTGACAGACAGGAGAGACCAATTTGCGCATGCGCGGTTTAAAATATTTTTAATCCTTAATAACTTTTAAAATATACCACCGATCGGAACAAAACGTGGTGTATTTGCAGCACAGGACAACATTGAGTAAGGCAGCAAAAAAAATTGTGGTGCTATCGTGTACCGTTTTTTCCGCAAATGTAAAAACAATGCAAACCAGAAGATAACAAGATGAGAGTTCTAGTTATGTATAGATTTCAAGATATGAAAGAGAGCTACCAGAGCAGATCAATACAAATTGTTTCTTTTGATTGTGTAATCTTAGAAAGAAGGACTGAATAAATGTTGAGGCAGAATTTAAGGAGAAAAACTAGGAAATAAAGGGTGGCAGAAATTTGGAATTATGTCTGAGTGTTGGAAATGTTTGAGGTTAACAGATTTCTATCAACTAGAGTTAAATGGGGCAAAGGTAGGTTGATGGGGTTAGATCATGTTGCAAGTTGCAGAAAAGGATACACATGGATATTATGCAGGGTTAGGAGGAATATAGACCATGTGCAGGCAGAGAAGATTAGTTGAATTTGGCATTACATTCAGCAGGGATATTGTGGGCCACAGGGCCTATTCTGTACTGTTCTACATTCCAACAGAGTGGAAGGATTAAATGGACTTCCACTGCCCCAATATTTCTAAACATGGGTGGCACAAAAGAAACCAAAAGAAGAAATTAAGATAACACTTACAGCAAAGAGCTTTCTGCAGTCTTCGTAGTTTCATGGCAGTTCTGTATGCAGAAAACCTGACGTTATTTAGATCAGCTGCAGAAGAAAGAAAGCACATTATGTTCAAGGGAATGAACAGGAACCTTGCTTCACTGCACCACATCAAGAGGTAACATTTGCAGGCCTCAAGCATTTGCATCTCTACATGGACACTACTTTGTAATCACAACTCACCAAGCCATGAAAGTGGCATTATTGTACACCTCAAAATAGAGACATGGGCCTGAAACCATGCCAGTGATTATCAACCTTTAGCATTTGATACATTTCTTTTAAACTCTTTACTGTTACATTATTTGGGACAATCAATCAATGGGCCAACTTCAGTAAAATAGTGGAGGAATAATGTTCACAAGGCATTGAAGTACTTTCACAAAGCTTTGAATACCCTAATTTAAGGATTTGAGTATAATTGAACCTGCACATTGTGACAAGTTAATTCCAAACAGATTTATGTTTTGAATAATGAAAGATGGTTATGACCGCCATCAACTACATTTAGTGAAGTTTATAGGAACAATGGAATTCATTTAGCTACCTCTTTCCTTCTCAGTGGAGTGTGCAGGTCCCGTGCTCTGTGACAGGATAACAAATCATGTATATCCTAAGAGAGCTTTCAACAAACAATCTTAACGTAAAATCTTCAGAGGAGAATTAATAATGTATTCATTGGAATTTTAATTTTATTATATGCGTCAAATGGAATTTGCTTAGAAAGTTCACTTTACCAACTTCCAAGTAGATATACTTATATGTGGCACGGTGGCGCAGAGATGGAGATGTTGCTTTACAGTGCCAGAGACCAGGGTTCGATCCTGACTACGGGCACTGTCTGTACGGAGTTTGTACGTTCTCCCCGTGACGTGCGTGGGTTTACCACAGGAGATCCTGTTTCCTCCCACGCTCCAAAGACGTACAGGTTTGGAGGCTAATTGGCTTGGTAAAAATTGTCCCTAGTGTGTGTAGGATAGTGTTAGTGTGCAGGACTATAAAACCCTGGATGCCTGGATGTGACTCAGTCACTCTGCAAGATCTGCGACTGCGAGGCTACAACTATCATTCTAAGCTGTAAATCAACTGAACTATGAATCTGCAATGTACTTGCAATAAATGATTTGTTTGCCCTTAATGACAATGCCATGAGTTGTTTGGCCTGCTGCCCTGCCTGTGCTTGAAACTGCAATATGCTTTATTAGGTTCAACTGTGTTTGGAAGGAATAAATGCTTTATTGGATCCCACTGTGTTTGGTTCAAAAGTCCCGCTCAATTCGTGACCCGCTTAGTGGACAGGTCGCGCTGATTGCCTAATGTCCAGTGAGTGCAGAGGTCGCTCTGATTGCGTAATTTCCAGTAAGTGCAGAGGTCACGCTGATTGCGGAAGTGCCGCTGACTGCGGAAGCCCCAAAGTGGAGAGGCCGCTCTCAGCTGTGCGAGTATTCAAGAAAGTTTACTGCCATATATATGGTTGGTGAGTGAGTGAGTGTGTGAGAGAGAGAGAAGTGAGTGTGAGTGAGTGTGCGAGTGAGTGTGTGCATGGTCTCAGTGACTGAGCTGCCAGCCCAAGAATCCATTTGGCCCACAATGTCCATAGTAGCCCTGTGGAAACCAGTCCCTTCGGCCCACAACACCATGCTAGCGCTCCAGAAAGCCCCCCCTCCCAGGCCAGCAATATTGGAATTAGTGGAATATTGCGTTGGGGGACCAGCCCTCCCGTGTGAAGCTTAGTCTAGTTTTAGATAAATATTTAATTCTAACACAGAATTTGTTAGATCTTCAATTAGCATTTTTCATTGTATGAGGCACTTCATGCTCGGAAATTTATTTTGACTTATCAACAATTAAAATAGAGCAGATCGAAGAAAATTAAATGTATTATAAGGTCACATAAAGTCATTAATATTTGTCATATTGGAGCAGTACTGGTTCTACAAAATTAAGCACGTCATTGCAAACAATGAAAATCATGCATTTCAATTATTCTGATCTTAGGCTTTGATGAATGGGTGAAATTGAAAACCTGCAGTTGATTACAAAACTTTCAGTGCCGACATGATAATGATATTTTTAAAATAACCATGTTACCCCTTAGAGTGGCCTAGATTAATAATATAAAATGTTTATAATAATTTCAATTTTACTTATTATAATCTCATTAGATGGAAAGATTTTATTTGAAATCACTGCTCATTGTGTTGATGATTATATCTGGATAAGTACGAACACTGTCAACTCATTACTATCCAATTAACCAGCGATAAAAGTGAACTCGTGGCACGAGCATTTGATGATGATCGTGAGCCAAAATCCTACGCATTGCTCAAAATACTTAGTTGTTTCTATTATCTGTTTTTCTGCTTATCTGTCAGAATATCTACGGGAAAAAGCTACATCAAGCACCGATGTTGATATGTTCATATGCATTTCTCTCATTCCTTTCATTTCGAAAGACAAAAGCACAGTAAATACTCTACTGTATTTTGGTGAATTGCACTTTATATATATATATCTTCGTCCTGGCCAGGAATCCCCTGTATTCTGACAAGCAAAGTTCTGATGCATCTTTGTTCCACAACATAACCCACAAGTCTAATTCCACAAAAGTCACTCTTAATCCCAGGTAAGAATGAATTCCGTCAAATCAGCAGCACGATTTGCAGGACGGTATAACATATATTATGACCACTTTTATTTAATATTGCTTCATTTCACTGCCTAAATAAGTTAACATGCAGACGTTGTTGAGCCAAATATCAAACAAAAACGGCCAATGCAAGTAACAATATATGGTAAATAACAGAGGGGATATTTTTGTCTTTGTACCCAACCATCTATAGTACACACTTTCCCAGTGAAAGCTGCTGAGGCCTGTGAGGTGTGAATAAGGATATCCTACAATGCCCCCAGTGAAATGAGCCCCATATAAATAATAGTCTGGGTTCAAATAGAATCTTTGGAGACCCAGAGATATGTGCTGTGAATAACTACACCACAATGAAAAATGCCTCATTAAATGCTTTCATAAGAAATCATTCAGTGACAAATATTAAAGCCTTTAATTGCACTGCTGGAGTAGATGATAACAAAGATCCCTGCAGAATTTTGGAATACCAATCATTTTTTTCCATTGCAATATCTCAGGTGGGTTATTTTTGAAAATGGTTTAATTCAGCTAACCTTATTAACTGCTGAGCAGCTGAAATCATGGCGTGTCTCCCAAGAGCATTCAATTATTTTTTTTACTCTCTCTCCAAATGCTTCCTCTTTTTAACAAAGCAAATAAATTGGCGGTGGCACTTTATTCAAACAATGCATTCAAGCGGTTTCTTACCGAGTGACTGGTACAGCTCCGTCATCTTGGGGTGATCCCAGCAGGTGGTCTGGGTTTGGTGGCTGAAAGAGAGACAGGAAGGGAAGAGGGGGAGAGAATGGGAATTAGCTGAACCTGAAACAGATAAACGAGGTTGCCTCTCATAATGAGCGCTTAACCTTCCAAATATTTCTTCTGCTTGGCGTTTTCATCCCCTGATTGGTGATTAACTAATGTGGGAAGTTCAGGGAAAGAGGGGGTGGGGAGACGCACAGCGGTCGACTTTGTCCCTTTTCGCTCACAAATTGTACTCAGGATAAGTTTACAGAACAATTAGATGACTGGATATTTTTGAAACAAGCAGCATGCTCGATTACTGGCCCAGTCTTATTTTGTATTCACACTACATGTAGGCTGCAGGTATTTGCCTTGACCTAAACAAATATTGCAGGATTTTTTTTTCTCTCTTCTCAACCTTACACGAGGGGATGGCCATCAATTTACACAAGGAAATACAGAAGGGCGAGCAAGACAAAAATAACAGCGAGGGAGGCGGATATCAGAAACTGGCTCCGGGCGAGTTTTTTTTTTACCCCTTCTATCTTTTGTGCGATTCCCAATCATTTGTCAGAGCTGCTTATAATGGTAAACTGGAGGTGGAGAGAAGGGCACTGGGGTGAAGTCATTATAGGGATCTCCCTGTTCAGCACTCCTTTGGGCTCCCAGATCCACTTGTAAACACAACAGCTTCCGCTCAGGAGGGGAGTGGGAGCAGAAACACGGGCTGGTGGTCGCCGGGGTCTATCAGTAACCGGCCACACAAAAAAACACTGCTGAAAATGAAAGTTTTTTTCACCGACACGTTTAAAACTGGATTAATTCACACCTCTGGTTAGTAATGGAACGCCACAAACAGTTAGCAAACAAAATGATTTATCTTATTCAAAGTTCAGTTAAATTCCCCTGGTGTTCCGGAGTGTGTGTGTATCACTCCTTCAAAAGCAACCAGTGCGTGTCCCGGTGTGCTCGCCCGCCGACTAATGCAATCCACCCCCATTGCTGTTCCGTCCCCAGTTCAATAACTTCTTTGTTGCCATTACACTTGCAGACCGGGTCAGGGCAGCGTTAACTCAATCGGTCTCTAGCATTAATCCCCCCCACCGCTGGGGTCATTCTAAACTCTTCTGGTCGGCTCCCTTCACCTGTCATTTTGAAACGAGAGGAAGAAGTCTCCCCTGTGTGGCCTGCGGCCGGGAGGAGGATGGTGGGGTAAAGAGTCAAAACGCTCTCGCTTAGTGCAACTTTCCAAGCACCTGTCCCTGCGGCCGCTCCACATCGCACAAGTATCCCATTGTCCGGCATCTCCGCGGCCTTGCTTACCCCGTCTTCCCTCCCTCCCGACATCCGCAAGGATCACACCGACAACCCTGAGCCTCATCCTTCAAACAAGAAACAAGGCAGCGACTTTCTCCGAGTGGGTCGCGCCAGTTACAGCCACGGCTGTGATTCCCCGTCCACCACCTACCCTCTCAGATGCTCCCTCATCTTTGCTGATGTGATAGCGCTTAGTTCCAGCGACACGGCGTCTTGTTTTAGACGGGGTTAAATTTCTCCCAAACGCCAGTAAAATAAGAAATGCAGCCACGCCGCACAAGTGGCAACAAACAACAAGAAAGCAAAGAGCTGAAGAACTCCAGGCGTGCCGCTCACACACATGGGAAGGGTGGGAGGGAACGCTGGAGATCAGACGGGGAGGTACTTGCCGGCGTGAAACCTCCTCTCAGCAACCAGCTAACGCGCTGCAAACCCAGTCAATCCGCTCGCTTCGGGGAGGAGACAGAGTACGTACGTGCTACATATGCCAGGTTTTAAAAACATGTCTATACTATCCTTTACACACACAATGCAATTCACACCAAGGGTGGTGGGTGTATGGAACAAGCTGTCAGAGGAGGTAGTTGAGGCAGGGACTATCCCAATGTTTAAGGAACAGTTAGACAGGTACATGGGTATACCGTATAGGACAGGTTTGGAGGGATATGGGCCAAACGTGGGCAGTTGGGACGAATGCAGCTGGGACATGTTGGCCGGTGCGGGCAAGTTGGGCCGAAGGGCATGTTTTCACACTGTATCATTCTATAACTGCAAATCTTGCAGCGAGTGAGATGCTAATGCTATGCATTGCCGACCCCTTTCCCCTGCTGGCGAATCGCGGCAACGTGCAAGGGCAGCGAGTGCACCCAGAACAGGTGAACAATTCCCCAGCGCCGGCAACCCTACACCCGAGGACCTTTGCCCAAGCTCGCCGCTACAGATCACTGGAGCCTACAACCTTTACAATAAAACTCGTTGCGGGAGTGGGATGATCAAGAAATGCATTTACAATTGAATATCAGCAACCAGCGTGGGGTTACATGTAAAGCGACATCCGAAACTCCCTGGTTCCCCCAGCGTTTTATTTCATTCCCTGACGATCCCCAGTGCATGAGTTCCGATCAAAAAGTGGGCCCGGCAGTGGAGATGATTAACCTTGCCACTCTCGCACCCGCCAATTGATCTCCAGAAGGGCAGGGAGCGCGGTGACTGGACTTGTCGACTGTCTCCCTACTCGGGGAGCTGGCGGTACAGTGCAATGGCAGGAACGTAGGGGCAAGGCGGCATTCACAAACCTGCCCCTCGGCCCACCTCTCCATGGGCATTCAGTGCCAACAGCCCAGTGCCACAAGTTCCTGCTCGCCAAAGATAGACACAAAATGCTGGAGTAACTCAGCGGGACAGGCTGCATCTCTAGAGAGAGGAATGGGTGACCTTTCGGGTCGAGACTCTTATTCACACTGTATTAACCAGCAACTGCAGTTCTTTGTTTCCACTCTCGTCTTTTAAGATTTTTGTTTCCACAAATGCTTCTATGATTAATTACAGTAACCGGACTGCAAGGGCTCCAGCTTGTTGACACCTGAAGTTTAACACCAGATTGGCAGCCGTTTGGCCTAAAAATGTCCACATGACTAGAATAACAATACAAAGAAAAGATCCAAGAAAAGTGTTAGGACTATACCTTACTATAAAACAGTATAGCGTAGTAACAGGCCTTTTGGCCCACTATATCTGTGGCGAATAAGATGCCAAGTTAATCTTGTCCACCTGAACCTAATCCATATCCCTCCATTTCCGCGTGCCTATCTAACAACCTCTTAAATGCTGTTTCAGGCACCCACCACTCTCTGTACAAAATGCTTGCCCTGTATATATCCGTTAAACTTTGTCCCTCTGCCCTCTACTCATTGATATTTCCACCCTGGGAAACATTTTCTGACCGTACCATATCTATGCCTCTCATGAGTATTGATGCACTTCTATCAGGTCTTCCCTCAATCTCTGACGCTCCAGAGAACACAATCCAAGTTTGTCCAACCTCTCCTAATAATTATCACTCTCTAATTCAGGCGACATTCTGATAAACATCTTCTGCACCTTCTCCAAAGTCTCCTTATCCATCCTGTAATGGGGGCAACCAGAACCACTCTCAATACTCCAAATACACCATTGCCGAACAAAAGCTTTCTGAAGCTGCAACACGACTTCCTGGCTCTTATAGACACAAAAAGATGAAGTAACTCAGCGGGTCAGACAGCATATCCGGAGAAAAGGAATAGGTGATGTTTTTGGTCGAGACCCTTCACCCTTCTTGAGACTGATGTCCCAACTAGTAAAGCAAAGTGTACCATAGGCCTTCTTTACCACAATCTACTCGTGGTGCCACTTTCAAGGAGTTTTGGACTTGGTCTTCAACATCCCTCTGTGCATCAGTTCTATTAAGAGTCCTCACATGAACTATATACTTTCCCAGTATATTCGACCCCACAAAGTAGAACACCTCATACTCATTCGGACTAATCTCCAATGTTGATAGGCAGGTGGGGAGGCTGATGTGAACCGCCTGTACTTGGACTTTCAAAAAACCTTTGACAAGGTCCCACACAAGAGATTAGTGTAGAAAGTTAGAGCACATGGTATTGGGGGTAGGGCATTGGCAAGGATAGATAACTGGTTGGCAGACAGGAAGCAAAGAGTAGGAATTAACGGGTCCTTTTCAGAATGGCAGGCAGTGACTAGTGGGGTGCCGCAAGGCTCAGTGCTGGGACCCCAGTTATTTACAATATATATTAATGATTTCAACGAGGGAATTAAATGTTAAATCACTGCAAGGAGGTCCTACAGCAGTTGTACAGGGCACTGGTGAGACCACACCTGGAGTATTGAGTGCAGTTTTGGTCTCTTAATTTGAGGAAGGACATTCTTACTATTGAGGGAGTGCAGCGCAGGTTCGCCATGTCAATTCCCCGGAAGACAGGACTGACATATGATGGAAGAATGGGGCAACTGGGTTTGTATTCACTGGAATTCAGAAGGATATAAAACCACATAAAATAAACATATATTCTTAAGGAATTGGACAGGCTATATGCAGGAAAAATGTTCCCGATGTTGAGGTTGTCCAGATACAGGGGTCACAGTATAAGCATAAGGGGTAGGCCATTTACGACTGAGATGAGGAAAAAAATGTTCACCCAGACAGTTGTGAATCTGTGAAATTCTCTGCCACAGAAGGCAGTGGAGACCAATTCACTGGATGTTTTCAAGAGAGAGTTAGATATAGCTCTTTGGGCTAATGGAATCAAGGGATATGCAGGAAAAGCAGGACCATTTTGGATGATCAGCCCTGACCATATTGAATGGCAGTGCTGGCTTGAAGGGCTGAATGGCCTACTCCTGCACCTATTTTCTATGTTTTTTATGTTTCTAACAGGCCAAACTGTGTCATTAACCTGCAGCTGAATAGGCTTCATTTAAAATTGCCTTTGGCGAAAGAGATTTGTGTCTGATAAGAATCTGCCCCTATAAAACCAATTGAAGGCACGTATTGAAAATATGTGTAGGAGGGAACTGCAGATGCTGGTTTACACCCAAGATAGACACAAAAAGCTGGAGTAACTCAGCAGGCCAGGCAGTATCTCTGGATAGAAGGTATGGGTGACGTTTTGGGTCGAGACCCTTCTTCAGACTGATTATTCCTTTTATCCAGAGATGCAGCCTATCCCGCTGAATTACTCCAGCATTTTGTGTCTATATTGAAAATATTATTTTCTTGCAGTGTGGATGCAGAGGTCAGGAATAACTTCTTTTTGCAAACACACAGATTGCAAATAAGGAATCAATTCATAGTTAGTACTGGGTGTGGAAAATTCTACTTATAGAAACATCATACGATCTATGCATTTGAAACTAGTCACCCATCCACCTCTGAGCCAGGCAAGATCATTCATTGAATCTTCCTCTGAGACTCATGTTGGCTACACCTCCAAGGTCACAGAAACCTTTGATGTTCCATGAACTACATTCAATGTGCCTTGAGCAAAGAAAATAAATATTGACTATGCAAAACATCACAGCCAAGGTTGATTGCATCTTGAGCCAACATTTACACTTGCTCATTTTTTTTTATCATGGTGGAATTCTTTGCCACAGAAGGCTGTGGAGGTCAAGTCAATGGATATTTTTACGGCAGAAATAGACATATTCTTGACTAGTATGGGTGTCAGGGGTTATGGAGAGAAGGCACGAGAATGGGGTTAGGAGGGAGAGATAGATCAGCCATGATTGTATGGCTAAGTAGACTTGATGGGTTGAATGGCCTAATTCTTCTCCTATCACTTATGACCTTATCACTAGAAATGTGACCAGGAGCAAGACAACGGAATGGATCCTCACTCATTACTAGTTTGAAGAATGTTTCTGCCAGTCAGATTCTTGCAAATGATCTGAACTAAACTATTGTACAGGAAGGAACTGCAGATGCTGGTTTAAACCAAAAATAGACGCATGACTCGGGGCAGACAGCATCTCTGGAGAAAATGAATAAGTAACGTTTCGGGTCATCGCCTATTTCTTTTCTCCAGAGTCTGACCTGCAGAGTATGATCCGCAATATTACTCCAGCTTTTTGTGTCTATCTTTGAACTAACTACAGGTAATACTGTTTCTGATCCATTTATCGTTTACACCCTTACCACACTCTATATATCCATCGAGTGACTGAATTAATTGTTTATCATGCTTAATCCTCAATGACTACCATCTATGCATGCAAATACTGCCAGACCTATATCAATGAAGCATTGTGATAAGCTGATGTGAAAGAAAGAAGAGTTTGCATCTCCAAAGCGCCTTTTACTTGCTCAGCGTCTCCGAAAATCAATGTAGTGATTTTGAACCATTATTGTTTGTAACCACATGGTAAAGTGCAAAATAGGTATTTGGATAGAAAATTCCATGTCACCCAATAAGTGGTGAAATTAAAAGCATTTATCATGGGATGTTATTCCGTGAAGTCTCTTGCTAATTCAGAATCAATAATTTTGCTGCACTTGCCCCACTTTCTGCATGCCTGTGCAGCCTGAAAATTGTAAATCCGTAATCTTTATTTGCTGCAAGCCTCAAAAACTGGAAATATTTTTCTGTCAGAAACTGCTCCCAATCACAACAGTTTTTTTGTGTGCCCAAGAAGGCATACCAACGCTGCTACTTTCTCAGGTTGCTGAGGAAGTTTGGCATGCCTCCAATGACATTTATGAACTTCTACAGACGTACAATCGAAACATAATGTCGGGTTCAATCATAGCTTGGTTTGCGAACAGCTTTTCCCAAAACAGTAAGGTATTGCAGAGAGTGTGGATATCGCCCAGTTCATTGCACAGACCAGACTCCCCACCATTGTCTTCATCTACACTTCATGCTGTCTTCTGAAAGCAGCTATCATAATCAATGACCTTTCCTACCTCAATAATTATTTCTTCTCCTCGCTCAGATAGGACAGAAAATGCAGAAAGTGTGCACTAACAGACTCAAAAACAGCTTCTTCCCCTCTGTTATCAGGCTTCTGAAATGTCCTTCCATTATCTAAAGTACATTCCGATTCTCCTCTACCTCATTGCAGACATTGGACTTGTTTCTGGCATTGCTCCGCTATAATGCTGAGAATTATATTCTACACTCTGCATTTTCTCCTTTGCTCTACATATTTTACTTGCGTTTGGCTTGATTGCATTTATGTATAGTATTATCTGATTTAATGCATCACGTGTAAAACAAAGCTGTTCATTGTATCCTGGTACACATGAAAATAGTAACCCCAAACTTGGCATCGGATTCAGACACACTAATATAATTCCCAGACTAGGTGGATTTGCATTGTCTTAATCAGTGTCTAAATTGAGAGAATTGTTCTTCAGACTAACCAAATTATAGATATGGTCATACTCACAGAATCATATCTTGCAGCCAACCTTCCTAACTTTTCCAATGCATTTAATGGGTATGCTGTGGATATTGAGGATCTGTGACAATAAAACTATTAACGATGTTCCATTGACAGCCATGGTAGCGCACCATGCCTCCATTTCCTCAGGAGCCGGAGAAACCCTGCATGTTTCCAATGACTCTTACCAACTTCTACAGATGCACCATCGAAAGCAAATCATTGGGTTGCATTGCAGCTTGGTTTGGGAATTGCTTTGGCCAAGATTGCAAGAAATGACAGAGAGTTGTGAATGTAACCCAACTCCACAACTGCGCAGACTCGCCACTATTCACTCCAATTACACTTCACGCTGCTTTAGAAAAGCAACCAACTTCAATCAAAGACTCGGCCCACTACCGACATTCTTTCCTCTCCTCGCTCCCATCAGACAGAAGATACCAAAGCTTGAAGCATGCACTGCCAGACTCAAGAACAGCTTCTTTCCCTCTGTTATCAGACTTCTGACTGGTTCTTCCATAAGCGCGGGTGTTGTCTGATTCACCTTTAACCCATTCTGGACATTGGAGTTTGTCTGTGGAACTGGTGTACTGCTATACTGAGAACTATTGCAGAACCAATGCTGAGAATTCTGCACTCTGTATCATCCCACTTGTTCTACCTATTGTACACAAGCTTAGTTTGATTGGATCACGTATAGTATTATCTGATTTGATTTGAATAGATGACGTTCAAAACAAAACTTTACACTGTGACAATAATAAACTTAAACCTAAAACTTTCAAGTCACACACGGTCCTGAATTGAAATGTATCACATTGGCTCCATAGACAATGAAATATCACAGAATTTCAGCCTTTCACCACTGTCACAACCAGCTGTGAATGGTGAGGGGCAAATTAGTTTGTCCAGTAAATGGGAGGAGGAGCCGTCAAGAACATTGCTATCAATACTGATGGCATTAATGATTCATTGTTCCTTTGTCTAAATCCTGGGATATTTAGTCTGACAATCAGTGGGATTACCATAAAGAAGCCAAAAATTCACCATCTTCTCAAGGACAAGTGAGATGGGTGGTCTATTATTACTGACCTTACCACTGGCACCCACTTCCTATAAAACGAATACAAATGCTACAAAAATCTAATTTGTGACCTTAACCTTCCCTATGAGTTTCACATTGCTGCATTAAGACATTAAATAATCATTAAAATGTAACCCTCTAAAACTAAGTCCTATCAATTAAACAGTTGTTAACAACATAATTATTAGGCTGCATATAGTGATAATGAACTAACCAGCCAGCAAGGAGCCGATTTATTAATTCTACTATCAATCAATCGATATTACCATTACGGAAAGTGACTGTGATTGACCTGAAATGCGTAATTTACATATTCCTCATTCACTCTTTTTTTTTCTGGAGAAATTTTGCCTCGATTCTATTATAAGAAACAGCTGAACTTTCTATTTCTTCTAACCTTTAAATAGAATGCTTTCTGAGTAAATTGACTTGATTGGCTGAATAAAAGAGATGCTAAAAAATCTTACAGCGTTATGTATCTCACTTAACTCTACATGGAAACAAAGAATTTCAGATGCTGGTTCAGAAGAAGGGTCTCGACTCGAAACTTCACCTATCCATGATCTCCAGAGATGCTGAGTTACTCCAGTCCTTTGGTCACTGAACTCTATGTCTGACATTGTCAATAAATATTCTTCATGTATTGATTGGTTTGCCTCAGTTTATGGTTTACAAATTATCACTAATATGATCAACTCTGGTACTTGTCTGTTACAAAGATATTTTTCACTGTAATGAATAATGCACGGCTCTCCATCCATGGAAATAACAACATATTCCTAAGATAAACATAAAATGCTGGAGTAACTCAATGGGTCAGGCAGCATCTCTGGAGAAAGGGAATGGTTGATGTTTCAGGTCAAGATCTTTGTGTCCCGCTGAGTTACCCCAGCATTTTGTGTCCAGCATCTGCAGTTCCTTTGACATATTCTCGCCTTCTCTCTCTCAATACAAACATTTATTTCCTCTTTATTTTTTTCTATTTCAACTAACGTGACATTATGCTGGAGTTTGCAAGAAGTGTTGAAATGACATGCTTGAGCGCAGTTCTCCACAAAGATCAAACGTGTATCTTGTCAACACTCGCTACTGTCAGCTGTCCATTCAAAAGAGACCTCAAGCATCAAACACCAGTAACGTTTTCAAGCTGTTAGTGCAGCCAATCACATTGAATAATTCCCCCAGACATCAAGGCAAGAAGCAAAAAGACAGTCTTTAACTCAGATTTTAACTACTTTATAGAGCACAGCATGAACATTTCCAATGTGTAGAAGGAACTGCAGAAACTGGTATATACTGAAGATAGACACAAGATAGACCCTTTTTGAAGGGTCCCGGCCCGAAACGTCACCCATCCTTTTTCTCCGGAGATGCTGCTTGACCTGCTGTTACTCCAACACTTTGTGTCTATCATGAAAATTGCTACATACATATGTATACAGTAGGGTTGAAGATGAAATGTCTTTTCAGAAATATAAATAAAATATTGTACTTCTGAATATTAATCTGATAGATTTACAACATATACATTATTTGGGCTCTTTTCAACTGCATTATTTTTACATAAATTTCACATGAAATCTGTTTGCATTTGTTGCTGATTTCAGTCAAATTATAGCATATTAGACAGAACAGAACTCTTTATTTGCTGCTCCAAGTGCAGTTTCCTTAATGTTGGAACGTTCTACTGCAGTGTTTTAGCACACACATATGCTCCATCTGCATATATGATCCTTACCTACATGTGATCTGTTCATTTCATTTTAATTCTCATTCCCATCGTGCAGTTTATTTGATTTAAATCTGAAGAAGCTTAAGGAAAGAGCGGCCTTCATAGCTTAACTTTCTGCAGCGTAGTTTTGGTGCCTTTGGACTGAATATAGGCTTTTACTCCTTTTTCCCCCATAAGTGTCACATTAGACTGGGCATTAGACTGCCATCTAATACCCAGCAAAATTGCTCTTGAACAGGAGAGGTGAGCCACCACTTGGAACCCAACAACGCTCCAATGTTCTCAATCTCTGGGACCACTGAGTTTATTCAGGAAGTGTGTTGACCCTTTGAGGAAGTCTTGGTTATTATTTGTTTACGCCTGCAGCCCTTTATCGAAATCTGGCTTTGTTACTGGTCCATCTATCCTTGATTATGGCTGTATTTCCAGGAGGACTTGTTGTATATGCCTCATAATTTCATTTTTATTTTCCTTCTTTATAGTTCTGTCCTTTACGATAAATTTTCTTGACTTTAGTTCTTTAGTCAGTTACTTATTGCCTCACCAAGATGATCTCTCTGCATTTAGCGTCACGTTTCATTTCTCCCTGACTTGACAAAACTTCTTGCCGACAAAAACCCCGGCAGCTCCACAATTTTGTGGCCACAATAGGAAATCTTGATGCTCTCGCTGTTTATTTATATTTTTAATTTGACAAATGTGCTCACAAGTCGGTCCTCTCTATTACACGGTCATTTGGCCGATCATGGCATTGGCAGTTTTTAAAGGGAACCAGAGGCATGCAAATGTAGGTCAGCTAACTGAAGGGAGAGGGACGATGGTTCGCAGACGCCTGGATGCTGGTGACGGCTGCAATGGGCCTTTACGGCCAGCTGTAGCTTGGGCTGTGGCGTCATGGCGCCAAAACCTGGTGACTCTTGTATAAAGACTCAGCGAGCTGCTTCTATGCATTCTGTATTTCACCAGGGATTGTATTTGCGCATGGCAATAATCTCACAGATCTGTATGCATAAAAATAATTTCTCTGTCCCTTGGTGCACGTGATAATAAAAAAACATTGAACCATGAGCTTGTGTAATGTTGAGGTTATATATATATATATATATATATATATGCACACATGCATATCCCATAATCATACAATCGTACAGCAAGGAAACATGCCATTCAGTCCAGTTCTTCCATGCTGACCATTTCGTATTAATCTGATTCTCCAGCACTTTGTCCAGTTAAGAGTCAAGAGGGTTTTATTGTCATATGTCCAGAAATGGTACAATTAAATTCTTACTTGCAGCTGCAGAAAGGATATGTAAAGACTGTATTTGGTAGATACCACAATGAACAAAAAATCCCACCATAGTCATCTATGCTTAAGTGAGACCAGTGCTCGTTTAATCACTTATTAATCCCTGTCAGCGACCCAGCTTCCAACTATTCTCTCAGACAATCCATTCCATTAGTTTACTATTCTCTGGGTGAAGATAGCCCCTCTTATACCTCCTCTAAATCTCTTCACCTTACCCCAAACCTATGTCCTCCCGTGCTTTTTAATGTACCTCTGATAATGGGGAAATGTTTCTTTCAGTCAACCCTTTTCTATACCTTAATCTTGTCCTCTCCTAACCTCCCTTGCTCCAAGGAGAAAATCAATTAGCTTCTCCAGTCTCTCCTTAGAACTGAACTGCTCCAACCCAGGCAACATCCTGGTGGATTTCTTCTACACCTTCTGCAGCATAATCACATACTTCCCATTGCATGATAACCAGAAGCACGTGTTGTACCCCAGATGAGGTCTGACTAAGGTGTTATAAATTTGGAGCATAACCTCGCTCATTCTGTATTCAGTGTCTTCACTATTGACGGCCAGTAGCCCATATGCCTTCTTAACACATCAACAACTTAGGTTGCCATCTTTCAAGTTCTGTGGCCCTGTATTCCAGCTCTTTAATACTCCCATAGACCTCACCAGTCATGGTGTAGTCGCATTAGTACTCCCAAACTGCATCAGCTCATATTTGTCTGGATTAAACTCTATCGGACATATTTCAGCCCATTTCACCATCTTCCACACTGTCAACGCTTCCGCCAATCTTTCTGTCATTCGCGAACTTACTGATCTTGCCTCCTACATCCGCATGGATGTCATTTACATATATCCAGTGGCGGACTGACCAGGGTGTCAGCTTGCCCGATGGCAAGTGGGCCCCTGATGAAGTGGGCCCCTGATGAAGTGGGCCCCCTTTGTCTCCTGGCAATTAATATTTTTAAACCCAGTCCGCCACTGTATATATCACAGAGGAAGGTTCCCAGCACTGATCCTTACAGGGCACCATTAGTGACAGACATCCAATCTCAAAACAATTTTCTTCCACCAGCCTTATGCCCCTGTCCCACTTAGGAATCCTGAACAGAAACCTCTGGAGACTTTGCACCCCACCCAAGGTTTCCTTGCGGCTCCCAGAGGTTCCTGGAGGTTCCCGGAGGTTTTTGTCAGTCTCTCTACCTGCAACCTCCGGCAACCACCTGCAACCTCTGGGAACAGCACGTTCAGGTTTCCTAAGTGGGGCAGGGGCATTAGCCTATTCCCAAGCCAGTTTTGGATCAATTTACCAACTCGCCCTGGATCCCATGGGGCCTAACCTTTTGACCCAGCCTCCCTGTCTGGGACGATGTCAAAAGTTTTACTGAAGTCCATGTAAATTTATAGAAACTTACAAAATTCTTAAGGGGTTGAACAGGCTAGATGCAGGAAGATTGTTCCCGATGTTGGGGAAGTCCAGAGCAAGGGGTCACAGTTTAAGGATAAGAGGGAAATCTTTTAGGACCGAGATGAGGAAAACATTTTTCACACAGAGAGTGGTGAATCTCTGGAATTTTCTGCCACAGAAGGTAGTTGAGGCCAGTTCATTGGCTATATTTAAGAGGGAGTTAGATGTGGCCCTTGTGGCTAAAGGGATCAGGGGGTATGGGGAGAAGGCAGGTACAGAATACCGAGTTGGATGATCAGCCATGATCATATTGAATGGTGGTGCAGGCTTGAAGGGCTGAATGGCCTACTCCTGCACCTATTTTCTATGTTTCTATATCTACTACCCTGCCCCCATCGATCCATTTTGTTACCTCTTCAGAGAATTAATTCAGATTGATCCGACAGGATCTGCACTTGACAAAGCTATGTTGCCTGCCTCTGAATAATCCCCCTCTTTCTAAATAATCATTAATAATCTCCCTTAGAATGGTTTTCTTTAGAATGGTTATAAAATATAACGATTGATGTTAGTATCATTAGTGTATCATTACCAGGCTTTTCCCTGTGGCATTTCTTAAAAAAACAACATTTGCTGTCCTTTGTTCATCTGCTATCTCGCGTGATAATCTTTAGGAATCTCAGCCGAGAGCCCCCGTGACTTCTTGCAAAAAGAAAACTGGTGGTGGATGAAGGATCTCAACCCAAAATGTTGACTGTCCTTTTCTCTCCACAGATACTCCCATCCCCTGAGTTCCTTCAGCAGTTTGTTAATTGCTCGAGAATTCAGTGAGTGGAGACTCTTGTGGCTCCAGCCTCCCATATAGAAGCCTGGGATAAATCCCATTTGGTCCTGAAGATTTATCTACTTTTAAGCCTGTTAACGCATTGAATACCTCCTCTTTATCTCAAGAGACCTACACTAGACTTTCACCTACCTCTTTATTGAATTTTCCTACAACAAAATCAATTTATTTTGTGAATATTTATGAAAAGTATTAATTTAGGATTCTTGGATCCATGCACTAATTTTTCCGTCTGTCCCTCATGGATCCTGTTTTTTTCTGATTATTTTCTTTGCCTAACATATTTACAGAATTCCTTTAGGTTTACCTTAATCCTGTCTGCCAGTGATTTCCTGAGACCCTTTCTGGCTTTTGTAATTTTCTATTATGTATCTCCCTGCACTTATTATATTCATGACTAACCTCTACCTCCTTATTATCCCAGTCATATGTTCCATATTCCTGCCCTATGCTTCCTTTATTCTTTTTATCCATTCTTCAATATCCCTCAGTTCCATATATTGTGACATTAATTGAAGGCAATATCTCCAAGTTTGCGGATGACACTAAGCTGGGGGGCAGTGTTAGGTGTGAGGAGGATGCTAGGAGACTGCAAGGTGACTTGGATAGGCTGGGTGAGTGGGCAAATGTTTGGCAGATGCAGTTTAATGTGGATAAATGTGAGGTTATCCATTTTGGTGGCAAAAACGGGAAAGCAGATTATTATCTAAACGGTGGCCGATTGGGAAAGGGGGAGATGCAGCGAGACCTGGGTGTCATGGTACACCAGTCATTGAAGGTAGGCATGCAGGTGCAGCAGGCAGTAAAGAAAGCGAATGGCATTTCATAGCAAGAGGATTTGAGTATGCACTCTACTGCAGGTATAGGGTCTTAGGCACTGGAGTATTGCGTGCAGTTTTGTCTCCAAAGTGAGAAGGAATTGCCATAGAGGGAGTGCAGAGAATCTACACCAGAAACATTAGGATGTCAGGACTCACAAATAGACTTGGTTTATACTCCAGTTTAGGAAATTGAGAGGGGAATAGAAACTTATTCTTAAGGGGTTCCTATGAGGAAGACTAAGCATCACAGCGGTAAAACCGAGATGAGGAGAACTTTTTTTCACACAGAGAGTGGGTGAATCTCTGGAACTGAGGCCAGTTGCTGGCTATATGAAGACTGAGAGGGAGAAGGGGTCACAGCTTAAGGATAAGGGGGGAAATTTTTCACGAGAGAGGAGTTTTTAATCTCTCTGGAACTCTCTGCCACAGAGGGTAGTTGAGGCCAGTTCATTGGCTATATTTAAGAGGGAGTTAGATGTGGCCCTTGTCTCCCATCACAGGGTTCACCATTGGATGATCATACATATTAAATGGCGGTGTGCCTCGAAGGGCCGAAAGCATTTTATGTTTCTATGTTTCTATACCGTGGGAAATTTCTTCTTTGAATGCTTTGAACTACCCGGATATAGGCACACTTCAGTAAAGTGCATTTCACAAATTGTCACAATTATTCCAGACCATCTAAGCACCGATTGTCCGTTTGATCCCATTCTCACATTTTGGTACAAATATTCCCTGTAAAGCATTTTAATGCTTGTGGAAAGGTTGAATCTACCCTCAACAAGTCCATTTCAAATTGTCACAATTAGCCAGATCTAAACCAGTCTGATCTCACTTTTGGTACTTTTCTTAATTATCGGGCTGTCCCACTGTACGAGCTAATTCAAGAGTTCTCCCGGGTTACCCCTGATTCGAACTCAGAGAATTACGGAAATAGCCGCTCGTAGGTACTCGGGGCTCTTGTGGACATTTTTCAACATGTTGAAAAATCTTCACGAGTCTTCACGAGCTTACAGCGTTTCCCGAGTACCCGCCGTTAGCGTATCGAGCCGCTAAGAGACGTCCCGAGCTCCGACGTACCCACTACGTACATTCTACGTGCTTACCACGAGTTTTTTTTTTTAAACTCGGGAGAGCTCTTGAATTACTTCGTACAGTGGGACAGGCCCTTTACCTTCACTCCATTCAATAGTTACCAAATCCTATGCCAATGAATCTAGTCCTTATTACTCCAGCAAAAACTCTTACAATATTAAATCACTCTACAATCTGTGCCCTGAGGATACACTCAGCTGTTTCACCCTCACCACTGTGCAGTTCCAACATCTTGTTATTTTATCTCACATGAGAGGTATTTACAGGCTGTCTTTTTTATATGAATTCACCAAGCGATACTGTGAGCATTGGGTTGTGTGAAAGGGGAGAGTAGTTCAGAAAATGAGCTTCAATAGCAATGCCATATTCCTCCTAATGTTAACAGCAAGCAATGCGGAAGGAAGCTTTATACCTTTTATTTACCACTTGCAATAAAGTATTCGCAAGCAAAACATTAACCTGTCCTCCTTGTTTACAAGTCTTTCCCCGATGACCTACAAAATATTTCACTTCTTGCATTTATCCAATTTCCATTGAAAAGTTATTGTTGAATCTGCTTCTATCATCCTTTCACGCATTGTATTTCAGATGTATCATGTTGAAACAATATTGGCAAAGCCCATTTTGATGTGACTTCCCATTCCCACAACTTTCGCTGAGCCACTCCATCCGTAACTTCCTTGGTTTACTAATCCCTACCCACCCAAACCACTCCTTCCCCAGGTACATGCCCCGCAACCGTATAAGATGTAACACTTGTCCCTACAACTCCTCCACACAGGGACCCCAACAGTCCTTCCAGGTGAGACAGGGGTTCACATGCACTTCCTCTAACCTCAACTACTGCATCTGATGTTCCCGATGTGGCCTCCTGTACATCAGTGAGACCTAGTGTAGACTCAGCGATTGTTTTGGCAAACACTTGTGGTCAGTCTGCCAAGGCTTTCCGCAGATCCTGGTTGCTAACCCTGTTCCCATTCCCATACTGACTTTTCTGTCCTGGGCCTCCTCCATTGCCGGAGTGAGGCCACACGCACACTGGAGGAACGGCACCTCATATTCTCCTTGGGTAGCTAACAAAGGTACAAACATTGCATTCACCAATTTTAGGTAACCACCAATGACCTCACCATTCCCTTCTTCCCCCTTCCCCCTCTCTCCTGTGCCCCACCTGGACTCGCACCTATTTTCCCTTCCCCTCCCCGTCCACCTACATTCCTTCTAGCATCACTCATCAATCCATTCATCTAATTTCTTCTGTCTTTTCATCTCTGTCCTTTGTCCAACTATTTACCTATCAACCCCCCCCACCCCCTCACCTGTATCAACCTATTACACGCCAGGGTTTGTCTGGCCCCTCATCTCTTCCAGCTTTCTTCCCCCCTCCTACAATCAGTATGAAGAAGGGTCCCGACACATAACATCACCAGTCCATGTTCTCCAGAGATGTTGCCTGACACCGCTGAATTACTCCAGCACCTTGTGTTTTCTCTCTCTCGTAAACCTGCATCTGCAGTTCCTTTTTTTCGTCAACTTACTTTAAAACGTGATATCTCTTGCCTGACCACGAGATAACATAGGTTGGAAAGATGGGGATGTAGCACTAGACATGAGCAGCAACGTTTTGGACGGAGTGGGTGCTACCCAAAAATCTACTTTAACGGCATGAACCAGATATTTCCCAATCAACAAAATCAGCATTTTCCACAGAGGCGAGAGAGGCAGTTGCTGTCAAATTTAGATCACACCAATTATTTTGTTATTAGGAAACACAAATTGATGTTCATCACACCATGAAAAAAGATTAATCGGATCACATCTGTTTAAATTGTCTACAAAATCTTTGACTATTTCAATAATTAGAAAGAAATAATGCATTTATTTTACATCCACAGAATGTTACAAAGTGCTTTGCAGACAATAAACTGTTTAATTTCAATTGAAATGTTGCTGCACTTGAATTGTTAGAGAAAACCCAGTCAATTAAACACAATGGGGTCTCACAAACATCGCAACGAACAATAAACTGAAACCAGCTTTAATAATGACCTGAATGTTAAGAAGATTCCCTTTTATTCTATGAACAATCTCTTATTTACCATTGGAAGGGCAAAATTGACCTCAGAATATTGTCTCTCTTGAAGACCTCATCACTTTCTGAAGTGACATCCTCTGATCCGGAAGCATGAGTGCCAACACTAGGCCAATGCTGAAATCTTTACTCAAACACCAACATCAGTGCCACATTTATTTCAGATATTCTTCTAGTATAGGACCTTTTTCAGGTACCACCCACTGCAAATTGCAAAGGCATAAACCTTACTGATGACTTTGGTGTGAAATATCCAGGGGACCAAATTTAAGAGTTCAAGCAGTAAGTAGGAATCTGACCAAACAAGCCATTTAGATCAATTTGTCTTGTTTCAACCTCATTAACTCAGTTATAAGTGAAATGTTTTTTCTCACTCTCTCAAATAAAGTTCTTTCAAAGTATGCCTTTGGATGTATACAAACATAAAATGTCTATAGGACAGCAATGATCTCTACCCTCCTCCCAGTTTCTGAGGTCAGGACAACCTCTAGTCCAAAGATGTGTAGGAAGGAACTGCAGATGCTGGTTTACACTGAAGTTAGACACACAAAGTAACTCCGTTTTTAACATTCCAACTCTTGCCTTCATTATCTTTTTAAGAAAGAGAATGTCATCGACTCAAGGTCCCTGGAGAAAATTACCGACCTCATCTCCGCCTTAAGTGAGTCACGCCTTATATTTAAACAATGACAATTGTGTTCAAGATTCTTTTACAAGAAAATATCTTCCCCACATCCTCTGTCAAGGTCCCGAAGATCTTATGTTCAATTAACTTCACTCTCACTCTTCAAAACATCAGCAAACATAAATCTTGACTGTATAATTTTTTTCTCATAAGACAACCCGTCCTTTCCAGGATTTGGTCTGGTGATCCTACACTGACCCGTGTCCAACCCATTCAAATTGGTCCTTAAATAAGCAGTTCAATTCTATTCTCACCAAAGCTCTATGAAAATTAAGCAGAACCTTCCTACTTCAGCATTCAATTCCTCAAGCAACGAACAATAATACTGTGCTAGCTTTCCTAATTATTTGCTACGTCAGCACACACCAGCCACTTCTGCATTGTGCACTCCGACACCCAGACTATGCTGCATTTCAGAGCTCAGCAATCTCTTGCTTGTTAGCTGACATATTTCTTCAGTTTGTTTTTGGCCAAAATAGGCAAATGCACATTTTCCAACATTATACCATAGTGCATATTCTTACTCCGTTCACTTAACCTATTCGTGTCTTTTTTTGTAATCTTCTTCTATCCTCTTTGCAAGTTAGATTCCTGCTGTGAGCTGCGTGTGCAGTATTAGCTAATTTTGCAACTAAACCTTCGGTGCCTTGAAAAACAATTGTTTAAAATTGAGGCCAGAGTACAGATCCCTGTGGCACAACACTTGTTATATTTTGCCAAACAGGATAAGGTCCATTTATACTCGTTCTTTGTATGCTGTAGGTCAAACATAAAGTGGTTACACTTCAAAGAATATATAGTTCTGGTTGCAGGGGATGCGGCACATCCTTAGTATCCAGGTCGTGTCTGGTGTGTTTGAAGTTCTCTGTCTGATTCATCAAAGTATCAGCTTGCCTCCGATACATCAACATCACCGCACATTCTTTGAAACACTCTATTCTTATCAGCAATCAATACATTTCTCCAAAGCTCTCCTCAACTGTCGCTCAATATTCCTTCCGCACAAACCCAATATAATCCATTTTTTGTAACGCCCATATTCTGCAATAACTCCCATTTGCCGTCAGATCAATTCTAATCATTTTTATTTGTTCCATCGCACTGCTTGCAACAGCTCAGTAGAGACTGATACTTTGACCCATATTCAAACTGTTCATTCAACGCTTTACAAATTTGTGGTCTCCCCCAAACTGCCTTTCTAACATTAAACCACCTTATATCTTCTGATTTACATTGGCTTTCTATGAACCAACCTCTGTTTTTAAATTTCTGCCCTTGCTCTTAAATTCACTCACAGTCGTGCCCCAATCTCTATCAACAGCCCAAAACCCCTTCAAGATATCTCTGCCTACTTCGGTTCTAACCTCTTGATCTACACCAACCTGTGGCAATTATGTTTAAGTCACAGCTCATGTATTTCTTCCCGTAAAGTCTCACCCTTCTCGCCCCCTTCCTTCTTTCTTAAATTCCTAATATCTATTATATATTAAAACTCTGTGGCTGCCGCCTGCCTTTTGATTCATTCCATCGTGTGATGTCACAATGCCCAATACTCGCAGATGTCCAATTGGAATGGATCCATTTACATGGACGGCTTAAGTTTAAGTTTAAGTACACGTTTTTAATCAAATCCCCCCCCCACCCCAATATTTAAAAAATAAACTGGCTTCTCACCCATAGAAGCAGCCATTTCGGTAGCGATTTCACTTTTCATTCCAAGTATCCACTCCTCATTAAATTTCGTTATGTTTATGTACACATTTTTAATAAAATCCTTCTACCCCCCGCCCCCCCACTCACTCGTTTTGTCGCCTCCTGCTGGCCAGCGACCATAACGGCTGCTGGCGCCCGCATCTCGCCTCAAAGACGCCATTTAAAAACAGCCGCACTGCTGATTCCTGAGCCGCTTGAGTTGGAGGACCACGTTTCACGTGGGGGCTACGGGTAGGGAACGGCTGCGTTGGGGGAGCAGACTTGGTCTAGTATACTTTAAAAGCCCCCAAATCATCCCTAAAATTCCTTAAAAGCCCAATAAAATCAATCTGGTCATCTTTTCTATCATTTCCTATGTAACTGTCATGCTGAGAACATTCTGCTATGTTAAGGTGTCATTTCGACATACCACAGATGATCAGTTGACTTTACAAGACACAATGGGACACAATGCTAATTGCAAACCTCAATATTTCTGAATCCCAGGTTTAAATAAATGGAAAACCAGAGTCTTGCAGTGTCCATGATACCTTCAAGCAGCATGGAAACATTTGAGCAATCAGACTTATAAATAGTCCTCCACCTATATCCACATGCTTACACAATAATTTTCCAAACTCTAGCTTTTAAGAACAAAACAAATTACCTAAGTATTTTACTGTGTTTCCTTTGTTGCAGTCATCAAGTTTTATCAGATTTACAAACAGTTTGGAGGCTAAAGGAGCTCAAGTATAATAAACTCAAGTGTAATAGAATAATAAATATTACTTAATATAAAATCAAGTCAGGGCAAAACATCCCAGGTTTGGATACTGTGGATAAATATGCATTCAGAAATGAATTCCATATTAATGATGACAGCCAATGCAGACACTACTGATATCTTCTGCAATGCAGGAAACTTAGATACAAGCTTGCATTTAAACACAAACCACATAAAAGAAAGCTGGCAACAGTCAGAAGCTATGTGAAATTGAATCACTTATTGTAACAGGCAACAGCTCACTGTAAACAGCAGTACACATGGTGCAAAGACTGTGCAAAATGCATATTCTGCAATCTACATGAAGGGAATTTATTCAATTTCCACAGATAAGATTTCAATTATTGAGAAAGGGAATCCTGTCAGGATGTTTTCATCTCGAATGCCCTGTCACACTGACACAACTTTCACGTTGGTTACTATTGCTAGACTGCAGTCAGTCCCCAATAAAGGCACGTCAGCTGAATAGCTGCAGTAGGAGTAAAATTATTCATGGTTGAGAAAGTTTGAAGGCACAATGGGTTTGAACTTTGATGAGCAATTTCTCCCTTTCAAATCATAAACTGAAGAGTAAGGGGAACATGTTAATTTGGGCCTCTCGTGTCAGTGGGATGTGCATGATCATTCTGGGAAGGCTATTCAGCCAGCAAATGGCAAGACCCACACTGTGATTAATATCATGTTCTTCTTGCAACAAGTGAACAATGGATAAACCAGTAGGAAAGGGTCGATGGATGGGGGGAGCGGGAGCGTTCAGGAATGGGATGGTAGTGTTGAGTATACAGTCTAGATTAAATGAAATAAACAGACCCAGACCCGACCATCAGAACCAGACACAAGCCAGAGTTTAGTTTAGTTTACAGTAGTTTATTTTAGAGATGCATTGCGGAAACAGGTCCTTCGGCCCAGCGAGTCCGCACCGACCAGCAATCCCTGCACACTAACGCTATCCCACACACAGAAGGGACAATTTTACATTTACACCAACCCAATTAACCTACAAACCTGTACGTCTTTGGTGTGGGAGGAAACCGAAGATCTCGGAGAAACCCCATACAGGTCATGGGGAGAACGTACAAACTCCATACAGATAAGCACCCGTAGTCAGGATCGAGCCCGGGTCTCTGGCGCTGTAAAGTAGTAGTTCTACCGCTGCGCCACCGTAATTGCCGATGGAGGAGAATTGAGGACACAGAGGCCACACTCTCATCTCACTACTATCATTGGGAAGAAGGTACACAAGCCTGTCAGTAGTCACCTCTCAGTTCAAGAACAGCTTCTTCCCAGAAACTCAGGCTCTTGAACCACACTGCACAATCCTAACCACAACCGAACTACCATGGACTTTGTTTAAGGGTTGCACTATTATGATCTGGTTATTGTATTAATGTTTAATGTATATTTATTTATTGTGTTGTTGAGCTAACGTGCCTGTAAAAGCTGCAGCAAGTGAGAATTTAATTGTTCCATTCTTGGCTGTACACAACAATTAAACATTTTTGACTCTTGATTCCTGACATGATTTAATATGAAGTGTGTCATCCTGAACTGGACCAAGCAGCTGGGCTGGGCGTGGAATGATATTGCCTAAACATTTCATCCTAATGCATTCCCTGAAGGGCCCGTCCCACTTGGGCGGCATTTGCGCGTCATTTATACGACATCATTTACGCGTCACGATGCACGACACGCGCGTCGTAATGCACACGTGATGCGCGCATGGCGTGCATTAAGCGCATGGCACGTGGTGACGTATGCAGTGATGCGTGGAAGCGCGTGGCGCCCCAGGATTTTGGGATTCTCAAAATCGAAATCCTTGCTCGCTACCTGTGTGATGCGCAAATTATGCCCAAGTGGGATAATAAGCCCTTAACTGAACCAAGGACACATAATTGAGACACAAGGATCTGCAGATGCTGGTTTACAAATATAAAACACAATGCAACTCAGCATGTCCGGCAGCATTTCTGGAGAACATGGAGAGGTGACGTTTCAGACTGGGAAATATTGAGTCGAGTCAGGTTGGGAAACAAATGAATCCCGTCAGAAAGCTAAACTCTAATCAGTGACTGGCAGGCAACACATTTATTCGTGAGGGGCAATATTACAATGCTTGATTCTGTCATCAAATAGCCACATGCATAAGCTGCTCAGCACATAGTATTGATTAAGAACAACAACATTCTCCAAATTCAGTTGGTTGTTCCAATTTATTATCTGCTATGGTGCAAACTGAGATGAGAACCTCAAGTAGTATTTCGTCTCTGTGTTGGTGAATTCATCAGTAAGAAAATGACAGTCAGTGTTTTTCTTTTGATGCGGAGCACTCCTCACTTGTTATCGCACGCCAGCACGTTTGGAAATGTTTCTAAAAATACATTTGGAAATTGAATGCAAATATATAATATCTTTTGAATTGCATTCGCATGATATTTAAGCATTAATTTGGTTCATTAATTTAACAAGAACATTTAGTAAGCACAGTGACATTTTCAGTGTGATGCATTTCGAACCCATTATTCAACATTTCTCAATTTTGGAATTTGCTAGGGACGAAAATTCATTGAAAATTAATATTTGCTGACAGAACAATGCAAACCTGGCATCAGTCCAAAGCAGCCATCCAATTTCTATTCACAAGTCAAGGAAACGTTATCCTCAAAATGACTCTTTTCATAAAGGTTTGAAGTTATTAACATTTAAATTTATTAATGTTTAATAAAAATTCATTCAATCTCTCAAGTAATCACTGTAGTGTCTCTTTGCCTTCTCTGTGATTTGAATGTAAAACATCTTTTTCAAGGGTTTTTCCCAAGACCCTAAGTAGATTTCTGTTCATTGCCTCCAACACTGTTTCTGCATACATTTAATGAATTGTCTGACATATTTCCCCACTGGGTGCCTGATACAATTGAATCTTCACTTTAAAAAAATGTGATTATATTCAGAATCATTGCTGCATTCCAGAATTAAATGTTATTTGAGTAGGGGATTGGGGAGTTGGGGGATTGGGAGGAAAAGGGAGAGGTAGATTTACCTGTGGAGTGAGCGAGGCTTTAAACTTTAAACTAGATTGGCTGGGTTGCGAGGTGGGGGGCAAAACAGAAGGAGGCATTTGAGAGGCTGGAAGGGGATACACAAGTCTGAAGAAGGGTCTGGACCCATTCCATCTCTCCAGAGATACGGCCTGTCCTGCTGAGTTACTCCAGCATGTTTGTGTCTATCTAGTGAGGAAATACTTGCATTAAATTGCTTTTTATTTCAATACAAGGAGCTTGACAGGCAAGGCAGATGAATTTAAGGCATGGACAGTCACTTGGGACTGGGATATTATAGTTATTATGCAAACGTGGCTAAGGGAAGGACAGGACTAGCGGCTTAATGTTCCTGGGTACGTGCTATGGGCAAGATAGAGGTGACGCAAAGAGAGGAATGGGAGTTGCATTTCTGATTGAGGTGAATATTACAGCTGTGGTCCGAGATAAAATTACTAAGTAATCATCCATTTAAGCTTTATAAGGGTGGATGAAAAATAAGAAGGGGATGGTCGTCTTGTTGCCATTTTACTATCAGCCCACAAATAATCGACGGGAATCAGAGGGAGAAATGTGTGTGGAGATTGCGGAGAGGTGCAAGAATCATAGGGTTGTCATGGAGGAGATTTTAATAGACCAAACATAGACTAAGACAGTCAGAGCATTAATGGCTGAGATGGGGTGAGGTTTGTTGAGTGTGTTCAGGAACGTTTCCTCAGGCAACATATAGAGAACCCTATCAGGGAGAGCGCACAACTTGGCCTATTCTTGGGAAATAGAGCAGGGCAAGTGACTTGAAGCGTCAACGGGCGAGACTTATGGGACCAGCGACCATGCTTCTATTAGTTTTTAAATAGTTCTGGGAAAGAACAGGGCTCGTCCACAAATTCAAGTTCTAAATTGGGGCAAGGCAAAATGTTATTGTATGAGACAAAAGCTTGTAAAAGGTGATTGGAGTGTATTTAAGAGGGAACTGCAGATGCTGGAGAATCGAAGGTTACACAAAAAAGCTGGAGAAACTCAGCGGGTGCAGCAGCATCTATGGAGCGAAGGAAATAGGCAACGTTTCGGGCCGAAACCCTTCTTCAGACTGATCGGGGGCAGGGACAAGAAAGGGAAAAGCAGGAGGAGCCCGAAGGCTGGGGGATGGGAGGAGACAGCAGGGGGGCTGAGGAAGGGGAGGAGACAGCAAGGACTAACAAAATTGGGAGAATTCGATGTTCATGCCCCCGGGATGCAGACTCCCCAAACGGAATATGAGGTGCTGTTCCTCCAATTTCCGGTGCTGCTCGCTGTGGCCATGGAGGAGACCCAGGACAGAGAGGTCGGAGACGGAGTGGGAGGGGGAGTTGAAGTGCTGAGCCACCGGGAGGTCAGCTTGGTTATTGCGGACCGAGCGGAGGTGTTCGGCGAAACGATCGCCCAACCTCCGCTTGGTCTCACCGATATAGATCTGCTGACATCTAGAGCAGCGGACGCAATAGATGAGGTTGGAAGAGATGCAGGTAAACCTCTGTCGCACCTGGAACGATTGCTTGGGTCCTTGAACGGAGTCGAGGGGGGAGGTAAAGGGACAAGTGTTGCATTTCTTGCGGTTGCAAGGGAAAGTTCCCGGGGAGGGGGTGGACCGAGAGGGAAGGGAAGAATTGACAAGGGAGTTATGGAGGGAGCGGTCTTTGCGGAAGGCAGATATGGGGGGAGATGGGAAGATGTGGCGAGTGGTGGGGTCACGTTGGAGGTGGCGAAACTGACGGAGGATTACTTTTTGTATGTGACGGCTGGTGGGGTGAAAGGTGTGAGGACTAGGGGGACTCGGCCCTTGTTGCGAGTGCGGGGATGGGGAGAGAGAGCAGTGTTGCGGGGTATGGACGAGACCCTGGTGCGAGCCTCATTTATGGTGGAGGAGGGGAACCCCCGTTCCCTGAATAGTGAGGACATTTCAGATGTCCTGGTGTGGAACGCCTCATCCGTGGAGCAGATGCGGCGTAGACGGAGGAATTGGGAGTAGGGGATGGAGTCCTTACAGGAAGCAGGGTGGGAAGAAGTGTAGTCCAGATAGCCATGGGTGTCAGTGGGTTTATAGTGTATGTCGGTCAGAAGTCTATCACCTGCAATGGAGATAGTGAGGTCAAGGAATGGTAGGGAAGTGTCGGAAATGGTCCAGGTGTATTTGAGTGCCGGATGGAAGTTAGTGGTGAAGTGGATGAAGTCAGTCAGTTGTGTGCGGGTGCAGGAGGTGGCACCAAAGCAGTCGTCGATGTAGCGGAGGTAGAGGTCGGGGATGGGGCCCTGGTATGTATTGAACAAGGATTGCTCGACGTAACCTACAAATAGGCAGGCATAGCTGGGGCCCATGCGTGTGCCCATAGCTACGCCTTGTATTTGGAGGAAATGGGAGGAGTCGAACGTGAAGTTATTGAGGGTAAGGACCAGCTCCGCTAGGCGGAGGAGAGTGTCAGTGGCTGGGTATAGGTTGCTTCTCTGGTCGAGGAAGAACCGGAGGGCTATGAGACCATCGTGGTGGGGGATGGAGGTGTATAGTGATTGGACGTCCATGGTGAAGATGAGGGGGTGAGGGCCTAGAGAATTGAATGCGCGGAGACGACGGAGAGTGTCTGAGGTGTCTTGAACATAGGTAGGGAGGGATTTAACCAAGGGTGATAGGATGGAGTCAAGGTATTTGGAAATGAGTTCGGTGGGGCACGAACAGGCGGAGACAATGGGTCTTCCGGGACAGTCAGGTTTGTGGATTTTAGGGAGAAGGTAAAATCGGGCTGTGCGGGGCTGGGGAACGATGAGGTTGGAGGCTCGGTCGGGTAGGGCATTGGAGTGGATGAAGTTGGTGATGGTGCTGGAGATGGTGGCCTGGTGCTCGTCAGTGGGGTCATGGTCCAGGGGTAAGTAGGAGGAGGTGTCCGATAGTTGGCGCGTGGCCTCAGCTTTGTAGAGATCGGCGCGCCAGACTACCACGGCACCTCCCTTGTCAGCGGGTTTGATAACCAAATCTGGGTTGTTGCGGAGTGAGTCGATGGCAGAACGTTCATGTGGTGAGAGATTGGAGTGTATTGTTTGCCAACAAAGAACGACTATCAAGTGGGAGGCTTTTCAAAGTGAGATAGCGAGAGTTCAAGGACTGCATGTTCCTGTTGGAGCGAAGAGCAAGTTTGGCTGGAGTTTAGAATCCTGAACGATGGGCGGAATTGAGTCTCGGGTCAGAAAAATAGGAGGAGGCAAGTGCCAGGTACAAGCAGCTGGGATCAAGCAAATCCCTGGAGGAGTATAGAGGATGCAGAGGTACACTTATGTTTAGTTTAGAGATACAGAAATAAATCAGGAGGGGAAAAAAGGGTGGTGAGATAGCTTTGGCAGAGAAGATTAAGGAGAAGATTAAGGAGTATCCAAAGGGACTTGATAAATATATTATAGAAAAATGAGAAACCAGGCAGATCCAAATTAAAACACGGCTAATTCTATCTCATTTCAGAACAGATAGACTAATATCAGCTAGTTCAGAATGGCTAACTCACAGGTAGTGAGTGGGGAATAAAGTTAAGGTGTATATTTCCTGACAATTTTCTCCTTCCTTTCGATACATGATAATGCCATGAAATCTTACCTGGAGCTAAAACATATCAAGTCTAAAATAGCCTGTTCCCTCATAGGAGAGCATAAAATATAAAGGAGCACGTCAAATCAATTTAAAGCTCAGATTTATAACAATTTCGGAGGTTTCAATCAAATCCACAGTTTGGAGTACTGAACACTAAATTGTAACAATTTTAACAATGAGATTATTCTTATACAACAATTTCTTAAATTCCAATTGATGATACCTGAGAGATTAAAATCAATAACATGCCACTGACCAATTATTGCTTATTCTTTAAAAATAATAGCGAGAGGAAATACACAAAATGTTGGAAGACATTCATCATGTCAAGCAGCATCTGCGGAGAAAGACAGCTAACATTTCAGATTAATGATACTTTGTAAGAACCCCAAGTATCCTTTTCTCCTTCCACCGAATCTGCTTGACCTATTTCCAGCATTTTCTGCTTTTGTTTCAGATTTACCGCATCTGCAGTTTTTATTCCCAAACTGTAACTTATACATAAATCTTTTTTTCGAGGAGCTTACTATGAAACGAAGCTATTAAAGGAGAAGAGATAGGTATAGAGCTGGTGTTGTTCTAGCAAGGAACTAAGGAATTCTTTAGAACACCATCCCTTTAAGTTGACAGCATTTAGTACAATGACCAAGTGTGTAGCACTCCCGAGAATAATCCCAACTATTTCTCAAATAAGATCTGTGTTTGATGTATTCCATGAGGGTTAGGCATTAAGTGCAGCTCCTGTGTGATTTTCACCATGATAAGAGTCAAAACAACCCGACTAGCATGATGATGCTATCTTGTCATGCCATGAAAGTCTGCTGATCCACAATTTACAAATCCACGTACTGATTCACCGTTCAGTCCCGCAGACAACAAAGCAATTGATCATAAGGAAAACTGTAACAGCGGATTTTGACTTGATCACAAACTCTTATCGATTGGTACCTGGATCCCACCTTCTCACAAGCCATTGATGGATGCAAAATGAACTGGACTATTCACAAACTCAACACCTCACATAATCCTGTGCTGAACTTCTGAGCTTTACGTCATCTTCAAGATAAATTTAACAACATTCAAAAAGTACAATAACAACATTTAAAAGATACTTGGAGGTACATGGATAGGTGAACGCAGGGACGTGGCACTAGTGTAGATGGGGCATCTTGGTTGGCTTGGGCAAGTTGGGCTTAAGGGCCTGTTTCCGTGTTGTATGAATCTTTAAACACCATTTCTATTTAAATCCACAATGTTGCCCAGCACCACTGCTGTTGCAGTTGCTATGAATGCTTTTGCTAGGTTTAAAGTTTGCTGACTGCTGCCATCTTTCCATCTTTTACCCTTCACGAGCTCGACCTCGAGCTCATCCAAAACTGCTGCCTGGATCATGAATCTGACCCATCAGCCACGTGCTCATTGATCTACTTTTGTCTCGGCTCTGTGTTCAGTACAACTGTGGCTTTGTGCCTCCCCATCTCCATCTTTGCCCTCCTGCACCTCAACCCACCATCAAACTTCAGCTTCTGTTCATTTCTCCTTCATCTCACCACTCCAAGCCATCTCAATTCATTAATTCCTACCTGGATTCCATCAAATCCCTCTTCTTATCTGCTATGCTCCTTCAAACGTGCTTCTTTATCATCACCTGTCCCAGTAACTGCTGTTGGTTTTTGTTTAGGTATACTCCTGTGTGATCTTGAGTGCTTCGCCACATTGAAAATCTTTGTGTATATGCAAATTATTGGGAATAAACAACAAAAAAGCTGAAGTTCTGAAAGACATTTTCATGAAAACTGAACAACCTTGACATTAAATCAGTTGTTCTTGCCTGAGATATTGTCAGGACCTACTGAGTGTTGCCAGCATTTTTTCTTTTACTTTTTCAACTTAAACATAGATTCTGCTGTTATTTACCTAACGCTTGAAATATTCAGTTAATCTTAGTTCAATGTGGGGGTGATTTTTTTTTTAGTTATTATCATTGTTTGGTAAAATTTGTTCCATACAAAGTACAAAGTATCTTCAGCAAACTCACTCAACAATTGGCTTCAATAATAAATTGCTCAATGGGTGATAGCCATAACTAGTATATTTGCATGTAAAGTCATTGATTGCTGTCCACATTCTTCCATTCCACCCTTTTACCATTCCCCAGACATTCACCGATGAGCATTTCTACGACTTCCACAAAAATTCTGATGGGCTGACAAGTCTTGGCGCAAAATACATATTATAAAAGCTGCATTCTGAAAGCAGAATAACATATTGACACAACAGAGTTTTATCAATGTAAAAATATATATATTTTTTACGGTGAAGATCGTTGGGAATGCAACACCATTGGTGAAAAAATATGTATTCCAGCCCTGCACATGCCTTCAATTCTCATTGAAATGAAATTCCCAGAAAGTACTAATGCTAAGAAGGGGAGGGGGGCGCAAACAAGTTTCTGTGCATTGTGGACAGATCAAGTCACTAACATTCTACATTCTCAACCATTTCGCCCCTTTTTATAAGATAAAGTCATTTTGCTCTCAAGTATGAACAGCTTATCACTTGTTAAAGAAGGTTCAAGTTATCACAAACAAGCATGCTAATGTCAAGAATCCTTATCAAAAGGTTACTTTTCCGCAATTACTAATTGAATCCAGAGGCAACACACAGGGCACAAAACTGCTTCTAAACCACATGCTTTTAAGAGAAAAACTATGAAGCATGGCAGGGTAACTTTCTAAAAACGACAAGCAAAATCTATTCGACAATAAGCAGTTAGGTTTCTCACTCTGATGACCTTAGTTTACTTCCGATCACAGTCTTTGCACTGGAATAGAAAAAAAAAACACTTGCTTAGAAGAATGGTAAGTTGTCACGTGGAAATAAGTCCCCTTGAAAAGGATAAAGAAAATTTGTGTGTATTTAGGTGTTCAGGTTGCAAGCTGAATTCCTGGATCCACTTTGTTGACCATCCGCTACACATACACATCTTTGCAACCTATTGATGTGATCAGCACTAATGCAAACCTCATTGAATCAGATGTTTTCTTTGTGTTTCCCAATGACCCATGTATTGAGCTCCAGACACATGGGCAAATCAATGTGCCATTCAGCCCTGGAGAGCATTTGGGGCTACAGTCTTAATAAGGAAGGTTAGTTGCTTCACTTAGAGAAAGGGTAGCGCTCAAGGGGTATTAAACACAATGTTTGTTTTTACCCAAAAGATCAGAAAGAATGAAAAAAAGGTAAAATTCTATGGTAACATAAATATTATTTTGGCAAACACTTAAGCAAATTGATTGTGACTGAAAGTCTGACTGTGGCGTGTCTAGATATTTGCTCTTCCAGATGCAGCAAGCATCCAGGGTTGGGTTATCTCGATTCCTTGGTCGGGGGGAGTCCACCCCCTGCCACGCTACCATGTAATCCTGTGCTACCTGCTCCATGGTCGGATAGTCGGCGGCTAAACTGTCTCCCCCAGGTGAGGAGGGGGCTGTGGAACCCCAGCAGGACCACAAACAAGACCTGTCAAAGGGCGGGTGAGCTCCTAGTGAGCCAACGGCCATCCACACTTCAGCAGAAGTTGTGATCATGGTCGTACATAGCATTGTAAGGCACCGTGCCCGTCGATGTTTTCATCGATGATGATGATGATGATGATTCCTTGTTGATCAGAATCTATGGAATCACTATGCAGCGCCTGGATCTTTATAACTTTAAAGGCAATGACCATTGGTATCCTAGACGCAGTTTGGTAAGACCCTGTGTTAAGATCCAGTGGGCTTGGATCTTTGTTAGCTTATGACCTTAGACTTGTGGCAAATTATGTGAAGGCTGTATTTAGATCTCACGTGGTCTAGATACAATGCATCTGTATCTGTGATATGAAGCACGCCTCTGCCTATGGTACTCTATGGGTATATATCTGGACTTATGGTCGTCTAGCTAATGCATGTCTGATCTCTGCTCTTCAATTTGTAGTTTATGTTGCTGTTTGCATGGAACAGACTTTATTTTCAGGGATGTTCATGCATGAAATTGGACATCACTTGTCTTGCCGGGACACATCCTTCACACAACAAGGAGTGCATGGCTGCATGTAAAACTGAATCCATGAATCTGTTCCTGGGATAGTGTGGATGGATTTTTTTCTCCTTCATGCTGGCAGGAACCTGCAGGTGTCTACATATTTAGTTGAATCCAAACTAAATCGAAACCGTGCCAGCGCTGTTTTGAAAGATCTCAGTGTGCAAAACTGGAATCCAGCTCCGATAGGTGCCTTTAGCTCACACCAATGACTATGACTGTTGGGATTCAACACAGCCAGCATGGAAAAGGTGCGGTAAAACTTTATCTCTTTAGTTGCAACCAATAATATAATATCAGCAAGCTGGAAGCCCACATCACTGGGACTGGTCCTGGGAGTGGGATGAATGCACGTTTAGAGCCTGATCCATAAGGTACCTTTGTATGGACATATTTAGTTTATATGCTAAAAATGTGATGACAGTGCACAGTTTTAAAATAGGACTTACTTGATGTAATAGGGGACCTTGTTGGGTGATATTGCTCGCTCCCAAGGATCTTGGACAGAAGCTGAAATCGAGAAGCCAAAGAGAAAAAAAGGTTAAGTCTAGTGTAAATAAGAAAAAAAATACATAAATCATTAAAATGACTATTTTTTATACCCAGCTCTGCAGATCTCCATCTGTTTGCTCAGCTGCCCATGAAGAAGGAAAGGATTAACCCAGTGGTCTGAGACATTTTTCTATAAATCTGTTTGAAATTGAACTCTATCAACCATAAAACGTAATGGTGAAGCACTTGGGTTGTGCACCGAAGGTGTTGATAATTACAGTGTGTATTGCCTTTAGTCTCGCCATCACATTGCAGAATGAAAAACAAACTGAAATAGCCTGGTAAACAATGAGTTGACCCAGCTCCCATTATACCCAGTATAATAGCATGATACAATCAGTAGAAATAAACCTCTTGTAAAATATTGAAATTATAGCCATGAAACACTGTGTATTTTCCGTGAAAATTAACCACTCTACCTACTTAAGGTAATGTGCATTAACCAGCATCTGCAGTTCTTTGTTTCTACATTCAAGTTGAAAGTGGGTTAATCTTAATGGGTTTGCAATCAGATTTCTGCACATCCCTGCTTTGCAGCTACTTATTGTCAAACGTTGATCAGCATTAGCAACTTTGACTATCACATTTTTAGGTTTAGGTTCAGGTTTATCATTGTCACGTGTTCCAAGGTGCAATGAAAAGCTTTGTTTTGCATGCTGTACAATCAGATCAGATAATCTTGGACATACATTTTATAGTCAAGTCAAACTCAAGTGCAATAATGAAGAAACAGTGCAGAATATTGTTCACAGGATTATAGCGCACCAGTTCCATAGACACAGTCCAATGTTCACAATGGGGTAGAGGTGAATTGGATGGCATCTTAGCTGATTGCAGAAGCCTGATAACAGAGAGGAAGAAGCTTTTTCCTGAGTCTAGTCAAGTCTAGTCAAGTCAAGTCACATTTATTTATATAGCACATTTAAAAAACAACTCTCGCTGGCCAAAGTGCTTTACATTTGTTATAAGAATAGCACAACAAAACAGACTACATACATATATACATGTAGCCCTCACTCAGAGGACGTGTGAGCACTTTCAAGCTTCTGCATTTTCTGCTTTGGGCAGACTGATGTGGTGGTGGTGGGGATGGGAAGCGAAAGGAAGAGGTGGAGACAGTGGGCTGTGGGAGAACTCTGACATCAGTCTGAAGAAGGGTCTCAACCCGAAATGTCACCTATTCCTTCGCTCCATAGATGCTGCCTCACCCGCTGAGTTTCTCCAGCATTTTTATCTACCTTCGATTTTTTCCAGCATCTGCAGTTCCTTCTTAAACTCTTAACCATATTAGATTATTATCGCTGAGGGATTGTGCAGTGTTGAGGAGCCAGATGGTTGCTGTTGAACCTGGAGGTTTAGTTCAGTATATTATTTTTACCTGTGCTGAGAAACTGTGAAAAGCCTTTGTGTGTTGCGCAGTCAAGAGTAAAGGCTATACATGAATATAATCGAGTGAAAAGATAAAAGATAAAGGGCACAACATTTAGTGCAAAGATTTAATATTGAATTCCGATAAATTTCAATTAAAGAAAGTTCAAAAGTCTCCAATGAGTTAGGAGGGAGTTCAGGATCGCACTCTAGCTGATGAGTTGACTGTTTAGTTGCCTGATAACATCTGGGAATAAACTGTTCCTGAATATGGAGGTAGACACAAAATGCTGGAGTAACGCAGCAGGAAAGGCAGCTTCTCTGGAGAGAAGGAATGCGTGATGTTTTGGATCGAGACCCTTCTTCAGACTCTGAATCTGGAGCTAGATGTTTTCAAAATTGAGCTTTTTGTTAGGCTCCTGTACCTTCTTCCTGGTGGGGAGATCAGTATTCTCAGGTAATTTCTACCACTTACTGCAGTTCCTCATTCCTGGGCATTTGAGTGACAAAATTAGCCCATGATGTAACCAATTAGTATGCTTCACCCATTCACTTGGGGAGGTTCAATAGAGTATTGAACATTTTAAATCTGCTCAATCATCTAAGGAAGTAGAGGCACTGATGAGCTCTCTTTGTGACAGATCTTCAGAGATGTGTAAAATAGCTCAGGTATGCCCCATGGATAAAAATTAAGGCAAAGCCAAAACTTCCAGTCCTCGCCTCATTGGCTTGATCAAAATTAGCAAGATGCCATCATCATCACTTCCTGAACAGTAACGTGTTCACCAAAGCACAGTTTGGATTCAGCTGGGACCACTCACACAAAGAACATGGACACAAGAGATATATTCCAGAGATGAGGTGGAGCTAACAAATCTCATCACCAAGGTATACATAGAAACATAGAAAATAGGTGCAGGAGTAGGCCAATCGGCCATTCGAGCCTGCACCGCCATTCAACATGATCATGGCTGATCATCCACAATCAGTACCCCGTGATCAGGTGAAGGCAACGTTCACAAGGCCGAGTATATCTGACGTTTAACAGGAGCGAGAGGGAAGCACTCCACTAACTGGTGTTAGACCACATCCTAGACCAATTGCCATTAGTCTTCCTTCATTGGCAGTCCCTCACCTCCACTCTGGTTTTGTGGGTCTTGAAAAGATTAATGCAGCCAATGCAGGAACTGCGGATGCCTCCACACATGGGGATGAAGGACCCGATAGGGTTGAGGGAAGAGGGTGCTGAGACAGGTTAGTGAGACAATATGCTCCTTTGGCCGCTTGTGCAGGGCTTCCATGTGCTCTCGATGTATGGCCTCCAGGTTTTCAACATCATCACAAACATGTTGGTAGTATTGGTGGTATGCAGGATCACTGCTGCCCAATGAATCAGGAGATTTGTGTCAGATCTAGGGTCCTGATCTCCAAGAACACTTTTCCTCAATTGAGTAAGAGAAGCAAAGATTTATACAGCATGGAAACAGACCCTTCAGCCCAATTTGTGCCTGTTGATCAAGTTACTCAACTACTTCTATTTCTGCCTATGCAGCAACTAAGAACTGCAGATGCTGGTTTATACCCAAGATAGACACAAAGTGCTGGAGTAACTCAGCAGGCCAGGTAGCATCTCTGGAGAAAAAGGATGGGTGACATTTTAGGTCAAGACTCTTCTTCAGTTACTTTAGCACTTTGTGTCTTTCTATTTTTGCCCATTTTTGGCCAGTATCTCTAAACCTTTCCCTATCCATGTACATGTCCAAATACTTTAAACATAATTGTAGCCCTGTGCTCAACCTCCAATCTGGAGAACCAGTGGCAATTACAGCCTGTGAAACCAAGAAGATCTCCCCGTTGGCTTGCAATCTTGTCATGGTCGGGGAGCTTGTGTGTCTCAGTGACCCCTCGAGTTATGCCAGCGGGAGATTCATCTCCAGTTAGGGTCTCCCATGCTGGACAGGTTGAAGGGTAGAGGTGAGACGAAGAGCGATCCACTGGAGGTTGAGCACAGGGCTAACAACCCTGTCTTGTAAAACAAATATGTTACAGAAACAGCAACTGAAGGAATCAACACTACTGGGCGTGATGGACTTCCAGGGCTAATGACAGATACTGAATGTCAATTGTGAAAGCCGAAAGGAAGCCACTGGCAGGAAGGTGGAAGTTCTAAATGCCAAACATAAGACTAGGATAGGTTTTTGAAATGTACGAACAATGTACAACACAGGGAAACCAGCACAAGTGATATCAGAGATGAGACGCTACAACCTAGATATTCTTGGAGTAAGTGAAAGTAGATGGACGGGATCTGGGAGACTTAGGACCGGCACAGGGGATACAGCGTTGTACCCAGGAAGGGATGATGAGAATCACAGAGAAGGAGTAGCCATCATTTTAAAGAAAGGAGTAGAGAATAGTTTGATAGAGTGGGAACCTGTCAATAGTAGACTCATGAAGATCAGATGGGGGGGGGGGGGGGGGGGGGGGGGGGGGAGCAAATTAATACAACAACCATCACAGTGTTATGCTCCAATGATAGTGATGATAGTGTAAGGATGAATTCTATGAGCAACTACAGGCTGAGTTAGAAAACACACCAATACATGACATGGAGATTGGGATGGGGGACCTGAATGCCAAGGTTGGAAACAACAACACAGACCAGGAAAGAGCTATGCGGGGGGGGGGGTTTGGTACTATGAATGAGAATGGAGAGAGACTAATAGAACTCTGGACCACTTACAACCTAGTAATTGGAGGGACCCTCTTTCCGCACAGAGACATCCACAAACTGACATGGTACTCTCCAAATGGAAAGGATAAGAATCAGATAGACCACTTGATGATTAACGTCACATGGAGACGCTCATTACTTGATGTTTAGGTTAAACGGGAAGTTGATGGTAACCACCTAGGCCTGGCCATTCTCAAAGTAAAACTGAGGAAAACAGGGAGCAAAAGGACAAGCAGGCAACAGTTTGACGTTGAGAAACTACATGACCCAAAAGTGAAAGGCTCTTTCGTGTTACAATGAAGGAACAGGTTTCAGGCACTAGCAGATATGGACAATCACACAGAGGCAAATGCAAATGATATTAATACTGTGTGAGAACAAATCAAAATAGCTTATGTGAAAACCAGTGAGGCCTGCCTGGGGTTTAAGCAGAAGACAAAAAAGGAGTGGGTGACTGAAGACACATGGCTAATCATTGTAAATAGGAGAAAATTAAAGAAGCAAATAAATGAGACAAAGTCCAAACGGCTGCAAGAAAGATACAAGATGCAGTACCAAGAAGCAAACAAAGCAGTTCAGAGGAAAGCCAGAGCTGACAAACGGGCGTACCTGGAAGATGTTGCTAATCAAGCTGAAGATGCAGCTGAGAAAGGGAGCAAGGGAAAGTCTACAAGATAACCAAGATAATCTGTGGCAAAAATAGTCGAACCACTGAGACACCAATTGTAGACAAAAAGAGCCGACTCCTAACAACAGAAGCAGAACAAGAAGCTCGCTGGATGGAACACTTTAATGAAGTACTGAATAGAGCACCGCCCATTATAAAGGCTAACACACCCAACAAGCAGAGGATGACCTGGACACTAGCACTGAACCCCAACTAAGGAGGAAATTGTTAGCCATTATGTCTCTCAAAAGTGGAAAAGCCCCAGGCCAAGATAACCTCAATGCAGAACTGTTCAAGGCAACCCAGAACTTGCAGCTGAGGTATGTATTTGTACCACTTTTCACAGCACTTTGGGAAAGGAAGGATATACCTGATGACTGGTCAGAAGGAGTCATCATTAGGATACCAAAGAAAGGCAACTTAAGCGAGTGTAACAATTGGAGAGGGATCACTCTTCTATCAATTCCAAGCAAAATTCTGGCAAAGATTATTATACAACGTGTCTTAGAAGTAGTAGACAAACAGCTCAGGAAAGAACAGGCAGGATTTTGCGGTGGGAGAGGATGCATTAACCAGATATTTGCCCTTCGTAACATTATAGAACAGTGTACAGTGGCAGAGACAGATATACATCAACTTTGTTGATTTCGAGAAAGCATTTGATAGCATCCACCGAGACAGCCTCTGGGGCATACTACGAATGTATGGGATCCCACAGCATATGGCCAAAGTCATTAAGAGCTTCTACTCAAACTTCTCCTGCAGAGTGCGGAACAGTAACCACACATTCCAGGTGAAGACAGGAGTCCGACAAGAGTGTGTCAGTGCTGCTCTTCAATATTGTTAGTGACTGGGTAATGCGTCAGACAAACAAAGACCAAGCAAGAGGCATACAATGGACCCTCTTCTCAGCATTGGAAGACCTTGAATTTGTTGATGACTTGGCTCTGGTCTCCCACACTCACAAGCACATGCAGGAAAAAAACATCCCGTCTCAGTGACTTTGCACAACAAATTGGCATGAAGATAAACCTGAAAAAATCTGAAATAGTGACACTAAACATCCAAAACCCCTTGAAAATCCAAGTGAATGGAAACAATCTTCCCATAACTGAGGAGTTTACCTATCTTGGTAGCAAAGTCAGACACGATGGTGAAGCACGCAATGACATCAAGAACCGGCTAAACAAGGCTAGGAATGTTTTCAGAATGCTAAACAATGTATGGAGGTGCCGGCAATACAGCACCAAGACCAAGCTGGTTATACCAGAGCTGTGTCCTCTCCACCCTCCTATATGGCTCGGAGTGCTGGAGAACGACAGTGAGCGACATCAACTATCTGTCGGTCTTCCATACTAAGAACCTGAAAAGAATCCTTAGAATATTTTGGCCAAGCACCGTATCCAACCAAAATCTCCTTGCTCAATACCAACAAGAGAGCATGGTCACCCTCATCATGAGAAGGCGCTGGAACTGGATTGGCCATATACTGAGAAGAGAACCAGACAGCATCCCAAGAATAGCCCTGCACTGGACACCGGAAGGGACAAGGAAAAGAGGGAGACCCAAAACCACCTGGCGTCGAACTGTAGAGGAGGAAATGAAAACAATGGACCTGACCTGGGGTAGTGTCCAGAAGCTAGCCCAGAACAGACAGGAGTGGAGGACCTTAGTTGCTGCCCTACATGCCAGGAGGCATAATAGGCAGTAAGTAAGTAAGTGAGTAGCTGCCTCATTTACCTCCTCTGGCAGCTGTTTCTATAAACCTGCCAACCTCTAGATAGCGTGTTTAAGAAGGAACTGCAGACGCTGGAAAATCGAAGGTACACAAAAATGCTGGAGAAACTCAGCGGGTGCAGCAACATCTATGGAGGGAAGGAAATAGGTCATGTTTCGGGCCTGAATCCCTTCTTCAGAAGAAGGGTTTCGTCCCGAAACGTTGCCTATTTCCTTCGCTCCATAGATGCTGCTGCACCCGCTGAGTCTCTCCAGCATTTTTGTGTACTCTCTGGATAGCATTGCCTATTTCCTTCGCTCCATAGGTGCTGCCTCACCTGCTGAGTTTCTCCGGCATTTTTGTCTACCCTCTGGATAAACCTATCCTTCAGGTTCCCTTTAAATCTTTACCCTCATATTTTAAATCTGTCCTCTAAATTTAGATTCCCTTATTCTGGAAAAAAAAAATCATTGTGATTATCCACTTTATGTCCCTGAAGATTTTATTAACCTTTATAACGCAATCTCACAGCCTCCTTTTCTCTTGGGTAAAGAGTCTCAGCTTGTCCAACCTCTGCTTTTAACTCAAGCCCTTCAGTCCCGGTTACATGCTTGTGTTTTCTTTTGGCATCCTCTCTCGCTTAATAACATTCCCTTTACAGCGTGGTAATGGAAACAGCAAACAATACTCTCAGCACTGTCTCACCAATTGACGATAGCCTGTGTTGGAGCATTAAAGATCTTGGTGACTTTCATCGTCTACCTTTGTCACAGTGGTTCTGAGTTAAGATGTGGTCTAGGGTCTCACTGCTCAGCTTTAATGACAGAGGTCAAGGTGGTGGCAAAGGCCACCACCCTCAGTGTTGTGAGCAGGCGGTAGCTAAGAACTTGACCTCCGGGTTCAGGCAGTATTTGCACCCTGCAGCGTGACAACTGACGTTGGAGTTAGCTTGGTTCTGGAGGGCTTGGTTGAAAAGTACACCTCTTGTTCTGAAGATCAGTTCCACTGCCACAATAAGTTTACAGTAAGAGAGGTTGCAAAACTGTGGCACAACTGAGATGGTAGAGTGGCTGCCGCACAGTGCCAGAGATTTGATTTTGATCCTTATCTCAGGTGCTGTCTGTGTGGAGTTTGCATGTTCCCCCTGTGATCACATGGATTTCCTCCATGTGCTCTCTTTTTCCACCCACATCCCAAAGATGTGTGGGTTTGTAGGTTAATTGTGTAAATTGCGCCTAGTGTGTAGGGAGTGGATGAGAAAGTGGGATAACATAGAACTAGTGAGAACCGATGATTGAAAGTTGCTGAGGACTCGATGCAGTGTAGGGCCTGTTTTCATGATGCACCCTGAAAGTAAACTAAACAAAACTATCATGTGTTGTGGCCACGACATAGCCCTATTTGATACCACTGTTCTCTGAGATTTGCTCTGTTGTAGACCTATCGATTAGTTTCATGGCTTACATGCCATCATGGAGCAAAAATAAGATGGATATTTATGTTGGCAGCTGAAATTGAGGATGCTGTTCGACAATGCTTCCAGCTCCAACACACTCAAGTTGACCATCTAGAAAAAGGGAGCCAGCAGATCAGCACTCCATCCTTCATCTTACAAATGCATTCCCTCCACCAACAGCACACAATGGCACATTATACCCGACCTAAAAGATTCACTGCAGCAATTAATTGTTATAAGGATATAATTTGCCACGGTTGTCAATTGCCAAGCCAAGGGTAGATAACTACATATCAATTCCTCATCTTACCTGGGACACAAAAAAGATAGTGGGTACATGAAAAACAACATGGATTTTGAGTATACCTCCAAACCACATCATCTTGATTTGGAAATGTACTTGCAATCCTTGATCAATACCATGCTGAATCAAAACCTTGAAACTTCCTATTGCATAGTACTGTGGGAGTATATTCACCACAAGGGTAGTGGTGACTCAAGGTGGCATGTATCTCTTAACTTCCCTGAAGACATTGAGCAAAGTTAATGACTGCTGGCTGCACACATCCAATGGATTGTTTTTTTTTTAATGCAATACTTAGCAATACAACACATTTTCTAGTTACTAACTAAAAAATAAGGTAATTTAGCACTTTGCTGTTTTGGATACTTGCGTAAATTGACTGCCTCTCATTTCCACAATGCTATTCTGACTTAACCTCAAATTACACCCCCTGGGACATGCTGTGGTTTTGAAGAGAGCTGTATAAATGTAAATGTAATGGTCCACTGGGCAAATGCATCACTTGATGCAATGGACAGATCGGAAAAATCCCAGAATTGAACTGTGAATTTATCTGGGGTAGCAGTAACAGTATCCACAGATTTCCTGAATGAATGAGCATGAAATGTCAAAAGGAAAGCAATTTTCTTTAAAAACCAAGCAATCCCTGGAATGTGATAGGAAAAGCATCAAGCAGTAATTTACTCTGCTGGAGTGATATCGGGAGGCAGGTACATTCCTAAAATTAGTAATAATCACACTGATCCGGTTGAAAAACCAGTTGAAAGCTTCTCCACAACACTGTCCTCACAACTTCCATTGTAGATGGACTGTAAAGTAACTCTGAATAAGATGAAATTTCTCTTGTAAAAGGTAGGCTTTGGAACATTACTAAGGAGTAAATGAGCACCAGTCAGTCTGCTAAAACTTGTTGCAATGTTCAAGGGGTTGCCAGAGCAACCTTTAAGGCAAGTCAGTGCTTGCACAGTGACAAAGAGTCCAGAGAATGATCTACTGGCAAAATTATGTTAACCCATGAATATCCATGAATTTCCCGTCTTGTTAACTTTGACAAATCAATTAAGGATAAAGGATACAGCATTAATGAAGTCCTGGTATTGTCAATGATTTCAAATTATTTTAGGATAATAGTTTTTTGTACATAACAGCACTTGCTAACTTTTATTCCAGATTCCAGTCAAGTAATATACTTTTTATCACCTTTCAAGACTGTCTCTACAGATTTACCAATCCCAATGATGTTAAAACCTCCCTTTACATGGCAGGATAGATGTTACATCTACAATTACCAAATCATCATGCTTCAGCAAGTACTAAACTGTTTACGTTCAAATAGTTCAGGATTATTGTCATTCTTCTTCTCTCGTAAAGTCTCATGGTGTTGTGGGATAGTGAGCCTGCCATCTTGCATGAACATGTGGTTACCTGTGACAATAGGCTTGCATTTATGTAGCAATTTATATTGCATTTATATACCAGCCTCAGCTCATTGTAAAGAAAGCAGTAGAGGAAATATGAACATTTCTGCTGATGTGGTGGAAAACACATATAGTACATTTCAAAATTCTCCAGTGATACAAGCATTCACTACTTGTACTTTAACACACAAAACTTGACATCAGCATTATTGTCACTGGCAACCATGAGAAAGTACGTGCTATAAAAATGTCTTGAGAGTTATGAGCAGAAACCCCTTGAGCTAACAGGTGATATCAATAGGAAAATAAACAGAAAGGACATCCATCCAACATATTTTCTATTTTACTCACAGGAAAATCAAGTGCAGCAAGAACATTGCAAAGAAACCTTCAACTTCAGAAGACATTTTAAAGGCCCTAGTTTTAATCACCTACTCTTTAGACTTTAGAGATACAGCATGGAAATAAGGCCTTCGGTTCCCAATCCTACACACTTGGGGCAATTTACACATTTTTAAATCAAAGCCAATTAACCTACAAACCTGTACATCTTTGGAGTATGCACCCGTAGTGAACCCACGCAGTCACAGGGAGAACGTACAAACACAATACAGACAGCACCTGTAGTCACAATCGAACCCGGGTCACTGGCACTGTAAGGCAGCAACTCTACCGCTGCGCCACTGTACCACCCCCGTACTCTTGACGATAAACTGTGCAGGTGTGGGTTGACATGGTGGGAGGGGGGTGGGGAAACAAAGGACAGAAACAAAGCTGGGCATTCAATGTTAGCTACTTACAGTAATCTATTCTTTGGGCGGCACTGTGGCGTATCGGTAGAGCTGCTGCCTTACAGTGCCAGAGACCTGGGTTCGATCCTGACTACAGGTGTTGTCTGTACATTCTCCTCATGACCAGCGTGGGTTTTCTCAGAGATCTTCAATTTCCTCCCACACTCCAAAGAAGTACAGGTTTGTAGGTGAATTGGCTTGGTATAAATGTAAATTATAAAATGTAAAATGTAGATTGTCCCTAGTGTGTGTGGGATAGTGTTAGTGTTCAAGATGGGTAATGACAATGTCGTCTTTATGATTTGCTAATTTCAAGGGATTCATTGTATCAAAGTACATTACAAATCCCTAATACTTTTCTCTGAACCTCGGTACAATAAACTAAATACTTGCATGGTATGGAATTGTTATCATTTATGGCTGGAGGATCTGTTTGCTTTGACGTCCTTTCGACATTACAGAATAAGGTACTCTGCATTCCATAATATAAACATGCGCACCATCAGGGAACTGAATTCAAGACACAAAGTGGTGGAGTAATACAATGGGTCAGGCAGTAGCTTTAGTCAGAGGGTGGTGAACCTGTGGAATTCATTGCCACAGACGCCGTGGAGGCCTTCAATCAATATTTTTAAGGCGGAGATTGACAGATTCTTGATTAGTACAGGTGTCAGGGGTTATGGGGAGAAGGCATGAGAATGGAGTTGAGAAGGAAACATATATCAGCCATGATTGAATGGCGGAGTGGACTTGATGGGCCGAATGGCCTAATTCTGCTCCTATAACTTGTGAACATGATCATCTCTAGAGAATATGGATAGGTGATGATTCAGGGCGGGACCTCTTCCAGTCTGATTGGCCTTTCAGTCTGAAGAGAAGTCCCGACCTGAAATGTCACCTATCCGTGTTCTCCAGGGATGCTGCCAGACCTGCTAAGTTACTCCAAAGCTTTGAGTATTTTATTTTTCCAGAGAGAAACCTACATGACCTCAGTCATCCCAATTTTTTGCAGTTGTTTGTGGGTAATCATTCCAATTTCAAAACATATCTGCCATTGTCCCAGGACCACCATCATCCACCCTGAACATTCATTCCTTTGGTACCAGCACACACTGCTTGCACGGCGCATTGGAGTTAATCACCCAGACTATTACAACAAAACCCCTCAAACCATAATCTCTTCCACCAAGAAGGGCAAGGGCAGCTGGTGCACTGGAAATACCCCCTTTAGTGCATTTATCTCCAAGTAGCACATTGTCCTCATTTGGAAATATATTGCCAGCAGTCTATCTTTGCTGGGTCTAAATTGTGGAACTCCTTTACCCAAGAGCAATATGGTAGTACAATAACCAGAAGGAACAGCGATGGTTCCAGAAGCCAACTTATTATCACCTTCTCAAGGGTAACCAGGGATGGGTAATACATACCGGTCTTACCAGTAATACTCCAATCCTAAGAAATTCATTACAAAAAACTGGTAATACAATTTCCCTGTACATCAACACGGATTACTATTTAAATTTACTTAATTGGCTGGAAAATGTTTTGAGGATATTTTGAGGGTTAACTCAGACCAACAACAATATGGAGACGTATTGATGGGCCGAATGGACTAATTCTGTTCCTATCACTGATGAACTTATGGTAAGGAACTGCAAATGCTAGAATTTTGTGTCGCGGACTAAGTCCTGGAGTAACTCTGTGGGTCAGGCAGCATCTCTGGAGGACATGAATAGGCAATGTTTCAGGTAGGGTCCCTTCTTCAGAGTCGACGTCTCCTATCCATCAGAGGAGATAGATTTCAGAAAATCCAATCTCCATCTGAGATGATGCTGCATGATGGAAATCATAGATGTCTCCATCTCCATCAGGGATGCTGCCTGACCCGCTGAATTACTCCAGCACTTTGTGTTCTAACCAATAGCAATATGATTAACTCAACTGTGCTTTCTTGTTGATTACAGGTGCAATCTTTCACTATCAATTGATGACATTGTTTTCTATTATAAAGGTACCTGAACCTACAGAAAGCCTGTTATTCTGTACCAATCATTCATTTTCTGGATGGAGGGAAGGCAGTGGTGTGCTGATGGGAAGATAGTCTGAGTAAACAGGTTGTTTTGCAAAAAAATCAAATAAAAGTTCCAAGCCAAAAGCTGTTCTTTGAGAGAAGGATAAATGGGATTGATAAATAAATCACAGTTCGTAGGTCTTTTTTTGACTTTACATCCCAGGATATTACAAATACGGCAATAATTCAATCTATTTAAAAAATAATATGTTACTTCCAGAATATTATTGGGAATATTACAATTTGATGGTGGAAGCCCATTACTTACTTGTCAGGAAGTGCTGGGATGTGGGTCCAAAATCTCTATGAGCCTCATGTAGCTGTTTCAGACGTTCATCTATAGACACCTGAAAAGATAGAAGAGGCGAGTTAGGAGCATGGCAGACAAGATCAAGTTTGCCACTGTCACAATCAGTTGTGAAACCATATTTCTGCATTAACTTTCTTTTCAAGGAATCAAACTAAACGTGTGCAAGTATTTCAGTCTTCCTTTCCTCTGAATCATCATTTTTCATCAAAATCTTTTCTCTTTAAAACAAATATTGCCATGGACCACATAACTAGCCATCAAAGTATAATTTGACTTTAATACTAACAGGATTTGTCTACTCTTCCTTTATACAGCAATAGGACACGGATAGAAATACATTTTTAGCAGAATCAGAGTGCGGATTGTTCCTGGTTACAGGGACATTTTCCCTGTCAAAAATACCAATTTCAATTTATATTTATGGTCAATTCAGTTCTTTGGCCATTGGTGCAGGGAAGTGGAACACCTTCCTTCTTTTGTGTCACACTGTCACAAACATCACAAAGAAAATGCTACACTCTCTGCAGTGTTGCCAAATTCCATTTTTAGAAGATTTTCCCTTCTTCACCTTTTCCAGCCACCCCATCCAATTTCTTCACCTCCCGCAGTCAGGCAATCCTTTCCCTTCACAAAGTAAAGCAGCACGCTGGCACTGTTACGAAAGCAACAATCCAGAGAACAAACTAGCAATCTGAGTTTCCCCCCAGCTCAGGATTTTAAATTCCATTAAATCCATCATCAGAACTAAAAGACTGTACTCTTCAATAGAGATCATGAAACAATTGACAGTTGTTTAAAATAAAGACGTGTGTTCCAATTTGCTTTGTGGAAGGTAATCTGCTCATAAGGTCATAAGTGATAGGAGCAGAATTAGGCTATCTGTCCCATCAAGTCTACTCCACCATTCAATCATGGCTGATCTATCTCTCCCTCCTAACCCCATTCTCCTGCCTTCTCCCCCATAACCCCTTAAAGGAATTATTGACTTAAACACGTCAGGGCTCCAGGCGACTCTAGTTTAACAGCAATATAGATTACTTAACCACCTTCTAAAATGGCCGAGTTTGCCCAGTTAAAGTTGGGCAATAAGTGTTGGTCTTGCCAGTGATGCTAATGTCCCACAAAAAAAATTAAGAAATGCCTCCATGTGAGATTGTCGAGTTGAATGCCAAATTGGGAAGAGCTTTGCATTAAATGTTGTTCCAGCAGTGATAAACATCAATCCATTAATCTGGGCAGGTCCTAAATCTAGTTACAAAATGAATGATGAGTGTACTGACCCAAACTATTTAAATAGCTGATTCATTTTTGTAAATCATATTAATACTCGTGGTGCTATTGAGCAATGGAACCTGTGGTTTGAAGCGGCAGTGTAAAAAATGAGTCGATTATTCTGATTATCCACCAGGTAAAGTGCTAGTGGAGACTGAAGGGAATGGAAAGGGCCCGAACCGGACTAATCTGAATAAATCATCAAATTAAGACTGGTGAGTGATATACATTTCTTCACCTGCCAGGAGCCTCACGAACAGTTAGTATGTTGCATTATTTATATAATCAGAACCACAGGAAGACGGGTGGAGGGGGAGGAAAGTGACAGAAGAGAGTTGAAAGCAAGCTGTGCAATATTAGTAGCAAATGTTAGCATCTCTTTTGTTTACTGCTATTTTAGCGAAGGTGTGAACGTGTTTACGTTGCATCAGCAACACTAACTATGTGCAGCATAATGCATGAAACTTCATGGTCTGCTACCACACTGAGCCCAACACCATGAAAGGCACAATATGCTGAAAGATAACATCGTGAGATGGGCTTGAAACCAAACATGAGAAGATCAACATAAATGAATTATTGACTTGAACACAACTTCAGCAATCACTGTCTGCTGCAGTGTTTGTAGAAATGCCCAAAGTAAAAACTTTGCGAATTCAACCCTCTTTCATACAAAAGTAAGCCTCCATTATATCTTCCAATATTACTGACATAGTCAGTAATGCAGCAACATCAAACCGGACACTTCAGAAGTGGTGATAACTCATCTATTGAACCTTTGCAAGAGAACATGATGCCCTGATCTTGGAGGGGTCAAGATACTCTCTTTTTTGCATGCTGCCCAGGTTCTGGATGGGAATCATAGGCATTCAGGGTCAGACGTGTGGGATCACCACTGATTTACCGTCAGCTTTAACCCAGACAAAATTATGAGCTCCACAGATGGCATTGTGTGGGGCACGTGGTCTTTTGGGATGTATACCTGCATCCCAAAAGAGTTAATAGTTTCCATTATTATAATTATTAGTTTCTAGCAGTCTATGGTGCTTTCGAGACACGAGAGGGGTTTATTTAATGGGTCAGAGGTGTATTGTTGAATTACTATTAATACCTGACCTCTGTTGGTCCGGCAAAGCAGATAAATCAGGCAAGGCTCTGGAACCGAGTGGTGGACTTGTTCATCGGCCGCAGGGCAGATAAAATATTGGGAATTACAACACTCCAGAATTAAAGAATTAACATTGGTATTGAAAACCATGTAAATAATGGATTGTCATCAGAACGCAACATTTGGATCAGTCAGGTCCTTCTGGAAAAAAATTCGACCATTCTTTCTTGGTTTGGTTCTGTGTGTTTTGCGACGTAACTATCCCATTAATGTGGGCAATTAGAGATGGATACAGTGCAGCCTTAAGGGCCCGTCCCACTTGCATGCGATTGCGTGCGTTTGGTGCAACCAACCGGAAGCAGGGGTCGCGCTAAGTTCGCGCTAAGTTCTCGCGTGACGTCATTTACGTCATGCTCACAAATCATCTGGGCAGGAGGTGGGCCGACTGAATTTGGGCGTCGCACGGCGTCGGGCGGTGACTTCATCACGCAACGCCACGCCGGGCGGTGACGTCATCACGCTACGCCACGTGCCAGGCGTACGCTGTCAAGATGCTGCGTACGCCGTCAAGACGCTGCGTACGACTTCAAGACGCTGCATATGATCGCAATGCGCCTGCGTGTGTACGTGGGCCGACAGGCTGTTGGCGCGCAAAGATTTCGGCCACTGCAAGAACTTCAGAGCCCCGTGCGATGTCGGGATCAGCCCCGCACAACTCCGCACTTCTAAGTAGGACCGGTCCCGCGCGGCCATACGGTGCCCATACGCCTCAAGCGACCACGAGGTTGCGTAATTTGTGAGCCAAGGTCGTGTAAGTGGGACAGGCCCTTTACTTATGAGACCTGCTTCCTATGAACAAATAAATAAAAATAGTTCATGATGGCTTTGTCAGGGCATGTGGCTCCACAGGTAATTGTAGTAGGTTTCACTTTTGCATTGTGGCTGGCGCCTAATTGCAGCATGCCCTTGCACTGTGCGTGGCTTCACTTTCAGGTTGAGGCTGGCCTCATGCTGTATGCCACAAGCGGCAAATTCAAACTTAATTTCCGCCCATGAATTCAGACCCAGTGACTTTCAATCAATCACGTTAATTCACAAACTTTTGTCACAGGCATGGGTTGCACAGATTCAATATTTTAAGCAACCCCATGTACATTTGTGGCATCATCCAGGACAGGAGAAAATTCTCACCATTAATTTCACTCGGGCACATGGACGCACACAAACTGTACGTGGAACCATGCTTGTGCCATAATTACAGGCACCACATTGTGCCTTGTGACCTCAGGACATCAGTAATTCGATAAAGCTAAAATGCAATCCGGTTGCAATAATAAAAATAAACAGGTAGGGATATTATTATGTCTGAACAATCTCGTGCGACTGCCATTTTTGAACATTTATTTTTGCAATTGACGATGTATTTGGCATCTCCTAACTATTACAGAGCTATAACTTTCTGCAGGTTCACTGCAAATCATCCCAACACCTTATATTTTATCATTGTAACAAATACAGTGCTCCTTAAAAGTTTGCGGTGTCCATGTTATACTGTATCAATGGCAAAAGTGAATCTTCGGCTTTAACATCAACTTTGATATCCCAAGCAATTTTGATATCCCAAGCAAGTACTTGTTCTTCTTATTTGTACCCCGCAGCTTCAGCAGCATAAAGCATTTCCATATGAATCAATATTATTTGATCTTTCTTTTATTTCTTAACAAAGCAACATCAAACTGATCCTCGACTTTTATCCAGAGATAATTAGAACATTAAATTACAAATAGATTATTACTGACAGGAGCACTCATTTATCATGGAGAGTTACCTTTCATGTCCTGATGGGGGATGAGTTCTAAAAAGCAAATAATCTATGAGGGTGACACTTGACATTCATTCGAAATGATTAAAATTGAAACAAAAAATCCTATTTTATTGCAAAATATTGACCATAACATTTACTGACTGGCCTTTTCTTTACAAAATTCTCACACGGCAATTTGCATCTTGTTTGCTCAAAGCTCTTGAGAGATCCTGCAAGAAACCTGATGCATGGGTTTAATAATTCCTTCACTTTATGCTGATCCTTCCAAACTACTTGTCTGAATCATGCTGTTGCTCACATAGGCCGTGAGGATATTTTTACTGTGGAAGGAGTTGGCGGGGACGGGGGTGGTCCAGTGGCGGTTCAGCAGTGATTGCAGAGCCGGAGAGCCGGCCGGGATCGATCCTGGCTGCGGATGAGGCACAGGTCTGTGTCCAGGGCTGCCGTTGTGACCCAATGACCTGGGCACATCTCCCTCCTCCAATCACCACACTCTATCCTCAGTCCAACCAGATGCATTTGGTCTCCAATCAGTGCATTCAGTTGTTTCACTGAATTTCCTGGTCCGTGTAATGCTGGTCCTCACATACAGCCAATCCACACCAACACACGGGGAAATTTATTGCTAGACCTGTGCCAGTCTCGCGGTACAGCAGCAAGCAGTAATGAGAGGATAGGGGTTTGCACAAGGTTCCCTGCACAGTTGCACTGCCAGGAACTATATCTACACATACAATGTTGCAGTAGCCTATTGCATTACCAATTCAAATCATGCTCGAGTCCCTGGGAACTCAGTGTTGACCAAGATACCAGTGTGTTTCCCTGCTTATTACCCTTCCTTTGCTGGAGGAAGCATGCCCTTCCATCACTTTATATTGTGTAGTTAGATCTCTCCTCAGTTTCTCCTGTTTGTGGAAAAGTAAGCCCATTTTCCAGTCCTATTAACATCTTTACAAATCAGCTTTGCAGCTTTTCTGGTCCACTCACCTCTCTTAAATGTGGGGACCGGAAGTGCATGCAATCGTCAAGCAATGGCTTAATTCGCACAGTATAGTGCTCAGTATAACCTCCCATCTTTACGTTTTTCATGCCTCAGCTAGTGAAGAATCTCACTTGCCTCTTCAACCAGCTTATTGACCTGTCCTGTGGCCTTCAAGGATTTGTGGCCTATGATGCAGTTTTGCCTCACATAGAAACATAGAAACATAGAAATTAGGTGCAGGAGTAGGCCATTCGGCCCTTCGAGCCTGCACCGCCATTCAATATGATCATGGCTGATCATCCAACTCAGTATCCCGTACCTGCCTTCTCTCCATACCCCCCTGATCCCCTTAGCCACAAGGGCCACATCTAACTCCCTCTTAAATATAGCCAATGAATGGCCTCAACTACCCTCTGTCAGAGAGAGGGAGATTCACACCACTCACCACCCTGTCATTTATTCTATGCTTCAACTTCTGAATGAATGATACTCTATTATCAAATGTGACATGTCAGGGGAAGATTCTTTGTTTTACATACACACGTACTCTTAGTACCCTTCAAGCTGTCGGGAAGCACCGATTCGGGACTTACTTTGCCTGTACATCTGGCCGCCCGCAGCAGCGACTGCAGAGGTTTATGGTCCCGACCACGGGGAAAATGGAGGAGGACTGACTGAACTTTGTGTCTTCTACCACAGTGATGAATGCTGTGATGGAATATTTGTGTTAAATTTTTTATTGTGTACTGTGTGTTCTTTTTTATTGTACCGCTGCTGGCAAGTTCATTTCACTGCACTTCATTGGTGTATGTGACGAATAGATCTGACTATTGACTGTTGAATTTAGAAGGATGAGAGGGAATCTTATAGAAACATATACAATTCTTAAGAGATTGGACGGGCTAGATGTAGGAAAAATGTTCCCGATGTTGGGGGAGTCCAAACCCAAAGGTCACAGTTTAAGTATACGGGGTAGGCCATTTACAACTGAGATGAGGAAAAACTTTTTCACCCAGAGTTGTGAATCTGTGGAATTCTCTGCCACAGAAGGCCAATTCACTGGATATATTGAAGAGAGAGTTAGATATAGCTCTTACTTGCTAACAGAATCAAGGGATATGGGGAGAAAGCAGGAACAGGGTACTGATTTTGGATGATCAGCCATGATCATAATTGAATGGCGGTGCTGGCTCAAAGGTTACTCCTGCACCTATTTTCTTTGTTTCTATATTTCTAATAGTAAAAGAAAAACTAATTCCAGGACTGGAATGGAATGGGTGGTACGCAAAAATGCTGGAGAAACTCAGCGGGTGCAGCAGCATGTATGGAGCAAAGGAGATAGGCAACGTTTCGGACCGAAGCCTTCTTCAGGCTAATAATGGGTGGCTTTGCTTTTACATACTTTCCTCCATACAAATAATGTTTATTGATTGTTGATTGATTGATTGAAAATTAAAGCCTGGAAACAGACTCTTGACACTACCGAGTCCACAATGACCATTGATCACCCGTTAACACTAGTTCTATGTTATCCCACTTTCTCATCCATTTCCTACACACAAAGCACAATTTACAGAGTCCAATTAACCTACAAACCTGCACATCTTTGTGATATGGGAGGAAGTCAGAGCACCTGGAGGAAAACCATGCAGTCATAGGGAGAACGTGCAAACTCCACACAGACGGCACCCGGGGTCAGGATCAAACCCGGGGTCTCTGGCGCTGTGAGGAAGCAACACTACCAGCTGCGCCTCGATGCCACCCTCTGACTAGCTTTGCTCTTACATATTTTCCTCCATACAAATAATGTTTAAGTCCCTTAAATTTCATCTCAGAGCCAAGGATCCTCACCAACAGCTTGAAGCCACTGAGCATATTCACCCACAAGGTTGATTTATTAGATTAAATTCAGGTGCTGAGGATTAAATGGCAGTCCATCTATTTACAACCAGTTTTGATTACACATTTCTCCCTTCCAGCTCCTGCTTGCAGCTCAATTTTAATACTTGTGATGAATCTAATTATCCAGACAAAAGGCTGATTTCTCAAACACGGAGGATTAACTGGGTGCAAATTTACAGGAGGATTTACTGACCTGTCTGAAACAGGCTGCGTGGTTAATAACATAAGCAGTGCCTGTAAATTGGTTTGTACAGTTAGGGTGAATAGTTTAAGGTAGTTGTCCAATTTGGCTGGTATGATGGGAAAAATGGTTTGGATTGTATGTCAAGAAACGAGATGACAATAGCATTACGGAGTCAAAAAAAGTGACTAAATGTGACATAAAGTGTTTGAATGGTTGATGGAGACACTGTTTTATGTGTGATCTGAAAGAGTTGCCCGTTTTACACTTCAGATAAAAATGCAGCATTCATTGGACCAAACTATAAAGAATGAGAGAATAGCATACCTCAAGAAAGTTACCATGGTAACAGTACCCAGCACTGTCTAAGCATTTACATTGTTAACCTGCTACACACCTACTACTGGGCCATACAAAGCACACAGCATACTTTCAACTCTTTCATTACTTAGCATTCATGCCTATCAAGCAGCAACTTGCAAATGAAACCTTTGGCACACTGACATTCTGAAAGGATCTCACACAGCAAACCATTGTAACATAACTTAAATGCACGATTCACAAGCTGACTTCCTTTTCTCTCCTCATTCCCTGGGATCTGGGTACAATTTGTAATGAATTGATAACAATATCAACAGGCAAATAGGTGGGCTTTTCCAAATTGGACGTACTCATTGAGAACAGAGGGTGAAAAATGGTCACGGGGAGAACGTACAAATTCCATGCATGTAGCACCCGTAGTCGGGATCGAACCCGGGTCTCTGGCGCCGTGAGGCAGCAACTCTACCTCTGCACCACCGTGCAGCGCTGAAACAGGCGGTTAGAAAGCATACTTGCCCCCTCCTGGGCACGCGTATCTTTTACTACTCAGTGCACTTATTTGTGCTGTGAGGTGGGTTAACTACCTTAAACCCCTGGCTGTGTTGTCAGTTTAGAGAAGGAATGCAACCAGGAAACGTTAACAGCGATCAGGATGTTCTCACATCTCACGCCCGCACCAGTGCGTCTTCAACGAGGGGAACTGAGAAAAAGACCAGATTCAGGAATTTGTGCAGATTTGGTTCTTGTCCGGCACACTGAGATCATCGACTGTGGCTTTGCAGTCAGCTGATCCGATGTCAGTTCACACAACACAGGCAAAAGATCAAAGCTTTCCTTGTCCATCTGCATCAATACCCCACCCAATGTGGGAGTGGCGGCGCCTAACGGCAGCGGCTCGACTACAGTCGTCTGTCTTTTTTTATTTTTTGTCTTGTTAAATGTATGTCTTTGAGTCAGTTTTTATTATTATTTTTTAGCTGTGTATATGTGGGGGGTGGTGGGGGGGCTGTGGGGGAAACCGTTAATCTCTTCCCTGTGCGGGGACCCGACTATTCCCTGTCGGGTCTCGGATGTCGTTGGGCCTAACATCGTGGAGCCGGCGGCGACCTCCGGCTGGGACTAACCTGGGGGCTCCAGTTGCAGAGCCTGCGGAACTGACATCGCGGAGCTGGCCAACTTCGGAGCGGGAAGAGCCTGTGGTGGCGTGCGGCTGCGACCCGACTTTTGGAGTTCGGAGGCACCGGCCGCAGACCCGGTGGACGGGAACATCGGGAGCTCGCAGGTCCCTGGTGGGAGACCGCTTTTCCGAGCTCCGCAACGGCGACTTCTCCCGCTGGAATCGCGGGTTTAAGGACATGGAGCCGGGGCCTAACATCGCCCGGCGTGGCTTAAACGGCCTCAGGACTTACCATCGCCCGCCGGGGGCTTTAACATCGGAGCCCCAGTTCGCCTCGACACTGCAGTTGGACTGCTGGACCACGGGAGAAGGAACAAAGGGAAGAGATAAAGACTTTGCCTTCCATCACAGTGAGGAGATGTTGGAGACTCACTGTGATGGATGTTTATGTAAACCATGTTAAGTGTGGGTCTTGGATTGTTTTGCAATGTAAAAAAAACTGTAGAAATGGAATTTCGTTCAAACCCAGGTTTGAATGACAATAAATAGCATTCTATTCTATGTACATTTATTCAGCTGAGCTGAGGCTTCAACTGACTATTCTTCAAATAAATGTTTGGGTATTCATGTTTACTTTATCTCATCAATGACATTCATTTAATTGAAAAAAAAAAGGATTTATCTGCATAGGAAGACACTGCAGATGCTGTTACCATAAAGCGAAGATAGACACAAAAAGCTGGAGTAGACCCATTCCTTCTCTCCAGAGATGCCGCCTGTCCCAGTTACTGCAGCTTTTTGTGTCTATGAACCCTTACTCATCTTCCTTTGAAGGCACAGAGTTCTGGTGCTTCCTGAGGTGATGCTGAAGAACTGAGTATTGATACTGGGGACGAGAGGAGTTGGGGAAACGGGGGATGGTGGTGTGGAGGTAAATGGTCAAAATAACATAGGAAAGCTTGACCCTTCTGAACCAAATGTATATTTGATTTATTTAGTTTAGTTTAGAAATACAATGTGGAACCAGGCCTTACAACTCACTGGCCAGCAATCACCATACATTAGTTCTATCCTGCAGACTAGTGACAATTTACACAAGCCAATTAACCTACATGTCTTTTAAGTGTGGGAGGAAACCCGAGCACCCGAGGAAAACCTTTGCTGTCAATGGGAGAACGTGCAAATTCTGTGCAAACAGCACCCGTGGCCAGGATCAAATGTGGGTCTCTGATGCTGTGAGGCAGCAACTCGACTTCTCCACCACTGTCCATTGATGGTGGTATGCATTTGCAGCAATTTCCCATTGTAATACCTGCCACGTTTTGTTCATGTTTTCAGATTATATTCATTTGCAATTCTGTCACGAGCCAGCCCTGCATTGAGAATTTTACTTTCAAGGTCACATACGCATTTTTGTTTGTTTTCTCAACCACAATTATCTTAATTATCTTAAATCCCGTCTATTCTTCCAATTTGCATCAATTTTTCTCATCTGAACCTGCATCTTTTTACTTTCTCGAATGTGACACTGCTGAAGGAAATTGGTGTTGTTTTCAAGGAAACCTTCCAGAGGACATAGCTTTATGGTGAGAGGGGCAATGTTTAAAGGAGATGTGTGGGGCAAGCTTATTTTTTACGCAGAAGGTGGTGAGTGCCTGAAAGGCGTTGCTCGTGGTGGTGGTAGAGGCACATACAATAGCAGCATTTTGAGAGGTATTTGTAGAAGCACATGGATATACAGGGAATGGAGGGATAGGGATTACGGTATCCAGGAAGATAAGAGATGGTATTGGCATAATAATGGCATGCGAATGGTATGTTGGCTTTCATTGCAAAAGGATTTGAGTATAGGAGCAGGGAGGTTCTACTGCAGTTGTACAGGGTCTTGGTGAGACCACACCTGGAGTATTGCGTACAGTTTTGGTCTCCAAATCTGAGGAAGGACATTATTGCCATAGAGGGAGTGCAGAGACGGTTCACCAGACTGATTCCTGGGATGTCAGGACTGTCTTATGAGGAAAGACTGGATAGACTTGGTTTATACTCTCTAGAATTTAGAAGATTGAGAGGGGATCTTATAGAATCTTACAAAATTCTTAAGGGGTTGGACAGGCTAGATGCAGGAAGATTGTTCCCGATGTTAGGGAAGTCCAGGACAAGGGGTCACAGCTTAAGGATAAGGGGGAAATCCTTTAAAACCGAGATGAGAAGAACTTTTTTCACGCAGAGAGTGGTGAATCTCTGGAACTCTCTGCCACAGAGGGTAGTTGAGGCCAGTTCATTGGCTATATATAAGAGGGAGTTAGATGTGGCCCTTGTGGCTAAGGGGATCAGGGGGTATGGAGAGAAGGCAGGTACGGGATACTGAGTTGGATGATCAGCCATGATCATATTGAATGGCGGTGCAGGCTCGAAGGGCCGAATGGCCTACTCCTGCACCTAATTTCTATTTCTATGTTTCTATTAAGCACAGATATTGTGGGCCAAAGGGCATCTTCCCATGTTGTACTGTTCTATGTTCTAAGAGCAGCAAATGCTGAGATCCATGGGCAACTGTTTAATTTTTTTGGCACGTTTAGTGCAGCGTTTTTAAATCAATTTTCCTGTAATTTTGACTTGGGATAATAGTGGAAATGAAGGAAATCAGTTTAGCCTTTCATCATTCATGTCTAATTAGTTACACGTAAATGAAAATTAAGGGAAAGGTTTAATGGGTGACGTAATTCATCTAAACTGTGTAAGAAAGAACTGCAGATGCTGGTTTAAATCAAAGGTAGACACATAATGCTGGAGTCTGAAGAAGGGTCTCGACCCGAAACATCACCCATTTCTTCTCTTCAGAGAAACTGCCTTACCCGCTGAGTTACTCCAGCAGTTTGTGTCTACTATCACCATCTAAACTATTATACACTGGTGCTCAGTAACAGAGTTACTCCATACATATTCAACCAGCTTCAAATGGCAAACAATCTCAAAGATTAAAACCACAATTCACAATTATATTTCATTTATTTCTCTTGATAGTCCAGTCCACATTGGTACCATTGGATGGAGTTTGGAATGAACTGAGCAAAATAGATTTATACAGACTTAGGTAAAAAATATTTTGCATTGGGTATTCAGAGGAACTTGGTTATGTTAAAGGAATCTAAAGGAACCCAGAACATTTCTGTAATTACATTTCAGCAGAAAATCTGTATTGCAACTGCATTAGTTCTGGCCCTAATGTGTTCACAAATTCATTGTTTCTGGGAGAAATGTCTGATTAAATAACAAGCTCAGTCCTGCACATTTAATTTGTTGTGGCTTCCAAAACGAATTGATGACTCTTACACAAATTCATAACTTTGGTATAAAGCTGGCTTTAGTGAAAGAATTATTCACAGGCATGTAAGGGATCGAATAAAAACAAAAAATATTGGAAACGCTCACGTCAGCTAACATCTATGGAGAATTAGTAAATAAATCCAACTAATATATGATGTTAATGAACTGGAATTAGTTATGAGTATGCAGATGCTGGTTTCCACTGAAGAGAGACACAAAATGCTTCAGTAAATCAGCAGGTCAGGCAGCATCTCTGGAGAAAAGGAATAGGTGACGTTTTGGGTCGAGAACCTTCTTCAGACTGAGAGCTAGGTAGGGGAGAGGGAAACTGGAGGGTATGAAAAGTTAACTGCACCACCTTTATGAGGAATAAACCAAGAGAGGAGGTGAGAGGAATAAATTTCCATGTATATTGCTTTCTTTATGGACTATCACATTTTTCTCTGGAACCGTAATACTATAACGCTGCAAACTATATTCTGCACTCTGGTATTTTTCTCTTTGCTCTATCTGTTGTACTTGTGCATGCGTTGATTGTATTCATGTATAGTATTATCTAATTTAATTGGATAGAAAGCAAACAATAGCTTTTCAATCTATCTTGGTACACGTGATAATAATAAACCAATACCAAGACAATATTTATTTTAATATTTTCTTCTCAACCCGCTATTCTACTTTAGCCATTCACACAACAAAGCTGAAGCCAATAATAATCCAATGCCAATATTAATATTTTCCATCTCACAAACTGCCAAGCTGGTTTACTTGGCAGAATTTAATGTTGGGGAACGTAAATGCTTATTAAAGTCCCTACTGGCGTACAGGATGCATTAAGTCTTTGTACTACAATCAAGAACTTAGCGATTCAACAAAGACGTGGGTCAGGATATGACAACACAGGAGGAAACCATTCACCACTTTATTTATGTTGTATCCTGAAACAACTTAGTGTGAGCAATTCTTATTCAGGTCTCCTTAACAAAGCCGCTATAGAATCTATTTCCTTCCTTCATGATCTTTTAAAGCAGTCCATCTGTTAAGAACACTAAATAGAGATAAAAATCTTCAGCTCTCCCTCTTCATTGTATGTCTGCCCCGTAGAAAACAACTCTACAAATGATTGAAATAGTTCTTTGCTGTTTAATTTATCAAAAAACATCCCCGCCATAAACAATTCAATCCCATCTCTTTTTAATCCGTTCTACTCCAACAAACAATGCACCACATAATTAATTCTATTCATTATCTACTATCCCAGGTTAATTCAATGCAGTCTGCATTTTGGGCCTTAAACTGAGAAATGGGAAAATATGTTCCTTGCCAAATAGCTCCACCAAACGATGCCATGCCAAATATCATTATCATCTCTTTATATATATATTTACGTCAAACACATTCTTGCCAGTGCAAGTGATTAATTGAACAATGGTGCTTTGCATTCATTGGCAAGTCCAGATAGGTTGGTTGCCTTTCAGATTAAATACAGCTTCAGCACAGCCTAACTATTTCACATCTCTTAACAAGCTGATTCATCCTACACAACCAGAGAGCTGTGCTGAACTACAATCTACCTCCTTGGTGACCCTCGGACTATGCTTGATTGGACCTTACTGGCACTAAATGCTATTCGCTTATCATGTATCTAGACATGATTCTAATCATGTATCATCTTTCTGTTGACTGGATAGCACGCAATAAAAGCTTTTCACTGTACCTCGGCACACGTGACAATAAACTCAACTGGAACTGTGAAATGGGATGTATCCAATTTTGTGAAAAGACCATGATAGTGCAAGAGAGGGAGATACGAGACAGAAACATGTCTTACAGCCTAACAAGTCTTTTCAACCATCAAGCATCCATTCCATTTCTGATCATTCAAACCAAACCCAGTTTATTCTGCCTATATTCCCAACCCCCCATTAATTCTACCACTGATCTGTACACGAGGAGGAAATTACATCGACCTATTAATCTAACAATGAATAATATTTGATAGGATAGTCTGGAATTTAAAGTTAACATGTAGATGCATAGCTACTGTACATAATCAAAGCTTCAATGATATTGGTGGCACAGTAGGGACTTGGAATTAAAATATTTTAGAAAAGGAGAAAAAAAGCAATTTTGAGATTCATTGACATTGGAGTTTGTGTATTAGCTGGATGTTAAGCAATTCAGTCAAGCTGTAGGCTGTTGGATTCAATCTGGGCACGACCCCGGGAGCAGCAAATGACCTGATGAAGCAGGGATAATGTTTGGATCGTTCACATCTGATGTTGGAAAAGCAGACAGGCTAAGCAGCAATAATCCTTGTGACATTTTGTGATAATAGAAATTAAGATTAGTTATCCATGCTTCTCACAGGAGGGATGACAGGAAATAACCCCACACGTAATTGCAGGAAATGATGTGGATATATTGGATCAGGCAAGAGAGAAATGTATTTACATATATCTCTCCGAGTACATTTTGTAGGAAGGAATAGCTGATGCTGGTTCATACTGAAGGTAGACACAAAGTGCTGGAGTAACTCAACGGGTCAGGCAGCATCTCTGGAGAAAAGGAACAGGTTTTGTTTCATGTCGGAACCAACAAGGGTTCCGATCTGATACATTACTTGTTCCTTTTCACCAGAGGTGCTGCCTGGCCCGCTGAATTACTCCCGCACTTTGTGTCTGAGTGCATTGTTGGGCGTGACATGTAGGTAGCACTTGAATGTCATATAAGAGACAGAAGAGGCCAAATTAAGACATTCTATTTCTTCTTGCCATTAAATGCAAGTTTTTCCACTGCATCCTTAAAAAGACAGAAAGAATAACCCTCCAACAATCTCCAAATTTCTTCAATTCTGACCTGCTGAGCTTTACTGATATTAGACCACTGTGCCTTCAAGCGGCAAAGATTGTAACCTTTGGAGATCTGTTTGTGGCAGCTCTGAATGAATGTCAGATTCTCATCAAGTTATATAGTGATGATACAACATGGAAATATACCCTTCAGACCACACTGATCATCAACCACCCAGCCACACATTAGTCCCATTGTTCTAAATCTCTCCACATTCCTTTTCCTCTCTCAACCCCATTCCCCTGCCCTCTCCCTGTAACCTTTGATGCCCTTACTAATCAAGAACCTATCAACCTCCGCTTTAAAAGCACCCATTAACTTGGCCACCACCGCTGTCTGTGGCAATGAATTCCACAGGTTCACCACCCTTTGGCTACAATCCAACATCATTTCATGGGTTCCAAACCTTTGCTGGATGCAAAGAGGGAAAGGTTTGTTAATGTGTTCAACGGTCATAGTTCCATCTTGAAATGACATTGTATCAGAGAACTAGGCGGTTCAAGGCAAGTTAAATGACTTAATATGCTGATAGGAATCTTGCCAAGCAAACAATGAGCTGGGGACATTTCCAAAAGCTATTAACTGCAAGGTCTTGTTAGATATGCAACCATATAACTTTTAGCTCATAAAAATATAGAAGCCATTGCATGATCCCACCCTTGAGAAACACTGGTGGATAAAATGTATTGTTTCATTAACAGACACAAATCCCCTGTTAATCCACAGTTGTATTAGGACTTAGTCACAATGCAAACTCCACAAAACCACCACACAGATTCAATAAACTGTAATAAAGTCTCCAGATTTGATGGTACATGCCGTAATGCCCAGGGTTTACCAAGCATAGTTATGAGATTGCTCCAATTAGCCTCAGTAGAGCTGGGAGAGATAAAGAAATGAGCAGAGAAATTCCAGCTCGCCAGAACCTGATTATCTAATATATCTGGCACTCCAGCACAGCAGTTTTAGTGTTTGTGTTATCCTTCCGATGAGGCATCTATTCAAGGCTCTGTCTGCCTTCACCAGTGAACGTTCAAGTTCCCACACAACACTGTTCAAAGACCAGACACTTGGCCTTGGATCTGATCAACATATCATCTTGTAGGTCTCAAACAGAGATAAACAGATACTGTTGTCCTTCTTTGCTGGATCTCGATGTACAAACAGTGCTGCAGCATTTGGCTGCAGAGCAGGTTAAAGCTATTTAATTTACGCGGAGGGGGTTGAAATTTCTGAAACAATGATGTGATCATTTAAAAGCAAATGTATTTTTTCTATACTGATTTGTAAACAGCAATCGTATCCGAGTGGTGAGTGAGAACATGTCTATCCCTTTGTGTAAGAAAGAACTGCAGATGCTGGTTAATACTGAAGAGAGACAGAACAAGCTGTAGTAACTCAGCGGGTCAGACAGCATCTCTGTCTGTGGCATTCACTGTGACTGTTCATTGTCCATATTCGATCAAGAATTCAGGACAAAAGTGATGAGAAGAAAGTGAATTAGATTTGAATGGAAAAATAAATCAATTCTTCTAATTCCGGTTTTAATACCAGATATTAATCTCGGAGATCTGTGCGTCACATCTTCCTTCTGTTTTCATATCTTTGTTTTAGGACATTCCTCAGACAGTTTTTCAAAAAAATGTTTATGTCAAAAAATACTAATGCAGAGTAAGACTGTGGTGGTGTTTTGTCTGCTTTGATGGGTTTCAACAGGACATTTAATAACTACCAAACGACAGACCTTGTCCTTCTGATGCAGAAACTACATGTGAATAAAACTGATGCTCTGGACTGCCAGCTGAAGCTAAGGTAATGCAGCAGCAATTGGATAATGGTGGCACTACAAGTGTGCAGAACCTGGAAACAGTTTATGTCTATGTCTAACCAGATCTTAAATGCTAGCTTTTTCGTAACTCAGGAAAAGTGGCATATTTAGTTCAGTTTAGAGATACAGAACTGAAACAGGCCCTTCAGCCCACACCGATCAGCGATCCCCACATATTAACACTGTCCTGCACACACTAGGGACACTTTACAATTATACCAAGCCAATTAACCCTCAAACCTGTACGAGTGTGGGAGAAAACAGGAGAAAACCCAGCAGGTCAAGGGTAGAAAGTACAAACCCCGTACAGACAGCATCCGTAGTCAGGATCGAACCCGGGTTTCTGGCGCTGTGAGGGACTGCGCCACTCTACTGCTGCGCCACCGTGCTGCATTTGTTACATCATCTTTCTATTTGCTCATGTGGGAGGAATGTTGAAGAAGATTTGTGAAGAAAGGCAGAAGATAGACGTAAAAAAGATGGAGTAACTCAGCGGGTCAGGCAGCATCTCTGGAGAAAAGGAATAGGTGACATTTCGGGTCGCTGGTCTGGCAAGATGACCTCTACCAGGCTGAGGCCAGGCACCAACTCTCAGACACCTCCTCCTACTTACCCCTGGACCATGACCTCACAGATGAGCACCAGATGCGAAGGGTCTCTACCCAAAAAGTCACCTATTCCTTTTCTCCGGAGATGCTGCCTGTACCACATTGTGTGTTTATCTTTGATGTAAACCAGATTCTGCAGTTCCTTCCTGCACTTTCAGATAGGCTTAGGGATATGTAGGGAATGGAGGGCTATGGATCACGTGCAGTCGGAAGAGACTAGTTTAACTTGGCATCAAGCTTGGCACAAACATTCTGAGATGAATGGCCTGCTTGTGCATTGGACGGTTCTGTATCGTTAATGCTAGTTTCCTGAATCAATTGGAACATTGCAATCCTACTCTGCTATTCAAAAAAATGTTAAGCGAGGGAAATTGTTAAATTATACACCACTTCACTCAACATCTGTGGTTAAATTACTAGTCTATAATTAAAAATAGAGTGAAAGAACAGTGAAAATGTTCAACTTATGACCAAGAGCTCAACAGGGTAGGTAATGCCTCATGAAGCTAAACGTATTTTAAAAAGTAATGAAAAAGAATATATTTGTGAGTTTCCAGAAGACATTTGATACATTGATAGGAACATATGATGAGGCTCTTCAATTGAAAGCCAGTGAATTGACCTAGTGAAGATATTGTTGAGACATCAGGGTACAAAGAATGGGGATTGCAGGAAGGAAGGAATTGCAGATGCTGGTTTAAATTAAAGACAGACACAAAATGCACGAATAACTCAGCGGGTCTGACAGCTTCTCTGGAGAAGAGAAAAGAAATAGGTGACATTTCGGGAGGAGACCATTCTTCAGTTCAGTTTAGTTTATTGTCATGTGGAACAGTGAAGAGCTTTTGTTTTCAGCTTTCAAGTCAGCAGAAAGACAAGACTAAACTCAAGACTGACCCTTTTCTCCCGAGATGCTGTCTGACTTGCTGAGGTACTCCAGCTTTTTGTATCTATCTTGGCATTATAGGTAATTTCTCAAATAGACAGGATATGCCACAGATCTGCGTTGGGACCTCACAGTTTATTAACCTAGTTATTATGGACCTGGATGCTGGACGGCGAGCTGATCTTCCAGGTTTGTTGATAATACAAACATTGGCGGTGCGGATATAAGCATTTAATTAATGGACTAAGCTGTTTAAGCAGATGGCAAATGTTGGCAAAGGTAAATTGCTGTTGTTAAGTATGCTTTGAAGTTTAAAATAATAGATCAAAGTGCTCGCTGAATGGTGAAAAGCAAAAAGTACTGGAGGTGCAGAAACATGAATGCTCTTGCTCTCTGATCGACAAAACATCATCATTAATATTGGTTTAGCGCAAAAGACAAACTGCGGGTGGCACTCAGTGGGCCAGGCAGCATTGGTGAAGTGAAATGGACAGCAGACGCACCAGGTTGGGATCACAATTTAAGCAACAGCGGTCTCTAGTCTCTCCTTTCATATTTGTTTATTATTGGTATTCATGGACAGGTGGAGGAAAGAAGCTATAAGGTAAACTTTATCTTTATGCTTATCTTTATGTCAGGAGAACTGTAGACAAGGGGGTAAAAGTTATGAACAAACAAAGTCTGGAGGAACTCAGAGGGTCAGGAAGTGTCAGGGAAGAGATTAGGCAGACGATGTTTCATCTTGGGATGCTTCTGCAATCTCCTCCTTTCGGGTAAACGTTATTCTGCAGCTATATGTTGCTTATTTTAGACCACACAAGAAATACAGAGAATGTAGAAATATGGAACTGCAGATGCTGGCTTACATGAAAGGACACAATGTGCTGGAGCAGCTCAGCAGGTCAGGAAGCATCTCTGGATAACATGGATAGGTGACCTTTCAGGTCGGGTCCTGACTTGAAGCATCACCTATCCGTGTTGACCAGAGATGCTGCCTGATCCGCTGAGCTACTCAAATGTTGAGATCAGTTCGGGCACCAGGCCTCAGGAAGGAGATACTGAGGAGAATGTAAACTTCCATTTTAGCACACGCCTGGAACCAAGGGCTACATGTGACAATAAATGTGAATTTGAACGAACTACGTTGCAAGGAGAGATAATAAAAATCACAATTATATCCTTTACGACACAAAAGATTAAAACATGATTCGATTGACGTTTTCAAGATATTGCATCGTAGTCATAGGGTAAGGAGAAATAATCTATTTCCGCTGTTTGAGAAATGCAGCATTGGAGGATATGGAGATACGAGAAACAGCAGATGCTGGAATCTTGTGGGCTGGAGTAACTCAGCGGATCAAGCAGCATCTCTGAAGGACATGGATAGGCAATGTCTCAGGTAGGGACCCTTCTTCAGACTCAGCAATTGGATTGGATTCAGATTGGGGGATTATGGGATATACGCCAAACATTAATACCAGGCATTTCATGAAACTCATATCCATGCATAGAGTGGTAGAATTGTAACTCTCTATAATAAATGACAATTCAGATCATATTTCAAATACCATATTTATACATGTCACTGAAATAGGCCATTCAGTCCATCAAGTCTGTTCTGGCTCTCGGAGCCACTGCATTAATCCCTTCCATTCCCTGCAACTATTTTCTCTCACATTGCCCATCAATTCCCTTCCTACCCTCAAATATCTTGCCACCTGCCCACAAAGGCAATTTATAGTAACAAAAAATACCAAATTTGCTTTGTAAAAGTTTGAATGCCAAGAAATCCAGTCATGTATTACAGCTTGGCATCTTTCTCTTTGTATTGCAGGAATTGGAGCAAAATGAGTGAAACCTCTGGACCAATTCCATAACAAAGTACAAGCAGGCAAGTTCTGTGAAAAGCAATTTTTGGTGGCAGCTCCAAAATGACTTCAGCCCAGAAAAAGTGAATAATTTAGCAAGATATGGCGCCACAACATGAAGCACATAAAAGAATAGTTGGGATGAAAACTGGAAAGGTCACAGTGTGCAATAAAGTGACTTTCCTGTAGTTAAGGCACAAGCACATTGCTGCAGGGTGACTGAGCAAAGAGAGAGTTTTAATCTACACATGACCCTGTTACCTACAGCAGTCAACATTTTACACTGACACTGGATCGTAAAAGTGAAAATATATACCATTCCCACATTCAGCACTTCTCACTTTTGCAAGGCACAAAACATTTGGACAGGAAACATATTTTCACGTGTCTAATGTCTAATTAAAATGTCTCATTTAAATGATGGGTCGAAGAATATTGCATAACCACCACAGATGTATCACAAGTATCTGTACACTGTGAATAGATCAATAGTAATTATTTCTTGTCTTTCCGCTGACTGGTTAGCACTCAACAAAAGCTTTTCACTGCACCTTGGTACACTTGACAATAAAATATACTAAACTAAACTGAACGATGGTACAGTGCTGCTTCAGTGGAAATGGTTGCCCAAATAGATCAACATTCTTCATATATAGATTATCTTTACTGATGTTTTGTCTCGGTGACTTATCTGTGATCATTGATTGTAGGTATTTAAAGTTCCACTCGACCTTTTTATTATCAATAAAAAAAATGAGAAAAAATGTCAACAAGAAAAAAAGGCACACAATCATTTTTGTAATTGAATGTCCCAGAGGAATTACCAGATATATCCAGAGGCGTGCAATTTATGAAACAGTCAACAAAATCATATTGCGTTGAAAAATGTGTGTTCTGTCACTGGATTATTGAACAATTTGGAAGCCTATCCTCAAAACAACCCTATCATTAAATCTCATACTTAATTCCTTAAAGATTCTTTAAATTTCCAGCTCAAATGCTTGACACTCATTGTAAGAGGAGACTCTTGCAAGTATGACTTGCCCAGCTCAGGACAGAAGATATCGGTGAGCATTCCAGACCCTCATACTTATGAGGCCTGATTAGAATTAGTCTCAACAACACTCGGCACAGCAGCGCAGCTGGTAGAACTATTGGCTGAAAGCGACAGAGACCCGGGTTCAATTCTCACTTTGGGTGTTGTCTGTCTGGAGTTTGCATATTCTAACTGCAGCCACGTGGGTTTCCTCCGGGTCCTCTGGTTTCCTCCCACACCTCAAAGACGTGTGGGTTTGCAGGTTAATGTCCTTTAGTGTGTAGGGAGTGGATGAGAAAGTGGGATAACATGGAACTACTGTGAACGGATGATCGAAAGTCGAAAAGGGCCTGTTTCCATGCTGTATCTTTCAATCAATTAACACTCACCAGAGATGGGGAAGACTGCTGCTGCCTGAAGCAGGGTAATGTGGGTGAGGCCTCAGCTTCAACGCAGGGTGCCTTTAAATCAGGGAAAGGAATGGAGTGACAAAAATAAAGGGGGAAAATTGCTGATTAGATTAGTCCAGGACTATGAAACACACATCAGAAAGATTGGAAGAGAAACATAAAGACTTTTTATATATTTGTTTTAAAAATACACAGAGTGATTTAGGAGCACAGCAAGCAGGGAGGAGGAGTAAAACGTATCTTCAGTGGAATACTTTGCAAGCTTCTACCTGTGCATTTAAGATCTAAAACACGCTGAGAAACAGGAGCCTCTCAGAGCCAGCTGAACAAAAACTGCCTCAGGGAGATATGCAGATCAAAAGCACTGATCTCGACTTCATGAAACACGCCCTCTGTTGATTGTGCTCGGACATTGCAGCAACATTTTCAACGTACACTCAATGGGAAATGCACAGATTTTTTACTGCAGTGAAGATACAATGCAGAAAAGGGTCGATGTTTCTTGTTTTCCTAAGCTTTAATTAGAACATCACCAGCTTTGGTTTCTGACCTGACTGCATTCTTTTGAACAGTTCGGAACATGGCAGGTCATGTTTTTGGACATGCCCCAAGGAGATTATTAATTCCACTTCACTGAAGGTCCGATTGAGGCAAGGTCCAGTCTAGAATCCCAACTTCACAACTGGTTTTGTGCTGCAAATGCATAAAATAAACACTATCTCTTTGCGTCTGGTGCCAAAGTGCCAGGTAGCCAATTTTGCTAAATTTTAGCCCGAATACAACACTGCAGAAAATGGAGTGTATTTTTAGAAAGAAAAGGACTTCTTTCAGGACCAATTGTGCACTGAATGATTTACAGCCTGTCTTGTTTCTGCTTAAATATGTTACTACAATACAGCCTGATTAATCCATTTAGCCTTCTGGTTCGGTGTGGTGGGATATTAATTGACACATATTAATTTAGGTATAAAGCGTGCAAGCAAAAGTGCTGGGGACAGGCGGCTGAAGGTTGGTACTGTAAACTCTTAACTTTCCCCCTGGGATATATTCCAGAAAGAGCCGCCCGCGAGTTCTCAGAACTATGAGTTCTACTTCTGCACAGTAAGGTTGGTGCCGATTAGTGCTCATTTGTTGCCATGGAAGCAGGAGGCACGTGACGTTATAAACCGAGCAACTGGCTTGTTACAACTTTGTGTGGGACTGAAAGGTTTTGCAGTGGAACAGGGGAAATTCAAGCAATTCAGGCATCTGACTTGGATCAATACCGGTACTCAGCCCGACGAGTGCACCAGGAAGATAGACACAAAAAGCTGGAGTAACTCAGCTGGTCAGGCAGCATCTCTGGAGAAAAGGGATAGGTGATGTTTCGGGTCAAGACCTTTCTTCAGACTGAGAGTCAGGGGAAAGGGAAAGGAGAGATATAGACGGTGATGTCGAGAGATATAAAACAAATGAAAGATATGCAAAAAAGGACAGGATGTTGAACAACACTGAGACGTTAAAGGCGGACCTTGATCCACAAAAGGTGAACATAGAACCACAGGAACAGGTCCTTTGGCCCACCATGTCCAGACCAACCATGATGCCAAACCAAACCAATCCCATCTGCCTTCACATGGCTCGAATCCCTCTATTCCCACCCGCTCATGACCCTGTCTAAAGGACTGGTATGCGCCACTATTGTATAGGCTTCTACCACCACCCACCACTCAGTGTAAAAACAATGTGCCTCATACATCTCATAGAGACAAAGAGTGATACAGCATGGCAATAGGCCCTTCGGACCAACTTGTCCATGCTGACTAATATGTCCCATCTACGCCAGCCTCACTTACCCGTGTTTGTGCCATATCCCTCTAAACCTTTCCTATCCATATACCAATCTAAATGTCTTTTAAAAGTTGTTATTGTACAGGTGAACCGCCGATTTTCTGGCATCCTTGGTTCCAGAGCCTTTCTGTATTATCCGTTTTTCTGGGCCAACAGAGGTCACGGCCTCTGAGAAGAGTTGAACTATACCAAAACAGTCCGCCTCGACTTCCGAGGGGCTGAGATTCCAGACCGTAAATTCGGCCTCAGAAGTTGGCTCTGAGAATGGATCTGTCGGTTCCAACCGGGATGGAGTTCCAGATCGCCGGCCACAGAGGGAAATTTGGACCCTCCGATCGGCCACGGATATCCCGATGAGGTAGAGATCAGCCGCCTCACCCGACCTAGCTGCCACATTTTCGGGGCACTCTCGTAATATTGTCCAGATTAAAGTACCGCTGTTTGCCAGAAAATTGGTGGTGGACCTCCAATGCCGTCTAGTATTCGACCTCTCCACAAAGACCAAACAAGAGTCTGCGTTGCCTTAATTTATCTACAATGGAGATTTGAGTGTTGTTTAAAACTTAATGTGTCCATGGAGAGCCTGCAACGCACTGGAGATCGCGAGGATCGGGCGCTACTGGAGGCCCTGCAGAGGGCGGACAAGCGCATGGATCGAACAAGTCCCACAGTGGCACGGCGCTGTGATGGACATCAACGGCATCATACAGCCAGGCCGATCCCCGTAACACCGACCCAATCCTGACGCCAGGAAAACAAACCATTTAGGCCAAGATTCGACTGCTTTATGAGCTTGAAACCTAAACCGTAAAGTTGGTAGTGGAATTATGGCGACTCTGTATACTGCCTCGGTGAAGTCTACTATTCTTACACATCACTCGTTGAACTTTTGTACTTAGTTATGATTGTGTACAGAATGGTTTTAGTTAATTGCATGCAAAACAAAGAATTTCACTATCTAGGTACATGCGACAATGAAGTACCATTGGACCCTTGGGAAAAATCGTATCAACTCTAACAATCCCACTCAAAAATCCCCACTGGAAAGGTCCCCCAGTTCAAAGTGGACTACAATGTCTCCTAGCACTTGAGTGAGCTGTTGTGATGTTCACTGCAATTAGTGAATATTCTGCTTGTAGGGGAAGGGGCTTAAGAGCATGTAATCCCCTGGTAAAGTATAAGAAAGCTCAGCTACGGTATTATGGGCACTATCTGGTGTGCCCATACAACCACATTGGGAGCTAGGTTAGTGTAGTTTGGAGACAGGCCCTTCGGCCCACAGAATCAGTGCTGACCAACGATCCCTAGTACACTAGTTCTATCCTACACACTAGGGATAATTTACAGAAGCCAATTAACCTACAAGCCGGCACATCTTTGTAATATGAGTGGAAACCCACGCAGTCACAGGGAGAACACACAAATTCTGTACAGGCAGTTCTCTTAGTCAGGATTGAACCAGGTCCCTGGCGCTGTGAGGCAATAATTCTACTTGTTGCCTCAGAGGAGAGGGAGGGAGAGGTCAGAGAGGGAGTGGGGGAGTGGAGGAGGAGAGGGGAAGGGGAGGTGACGAGGCCTGTCGTGGGCTTAGCCCCGGGGCTGTAGCCGGGCCCAGGCTTTGAGCGCTGGGGAGTGCACACAGATATGGACTGGGCCCTGAGTGCAGCTCCAGGCGGCTTGCCCCCCCCCCCCCCCCGACAGCACCCGCTGCAACTCCAACTTAATCGCCGACGTGGTAGAGCAAACAAAGTGGTTTACATATAAATCCTGGGGAGGTGAGGCAGGAAACTGGGGGGATTGAGGAAGAGGAGGGGTCAAGGAGGGATAGGGAAGGGAAAGTGGGGGAGGTGGGAAGGGAGAGTGGGGGAGGATGGGGGATAGAGGGAGAGGAGAGGGGGAGTGGGGTAGGTAGGGAGTAGGGATAGAGGGGGGAGGAGGGCAGTGGGGGAGGTGAGGAGGAGAGAGTGGGGGGTGGGATAGGGGGGGGGAGGTGAGGAGTGGGAGAGGAAGGGATAGAGGAAGAGGAGTGGGGTAGGGAGGAGAGAGGGGTTATGGAGCGAGCGCCTGAGGGTAGGGGAAAGGAGAGGGAGAGAGAGAGAGGTGAGGGAGGGGAGGGGGAGAGGGAGGGGAGGGTAAAGAAGAGGGAGGGTGAAGAGGAGGAGGAGGGAGTGCTGCTGGGGATGAGGGGGAATGGAGGAGGATAGGGGTAGGAAGAGGCATGGCGAGGTAATGGAAGGGGGGGAAGAGGGAGCAGGGGAGGGAACAGGTGAGGGGAGGAAGCAGAGGAGGGTTTGTGGAGGGTAGGGAGGGAGGATAATGGAGGAGGGGAATAGGGGGCTTAATAGGGAGAGTGAGATGTGTTTACATTGATCTTATATTTTTACAGGCTATTATTGCCATTTTGAACTTTAAAAACATCGCAGTCGCGCTCCCACTTGCCGTCTGCGCCTGCACAGTTGGGGGAGGGTTGCCGTGACTCATGTCACAACGGGGATCTCTGGCGTCACAACGGGAACCCGTCAGCCGTGCCTGCGCAGTTGGGGGCTATGGGTGAGTGGTGGAATATTGCGTTGGGGGAACAGGGCCCAACGGGTCCCACTTGGTCTAGTGCATAGTTAAACACCACTTCACTGCACTCACTTCGCCTTCCAGAACGTAGAAAGCAGCTCAGGAAATCAAAATCAAAATACCAATAACTTACGAGTGTTTGTTATAAGGCAGACAGGCAAAAAGAAGAATTCAACAGCAACAAATGTGTTTGCAAGCTTTACAAGTTGCTCCATGGAAACATTAGACAAAAGTTGTACAGAAAGTTGTACAAGCAACCGAACAGTTGAATAAAAGGGCGTTTTAAGGTAGAGGCAGAGGGGAGAGAAGGTCTACGGGTGGTATTGTCAGATTTGTAGAATTGAAGATTTCTCCAAAGATTATGGGGTGAGAGGTCAGGCACATTCTTGGCTAGTCTATGGAGGCATCTGAAAACAAGAAAGGGAATCTGAAATGTCAAGCTTCTCTGTGCCAGGATTCAAAGCAGAACGCCAAGAGCCAAGGGATGGGATGGACCATGTTATAATATAGAGAGCAGAGACTTAGATAAATACAAATCTCCGAAGCAGGGTAAGCAACATGACAAGGAGAAGATGGCTGTTATGGATTTTCGCTGCTGCTAGCTGCCATGTGTTTGAGTAGAAGGAAGCAGGTTCCTATCTGGGATATTCAGTTTTTTAATGTTAGAAAAATGCAGTCTTTATTTCCACACTGGAGATTATTTTCATCGTCACAGACCTATTAAAATAACCTCCAAGCTTCACACATGTTTGCGTATTAGCTCATGGGTAAAGGTTTCAGGTCGAACCACAGGCCAGGACTTTTGTTGCAAAGTGGGAAAATGTCGCAAAAGTGATGAGGTTAAAAAAGCATAAAAGGCGGTAGAACAATTTTCGTATGTGGTGGGGAAGCCGAGAACTAAGGGGACGAAGAAGGGACCAACATTACTTAAAGAGTACTTTACAAAATGCTTTTTGTAACTTTGTTGGCACCTTTGTGGTGACTCTTGGTGTACTTTGTATGCAAAAGCAAAGAATTTCCCTCTACCTAGATACAACTATCATCATCATTATCATCATGCATTATCCTTGATCCCCACCAGAAGGGCGCCGCGGCGGAGATGGGCATCACCCTGCTGGCAGCCCTGCGGTCTGCGGTTTTTTCATCTTTTTTGTTATTTTAGTGTTTGGGAAAAGATTTGATTTAATGTACTTCACCTTGTCCTTTTACCATATGATGCCCGGGGGGGGGGGGGGGGGGGGGGGGGCCAAATTGTGGGGGGATGCTGTGGTGGATGTTTTTTCATTTTATTGTGTTTTTGTGTGTGGTTCTTTTCATTGTATCGCTGCCTTCACTTGGAGATGTGATCACCGTATTTTTGTATTGATCACATTCTCCGTGCTCTGCGGCCTACCATCGCTGGAGCTGGTAGCTGCCTCGGACTATCATGAGCCCCACCTCGGACTATCATGAGCCCCACCGTGGGGCGCGGACTTAACATCGGAGCGGATCCCTTGCCTGGGATCGCTCCCACCGCATCGCGGACTTACCAACAAGGGCTCGCAGTCTCAGGAGAGGCTAGTCGGGAGCTCCAACGCCGCAGAAGGTTCAACCAGCCCCGAGGCAAGGTTTGATCGCCCGGCGCGGGGGAGCTGACATCCCCCCGATGCGGGAGCTGAACGCCTCGACGAGGAGGGCCCGAACGCCACCGGCTACGGGAGTCAAGATCATACTGTCAATGGGGGCTCGAGGCCCCCGACCAAGGAAGAACGCAAGTGAAGGACTTGAACTTTATTTCGCCTTCCATCACAGTGAGGAATGTGTTGGAGTCACTGTGGTGGATGTTCATGTTAAAATATGTTTTTGAGTCCGTTGATTTTTAATTGTAAGACTGACCTGGCCAGTGAAATTCCTCGTATGTTGCAAAACATACGGCAAATAAAATCTGATTCTGATTTAAAAAAACAAGTACAACGTACATGTATCAATCTTGACTTGCAATTTTTATGCACAAGCTTTCAATGCTCGATGCAGGTAACTGAGAGATGCCAGAATGGTCATGACCCCAATAGGTGCTCTGGGATTAATATATAAATCATGAGGATTGAAGTTGCCTTTGGCAGTCGTGAGTTGGCAGCATATTTTACATGTCACCTGGTTTTCTTTCCCATTAGAGGAGACCAAAAACAGGCCAAGTATTCAAAATGGCCACAGATCAAGAAAATGTGTTCTCCTTTCTGTGTGATGAACATTGCCAAGCCATCCCAAAAATGACTAATGTGTACAGTTCAACCACGAGCTTAATAGATCTGTGGTGACTTGAGAAGAATAGGAGAGTCTGTAAGAATTGTCAGATTAAAATGTCACAACAGAGCTTTTCATGTTGTCTCATGTCCCAAGAACATTAGGTCAAGGAACTAGAGCGACATAATTAGCAGTTCCAATGCCAGAAATTGAAAGGCACCGTTAAGTTCAAATACTTTATTTGTGCCAGTTTGTGTAAAATTGAAGAGTGCGCATGCCTAATGTGTTTTAGTTTAAAATTTAGAGAAACAGCGCAGAAACAGGCCATTCGCCGCCGCCCATCCCACCCCCCACCCCCTCACCACCAAGTCGACGCCGACCAGCGATCCCCGCACATTAACACTGTCCTACACACAATAGGGAAAATTTATAATTTTACCAAGCCAATCAACCTCCAAACCTGTACGTCTTTGGATTGGGAGGAAACCGGAGCTCTCGGGGAATAATCTCGCAGGTCGCGGGGAGAACATACAAACTATGTACAAACAAGCACCCGTAGTCAGGATCGAATATGGGTGTCTGGCGTTGTAAGGCAGCAACTCTACTGCTGTGCCACTGAAAGAACTAAAATAAATCTTATTGCATAATGTTGCCTGGAGTTTGGTAAGCTTTTATGCATGTGATTGGATCAGCATGCACGTGCTTTTCTGAGAAATGTACAAAAGTGCCAGATAAACACCAGTTTTTTATTGTTATTATCTCAAGTGTTTTTAGGTATTAATCAGCAGTCTTCAGGGCACACAGGAACAAGGTCACCTCGAAACGTCTCCAGAAAGACGAAGTTAGGCTGACAGATTTCTTATTGATCAAAGCCACAGTTTCTGATTCTTGTAGATTTATCCAATGGCTTAATTCAGCTTTAAGAGACATTCAATGATTTAAATGGTCCTGTATCCTAAAATCTATCCCCATTAATCATCCACTGTCACCTACCCAAAGCTTATCAGTGTGCTAACAGCTTATTTATAAATGTTGATCAGATATCATAACAGGTTATCTCCATGCTCGCTGGAAAATGGGAACCAAAATGCCTTCTGAAGGCTGTACAGATGGAAAGAAGACGCCAGTGACATTTTTAACCACTGATTTACCAAGGTGCTTCAGTCAGCCTCCACAAAGGCTGGCAATGCAGTTTTAATGTGGAGACAAAGAACTACAGATGCTGGTTTATGCCAAGGATAGACACAAAGACTCAGCAGGCCAGGCAGCATTTCCAGAGAAAAAGGATAGGTGACATTTTGGGTTGGATTATTGCCCATTTAGATCTTCTCCAGAGATTTGCTATTGTCAATAGGCCCAGCTAGTCAGGTAAGTGAGTTGCAAACATAGAGCAATAAGATCTATTTGCTAAAGTGGCTGATTTTCTCTGGACCATGAATTAAATGAGAAGTTCTTACATCAATATACACATGTCCAAGGTCATCCCACTGAAATACTTTTTTTGAAGTGTTTCAACACTTTTTTTGAACAGCTGAAGGTTGACCTCATTATTGTCATGTCACTAATTGCGGGAGCTTGTTGTGTATACTGCAGCCACACTTCTTTTGTTTCTGTATGCTTCAAAATTGTTTCATCTGCTGCCGGCCATTTGCTGCAACCCCAATTCTTCTCAAACTTGTTGGGGGCTGCAATTAGCTTTAATGCACCCAGAATTAAGCAACGTGGAAATTGACCAAAACTCCCTCCCACCAATTGTTACATATTCAATCTCCATTCTTAGAGTGAATATGGGCAGGTCAGCTGAAAGCATCAGCAGACAGTCTTGATGTGTTACCACCATAAATGTCACAAGAACTAGATAAACATCAAAGATGCAGGTAAGTGTTGCAGACGGGGCAATTCCCAGAGAAAAGCATCATCAGCAAACACTTGAAATGTTCGATCAGCAGAGAAACAAACAAATAAATATATCGTTGAAGATAAGAAAACAACTACGCCATGCATTTGTAAACTCCACTCTTTGTTAAAATGCCAATACCCATACTCTTCAACATTGAGATACACAAAGACTTTTGTTGCTTACAGTGTTCACGGCTTCACATTGGCACAAATTGTTCAACAATTAACAGGACATTTTCATAAATTTCTGCCTTTCACGAGACAAAAGCAACAAATGGATTTGACAAGTTTTCTCCGTGGAGTCTTTACACAGTCATTTGTTTTGCTCTGTTTTCAGAAGACAGTTGTTCCTTCTGGGGCAACCTGTGCTTCTACTGATAAACACGGCTCTCTCCTATCAACACTAGAATGGTGCGCTTTTAGAAAATATGGGGCTAATTGAGCCGACTCTGCTGGGCATGCATATCGTGGACCCACCTGTAAGAGTTTCCACCGTGTGTTCAGATCCTCCAGCTGGTTTAAGCTGTATGGGGAGAGTTGGATATCAGGTGGCGTGAGCTGGGAAGCGAGATCATTCATGTGGGTCACATTCTCCTTCATGGGAGCGATTTCTGCTCTGAATGCCTGGATTAAAAAAAAAACATTTCCATTACAACGGCATTCTACAAATAAACGGCAATTACAATGCTATCACTGAAATGCCAATGTAGAAATCCAAGCTACAGGCGAATATTTTGAAACCTAGTTAGGTTCTACATATTTTGCTTGGGAAGCTTGCAGCCCAGTGGTATGAATATTGATTTCTCTCACTTCAGGCAGAGGTAGCCCCGGCATTCCCCATCTCTCTATCCCTCCCCCACCGAAGTCACACTACAAACAGCAAACAATGGCCTGTTTCCTTTATCATCGTTACTTTTTTGCATATCTTTCATTCATTGTTCTTTATCTCTCCACATCACCGTTTATATCTCTCGTTTCCCTTATCCCTAACCAGTCCGATGGGGTCTCGACCCGAAACGTCACCCATTCCTTCTCTCCAGAGATGCTGCTTGTCCTGCTGAATAACTCCAGCTTTTTGTACCAAGGGAGATGCAGAATCAGCAAAGTTTAGATTCTAGAGATAAACCGTGGAAACAAGCACTTCAGCCCACCGAGTCCTTCCCGACCAGCGATCACCTCACACTGGTAACAGTTTACAGAAACCAATTAATCTACAAACCTGTATGTCTTTGGAGGAAGAAACATCTTTCAGTGGAAACTGGAGCATCTGGAGAGAAACCATGCGGTCGCAGAGAAAACGTACAAACTCCGTACAGACAACATTTTGGGTCTCATCAGTTAATGGTTCCCTTTTGCTGATATTGTGTGTTAACCACCTGTCTCCACTAATGTGACAACATTGTCCAGGCTTACTTAATAGAACATGATAAACAGTCCATACCCATAACAGACTGTCATTCACTTTGAACAGAGCAGAGCAGCATGCCTTGAACAACATTCTGTTGCAATTTGACTTGATTTTTATTATAATCTTCATCAAACAAGATTTTCCAAACCCTTGCGCTGCTCTTGCAATTCCTGTAGTGCAACTCTTGCACTGAACCTTATTCCCTTTATCCTGTATCTGTACGCTGTGGATGGTTAGATTGTAATCAAGTCTTTCCACTAACTGGTTAGCATGCAAAAATAGTTTTTCACTGTACATATGACAATAAACAAAACTAAAACAAATCTTTCTGCTGGTGTTTTCAACAGTTACTATAGGTTGAATGAAGCTGCTTGTATAATTAAGAAAGGTCTTGGATTTCATTAACACTTTTCATGCCCTTTGATAACATCCAGGACTTAACAATCAATTAGATACTTTTGGGGTGTGATCACTGTGAAATGGCATGTGTAAGGAATTTAAATTTGCCCACTTTTGGAGTGGTGGAAGAGACAGCCATGTATGCAAGTTTTAGCCCTTACATGTGGAATGATTATTGGTAGGGTGGCCTGTGCCTTAGCTGGGACCCCCTTGCACTTCCAGTTGTACAAAGATTTCAAATAGCAACAGGAGAGAGAAAGCCACCCATGGTATTCAAACAATGTAAATATGCTGCATCCATTAAGTGCTGGAGATGCAGCAGAACATGAGTGAACAAGCTTACACAAACCGTAATGTGATGTTGACCAAATAAATCTGAAGAAGGGTTTCGACCTGAAACGTTGCCTATTTCCTTCGCTCCATAGATGCTGCCTCACCCGCCGAGTTTCTCCATCATTTTTGTCAACCTTACATTTTTCAGATGCTGGTTGACGTATAAATATTGGACAGTGGGATGTCATGCATGGACCTACAAAGGCGATGGGGAGTCAGGACCTTTCCTCGGAATTCCTCCAGTCTGAAGAAGGGTCCCAACCCGAAAAGTCACCTATCCATGTACTTCAGAGATGCTGCTTGACCTGCTGAATTACTCCAGCATTTTGTGTTCTTTTCATGCAAAACAGCATCTGCAGTTCCTTCTTTCTACAATGGAGATGGGAGTTGCTTTAAGATCTGGTCCTGAAGAAAGTAACCTCCAACAGTGGAACACACCCTCAACACCACTGGGTTTCTGTGTCCTGTGCCTGAGGTGTGTGTTTGAAAAACTGATATGCACCCTAAATCTGTCACTCCCTATTAACACGGGGCAACTCTCTCAGTTTGTTTTCTAACTTGTGATATAGTGTCCAATCTCAATGAGACTCCGATCTCAACTCCAATCTGATTTCCTATCTCATTGGACCAATTAAAAAATAAAGAGCCATTGAACCACTGAGATAGGAAAATAAATGCGTTCTCTAAGTTTTACACATCGACCACTTCACAAAAAAGCTACATTAAACATTCTTCATCGAGAAGTCTTTAGCCTCACAGATCCATCTTGCACAGCGCCGAGGGCGGCAGCAGACCAGTGAAGGCTGGCACCAGGATAGGGACAGAGTGGAATCTGGAGATTTGACTGTCACAGGTGAAGCAATATGGAGCAGTGTAATGCAGCAGAAAGAATCGTGGTACAAAGATGCAGAGAGTCCTTCAACAGAGGGCTCCATTGCCCCACACCTTCCCAGCCAACTCCATCGAGGGCTTTTCCCTGTTTCCCATCCTCAGTCTCCCTCTTGTTTCCTTTCTTCCAACCAATGATTTACCTTTTCCATGATCTTTCTTTTTCATCCGCCATTCAATGTGATCATGGCTGATCACCCCTAATCAGTACCCCGTTCCTGCCTTCTCCCCATATCCCCTGACTCTGCTATTTTTAAGAGCCCTATCTAGCTCTCTTGAAAGTATCCAGAGAACCTGCCTCCACCGCCCTCAGAGGCAGAGAATTCCACAGACTCACCACTCTCTGTGAGAAAAAGTGTTTCCTCGTCTCTGTTCTAAATGGCTTACTCCTTATTCTTAAACTGTGGCGCCTGGTTCTGGACCCCCAACATCGGGAACATGTTTCCTGCCTCTAGCGTGTCGAAACCCTTAACAATCTTATAAGTCTCAATGAGTTCCCCTCTCATCCTTCTAAACTCCAGAGTGTACAAGTCCAGCTGCTCCATTCTCACAGCATATGACAGTCCCGCCATCCCGGGAATTAACCTTGTAAACCTACACTGCACTCCCTCAATAGCAAGAATGTCCTTCCTCAAATTGGGGGACCAAAACTGCACACATTATTCCAGGTGTGGTCTCACTAGGGCTCTGTACAACTGCAGAAGGACCTCTTTGCTCCGATATTCGATTCCTCTTGTTATAAAGGCCAACATGCCATTCGTTTTCTTCACTACCTGCTGTACCTGCATGCTTACGTTCATAGACTGATGTACAAGGACCCCCAGATCCCGTTGTACTTCCCCTTTTCCCAACTTGACGCCATTTAGATAGTCCCTACACCTCCACTTTAATTTCCATCCAGGGACCCCATCAGCTCTTCCAGGTGAGACGAAGGTTCATGTATGTGTCTGCCAACCTCACCTACTTCATTCACTGCTCCAAATGTGGCCTCTTCTACATCAGTCAGACCAAGCGTAGTCTAGGTGATCATTACGCAGAACCCTTGTGCCCAGCCAAGGCCTACGAGAGGTCCAGTTGCTCATCATTTTAATTTCCCTTCCCATTCCCATTCCAACCGTTCTGCCCTTGGCCTCCTTCACTGCCAGAGCGAGGCTGCACCCAAACTGGAAGAATAGCACCTCATATTCTGCTTGGTTAGCTTACAGTTGCTTTAGATCATGTTTGTGAAACTCTCACTAACTCATAGAGTCATGGAGTGATACAGCGTGGAAACAGGCCCTTCTGCACAACTTGCCCTCACAGCCAACATGTCCCAGCTACATTAGTCCCACCTGCCCGTGTTTGGTCCATATCCCTCCAAACCTGTCCTATCCATATCCCTGTCTGTTTTTTAAACGTTGGGATAATCCCTGCCTCAACTACCTCTTCTGCCAGCTTGTTCCATACACCCACCACCCTTTGTGTGAAAAAGTTACCCCTCTGATTCCTATTAAATCTTTTCTCCTTCACCTTAAAAGTAATCTGATCCTCAATACACCTACTCTGGGCAAGAGACTCTGTCTCTTGCCCAGAGTAGATGTACCGATGCAGTCATCACCTACTCTGGGCAAGATAACTGATCTATTTCTCTCATGATTTTATCCACCCCATGTACAATACACCTCATACATATACACTACACAACTATTTAAATGTTTTGTAAGTTTTAAGTTAATGTGTGCTTTGAACTGTGCTGGTGTTTGTGGCTTTGTACCAGATTTCACACAGGGCATCGGAAGCCAATATCCGGGATCTCAGGGTAATCTGACATTTCAGTGACTGATTCCACTCACTGTTAGCACAGTCTGATTCAGTGGAACTCAACAGGGGCCCACAGCTAAATTAGGTTAGTGAACATTGCCTTTGTTCAGGCATAGATGATTTTGACATAAAAATGAAAAAAGGAAGATATGAACAGGGGCAGATGCCAAATAAAGACAATCTGGCAGGGAATGGTGTGAAAAGGTTTGAAATACAAACCACAAAACAAGGACAGCATGGAGGAATTGGGAGTAGAGGATAGAGTCTTTGCAGGAAGCAGGGTGTGAAGAAGTGTAGTCGAGACAGTTGTGGGATCAGTGGGTTTGTAATAGATGCAGACATTAGTCTATTTCCTGTGATGGAGACTGTGAGATCAAGAAAGGGGAGGGAGGTGTCTGAGATGTCCAAGTAAATTTGAGTGCAGGATAAAAATTGGTGGTGAAGTTGATGAAGTCCATGAGTTATGCATGGGTGCAGGAGGTAGCACCGATGCAGTCATCAATGTAACAGAGAAAGAGTTTGGGGATAGGGCCAGTGTACGCCTGGAACAGGGATTGTTCAACGTACCCTACAAAGAGGCAGGCATAGCTGGGGCCCATGCGAATGCCCATAGCTACGCCTTGGACTTGGAGGAAGTGGGAGGAGTCAAAGGAGAAGTTGTTGAGGATGAGGACCAGCTCCGCTTGGCAGAGTAGAGTTTTAGTAGGAAGGAAATTGGTCAAGGTAGAAGCGGGAGGCTTTAAAGCCTTCCTGGTGGGTGATGGAGATGAAGATAGAGAATGGCAGATGGGTGGACAAAGGCTAGAGATAAAAGGGTGATGAAAGTTGACCCTAAAGGGGACAAGGTGACAAAAGAGTGTTTATAAGGAGTGAAGATTGAAAGAGCAGTGTAAAGCCAGTGGGAGGGGTATAGTATAGGTGGAGTGGAAGGGGGCGGGGATGGAAAGGGGAGTGGGATAGTGGGAGAATGATGGTGTGCATCAGGGTCAGGAAAGAGAGAGGGAGTGGGGATAGGGGAACGAGCTGCGGTGCTAACTGCTGTTTTAGGTATCCACCAAGTCCAACGTCCTTCCCGCAAGGAGAAGGGGAGAAAATTGGGCAACCACAAATTTATAAACTGCTAATACTGTAATGAACAATTGCATCTTCATTTCCTTCAGGTCAGAATTATTTTTTGACTTATATTTGCAGAACTGATTTTATACCATCGACTCTGAGAGACATTTCACGGTAAGGGGTTGGATTTCAAAGCTTATAATATGGAAATATTTGAATGCATTGTAAATTTGATTCTGTAAACACATAGGGAGTAATTTTCACCTTCACTGCCTTGGCATTGGTCTGACAAAGCAGATTGGCCATCACAAGGGCATGTAATAAACAAGATCATTGCGAAAAGAAAACCTAATTCTTACATTGAAAATGCATGGTTTTAGGATTCCGGTTTATTTGTTCATTTACAGGTCTTTTTCTAGCAATTTCCAAAAGAACATTTGCAAGTAAACAAATGTAATATGATGCACTGCACTAAACCCACACCCCAGTTCCACATTTCTTATTTTATAAAGCTATTAAGTGCAAAAGAACCACTCAAAATTCCAGCAGTCCTATTCTAGGTGGGTATAGACTCCAGTAAACTTGGTTGGTCTCTGTAAATTATTATTCTGATTAAATCTGATGTACCAGTGGTGCATGTCAACTCATATTACAACTCACTTTAAAATTGAATTTAAATGTGATATTTTAACCTGTTCAAGGTCATTCCCTTTTTACACACAGGGATACAGTTTCATGATGAACATATTAAAAAAAATTAACAATAGCAATCTGCAAACCCATGACAAGGATTTATACTGATCAATTCTGTATCTTAAATTACGGGTTTCACGGCATATAAAGACCATAACCTCCCCTTGGCATTAAAACCTCCTGTTTTACACAAGAGTCATTAAACAAGTTTGTGTAGTTAAGGGGCTGTCCCACTGCGGTGACCTAATCCGCGAGTTCTGGCGAGTTTGCCCTCGACTCATACTCGCAGCATGGTCGACACGAGGTCCTAGGAGGTCTTTGTAACTCTCCTTCATTCTCGAGAGTAGTCCCCGCGTACTCAAGGCCTCAGCTAAGTCGCGGGGTATTTTTCAACATGCTGAAAAATGCCCGCATGTAAAAAAAGGTCGCCATGGAAAAAATCGATACTTTTTTTACTCGTAGGAAGTAGGTCACAGTAGGTCGGCATGTTATTCGTAGGTAATCGAGGGCAGCAGTCGAAGGTAATCTAAGGTAATCGAAGCTAGTCTTTAACATGGTCGAAGGAGGTCGAAGGAGGTCTTCAGCGTGACACTTTTTCAAATTCTCCTAAACTCTTCTAAACTCTTCAATTAGGTCGACGCAGTGGGACAGCCCCTTTAAGCGCGGTTAAGACACACCTCACGCTATCAAATTCAACCATGTAAATGTCTCCACCTCAACCACACAGCATGATAAAAAGGTGGGAGTGCTGTGATGAGGATGCAATTAGATACGACAGATTAAGTAAATGGATGCAAATTTGGCAACTCCAAGAAGAAAAGGAGTGTGGGAAAGTCGGAGTTTATTCACTTCAGGGTCAGAATCTAAAAGGGAGACTATTATCTAAATGGAGCAAGATGCAGACGTGTGAAGTACAGAGGGATTCAGGTGTTGTGTGCAGGAAGGACCTGCAGATGCTGGTTTAAACTGAAGATACACACAAAAAGTTGGAGTAACTCAGCGGGACAGGCAGCATCTCTGGAGAGAAGGAATGGGTGACGTTTCGGGTCGAGACCCTTCTTCATACCTCTCTGGAGATGGTCTCGACCTGAAACGTCACCCATTCATTCTCTCCAGAGACGCTGCCTGTCCCGCTGAGTTACTCCAGCTTTTTGTGTCTAACTTGGGATTCAGGTGTACTTGTGTACAAATCAAAAAAGTAAGCTAGCTGGTGCAGCAAGTGGTTAGGATGGTTAAAGGCAAATTGCCCTTTAATATGAGAGGGTTGCAGCTTAGAGAAGGGAAGGGATGTTATAATTGTATGCGGTACCAGAGAAACCATGTCTGTTGTACTATGCTCAGTTTTGGTTCTTTTATTTACGGAACAATATACTGAGATTGGAGGCAGTCTAAAAGACTTCCAGTAGACAAATTTATAGGATGAGTGTGTGTTTTATCACAAAAAGCACCTGAAGAAATTAGCTTGAAATTGTTTAGAATAAAGGTATATTGTAAACACAAACCTTCCTAGGAGGTTTGACGGGGTGGATGTTGAGTTCTTGCAATTATGGGAGTGTCTCAAATGAGGGGACATAGTTACAAGAGTAGGGGTCAATCATGTGGACAGTAGGTGCGTCCAAACTCCTTGCAAAAAAGTGGCAATTCTCTGTAATCCTCTATTCCAGAGGTGTGTAGAAACAATATCATTGTTGCTGTTTGAAGGGGAAGTAGATAAACTTTGGAAAGGTTAGGGAACTGAGGGTTATGGGGAACAGGTACCATAGACGGTACCCATGGCAGAGTAGGTTCATGGTGAAGTCAAGTCACGTTTATTTGTCACATACACATACAAGATATGCATTGAAATGAAAGGTGGAGCAGGCTTGATGGGCAGTATTCCTGCTCATACACGCTCATGTTCTAAACTTTTTTTGTTTGGTTCTAATGAGATATTGGTGCTGCAGGTTTTCGTTGACCGGTTAGCACGCAACAGAAGCTTTTCAAAGCACCTTGGTACACGTGACAATAAACTAAACTGAACCGAACCGGGTCCTACATATCCAGTAGCAACTACATTGTGGATATGTTGAACACGTGGACACGGAGTCCAGAAGAAGGTTGGAACAGAACTGGTATGGAGAGGTTTCATGAATTGACAGTAAGGTGGAAGATGGAATATAAGTTAGGTCATGGGATTATTCATTTGGCAAGGAATACAATACAAAGTGCTCATGTAGTTAAGTGCTCATGGAGAAAGAACCAATATTCATCAAAATAAATATTTTAGTGAGTTGATTCACAGAACCAATGTTTGTTTTTTACGTTCACAGACGGTAAGTACACCACTACCTTATTTTGCACTCACTCAGCATGCTCTATCGGGAACAAGACCACAGGGAGAATTAGGTCTAATTTGTGGACAGAGGTTCCTCTTAACTTGAATACTTCAATTCTGGATAGATAAATATGAATGTGAGATAAATTTCATACAGGAGATCATCATTTATTCTTTGTCATAAAATTGTGACTGAATATTTTATCTCTGGAAAGAGACAGACTTGATATTCACACAGAGAATGGTGAATCTCTGGAAATCTCTGCCACAGTGGGTAGTTGAGGCCAGTTCATTGGCTATATTTAAGAGGGAGTTAGATGTGGCCCTTGTGGCTAAGGGGATCAGGGGGTATGGAGAGAAGGCAGGTACGGGATTCTGAGTTGGATGATCAGCCATGATCCTCTTATCATTGAATGGCGGTGCAGGCTCGAAGGGCCGAATGGCCTACTCCTGCACCTAATTTCTATGTTTCTATGTTTCTATACTTGACTGAAAAATGGGCAGCTCCAAATGATCTATTATACTGTCAGTGCTCCAGTCAAGCACATTATATGCTCATGAGCAAGAACTTTGGCTTGCTTCCATAATGTACTTAGAAATACTCAGCTAAATTAGGGTCTTTTGAGTAGCCAACTATTGTCTGAAACATCAAGTTTAATTTTATATTCTTTAACTAAACTTTTCTGCAGTTGAATACATTGGTGCTGATTACAGAATGTAGTTTAGTTTAGAGATATAATATGGAAACAGGCCCTCCAGCCCACCGAAGATGGGTGCAGAAAGCTGGAGTAACTCAGCGGGTCAGACAGCATCTCTGGAGAAAAGGAATAGGTGACATTTTGGGTCGAGACCCTCTCCAGCCTACTGAGTCCACACTAACGACCGATCACCCATTCAAACCACTTCTGTTATCCCACTCCCTGCACACAAGGGGGGATTTTACAATTAACCAATAAACTGGCACGTCTTTGGAACATGGAAGGTGGCCAGAGAACCGAGTGGAGACCCACATGTTCACAGGGAAAATGTGCAAATTCTACACACACAGCGCCTGAAGTCAGGATCGATCCTGGGTCTCTGGCGTTGTGAGCCAGCACCTCTGTTCCACCCATGAGTTGCTCTAAGATTGCTGCAACAGCTCATTCAAATGTCTAATTGGCACCAGAACTAGTACTTAGCAAGGATGTCCTTTTCTCACTTTAAATAAGGATATGGAACTGTCCTCAAAATAAAGTTCTATTCTACCGTATCGTATCATCAAAAAAGGTCATATTGTAACAAAATCATAAACCTCCCACCCATCTCCTGAAGATTTTAACTTAAAAGAAATTGAAGTCTGCATTACGATAACTTTTTTCAGAATAAACAATGCCTTGCTAAAAAGAGTTTTCCAAACTTGGTTTTATATTAATTGCCAATAATTTTGAAAACAAAGTTTATTTGTTTACATGCCTACTTAGCATTTTTTTTGTTTACAAACTCTGTTTGCAAAACATGGAATCATATTAGTCGCTTTATCATTTGTGTTCAAAATCAAGCAACAATCTAACTAATGAGGCAGTCTAATTTCCATTCTGTGAGATTCACCCTTCCTCTCTGACTAATTGCAGTGTGCCTTCTCATGGACTTGATAAATTGATTCTATTTCATTCATTGACTTACTTATTCTCCATTAAAATTGCTATTATGGTACCTGAATATCTGATGGCAACATTGCCTAAATGAGTCTTCTGAAAATCTTATTAACGACAAACACCTCAATGGCTTGATAGAGTAAAACAGTGCAAGCAGCATTAGTACTGCCAATTTTACATTGTTCTTACAGACGTTCAATCTAGCTGCTGACGGTAATGGTCTTGCTGCTAATGTCATTTGTTTCACAGACTATCATCTGCTCCCTAAATGTAATATGTTTACATTAAACAGCCGACAAATGGCGTGCAAAAAAAACTTTCAAGTTGCTGTCACAAGATACATTAAATGAAATAATATTTTGGAAGCTAATGAGCCCAAAAAAGTAATCTTGGGTAATGGTTCATTTCACGCTTGAATAATGATATATTTTAAGGGAATATTAATAATAGATTATGGAGGAAGAAGCAGTAGTTATTTTACAGTGGTCACTCTTGTAATTGGACAGCAGTGATCGGTATAACCATTTCACCCTCCAATGTCATACCCACTGGGACCCAAGAATCTGTTCTTGGGTCACAACTATTCGAGCATTGGGGAGGCATGGTGGCACAGCTGTAGTGCTGCTGCCTTAAAGCGCCAGAGACCCGGGTTCAATCCTGACTACAGGTGCCGTCTGTACGGAGTTTGTACGTTCTCGTGTGACTGCTTGGGTTTTCTCCGGGAGCTCCGGTTTCCTCGTACACTCCAAAGACGTACAGGTCATTGGCTTCAGTAAAATTGTCGCTCTGTGCGTCAGATAGAACGAGTGTACGGGCGATCGTTGGTTGGTGCAGACTCGGAGGGCCGAAGGGCCTGCTTCCACGCCGTATCTCTGAACTAAACTAACCCGAAAATGACGTGTTTAAGAAGGAACTGCAGATGTTGGAAAATTGAAGGTACACACAAATGCTGGAGAAACTCAGCGGGTGCAGCAGCATCTATGGAGCGAAGGAAATAGGCAACGTTTCGGGCCGAAACGTTGCCTATTTCCTTCGCTCCATAGATGCTGCTGCACCTGCTGAGTTTCCCCAGCATTTTTGTGTAACCCGAAGATGACGTTTGTTTAAGGGGTCTGTCGAATGAATAGTTGGACAATAAAAGGACAATTAATGTGCCTGTAGTGGCTCTTTGCTGCTGCAACTAGTTGCTGGCATTCCTGAGTCCTGAGGAACCCAACCTGCAAGTGTTACATTTAAATTGGACTCCCAGTGCCCTGTACCAGCCTTGAACATTATGTTCAGGTGTCCTCACCCCAACAAGAGTGAATTGCAGACACACCATGTATGCAACCCACTGTTGCAATAAAGCAGCTGGTCCATGCTAAGAAACTATCTGTCACGCTGAATCATTCAACAATTTTTCATTCTCGTGCTGACGGCTTTCTGCCCATCTCCCAAAGGTCAAAATACACCCAAACATTTAATAGCAATAAAAGATTTAATAAGAACCTGAGGGGTAACTTTTTTACACAAAGGTGGTGATTGTATGAAAGGAGCTGCCAGATGTGGTAATTGATGTGGGGACTATTGCAACATTTAGGAACCATTTAGATAGGTACTTGGATAGGATAGTTTAGAGCGAAATGGGCCCATTCAGTCTGAAGAAGGGTCTTCACCTGAAATGTCACCCATTCCTTCTATCCAGAGATGCTGCCTGCCCCGCTGAGTTACTCCAGCATTTTGTGTCTATCTTGGGCCAAACATAGGCAGGTGGGGCTCGTGTAGTTGGGACATGTTGGGCAAAGGGCCTGTTTTCACACTGGATGACTATGACCCACTCCTCATGAATCTCCACCAGTTTTGAGGGCAAACCTTTGGAGTTATTGACAGCGAGCCCACAATCTTCTGCCGAGTGTCTCAGTAGACAAGGATCACTGCTGGAAGAGCAACTTTCAGGAAGTAGCCTTTGAAGTCAGATCTTGGAGATGAAAGTAGCTGCACCACTGTAGCTGCCCTGTGGTTCTCAGCAATCTGAGGAAGTGATGTTGTGGTGCCCACCAAGAATATTTTGATAGTTGTGAAGGGATGAAATAATTCCTTTCTCCACTATTCGCCGCACCAAACACCACATTTCACCCCAGTTGCTACATGCCAAATGTTCAATAAAAAGACTGTTATGGAAACGGAGTTTTGATGGCATCACAGACACTCTTTGATCTGACTGCTGTCTGACCTATGCCTGTTTTAGAATGGATTCAGTCAAGCATCGGTTTTGTGGCCTATGTGAGATTCAAATATAAATGAGTAATAAACTCAGCATATTCTTTCCAACCATCATTCACGCAGCATGCTATTTTGTTGCTATTTACCTTGACTTTTTCAATGTGATCCTGCAACGAGTCTATCAGCAGATCCCCCACAGGTTGCCATGTATCTTTGATAGCTTCGGCCTGTCTCAATTTGAGGTTCAATTCGTCCATTGAATCTTGCAATTCCAGCAGTTTCTTCAAGGCCTCGTCTATACGCTTTTGCCAGTCACCAGAGCGGGTGCTCAGCTTGTCCCATTCCACTTTCACCTCCTCCGCATACTTCCGCATGACTCTGGCAACATTTTGCACATTCTCTTCAGGTGATTTTTCTGCATAAAGAGGACACAGAGTTCTGTTAAGTTTAATTTTAGTACAGAGATGCAACATGGAAACAGGCCCTTCAGTCTACCTGCTCCTCGCCATCCAATGATTACCCATGCACCCTGGTTCTGTGTCATCCCAGTTTCGCAATGCCACACACCAGGGGCAATTTACAGAAGCCAATTCGCCTGCAAACCCGCACGTCTTTGGGAGGAAAGTGGTGCCTGAACATTCTGGATCCGTCTGTCAAGAGGGTCCATGTCAAATGCTTTACTGAAATTCATGTTGACAACATCCACTGCCCTCCTCTAGTTGATCATGTTTGCCACCTACTCAAAAAAAAACTCAATCAAGTTCAGAAAAGGCAAACCCATGATTAAGTGGAAAGTTGAAATAATAACCATAATCCCCACTTCTGAACTGCCAAGTTGACTGGAAATGGTACCTGCATGAACTTGGACCAGGAAAACAGATTTGACTGTGACGCTATGTATGGGTGCAAACAATCAGTAGCCATTGCCTGCATTTATAGTAACAGAGGTACCAGGAGGTGCTTCGTCTGTGTCCGTGGGAAAGCAAGTGGCACAAGATTGGTTTTTCGAACAGAATGTAGAGAAAAACTGACAACCAACGATCTCTCCATTCCTCCCCCTACCTACCCAGTTCTCTCACCAGTCTTCCAGTCTCCAACTACATTTTATCTCTGTTTGCTTGTTACCTTCTCCCAGCTAACAGTGATTTATTCTACATTTTCCTTGATTTCCATTCCCTTTGTCCTATTTTCACACCTTACACTTCCTTATCTATTGATCTCCCTCTCCCCTGACAACAGTCTGAAGAAGGGTCTCGACCCGAAACATCACCCATTCCTTCTCTCCAGAGATGCTGCCTGTCCCGCTGAGTTACTCCAGCGTTTTGTGTCTATCTTCAATTTTATTCACTCATTCCCACAAAATCCAAATCTCATTAATACTTTGAACTGCTGACGCTCAATCTAAGGAATATGGCCAAACACCACTGCACTGTAACAGCTTCTTTGTTTGCTATTCTGGGAACTGACCCAGCCAAAAGTTCTCTCAAAGTGCAAATTTTCTGAAATCATTCACAGTGACGACACCGGCGGATAAACCATCGCAAATACATTACCGAGCCTGACACCGTGACAAAGTTGACAAAATCCTTCTACGATGGGATGCAGCTGCACTAGCTAGCACGCTGAATTAGATGATTATATTTGTGTACGACTTGCATTCCCAGGACTGACTATTCCTCCAACTTAACAGAGTGGTCGTGGCACCTGGCTGTGTATTTATAGTGAGCAAAATAAAATTAAATGTATTCAAGGCATTTGAGCTTCTTTGTTTTGCTCCACATCAAAATGGTGCTGTTTCTCTGCCCCAGCTTTCATGGTTACCTCCAACCCCAATGGCTATTCTTTACACATGTTTTTTCTGATCTGCTGTAAGCACCATAATTCTGTATCAGCACCGCTTCACATCTGATGTTGACCAAACCAAAAAGGAGCAGCTGTTTTAGTGCGATGGTAAAACTCTGCCACCTGTTAACACTACATTAAGGCCAGTTTTATGACTTTGATTAATTGAAAGATACAACAAGGAGAGTCTATGCCGGCTCTCAGAGCAATCCTATTCCATCACTTATTTCTCTGGAACCCATTTTCCTCATATGCCCATTAACATTCACCTATGCTTTTACCATCTGCCTTCTCTGGAAGTTATTTACAACAGCCAATTAACCGAACAATCGTTGCTTCTTTGGAATGTGGGAGGAAACCAGAAGCACCTTAAGGATATCCTTGTGGTCACAAGCAGGACATGCAAGTTCCACACAGGCAGCACCAGTGGTCAGAATTGAACCCAGGTTGCTAGAGTTGGGCCTGCAATACTGCTACCATGAATGTCAAAAGCAATGAAAGCTCCTCTAAACAACTTCTGGATACAGACTCAAGTGTTACTTTAAAGAGCCTTTTTATCCTGCCTCTTTTAGGTCCAAAGTTTTCCACTGCATTGTTCTCCATTTGTAGAGTTTTACTCAAGGGCCTGTCCCATGTGGGCGTCATTTCGCGTCAATCAGGTGGCGTGCGAGGATTTTGAGAATCCCCAAATCCAGGGGCGCCACGCGCTGCCGTGCGCCACTGCCTACACCACCACATCTCACCACTCGCCGTGCGCGCATTACGCACACGCGTCGTGACGCACAAATGATGTCGCGTAAATGACGCGCAAATAACGCCCAAGTGGGACAGGCCCTTCATTCTCTCAATCTGCAATGTCTTTTGAACTTTTAAATGTTGCTATTCATTCTGTGTATAAGAGTCCCTTTTTTGGTATCACTATCAAACGTGGTTTACTGGGCATTCTCTGTTCCGACATCCAAATCATTTCTGGACATGCTCGTTATTCTCAGCATCAACACCAGTCCTCAGACAGCTCCACTAACACCCAGTCAGTCATTATCCCTACTGTTGGTTTCCTGGTGCACCATAATTTCTGCAGCAGTAAAAGTAAACTACTTTTCAACTGTAGCTAGTACGCTCTTGTGAGATAGAGGCTTTATCACATTTGCCTGAAAATCCATATACATCATTTCCAAAGACTTTTCCTCTAAAATTACCAGTTTCCTCTTCAGAAATGCAGATCCATGCCAGTTTTTCCCACTGTTCAGTTGCCCTGAACTGTGGATTCACAAAATCTCTCGGGCACAAATGTTACACTAACTAGTCACAAAGCCCTTAGTTTCTCTCCTTACTTTTCCTAAACATTGTTAAAAATAGCTTCAGACATTTCCAATGGCATTGAAATCTGTCACACATCTCACTAATTTCACTGAACATTAAAAAAAGTGAATCATTTTGATGGAATCAATTAATAGAAATATACTGATACTGATCTATGCAAGATCTTTCTTTCAAAAATGCCAGAGCAGGAAGTAAATCAAATTATTTAAACTGTATTTAGGTGCAGGAAACACTGAGCTTTATTAAAAGATCTGCAATAGAGTAAAATTGTCCTTAAACGATAATTACCAATTAATTCTAAGCAAACATATACAGGTAACATTGATCACATTCCCATTAACCAATCACTATAGGGTTTCTAAAATTACCTTTTGGTGTAGATAAATGACTTTCAGGTCCTCGAATTGACTGATCAGCCAAGAACAAATGGACTGTGTCCAATGCACTCATGATCACTGGCTCCTTTGCCTTCAGCTCCCGCTTGAAAGTCTGGGAGGAGGGAAGCACATTAGAGCTTCACTTCGACATTCAATTACAACAGGCAGTGAAACTACAAGGTCAACAAAAAAAGCCGAGAATTGCCACTGCAAATGTACCCCAATAATTTGATAAACCTTCTGCAAAATGTGCCCTTTGGAGGTAAACCTCTTCAATGCTACTGTCAAAAATATTCAACTGAGCAATATTCAACTGAGCAAGAAGTTCCCCCTTTCTTTCCATGGTAGCGGTAAACTGACCCTTTGATGCAGATCGATTTAAGTCTCACGTGATTCTCAACCTTCTCCCCCTGCTGCACAGGACATGATTGTTCATCTCAACTCCAAACAGTTTTCGCCTCCTTCCCCCCATCTTCTGCACAACATGCTACATCCAAAAGAAGCAAGCCGAACACCATGAGAAGGTATGGGCTACCCTGAGCCATTATCTATTCCCAACCAGAAAGTGCCTCTAATTTCATTGTAGACTGAGGTATTTTATTTAACTCCTTGTAGAAGGTGGATACCACAGGCATCATCTGGCTGTTTAACTCCTCTCCTCAACGTTGTTACCATTGAATGGCAGGTGAAACATAACAAGATGGCCGTCACTGCAGCATTCATTCAGTGCTGGTGACCAGGTTCAAATTTCAACCTCCTTAACACAAGATCCACCTTATTACCACCAGGATCAAGCTCAGATATGTGGAAGAAGGAACTGCAGATACTGGTTTAAACTGAAGATAGACACAAAAAGCTGGAGTAACTCAACCGGACAGGCAGTATCTCTGGAGAGAAAGAATGTGTGACGTTTCGGGTCGAGACCCTTCTTCAGTCTCCAGTATCCAGAAATGCTGTCTGTTCCGCTGAGTTGCTCCAGCATTTTGTGTCTATCAAGTTCAGATATGATGCCGTCTCTAGTCAGACGGCCTATTGACATTCACTGTCTATGCCAGTGTATGAAGAATGGTCACTTGAATTAAGCATCAGTAGTAGGTGATGCAGAACTATACCCTGGTGAGGTGGGCAAACTTCCGATTTGCAGTTATATTAATTCCCAACAATGATACAACCCTGTATTGACCTTGCCAATGTACGTTCATGCCCAACTTCTGAGCAGATTTTATTGTGCAGTATTGACTACAAAATAAGCTCATAGCTAGATGTCGTATCATTAATTAGGCTAATGGGACTTTGGCTCTTGTTTTCTGCCCTTGCGTCTCATTCTTGACTCTGAAGCTACGCTTCTCTTTTCATTATTATGTACAGCAGGTAATGCCCAGAGGGAACATTATTCAAACTATTCAATTCTTATTGCATAAGACACTGAGGTCCCAAACAGTTTGACAATATTAAGCACGAGGGAAACTAGATGTAGTCAAAAAGAATATGCATGGCAATATATAAAAGTTATTTTCCCTTTACAGTTTTTTCCAGTAGTTTAGTTTAGTTTAAATATACAGCGCGGAAACAGGCTCTTCCGCCCACTGAGTTCGCCCCGACCAGTGATCCCCACACACTAACACCATCCTACACACACTAGGGGCAATTTACACATTTTCCAAGCCAATTAGCCTACAAACCTGTACGTCTTTGGAGTGTGGGAGGAAACCGGAGCACCCGGAGAAAACTTACACAGGTATGGGGAGAATGGACAAGCTCCAACAGACAGGAACAAACCCGGGTCTCTGGCGCTGACAGGCAGCAAATCTACACTGTGCCGCCCCTTGTCTTTACTAAAATTGGATGTCATTTCCAAACAAACACCACAATGTGGTATGAGGCTATCTCATCTATGTAGATTTCCACCCTTTAATGTCAGTATAAGATCATACCTCCATTCTCTGGATTTAGGCTGCATTTATATGATAACAACATGATTACATGAGTTGAGGTAATCACTTGGGGTGGGGTAAAAACCACTTTATGTGCAGGCACAGTTGCAATGTGAATACATGCATGGCCAGCATTTTCTTACATTGTATTACCAGCAAAGATCAACAAAGAGCTCACAGTTTGCATTACGAAGCAGCAGCTTCCTATTTGAATTATTTTGGATTTCCACCCCTAACCCCATTCTTAAAAGTCTTAAACGAGAAGCAGAAAATACTATTGCTTTCACATGATTGCAAAAAGATTCCAAGAATGGAACCATGCAACCCAACAAAAATATGTATTCTATTTTAGTTTAATATGGTCTTCCCAGGGTTGCTCCAGAGGTTTCCAATGTTTAAACAGGATACAAATACTATATGCTTCTCATCATCTTGTGCAATTTCACATTCTTATTTGTAATACTGCAATAAATAATTTTGCATTAAGTTGGAAAACGACACACACTTGTTAGTGAACAAATAATGATCTATCCAACGCCATGCACAACACAGAGAACATAAAGGTGATAATTACTCACCAGCAGCAACCAGGATCTGCATGCATTCATGACATTTAGAATACACTTTCTGAGTTGGGTTTGAAGCAATAAAAATTGAGTTTCACTTACTCGGTGGACATCATTCTGTTGATGCACTGTGGGAACGTCACCACCAATAGGCATTTGTCGCCTCAGTTCGTCGTTCTTCAGATTCATCCATGTCAATAAGTCCTGGAGGGAAATCTGCAACCTCTTCCACTGCTCAGCATTAGTTTCCAGGCAGGCTCTGTGATGGAGGAACAAACACCTTGCCATTGTCTTCGCTAGCACAACAAAACAATTGATGGTATCGTGCAGTACGGCTGCACTTAATCATTGAAACCAATTGGGTGATTTTTAAATAGCTCACATGGGGTTTCTAATGTGTTTTCAATGCAATACATTGAAACAAAAGAACACCATTGAATCTCCCCCTTTCCCAGCTTTCTTCTCCCCGTTTACAATCAGTATGAAGAAGGGTCTCGACCCAAAACGTCAACTGCCCATAGTCTCCAGAGATGTTGCTTGACCTGCTGAGTTACTGCAACATTTTGTGTCCTTTTGTGTATTAGCCAGCATCTACTGTTCTTTGTTTCTACCATTGAATCTCTCCCACCACACAATTCAAACACTGGCCATGTATTTAGTATGGTCAATGGAAAATTTCCCTGGAAATTTTGTGACTAAATAGACAGTGCAATTAGAGAGTGTAGCAATCAGTTGATTATCTATTTTTATTATTTTTATAATTGACTATGCTAAATCAATTGAATATTATTTTTGGCATCTGATGAACAGTCTTTGTTTCCTTTACAAATAAAGCAATATAACATCGTTGTTAGAGCAGCACCGACAATGTTTGCTCATTGTTTGTGCCATCTGCAGTTGAATAGACAGCTTTACTCCAAGCCTTCACATTTACCTCAGCAGGTGGGTGAAGACTATGGATGTCACAACATGAAACTATACAGACTCACTTGATCCAAATTCTGATAATCAGTAAGCTGAAATACAACATTTTACATTAATAACCTTTGGTTGTAGAAAGGAGAAACGTATGAGTCATGCTTTTACCGCCTGATTGCTCGGCAATAATCCCGACACGTAATGTGCACGTGAGAGTGTTAAGGGCCTGTCCCACTTTCACAACCTAATTCACAACCTTTTTTTACTCAAACATTTTTCATCAGGCTAGAAAAACGCCCCGACCTACTTGATGCCACGAGTACTTACGACTAGCATCACGACCTACTTACGACCTACCGACGACCTCGTGACGACCATGCTGCGAGTATGAGTCAAGGGCAAACTCGGCAGAGGTCGTGAATTAGGTCGTGAAAGTGGGACAGGAGCTTTAGGAGGGGAACATGAGAGGTCATGGCTCTGATAATTCTCATGCATAAAATGGAAGATGTTGAAAAAATACATTTTATGCTGCCCTAAACTGAAAGGGCATTGACACGAAATGTTACCTCTATTTCTATCTCCATGGAGATTTGAACACCTGGCAAAAATTTAAATGACATTTCTATTCCTGTTTCAGGACATTCATCCCTTGCAATATTTGGCTTTTGTGAAGACTTTCATGGCTGAGTAGCCCTTAGAATTGTCCATGTAGCTTCTCATATGAAGAGATGATGATAATCCATTAAGTCAGAACACAATGTGTCACAGAGTCATCCAGCAAGGTAACAGGCCCTTTGTCCCAGGTTTCCCCTGGCGATCAATGTGCCCTCTGGCTCGTTCCACATACCCACCACCTTCTGTGTGAACATTTTCTCCTGAGGTTCCTATTAAATCTTTCCCCTCTCACCTTAAACCCATGTCCTCTCATTCTTGATTCTGCTACTTGGGTAAAAGACTGTACTTCTACCCTATCTATTCCCCTCGTGATCTTATATACCTCTGATCCACCTGCACTCCAAGGAATAAGTTCTAGCCTGCTCAACCTCTTCCTATAGCTCAGGGCTTCAAGTCTTAGCAATATCCTCATAAATCTTCTCTGCATCCTTTCTAGCAATGAGAAAAAGTGAGAAAATGGGAAAAATCATAAAACGATCTCATGGTACGGTACTAATAATTCACAAAATAAATCTTGCCGAAGTATTTTTGTCCAGCCAATTTTTGGAGATAGAGCGCATGCTATTCTTTAGCAGCGCAACGAACAGTAATTTGTGGGACCAGTCCTGATGACGTCCATGTAGGAGGTACTGTTCACAAAACTTTCTGGACCAATGAAGCAGTAAATTGCAGCAGCCAGACTTCCAAGAGCTTCCAGTTGCCATTAATTATCTGAAAGTAATATGAAAATCATACTGTGTAACAATAATTACATATCTACCAATGGACCATCCATATTTGATGAAGAAAAGATAGCAAGCTTGGGATATGGCATGAGCAGTTCAAACTAATCTCATTATTCTTGAATCAGATGGACATTGGACCTGCTATTGTGAGTTTAATGTGTGGATTATGGAGGATTTCTATTAGTTTAAGGAGGATAAGGACCTTGACTGAACTCTTCAAAATGCAGACCTGCTGCAAATGTGAAAGTTCCACCGAAACGGATCTATTTTCTTTGGTATTCCTCAAATGGAGCAAGATCTCAATATGGGGAATCAACTTCATTGATTCATTTCTTACTTAACAACTAACTATTTCACCTTCCTTATTGGTATTCACACTCATTTGCACTGCAACTTTCTGTGACTTGGGGACAAGAACACCAGAGACAGCACAGTGGCTGTGGCACTGCCTCAGAGTGCAGAGACCCAGGATCAATCCTGACCTTAGGCACTGTATGGAGTTTGCCTGTTCTCTGTAACCATGTGGGTTTCCTCCCATATCCCAAAGTCTTTAATTGGCTTTAGTAAGTTGGCCAGCAACAGAATGTGTGGTGTATTAAAGCCTGGAGCAAATAAAAAACAAGATTGATGTCAGATTAGTCATAAGATCATAAAGCATATGAACAGAATTAGGCCATTCAGCCCATCGAGTTTGTTTCACCATTCGATCATGGCTAATCTATATCTCAACATTCTCCTGCCTTCCCCGCATAACCTTTGATGCACTTGCTAATCAAGAACCTATCAATCTCCTCTTTAACAATACCCAATGACTTGGCCTCCAACGCCGTCTGTGGCAAAGAATTCCACAAATTCAACCCCCTCTGGTTAAAGAAATTCCTCCTAGTCTCCATTCCATGGTACATCCTTACATTCTGAGGCTGTGCCCACAGGTCCCAGACTCTTCCACTACTGGAAACTTCCTCTCTATATCCACTCTATCTAGGGTGTTCATTATTCAGTAGCTTTCAATAAGAATCCCCTTCATCCTTCTAAAGCACAGTGGGCACAGGACTAGAGCCATCAAATACTTCTCATACATTAACCCAATCATTTTAGTTTAGTTTATTGTCAAGTGAACCGAGTTACAGTGAAAAGGTTTTTTGTTGCATGCTATCCATTCAGCGGAAAGACTGTACATGATTATAATTGAGCTGTGTAACAGTGTACAGATTCAGTCAAGTCAAGTCAAGTTTATTCGTCACATACACATACGAGATGTGTAGTGAAATGAAAAGTGGCAATGCTCGGGGACTTTGTGCAAAAAACAAACAAACAAACAAACTACAAACAGAATGGATGAAGGGAATAACATTCAGTGCAAGATAACGTCCAATAAAGACTGATTTAAGATAGTCCGAGGTCTTCCAATGGGAGGTCAGGATCATTCTCTTGTTGGTGAGAGGATGGTTCATCCCTGGATCATTCTCAGAAACATCCCTATGGACTTTCTCCAATGCCAGCACATCCTTCCTCAAATATGGGGCCCAAAACTGCTCATAATATTCCAAATGTGGTCTGACCAGCACCCTATCGAGCCTCAGCATTACTTCCTTGCTGTTATATTATGATCCCCTCTAAATGAATACTTAAATTGCACTTGCTTTCCTAACCCTCAAAAAAGATGTATTTGTGATGACAGATCAGCATGCTGATGAACTGAAGTGTCTTTTCCTACGCTGTTTGACTCTCATAACTTTATTGCTCCTGATTGCTATTCAATGAACCTCAATCATTTACACACCGACTTGATTCCAGGTGGGTCAATATCTGGAATGCAGCCAAGGTTCAAGGTCACACGTGTAGAGCAAACCTTTTGAGTCACATATAGGGGGACTGATCTCCACATATATCAAGGACAAAAGGAAGTAGTCTTCCGCATGAAAAAAAGACATGCTGCTTCACAAATTCTGCCATCATCCCATTTGACAGCTGTGCTGTCGAGCTCTCAGTGTAGGATGTTTTACAGACCAAGTCTACTCAAAATTTCTCAAAATGCACATCAATGGCCAATTAAATTAGACATCAGTGTTTTGCCATGAATCAAAACTGTTAAGCCAAATAACTTTTCTCTTGTTTCAATAATTTAACTGGATCACTTTATAGGTAAGCATGTGTGCAAGACAAAAAAGAAGTTGACATCTTTATTGATAACCCATGAATAATCCTCCGTCCACTTCTGGCTCCCAAAGGCAGAAGGAATATTATTGCTGCCTGATGATGCCAGTTTTTGTACAAGATGAATCTTTCTGTCGATACATTTGCTTTCTGAACAGGGATTTTGTCACCCACAGAGTCTTGTTCAGTCTGACGCAAACAGAAAACAGTCGCTTAATAGCCCGCAAATGAATAACTCCCCAACAATCTTCAGCAGTCGCCTGAGAATGGAAGCTGCCTCACAATGATCACCAGGAGTCTTTACCTTGCAACAGAAATAAATCTACAATTTTCATCTACTGTTCAGGTTGCAACTAACTACAATTATTTCGACAAAGCACTACTCAGAAAGAAATTATTGAAACACAAATGAGACCGGTGGCTGGATTGAGCCACAGACGTTACAAGGAAACACGCTGGCTCCGTATAAGTTGGAAGTGGTGTGAGCTCCAAATTCAGAGAAACAGACACAACTTTGGCGTGACGTGGTTCATTTCACAACTCTTTGCAATTAAAACTGGAGATCAGCTGGGGGTGATCAGCAGAGCCAAAGCAGCACCTGTGGAAGGGAAATGAACAGCTGACGTCTCGGTCGAGACCCTTCGTCAAGACAGGAGGCACTAGGGACTGCAAAGGCTGGAATCTGCAGCAAAGGAAGGAGAGCAGCTGCAGGAACTCGGCGGGTCAAGCAGCATCTGTGGAGGGAAATGGATAACCAACGTTTCAGGTCAAGACAATTCATCTGGATGCTGAGTTTCTCCAGCTGCTCTACTTTTTTTGCCAGATATTACAGCATCTGCAGTCTCTTGTGCCTCCTCAAAAAGTCTTCTGTGTAGGAAGGAAGTGCAGACGCTGGTTCAAACCAAAGATAGACACGAAATGCTGCAGTTGCTCAGTGGGGCAGGCAGCACCGCTGGAGAGAAGGAATCGGTGATGTTTCGATACGATACGATATAATAGAACTTTATTTATCCCAGGAGGGAAATTGATCTGCCAACAGTCGAGACCCGAAACGTGACCCATTTGGCACAGACATGGTGGACCAAAGGGCTAGTTCCTGTGCTGTACATTTTTTAATTATACATGCAAGGGTCTGTTTTGAGACCGCTGATTTAATTTAAGGAGTTGTGAACCAGTGACATTTGCTAAAGTTCTCTCTCAATCAAATCATTATCTGATAATTACTATTGGAGATAGACACAAGATGCTGGAGTAACTCAGCGGGTGAGGCAGCATCTCTGGAGAAAAGGAATAGGTGTTGTTTCAGGTCTAGACCCTTCTTTAGGCTGAGAGATGCTGACACTCAGTTTGAAGAAGGGTCTCAGCCAGAAAAAAGCATCCATTCCTATTCTCCAGAGATGTTGCCTGACCCGCTGAGTTACACCAGCAGTTTGTGTCTATCTTCGCTGTAGACCAGCATCTGCTGTTCCTTCCCGCACATAATTACTCTTGGATGTCTGCTCACGGTCGTCAATAGACAATAGGGGCAGGAGTAGGCCATTCAGCCCTTCGGGCCAGCACCACCGTTCACTGTGATCATGGCTGATCATCCACAATCAGTACCCCGTTCCTGCCTTCTCCTCATATCTCATCACTCCTCTATCTTTAAGAGCCGTATCTAACTCTATCTTGAAAGCCTCCAGAGAATTGGCCTCCACTGCCTTCTGAGGCAGAGAATTCCACAGGTTCACAACTCTCTGTGTGAAAATGTTTTTCCTCATTTCCGTTCTAAATGGCTTACCCCTTATTCTTAAACTGTGGCCCCTGGTTCTGGACTCTCCCAACATCAGGAACATGTTTCCTGCCTCTAGTGTGTCCAAACTCTTAATAATCTTATATGTTTCAATAAGATCCCTCTCATCCTTCTAAATTCCAGAGTATACAAGCCCAGCCATTCTATCAACATATGACAGTTCCGCCATCCTGGGAATTAACCTCGTGAAACTACGCTGCACTCCCTCAGTAGCAAGAATGTCCTTCCTTAAATCAGTGAAGCTATGAAAAGTTTACCGGTGATGGTCCATCAGCTGAATGGTTGACCTTGACCCGTGGATAAAAATAAGCACCTGTTGAGTAAGAGGCTGAAAGCATTCTGGAGCTTGTGTGGCCTTGCCCAGAAATTGATGAATAAAAGCAGCAAAAATGTGCCCCACTCACACCAATAACAAAGTGTTCATCTTGTAAATTCAATTTTGCTGCAGCATCCCTAGTTCTTGTGCATGAGAGACACATTTATAACTGAAAACTATGTGTCGGAAGGAACTGCAGATGCTGGCTTAAACCGAAGATAGACACAGAAAGCTGGAGTAACTCAGTGAGTCAGACAGCTGCCTAACCCACTGAGTTACTCCAGCTTTTTGTGCATAACTGAAAATTACAATGTTTCACTGCTGGAAATATTAGTATTCACATTTACATTTCAAAGTACTGACAGCAGCAGAAAACTGCTTGCCAAGTAATTACTTAATCTGATCAATACAAGAATAGCTAATAGGATTTTTACTCGTCACAGTTAAAATGTGCATGAATCTAAATTGAAATAAAAAGTCAGCTATCCCCACCCACTGACATGTGGATTAAAGTATTTATGGGGCATAATAATACCTGGAGAAAAATGACCCATTCACTGGGACCAAGGCTAGATCAGTTTGAGAAAGAGTGCTTCCCCCCACTCTCCCACCTGCCACAAACAAGCAACTAATTTGATTTCACCTCCAAGAAGAGATCGATGTCCTTCAAACTTCAAACAGTGGATTTGATGCCAGATGCTTAAAGCAATGAGCACAGATAAGCACTTCTATGAACATTGCTGCTATTTCATAAATAGGGCCAGCACGTAGCAGGAAATTCCACTGAAGTTTAGACAGAACAACTGTTTGACATCAGTATTAGAAACAAAACCTATAAATGTTGCAGGCTCACTTTATAAAATGGGAAAGCAGTTTGTGTCTGCCGTCAAAACCATTTGTTTGTGTTTTTACAACAGTCTGTGTTATTTATTAGTATACAAGCTGGGTTAAAGCATCCAGAGATGAAATAAATGAAATTTATGAAAAACTATTCCAGCAATGATTGCTGGCTTGACTGACTGACAGGCGCTTGTAAAAAAAAGCTCTGTCTTCAGAGCAACTTGAAATCCTATTACAAGTCAGTATATTGGATTTATTTAAATGAGAGATTGATAACATCTGTATAAAGAAATGGAATCATCTTTGGATGCAGCACCATGTCTGATACTATGTCAAAGCAATCATCACATTGTGGGAAGACAAGGTTTTCTTTTATTACTTTTCATAAAAAAAGAAAGTTAAAAAAAAAAATACTGCTGTAAAAATCCCTTATCAAGCCAATGTGGAACACACATCCCATTAAAATCAAGAATCCCCAGTTCATGTTACAGATGCAGACTTGGTTGACGATATATTTTGCAGGCTTTCTGCTCTAAAGGTAAATTAACACACTGGAATCTGAGCATGCCGATTGTATCCAATGTCTGCATTTAGTTGCCCTCTGGAAACTCAATTAAGTGCTGGCAGACTTTGCCGATGGGAAAGATCCCAGGCTTGCGCTGGGTTAGAAAAAGTTCATCTTATCCATGGAGACCGAACAGGACCAAGAATGGGATTCCAAAGCTTTAGCCAAATGAATGTAAAATAAAGGAGAAATCGGTTGTACAAATGGTTGCAGCACAGGAGGACCCCGGCAGGCTCATTAAGAACAACTCAGCTCATCCCACTTCCCTGCAGACTGCCCATAGCCCTGAATATGTTTTCAGTTCAGATACTAAACCAACTCCCTCTGGAATGCTAGAATTGAATCTGCCTCCTCCACAAACCCCAGCCACGCTCTGTGAAAAATATATTTTCTTCACGTCAATTTTGATGTCTTTGCAAATCACCTTCATAATGCATCTGCTTACTTCATAACCATTCTGCCAATGGAAGCAATTTCTCGCTATCTGCTTTGCACACACCTTTCCTCATTTTAAATACTCCAAGAGATCCCCTTGCAACCTCCTCTGTTTTAAGGTGAACAGTCACCGATTCTCCTGTCTATTCACATGATCTGATGTCACTCTTTCCTGGAATCATAGCCTTGTAGCAGCGCCTGCTAGCGTACACAGATATCGAACCCGGCGTTCGGAAGCAGCGGTCACGTGACTCAGGAGGGGCTGTTTTTTTCGCGTGGTTTTTCCCTTGCGCGCGTTAGTTCAGCGATGACCACCGTTGTGGGCAGACGTGTCTGATAAGCCTGTATGCTGCATCTTGAACTTTCAAATAAAGATCTGTTGATAACTCTAGTAGTTGTTTCTCACACCACTAATGCCTCAGAATTAAAGGACATTCTTTTTGGAAGGAGATGAGGAGGAATTTCTTTAATCAGAGGGTAGTGAATCTGTGGAATTTATTACCACAGGAGGCTGTGGAGGCCAAGTCAATGGATATTTTTAAGGTAGAGATAGATAGATTCTTGATTAGTACGGGCATCAGGGGTTATGGGGAGAAGGCAGGAGAATGGGGTTAAAAGGGAAAGATAAATCAGCCATGATTGAATGGCTGGGGTAGACTCGATGAGCCGAATAGCCCAATTCTGCTCCTATCACTTATGAAGTTATGAAGTTATGAATCACATTGGTGGATGTCTTCTCCATCCTCTCCGCAGCCTTCACCTTGTTCCTAGAGCTCGTCACTATTCATGCGGCTTGATACCCTTTTATTCCATGGCTTTCAGTCCTGATGACAAGCCCATTATGTAGCATCAATTCAAACATCTTTTTGAAATATACTGCTAACACTTCAACCGCATTTACCACGTTGGCTCTGATGCTTCATCAAAAAGCTCCAACAAGTACGACACCTTTAGACTTTAGAGATACAACATGGAAGCAGGTCCTTCGGCCCACTGAGTCTACGCTCAATGTACTCAGCTAGTTTAACAGCTCTTAAAGATAGAGAACAAACAGTTCCAGTCAATCACCTCTCGTCAGACCATGGCAGGAAGGAGAGAAAGTAGATTAGAGCTTGGCAGACATGAACATTAGCGATGGCAGCAAGTGAGTAGAGCAGGGCAGCTGTGGCCTTGCGCCCATGTCCATCCCACCTGCTGGCTCGAAGTCCATGTGAGGAGCATGTAGTCAGGTTGGATCCCTGAGGGCCGAGTGTGTACCAGGCACCAATTAGCACTTTAGTGCAAGGAAAAGTGATCGGGTGCCTGGGATCTTTCGCTGAGATCGCCAGTGATGGAGCTCCGTCCAGCATGGCCTGTCGGCTTCGGAAGCCGGGGTCTCCAGTAAGGAAGCGGCCGTTCCAGGCATCCCAAGCCGCTGAGAGGGTTCTCCCAACGCCGGAGCACCATCACCCGGCGAGAAGGGCCTGAATCATCGGGCCCCGTAGCGGCAACTGCGGAGGCCTCAATAGGCCCGACTATGGGTGGGCAAGGGGATGGGTACTGGACTTTTGCCTTCCCCCACAGTGGGAACCATTGTGGGGGGATGTTTTCATGTTTTATGTTAAATTCTTCTTTAATGTTGTGTTGTATTCTTATTAGTGTGCTGCAATGGCAACTTGAATTTCACTACACCAATTGGGGTATGTGACAATACATGAACCTTTGAACCTTTGGGAAATAGAACCAAGCAGCTTCAAGCAAACAATTCCCACGGCACCTTACAGACAGCCTGGTTTCCGGTGCCACCCAGGATCAATTTAGATCAGAACAGTTTTGTTAATATCTACAGACAGAGGTAGGCACAGGAGATGATTACTAATGCAAATTACAGGCCACAAATGCTTTTTATATTTATCTTCATAAAAGAGAAAGCCATACCACATATGACACACTGAAAGCTTCACAAAGCTAATCAATGATAAACATACAAAATGACAGCAGATTACTGACACCAGGTTAACCCAAGCAGTGACTCAGTTTCAGTTTAGTTTATTGACACGTGTCCCGAGGTACAGTGAAGAACTTCTGTTGCGCGCTAACCAGTCAGCAGAAGGACAATACAAGGTTATAATCAATCCATTTACAGTGATAAGGGAGTAAGTGCAAGGTAATGCCAGCAAAGTCCGATCACGGATAGTCCAAGGGCATCAAGAGATAGATAGTAGTGCAGCACTGCTCTCTGGTTGTGGCTTCCCAGCTGTTATTCAGTTGCCTGATAACAACTGGGAAGACACTGTCCCTGAATCTGGAGGTGTGCGTTTTCACACTTCTATATATTTTGCCTGATGAGAGAGGGGAGAAGAGGGTGGACAGGGTGTGACTCGTCCTTAATTATGCTGCTGGCCTTGCCGAGGCAGCGAGGTATAAATGGAATCGATAGAAGGGAGGTTGGTTTGTGTGATGGTCTGGGCTGCGTCCACAATTCTCTGCAATTTTTTTGTGGTCTTGGATGGAGCTGTTCACAAACCAAGCTGTGATGCATCCTGATAAAATGCTTGCTGTGGTGCTTCTGTAGAAGTTGGTGAGATTTGTAGGGGACATGCCAAACTCAGTGCACAAACAAAGGGAATACAATTAATGGCTAATATTTCCCTGAATACCGTGCTGTACATGTTCAACAGATAAATCTATTTATCTGTTAATTTAATCGCAATGTTTCAGTTGTGTGCACGCAATAAGTAGTCATAGCAAAGGCCAAATGTCTGCATAACGTGCCAAGGCCATTGGATATCCTGGTTGCTAACCATTTTAACTCCCCTTCCAATCCCCATTCTGACTTTTCTGTCCTGGGCCTCCTCCATTGCCAGAGTGAGGCCACACGCAAACTGAAGGAACAATACCTCATATTCCACTTGGGTAACTTACAACCCAACAGAACGAACATTGAATTCTCCATCCACCCCCATGGTCCTTCCCTTTCTTCCCCGTGCCCCCTTTCAACCCTCCTCCCCTGTAGCCCACCTGGACTTGCACCTATTTCTCCTCTCCCCCGACACGCCTTCTTCTGGCTTCACAACTCGTAACTCTTCAATCCTTTTGTTTCACACCTTTTTTAACTCTCTGGCCATCTGCCTATCAAACCCCACCTTGCCTGTGCATGTCTATTACCTGCCATACTTTGTCCTGCCCCTCCTAGTTTTCTCCCCCACCCCCACACAGCAATCAGTCTGAAGAAGGGTCCTGACATGTTCTCCAGGAATGCTGCCAGACTCGCAGAGTTACTCCAGCACTCTATCTTTTGCAATAAACTAGCATCTGCAGTTCCTTGTTACTACACTACTGACATGCGGCATTGGTGTTTTGCAGATGTATTTTGATATAACAGAGGAGATAGCACCCCGAATATACAGCAACATGTGGAAGGCTAGTAAATGTATATAGGGCAATGAAAGTAGAGTGAATATTGAATGCTACTGAGGCTCATTAGTTTCACTCAAGCTTCAGGCAGGAATTCCACCCTCTTGACTTACTAATGATGTAGGTTCACAAGCAATGAATGCTTGCTACTTGCGATACCTGCTGTTTGAGCCCTGGCATTCAAAGCGAAAAAAATCTTAAAACCACAAATTAAATTGCACCAGTGAAAAATTATTCACGTCGGTACGTCAGAATCATCTTGATTCGGTTGAAAATTTATCTACTGCCCCTTTTCCGGGGTTACGTCCACGCCTGGGTGGTTTTAGATAGAGACTACGCACTGTCCATGGGCACCCTGGGGGATTTCCGAGACCACTGGGCACCGTGGGGTGTGGAATGCATCTTTAACAAGGATGGGGAATAGTCAATTAAGAATATTTGTTTTACTTTGTACTATGGTTGTGGGTTTTGTTTTGAATCATTCAGTACTGTACAAATTATTGTAAATAATTGAATCAATTATTTTTGGTTGAAAAAAAGAAAAGAAAATGTATCTGCTCCAGGATTGCTGGCCTTAAGTGCGTAATCAAGGAGAGCTGGCTTTGTGTCAAAATTAAAGTTACAGCTCTGGCACAATGTTCTTCCAGCTGTTGCTCAAATGGCAGATTCTTCAACACGAGATCAGAGATAAAATTCAATTTTCAGGGGATAAGCAGTAAACCACTTCAAGAAACCTGGATGCGGGACCATTGGTGAGACATGGCAGATATTTTCAGGCCCGCGTTAATGGATTCGAGAAGTGTAATCCTTTACCATATCAGTGGTGGGACTGTGAGAATGCTGAGCAGAGATTTATGCGCAGAAGCTGCTTGTTACACAGTACTGCATTGTTCTCCAGAGAACAACGGGACTGTTGAACGATTTCCAGTGGGAAAGAGGGCGGCAGAGGGAGTCCTGAATCCAGCAGTTCAGTGTGCACGCAACATACATTAGCTTTCCGCAGTGACAAGGAAATCCATCACTGGGTTGCCTGAGGGAGGCTCTCCGTCTGATATTAAAAGAAACGGCCCACTGAAAATGTAATTTGCCTGTTAAAAATGTTATTCCCACACATTGAAAGGCTTGAGGTATTTTTCTTGAAGCCACTACACAGGTCACGCTGGAACACGCGACCAGACCCACTGGGGAATATCAGATGCCAAAATATTGCCACGTACTCGAGAGGGCAAGAGCCCACAACAATGACGATTGCCCCTTTCCTCTGTTACGATCACTATTATAAAGTAGCTGGAAGTGATTAATTATGATCCCTTTTCCCTCCCCCCCCCATCATATTCAAGAATACATTATTCTCCCTGTGGCGTCCTGAGCCTATTCGTTTGGCTATAGCGCTGCAGCTGCCAACAGCTTCTTCAACTACTTATAAATCTGAGCCTGGAGAATTGACATGAGGTGGCCTGTAAAGGTTGGTATCACACTTCATCGTAAATTACATTTACCACATTGCTATCAAGGGGATATAGGTCACCCAGAGTTATATCACTGCAAATTTATAATAATCCTGAAGTATTCCAAACATAAGCGCTAGACTCTTAGCTCGACAAGAGTCAAAAATTAATTTTAAGGTTTCAACCGAAGACAAAATGCTGGTGGAACTCAACAGGTCAGGCAACATCTCTGGAGAAAAGAAATAGGTGACGTTTCAGGTCTAGAACGTTCATCAGAATGAGTCAGGGAGGGGGCAACTAGAGGTATGGGGAGGTACAGAAGAAGCAGATTCCGCATCGATGACTGAAGAAAGATGGAGCCCACAATGGTCCATTGTTGGCTGGGGACAAGGTGACAACGAAGGAACACAAACGGTGAAATTAGCAAGGGGACGAGTGTGGGAGGGGGACGGAATACAAGGGTTACTTGAAGTTAGAGAAATTAATATTCATGCCACTGGGTTGTAAGCTGCCCAAGCAAAATATGAGGTGATGTTCCCCCAATTTGAGCAAGATGCAAGTTGCAAGGACTCACCTGATGTTCAGTGATTTTTTTCTGAGTTCAGTCCAACGAAAATTCATGTCATCAAGATGCCTCTGGAGTAAAACCCCTTCCTCAGCGCCATCCAGACCTTTAAGTATTTTCTGTCCATTCTCGTCCAAGTTGTGATAAGTATCAGTGTGAGCATCGATTTCTGACTGAAGATCCTGCAACACGGAGGGGAAAAAAAACTCTTGAATCCACAGTTCAGGACAATCAATGAGCTGCAGTTATCTTCAGTGGAATTGTAAGAAAATCGACAAGAAGTTAAAGCAAACTGAAAAGCACACATCTGATGTAACTGACCTTCACGTGATAGGTTTTTCTTTGCAAAGCTTTAAGGCTAAACTTGGGAAGGATGCAGAGCTTTTGAGGCGCCTGCATTGTGGCGTCGTTGTTTAATTTGGGAAAGCACAGAGCCCTCTGTGCTTTCTGCTCAAAGATGTGTCACTGGAAGGCAACAAGCCTCAGCTTTCAATATTGCATAAGCAACTCAAAGGATACAAAACCATCATTCAGACTCCACATTGTAGGAGGCTTCTAGCGACACAACAGTTGAATAGAACACTTATGAAATTAGCTTTGTCTTTTATCAAATCAACAAGCTTCACAGTTCTCAGTTCTCTTTAAATTTTAATGGACTCAAACATTCCTCAAACAATTGTCACATTACTTCTTGGCAACCACGAAACAACCCTCCTACGTGATCACACCAACTGCAGTACATTAACTGTGCATTTGGTCTTAGTTTAGTTTGGTTTAGCTTATTATAGAAACATAGAAAATAGGTGCACGAGTAAGCCATTTGGCCCTTCGAGCCTGCACCGCCATTCAATATGATCATGGCTGATCATCCAAATCAATATCCCATACCTGCCTTCTCTCAATACCCCCTGATCCCTTTAGCCACAAGGGCCACATCTAACTCCCTCTTAAATCTAGCCAATGAACTGGCCTCAACTACCTTATGTGGCAGAGAATTCCACAGATTCACCACATCTCGGTCCTAAAAGACTCCCCTCTTATCCTTATCCCTTGTTCTGGACTTCCCCAACATCGGGAATAATCTTCCTGCATCTAGCCTATCCAACCCCTTAAGAATTTTGTAAGTTTCTATAAGATCCCCCCTCAATCTTCTAAATTCTAGCGAGTACAAGCAGATTATTGCCATGTGCACCGAGGTACGGTGAAAAGCTTTTTTGGTGCACGCTGTCCAGTCAGCGAAAAGGCAATATGAGATTACAATCAAGCTGTCCACAAGGTACAGATGCAGGATAACATTTAGTGCAAGAAAAAGTCCAGTATAGTCCGATAAAAGATAGTCTGAGGGTCTCGATGAGGTAGATGGTAAGGCAGGAATGCACTCTAGTTGGTGATAGGATGGTTCTGTTGCCTGATAGCTGTTTTCCGATACATCAGGCGATTTATTTCATTTAATCCGAACAAACCTTCCTGGAGCATCTATCGATGTATTTGTATCAATCTGGATTCATCCTTTGAGAAATAAAAAAGGTGCTAGAGTATCAATACCAATAAGAGTAAATTAATTATCTCAGAGTCAAGACGATTGGCATTGAACAAATTGTAATTGGACAAATAGTTAAGGCAACGACAGCACTTAATGGTAAATAAATAAATCGCTTTTGTCGTATAAAGTAGAGCAAACAAAACACATTAAAAAATGGGAGATTTTTGGTACGTAAAGGGAAGGTAGATAATGTTAGACTGTTGGGGCAGGTAGGTGGCTGAGCAACTTTGATGATTGCTGGAATGATAAATCTTCAGATAATGATGCGCTCAATGGTATTGCAAAACTGGACAACATCTAGGCTCCAGCTGGTAAGTAAGTAAGTTTATTGGACAAGTATTCACATACAAGGAATTTGCCTTGGTACTCCACCCATAAATAACAACATGACATACAGTGACAGTTACGAATGACTCAGAAAACATTAAACATTAACAATAATAAAACATTAATGATAAAACACCATTGATCAAGCATGTGAACCAACAAAATGCCAGATCAAAGGATCACTGATTCTGCACATGTTCCAGAGTCTGGCCGACTCAGTGGACCGAAGGGCGTGTTTCCACGCTGTCTAAAAATCTAAAGAAATAAAGTGACGGAGGCTAGTCATGGCGTTAACTGGTTGCTGAAAATAAGAATTTACTTTCTTGAGACTTCCTGTTACATGCTGTGGTTTAAAGTGAGCTAGCTCCTGCTTAATTGTGAACTAATTTCTGTACGTCTTCAACTTTGGAGGGTTTGATGATAGAAGGGAAATTTTTGATGCTGCCTTATGAAGTGCAAGTGAACTATTCAGAGATACGAATTGACATTATTTGGTTGGTCAACATTTGTATAAGAAGTTTTGCTCCTGTTATTCTCCTGCAACTAACTCCCATTCCACCCAAGACTTGATGTGCACAAATTAATGAACGAGTATTGGAAAAGAGATAACTTGTTGATGCGCAATCAAAGTCGACAATCTAGCCTCAATTTACAGTATATGTACTTCTGCTTCAAAATATTGTCATTTGTTCATCTAATTCATTCATGTGTAATTTGTCCTTATAGAGCAGAGGGCAATAAACTTGTGTTTCTTTGTAAGGGAGATCACTATAATTGATTGCTAACCTCAGAATCTGTAGTACAATACTGGAATGACTGTCAATATATCAACCAGGAAATGATTGCCAGTAATGCTATTGTGTAGAAATGAAACACACATCAAATTCTCCTCGGTTATTTTGAGGATGTTAGCCATTCCATTAAGAAGCCAGGTAGGTATTAGGTATGTATGGATATGGTAAATGCTTCTCTGAAATAACTTTCAACCTGTACAATTTCGCCTTTGCCAAAAATCGCCTGGGCTGGGTGAATTCACACAGCCAGAACAAACAGTCAATTGTGCACAGCTGTATATTAATTGGTGTACATTGAAACTTCTTTCATTTTATGCATCATGTAACCTGGACGTCTTTTGTTTATTACCATTCCCAACTGTCCTTGAAATATATAGGTGGCTTAAAGCAATGCTTAACGCTGTATTTTTTATTTTCAGGTTCTTATTTTAAAAGAGGAAATACACCTGATGTCACAATAATAAAACTAGATTTGTCTTTATTATAACGCAGAAACAGGCTGTTCATTACTATCAGTCCTCTTCCCCCATTTATTGCCCATATAGCCTATTCGCTCTCTTATCCAATACGTTCCATGCCACTTACGTACATAAGGAGTGATTCACAGTCGCTGGTTAATCAACAGCATACCCCTTGGGCTATGGAAGGAAACCAGAGTACTGAGGGGAAATGTCCATGGTCACACGGAAAGTATGTCAATTCCACATGGAGAGCACCCGAGATCCGGTCACTGGAGTGTGTGCAAAAGCAGTCCGAATTGTTTTGCCAGTCTGCCACCCATGAATTGGATTTTTGGGTCAGTCTGAAGAATGTTCTCGACCTGAATCGTCACCGATTCCTTCTCTCCAGAGATGCTGCCTGCCCCGCTGAGTTACTCCAGCATTTTGTGTCTGCCTTCAAATGGATTTTTGGGCTTGACTGTTCAAACAATGACTATTCTGGACGTTTGTAAAACAAAATGCCTGGCAATCTTCAATGAGCTTCAGGGCTTACGTTAAATTGCGGGGTGCTGGGAAGTGGAGGTAGCAAGTTTTAGTTGTGGTCTAGTTGGAAAGCTAATGGTTCAGCATCAGGCATTCAATGTGTATTATACATGATGAATCACGTGTAAAGGTCAAGCAGACAGCATGCAGAATAGGTAGCTGATGTATAACCACTGATTGTTCGTCAATGCCAGGCTGAACATTATGTCCCCTCTCATCTCTGTGTCTGCAACCATGCACAACATTTCTTTAAAGTAAAAGACTAAAACTGTACTGACTTTACAATAATACAAGAACAAGTCAGTGCCTATGGTATTACTGCTGCTCTGATCCATTGTTTAGTTCCCTTGAAGAGGATAATATGAATAAAAGAAATAGTAGGCAGTTTGGCTCCTTGTACCTTTCATTATGATCATAGTTGATTTTTACCTCTTGGTCACTTTAACCTCATGCCCCTTGATCCCCTGAGCAGCAAAACACTTAGCGATCTCAGTTTGAATGCAATTGGTGACTCAGCCCGTCATCATCGCTCTTGCGTGAGAATTCCAAAGATTCATCACATGGATGAAGATTTATTTTCTAATCTGTCCTGATGGCAATCTTTAACTGTGAGCTTGGACATCCTGGAACATTATTGTTTACAACCGTTATTCATTGTCCTGTAAAAGGCATTTCTATTTTCCCCTGGATATAGTACTGTTTACTAATAATCAATCAATGAACAGCACACTGAAGTTTGAGCTGAACATTTCTGGCATTATGACAGGACTTGAACATATCATCTTGTTTAACTTCAGCGCGGAGTTTCTGAATTTTGAGTGTGGTATTAAGCTGAGACCCCTCAGGCTGCTGAAGAGGGATGAGTTTCCTTGTTATTATGGCCAACTTTCCTTCCTGAACTGCCATCACTCGAAAGTCCATCAATGGGCCTTTTATTTAGCATTTGGCTAAACTTTCAGAGACATTCCAGTCGTTACAACAGAATACAGTAATGGTAAATTTTTAATCTAGTTTGACTGATATTTGAATAGTATGGTCATTTATACCAACAGATGTCTCCACATTTAGCTATATTTGCAAAAGAGACCATCTGTTCAGGTCAATTTCAGAAGAATTTATTTATTGACAGCACAAATTGTTGAAGATGGGTGAAACGATCTTCAGAAGGTTGTAATGCAGAGAATACATTGTTGGCCCCATGTATCTTGATACATGGGCCAACAATGGTTCGGTCCTGTGTAGGAAGGAACTGCAGGTGCTGGTTTAAACTGAAGACAGACACAAAAAGCTGGAGTAACTCGGTGGGACAGGCAGCATCTCTGGAGAGAAGGAATGGGTGACGTTGTGGATTGTGACCCTTGTTCAGACTAAGAGTCAGGGGAAAGGGAAACGAGACACATAGACGGTGATGTAGAACAAATGAATGAAAGATATGCAAAAAAGTAACAACGATTAAAGAAACAGGTCATTATTAGCTGTTTGCTAGGTGAGAAGGAGAAGCTGGTGCGACTTGGGTGGGGGATAGCCCTTGTTCATCCTTCCCCTCCAAATGGAAATCTATTTTAAACCAAATATTGAAAAAAAATGTATATTGCAATAAAAGAGAAACTGCTGGAAACATTTAACAGGTCATGCAGCATCTACGAGAAGAGAAACATAAAATATTTCTCATCCTAAACAATCTGATGATGAATTTCAGACCTGAAACTGTTTATTGTTTTTGTTTTCATAGGTTCTACCTGACCTGTAAAGTTTTTCCAGTATTTTCTGTTTTTTATTTGACCATGAACACTTTATCTTCTGTTTTAGAGACCTGATAGATCTGCTCTGCTATTCTAGTCATCTGCCTTGAATTTAAATATTTGCAAAATCAGTCTAAGGAGACTGAAGTTTTCATTGAAATGGCAAGTAAAAGAACTCGATAGAACAGCACTGAGGGCTCACAAAGCATTGAGGGTAAAGGCAAGTGGGCATCACACAAACCCATTGCACTTTCACAATGCTATAATTGGGAACAAATTCTGACTAATTACAAACACTAATATAAAATGCATAGATTTTTCTACCAAACATTTTTGCAACAAAGCACCCAAATCAATTGACAAAAAAAACGATTGTACAATAAACCTGATCTTTAAGAAAAGTTATTTTTAACTGTTTAATTAGTCACGTTCTATAACATCAGGTAGACAATAGCTCCCAATTATAATTTCACAGCTGAGCTAAGATAAAACATAATATACATGTTAATACCGTGCAATGACCATGGCTCATTTAGCTTATATTTTTAGTTAAAGAGGGAGCAATTTATGAGAATATACTGTTAGTTCCAGCACAATGACTTCTACTCGGTTGCTAAAGGCAGGATGATAGCTTTTTTTTAGTTTATAACACCACTATTTACTCAAGTACATTTGGATATATTAATATGTAATAAAATGATACACAGTAACAGTGAAATGTTGAAGAGCACAGAGGTTTAAGGAAACAGGTCATTGCAACATTGAGTGCATTGCAACAGTGCGATGCATTTTACTAGCACTGAAGAAATTGCAGCAAAAAAACTCGCCATTTAATAGCTTAAAGCCCCACCAGATTATTTCTTATTGACTGATTACTCCTGAAATGCTAATATGCCAGGTCTAATGAAAAGACAAAAACATACATGGTTAGAAGGAACTGAATCTCAAAAATGAGCAAGATAAAATCATGCTACATGTTTGTAACCCAACTGTTTCATCCAAGGTTTCAGCCACAACTCTCCGGGTAATGCATTCCTTGACAATGAAAATGTGGTGCTGAGGATTGATGCTGAGCCAGGGAGTTGTGGGGATGAGTGGTGCAGGAATTGTCTGGGGGTGGCTATCAAATATCATGGGCATGGTGTGTGTCAGGTCTCCAATTACCTAAGAGACGAGGGTTAGGAGAGACAAAGCTTAGGAGAGACGAGGGTCAGGGTTGAGAGGGTGGCTGGTGACTCGATGAGTGGCAAGGAGGGTCCCAATCTGGCAATGATCTACAAACATCAAGTTGTATTGGGAGCTTCAATCGATGATTGCTTCTAGGATATTGAAATCTAACTTCCTCTGGCAATGTTCCAAAAGGTACAATGTAGATACAAGGAATTTCAGTTGCTGGTTTACAAACAGACTCAAAGTGCTGGAGTAACTCAGCAGGTCAGGCAACATCACTGGAAAACATGGGTAGGTGATGTGAAAAAGGGTCCCCGACCTGAAAGTTCACCTGTCTATGTTCTCCAGAGATGCTGCCTTACCCGCTGAATTTCTCCAGCATTTTGTGTCTATTTGTACTCTAAAAGGTACGGGGATGGTTGCAAAATCCAGTGTGTGTGTCTGATATGGAAATCATTGCAACCAGGCAAGCAGAATACAAGGTGAGAACGACCTGGCTGAATTACCAGAATCATGTGTGATGGTCAGAAATGACAGTTATCACTCGTTACTCCAGGCAATGTATATCTTTAATCACGTTGTCCTTAAATACACTTTTTAAGCCAATTGTACAATACTTTCATAACTCTCCAGCTTGTTGGAAGAAAAGTGAGCAAATGGATATTGGTCTGAAGAAGGGTCTTGACCCGAAAAGTCACCCATTCCTTCTCTCCAGAGATGCTGCCTGTCCCGCTGAGTTACCCCAGCATCTTGTGTCTATAAATGGATATTGAGATGGGCCGGAAATATATAAGTTGAATGCAGGAGGAGGCTTGAGTGGAATAATAATCTATATAGATTAGCTGTGTTGAACAACCTCCTTCATTGCTGTATTCTATGTAATTAAAGAGAGTATCTATCCGACTGACATTTAACCAATTATGTCTTTATTTGCACATCCCATTAACATGACTGCAGAGAAAAAGAATTGATACTCTGATGGTGGCATGAGATCACTAATACACACAGTGATCATGACTGTCTGGATCATTACTCAACAAGGAGTCTGAAATATATTTATCACAGTAGCTTGCTCATTGCCTTTTGGGTACTGTGAGCACCACATTCCCCTTTCTTCCCACAACCTCTCGTTTTCTCATCCAATTTCTTCCATGAATATGGATCATATGTTTTTTTCTGAATCACGATAAACTTTATATTTGACATTGCTCTCAAGCTTCTGCTCCTGAAAAATTATGCTGGATTTCCTACCTTTGGCCCACCATTAAATTGGCCGGAGATATCTGGCTCTACCCAACCATCGCTGTCATTGCTCCCTCACTAATCACTGAAGTCCTCCTTTTGTATTCTCCTTGTTGCTGACTAGGATCACCATGTCCAGATTATTCCCATTTTCAAGATCACTCCTTTAAGCACGTGGCAAGTATGCCAAGCTAAACAGTGCTGCAAGGGAAATGCAAGTGAAAGATTCCGTGCATAGACACAAAATGCTGGAGTAACTCAGCGGGACGGGCCGCATCTCTGGAGAGAAGGAATGATAACGTTTCTGGTCGAGACCCTTCTTCAGATTCCGTGGTGTTACTGCTAAATTCAGTTCTCCATTCCTTGGATCTTGGCTCTCCTTATATTTTCAGCCACAGCAATGAAGCTCTCTCGTATTTATGGAGGTTGTCTCTTGTTTTTCACACAGTCTTATGCATCAGTTCTCAGGAATACTGAACAGTCACAGTTTTGCAACATTTTATTTTACACAGCTCCTTCTGTATTTATGGTGAATATTAATTGGGAATAAACAGTCCTGTTTTTTGTTAATTTCCAGTTCCTACCACCAATTCCATCACCATTTTACCACCCACCTCCATCCGCTTGTGCTCCCCCACCACCTGCCCTCCCCGACCTCTATCACCCAGTCACCCCTCCACCACCCACCCCCCTCTCCCACCACTCACCCCCCCCACCCGCTCCCCTTGTCCCCCACCCGCTCACTCCCCCCCCCACACCCTCCCCACCTGCTCACTCTCCCCACACCCTCCCCACCTGCTCACTCTCCCCCAACCCCCCTCTCCCACCACTCACCCACCCCCCACCCGCTCCCCTCCCCCCCCCACCCGCTCCCCTTGCCCCACCCGCTCCCCTTGCCCCACCCACTCACTCTCCCCCCACCCCCTCTCCCACCCGCTCATAATCATCACCCACCCCATCCCCCCCCACCCACTCACCCTCCCCCACCCACTCCCCTTGCCCCACCCGCTCACTCTCCCACCCCCTCCCCCACCCGCTCACTCCCCCAACCCCTCTCCCACCTGCTCACAATCATTCCCCCACCCCCTCCCCCACCCGCTCACTCCCCCCAACCCCTCTCCCACCTGCTCACCTCTCCCCCCCACCCCCTCCCCACCCCCGCTCACCCTCCCCCACCCACTCACCGCTCCCCCTTGCCCCCACCCGCTCACTCTCCCCCACCCATTCACTCTCCCTCCCTCACCCACTCCCCCTTCACCACCCGCTCACTCCTCCACCCGCTGACCCTTCCTCTGCTTCTTTAAGATGAGGGTAGTTAAATGAGGACCAACTGGTTTCAAACTAAGTTTAAACTTAGAATAAGTGTTAGCTTTTCCAGCCCTGACCGTTTCGATTTATAGGACAGAATTAGCATGGCGGAATCAACATTCTAACTGAATACACCAGAAGTATTGATTCCACTGTGATTTGATTTATAATCAGGCCATAAGACTAAGGCACAATTTATTCTGCAAATAGACTTTCCTATTACAATGCTCAGATGGTGTTAAGAGAGGTCTCGAAGGAGAAAATAAATGAAAACACCTGCTCTTCAGCAATGGTTAGATAATGTCATAACATGCTACTCCAAGGAACATTGATTAAAGAGAGACAACAACACATAGGTACATGATCTGTTCAGCCGTAATGCAAAATTCTCAACAGGAGCATGATGAATGCATAAATGAATATTTTCAAAGGTCCGTGAAGTGACAATGTGCTATAGCTATATCTATTCCTAATTATTTAGAAATAGAGTCCTAGTCATAGGGTGATACAGTGTGGCAACAGGCCCCGAGGCCCATCGGCCAACATGTCCCAGCTACACTAGTCCCACCTGCCTGCGTTTTGGTCCAAATCCCTTCAAACTGGTCCTATCCGTGTACCTGCTAACTGTTTCTTAAACGTTGGGATAGTCCCAGCCTCAACTATCTCGTCTAGCAGCTTGTTCCATACACCCACCACCCTTTGTTACCCCTCAGATTCTTATTAAATCTTTTCCCCTTCACCTTGAACCTATGTCCCCTGCTCTGGGCAAGAGATTCTTTGCATCTCCCCGATCTATTCCTTTCATGATTTTATACATAAACAAGACGGTGGGACCCGCTGGGTCGTTCCCCAAACGCGATATTCCACCACTCACCCACAGCCCGGAACCCTGGTCCCCTAATCCTCACCCTCCTATCCACTCCCCCACTAAACACAATGTTTAAATAACATTAACCAACAATCCTCGCCCTCTCCTCCTCCCTTCCCCCACTCCCTCCCTATCCTTACAACAATTCTCTCATTGCACTGGGAGTCCAGTCATTTGGTAACATTGTAACGAACAGGACAAGTGGAACTGGATTTTTTAAAGTGTAAAGTGAACATTTTATAGTTTAAAATGTGAATAACTTGTAAAATATACCATCAATCTGAACGAAACTTGAAACAGACCACAGGGCAATGGTGAGTAAGGTGATCCACAAATTGTAGCAGTATCGTGTACCGCTTTAGTGTATTTTCAGGATCACACTCACAGACATAATAACAAACAAAATGAGTTTTAGTAATATAGTCTAGACTAAGTGGGAGTGGAACTAGTCACGCAGGAGGCCTGGTCCCCCAACGCAACCCATTCCACAACGCAATAGTCCACCACTCACCCGTTCACCCAACGAAACCCGTTCCCCCAACACAATATTCCACCACTCACCCATTTCCCCCAATGCAACCCGTTTCCACCACTCACATGTTCCTCCTACACAACCCGTTCCACCACTCACCCATAGCCCCCAACTGTGCAGGAGTGGCTCATTTCCCCTCATCCCCAATACTCCCTCCCCCTCCTCTTCACCCCCCCTCCCTCCCTCCCCTCTCCTCCCCCCCCCCCCCTCCCCCCCACCCCCCCTCCCTCTCCCTTTCCTTTCCCCCACCCTCAGTCACTCCCTCCCTCCTTCTATAACCCCTCTCCCTACTCCCTCCTCTCCCTCTATCTGGTTAAATAACATTAAACACCAATCCTCTCCTCGTCCCCACCCCCATTCCCTCCCTCTCCCTACTCCAATGTAACAAATCTCTCTTTGCACTGGCAGTCCTGTCTTTGTTAACATTATAACAATGCAGCACTCCTGCCGGGCAGTTTATGTAAATGACATCCCATTGTGACATCATAGCTGTAACTGCCAAAGCAAGATCAAATGATTTTTCGCAAACTGGATTTTGTAAAGTTAAAAATATGATTAACTTGTAAAATATACAATCAATCTGAACAAAACTTTGATACACCACACCACCGGACAAAGGTGAGGTGGTTCAAATATTGTAGTGCTATTGTGTACCGTTTTGACGTAATTTCAGGATCTTTCTCACCCACACGCACGCATGCACACAGACAGACAGGCAGACTCACAAACAAACAAGATGAGTTTTAGTAATGGATGGATGGATGGATGGATGGATGGATGGATGGATGGATGGATGGTTGGTTGGATGGATGGATGGTTGGATGGATGGATAGATAGAGAGATAGTAAGACAAAGCAGCTGACACCTGGAACCATTCCCTCCCTCTCACTTTTCATGTTACAATGTGAGGCCACAAGACCCAGTAAGGGGAAAGCACTTCTCAGCAAATTCAGTGCACCACTTCTTAAAATTAATATTATAATTCAATGTGGTACAGTGCATGGCATTAGTGTATATAAGCCATTACAGAAAGATAAATTATGTTACCAATTATTGCACCAAAGCTGTAGAAGCACCACTGTAGCAAAGATAATGGACAACAATTTAGAGGTCTGGACAAACATTGTGGAAAACTAAGCACAAATCCCTGCAGGGCAGCTCACAGGGTAAATTCCACAATTGGTACATAACTATCAAACTATAAAATTGTTTCAAAAGTGCATCTGACTCATGAAACCTTTTGGCAATGGGAATGTCCTTTCAAAGTAATGATCTCGTTGGAATATAGAACACTATAGCACAGAGACTGGAATGATTCTAATCTAAACTAATTCCATCAGCCTGAGTATGTCCCAGCTCCCTCCATTCTCCACCTATTTGCACGTCTGCATAAATGCCTCTTAAACATCGCTATCATATCTGTTTCTGGCAACACAGTGCAACATGGCTGACTCAACCTGCTCTTCAATGTCCCATCAAACTACTTTGTTCAGAAGTAATTAGATACGGGCAATAAATGCAGGTGTTGTTAGCAACATGGGTTTGATTAACACTATTTAAAATATTAAAGACAGTATTGCTATAGAAATGTGGCCAGAATTAATTTACTAATTCCGTGCGCAATGGTTTTGTTTTATTGTTTATTCAAAGAAGTAAATTCCAGCACAAGAGCTCTTTAAGTTATTCCATGCATCACGTACAGAGATTTAATCTGTTAAATACATTACGTGCTGTGTAAGAGAAAGAGATCAACCAAGAATACCCCATCATCAACTGGGAACCACAGTTTCTGAATGCAGTTGCCTTCAGTGTTGACTGAGCAGAGTTGAGAAAAATCTGTAAAAATCAGTGAAGGTTCATGCAATTTCAGCTTCATTAAAAAGTGCATGTTTGAGTAATAGGGCTGCTAAATCATCTTCGAAAGTCCACAAGCAACCAACTGGATGAGTTTCTAGATGATTCCAGCTGCCCCTCACAATCATAATGCCCATATGACAGGATAATTCCAAACACAAAATATACCAAAAAAAAAGAAAATTGACTGAACAATATGTTGGATTATATTAAAAACAGGAATATTAACAAGTGAAGCTTTTTTTTGGTCACTTCTAAATATATCAAATAATTGAAATCATCCAACTATAATACCAAGTGGCTATTTCAATTTTAGATATTATTTACTTCCCCCTTTACCAGAAGATTCTTGTTATCTTTATTATCTTTATTAAATGTTATTATCCTTGAATAGTGATTCATGCAAGAAGCAAAGGTAATAAATAGAAATATTTTACCCTCCCTTACAATATGTGTTGTTAAAATCTACCCTCATCTTGACAATCCTTGCAAATTGCAGATAGACACAAAAAACACAGCGGGTCAGACAGTATCTCTGGAGAAAAGGAGTAGGTGATGTTTTGGGTCGATTCCCTTCTTTAAACTCTTCTTAAAATTTGGTATTTGACCCTTCTTCAAATTGTATACAGGAATAATAGGAATACGGAGAATACACCACATTCATTTTTGAATCAACTTAACAATAAGATGCTGTTCATTGACTACAGCTCAGCTTTCAACACCATAATAGAACATAGAAGATAGAACCTAGAACAGTACAGCACCGAAGTGGGCCCTTCTGCCACAATGTTTGTGTCAAACACAATGCCAAGTCAAACTAATCTCAGCTGGATCCATATCCCTCTATTCCTTGCATTTCCATGTACCTATCTATATGCCCCTTAAACGTCACTATCGTATCTGCCTCCACAACCATTCCTGGCAATGCATTCCAGGCCCCCACCTCTCTGTGTGAAAAAAACTGGCCCCGCACATCTCCATGGAATTTCACTCCTCTCACCTTATAGCTTTTCCCTCTAGTATTGGATATTTGCATCCTGGGGAAAGAGGTTCTGACTCTCTACCCTATCTATGCTGCTCATAATTTTATAGACTTCTATCAAGTCTCCCCTCAACCTCTTGTCCGCATGAACAGAGGTGGTGTCGAGATGGTTGACAGCTTCAGGTTCCAAAGCACTATATCTCCAGCAACCTAATAAGGTCCCAACACAATGATGCTGTGATCAAGAAAGCACATCAATGTATGACTTCCTTCTGTGTCAGAGATTTTTGACATGTCCATGAGGATTCCCTTGATCTTCGACAAATGTGCTATAAAGGCTTTCTGACAAGATGTACTGGTAACTTAGCCTGGTATGGTAATTGTTCTGCTCTGAACAAAGAGAGAGAGAGTGGTGAAACCCCATCCGGTCCTGATGGATTGTTTCAGGAGGGCTGGAAGTGCCGTCAACTATCTGTCACTGTCCATTCCCTTCCGAGAGAACATAGAGTATGAACGACTGGATACCTAAACTTAAGAACATCTTACATCCCAGGACGACCAGACTCCTGAACTAATCATCTCTTCATACCCGCTTCCTGGAAGTGCTGCCACATACTCTTAACTCTACAGCACAATTGATTATACCTATATTCGGTTTAGTTTAGAGATACAACACGGAAACAGGCCACCGCATCCGCACCGACTAGTGATCTCCGCACACCACCGCAACCCTACACAGATGAGGGACGATTTTACATTTATTCCAAGCCAATTAACCAACAAACCTGTATGTCTTTTGGAGTGTGGAAGAAACTGAAGATCCTGGAGAAAACCCATGCAGGCCACGGGGAGGACGTATAAACTCAGTCAGGATTGAAACTGGGTCTCCCGCTATTTTTATTTTTGCACAACTTCAGATTTCACTACAACCCATGCACCATTCTGCTCTTTTACATTTTATTATTGAGTTTATTGTTGTATCTATCATTACTATCAAGACTGTTGACTCTGTGCGATTCATGTGAACAACTAATCCCAATGCATCCTGGTGTGGATGACAATTAACTGATCTGAATCCGAATCCAAACTCCAAAGATTCAGGTGCACTGAAATTCCAGCAGGTGTCAGTGAATGGCAGTAAGGAACAGGAAATTCCAATGGACTAGATGTCCCTGGTACCACTGCTACGTTGGGAAAGAAAATGCTTGGAGCTCAAACATGGGGATTGAAGCAGCTCAGTTAGATGCTTTCTTTGCTAACTATGCAACGTCTGCTCACCAGAATGCTGTCTCACTTCAGATTAGAGCCACTCAATCTGTGGTTCCATGCTTTAAGAATTGTCGAGAGCATCGGGGTTATAACATTCCAACCGAATGCTAGGGTGTTGACCCGACTGACTAGATCATGCAGTTAAAAAGGCAAGCAGAATTTAGCCCATAGTTCCTTTGTCTAGGTAATATCTAATTACCACAATTGGAAAATTGCAAAGACTTTCAGTTCACTCACATTTTCTATGAGGACAACAATGCTAAAAGTTTGCATTTGTTTTTTAAATGTTGAGCCTTCCTGGAAACAGTACTTTAAATTGTGATTTGATACTTGGTGCTAAGCTGGGATAAATATCAAATGAGAAAAAGCGTGAGGTAGTGAGTCTGAGAAAGAGAGAGAGATAGAGAGAGGAATGGGTGAGAAAGAGAATGAGGGAGTGAGAGAAGAGAGAGGGAATGTGAGAGAAGGAGAGATGGAATGATATTGAAAAAGAGAATGAGATGGGGGCGGCATGGTGGCGCAGCGGTAAAGCTGCTGCCTCACAGCGCCAGAGACTTGGTTTCCATCCTGACCTCGGGTGCTGACTATACACAGTTTGTACATTCTCCGAGTGACTGCGTGCATTGTCTCTGGATGCTCTGGTTTCCTCCCACACTCCAAAGTTAGTTGCAGTAAAATTGTAAATTTCCCCTAGTGTGTAGGATAGTGTTTGTATGGAGTGAATGCTGGTCGGTGTGGACTTGGTGGGTCGACGGACCTATTTCCACGCTGTATCTCTAAAGTCTGAGGTCAAAAGAGAAAGGCAGAGAGGAGTGAGATTGAGCAAGGCAGGGAGGGGATTCTGAGCTCTGTGTGAAAGTATAAATGGAGAATGAATGAAAGCGTGCTCAGCAGATATATCTGGTACATGAAAGTAAGCAAGAAATTATGAAGTAACAGGTTGGCAGATATGCTGCTTCTGAATTGATCTCAGCACTGTTGCCACCCCACAGTTAATTCACTGTCAGAAATGGTTTGAGTTTTGAATGTAGAATAATCAATATCAAAATAACGACAGTTAATTTAATTAATATACATCTATCTGTAGCTCCGGCTACACACATTACATAAAAAGAATGCGGAGAATTGTAAAAAAAAAAGGCACAAAGTGCTGGAGTAACTCGGTGGATCCGGTAGCATCTCTGGAAGACATGGATAAGCTACGTTTAAGGTCAGAACCCTTCCCCAGTCTGAAGAAAGGTCCTGATCCAAATGATCGCCTATCCATGTTGCCCCAAGTTGCTGCTAAACCTACTGAGTTATCCAGCTCTTTGAGTCCTTCATTACAACCCTCTATATTGCTGCAGCCAGAATCTCTGATTGCAAAGCTTGAGAATTAACTTGCAAATTTGAAACGTGAGACTCAAAGGCACGTTACAACTTGAACTAAACGTCGAAATCTGATTAATAATTCATCCTGAATACTGGGCAAGTGTTGGCGTCAGTTTATAACATTGGCCTAACCATTTCTGAAAACCTCCCGTGAAGGTAAGGTCTAGTGGACTATAAATGATGTCACAGTCCTAATAAAATAATACTCACTGCACTAAAATTGTATTTGTTCCAATCTTCAGCATTCCAGCAAAGGTTTAGTTCCATGCTGCTTTAACTTCAATGTCTGTTCTCAAATCATCCAGAGGTGATAACGATGTCTATTTGTGTTCCGATGTCCTTCAAAATGACGTTCTAGTTTGTACTGAGTTCACAACTATTTCTTTCAACTTTGCACACAGTCAGGTTGCAGCGTGCAATACTTCCTTTTCACCCAATGATCCACTCAAGGACTTTCTCCCTGTTTTCATTTCAATCCATTTCCCCTCAGGATAAAGTAGAGCAGTTGCTGCTGCGATTAGTTCCGCTCACAACCCACTGCTTCCAATTAGCACCAATTTCCCCTTTACAACACAAACAGCCAGGAGCAACAGGAGAAACCAAAGGCAGTCGCCTCAAGAGTTTGGAGCAAAGACTGAATGTTTCTCTTGCCAAAGCGTCACCTTCTGAATGCCAAGGTATTGAAGCTGCTGCAGCAAGTGCAGGCACACTCTCGGGGGTTTTGCTTTTCCTGATGTGGCGTGGAAGCGTGATTTTCCACAGACTGTTAATTAGTCTCAAATACTTTTCTGCCAGTTTCTGCCCCAGCTGCCCTGGCCTGTGCTCCTCAAAAGGAATCTACGTATAAAATTAAATCATCATTCTCTCCATTCTTCCCATTTTACTTTAATCGTGTCTTTGCGTACAGTCGTGCCATTGTAATTTTTACTTAATATGATCAACTTGCTTCTACTACTTTTATTGCCTATCCTCTATTATCGCACCCCACTCACCTTTCCACTATCTTTCCGCTTTCTAACCACACAGAGATGCACTTAAGCAGTTCAAGGTGAGTGGGCCAATACATTTTAACTATACCATGGCGGTGAAATATATCTGCTTCTTTCACTGAAATGCCTCCCACAGTTCACTTGGGGTAGGGAGGGAAAAGCTATGCATGAAACATAAAGTACAGTTCTTTAGTACGTAGAGCTCTACATTTTTATCCCTTGTGCAAATCAGGTTGAAATGCTTAAAAGCAGGGGAGCTGAATGTATCAAAGGTCTGTGCTAAGACCCACTTGCACTCTCATCGAGGAGTAAAATTCGAGCAGGTGAACGAAGGCTTGTGGTAGAAGGGAACCAATGTGCAAGCAAATTTAAAGAAAGAAATTAAAGCTAGGCAATAGTGGATATTTTTGAAGCAGAGATAGATAGATTCTTGATTAAGTGGACATTTAAAAAATGAGAGACTGCTTTCCCATTTGAAAGTGTTCAGGGATGGTGACAAGTGTCCCACCATGAGGATACAGTCTTTAGAACATTTCAGTGAGTCCTCCATGGTTAGTTTCTACTATAGTACAGTAGTTGACACATGGCATGTTTGGCTGTTTGAATACTGCCGCAGAAGGGATTTGTATTAGAGCTGGAACAAAAGAGGAATTTATTCAATATCTACAGCTGTTCAAAGCAATCCAGTGAGATGGGAACATTTCGTTCCTCACATTCGGAAGAAGTAACAAGTTTCACACTTTTATTCACACACCAAGGTTTTGCTGAACACAGGAGTAAGCTGCATCAGATTCAAACTCTCAGCAGCTATTGTGGAAGTTTCACATTGTAGAGAGTGAATGCTCAAGTTAATTAGGGCAATTTCATCTGCTATAAAAAGGAAACAAAACAGTTTCAAAAATTGGAACAAACAATCACTCCAGGCTGTTGCTGTAACATTATCTGCACAATTTACAGTGATGGGAATCCTATACACAACCAGTGCATCTGCACTTCTGAACTTAAAATAATGCTCATGCACTTGTTCAGTGACCATAAAACCTGCATTACTATGGTCTCTTTTGCATCCTTTTCAGATTCTTGAAGGTGCTTTATAAGCCAATCTAGTGCATTTTGTAATGCAAGTAACTCGACAGCCAATTTGTAAGCACCGTGCACCCAGGCAGCACAGTTTTGTTTAAGTGATATCGATTGTGGAATAATTATAGGCGAGAGCACTGAACAGAACTCACTTTCTCTTTAAAATGTTCCCTTGGGATCTTCGGAGAGTTAAATGCAAGTTGTCACAACTGAGCCAAAGCTGACAATTTTTAGTAGAACTGTATGTTATATTTTTCGGGAGTGCTGAGCTGATGGATATAGAGGAGGCAGAGATCACAAGATCTTAAGTGAAAGGAGCAGAATTAGGCCATTCGGCCCATCGTCTACTCAGCCATTCACTCATGGCTGATCTATCTCTGCCTCCTAACCCCATTCTCCTGCCTTCTCCACCCAATAACCTCAGAAACCCGTACTAATCAAGAATCTATCTAACTCTGCCTTAAATATATCCACTGACTGCCTCCACAGTATTCTGTGGCAAAGAATTCCACAGATTCACCACCTTCTGACTAAAGAAATCCCTCCTCTTCTCCTTCCTAAAAGAACGTTTTTAATTCTGAGGCTGATATCTAGTCCTAGACTCTCCCATTAGTGGAAACATCCTCTCCACATCCACTCTATCCAAGCCTTTCACTTTTCTGTGCATTTCAATGAGTTCCCCCCTCGTTCTTCTAAACTCCAGCGAGTACAGGCCCAGTGCCATCAAATGCTCATCGTACGTTAACCCACTCATTCCTGGGATCATTCTTGTAAACCTCCTCTGGACCCTCTCCAGAGCCAACACACCCTTCCTCAGATATGGTGCCCAACATTGCTCACAATATTCCAAATGCAGCCTGACCAGCAGTTTACAGAGAGCATTACACCCCTGTTTTTGTATACAAGCCCTCTTGATATAAATGCTAGCATCATGTTTGCTTTCTTTACTACCAATTTGATTGCAGATTAACTTTTTGTGAATCCTGCACCAGCACTTCCTAGTCTCTTTGCACCTCCGATTTCTGGATTCTCTCCCCATTTAGAAAATAGTCTACGATTTAATCTATGATGGTGATGGTGAGGAAGGAGATCAGTCACTATTCTGGTCTTATGGGGTTGGCTGAACAACCCATTTCTATGCTGTAAGTTCAATGAAACTTTACTTAGTTCGATGACCTCCACTCATTCACAAGTTACGTCTCTCTAGGGGAGGCTGCACGGACCAAACAATATACTTATGACTAAACAATTTCCGGTTTTGATAAATACATCTTAACAACAATCCTGAACTAAGGCTTCTCATCAGCTGGAGGAGCAGTTTTTAAAACTACTTTCAAATCCAGATTCCCAACTTGACCATCAATTGGGAGCAGAAATTTCTGAGACTGCAAGTGACTATTTCAACAGCTCAGTCAGAACCTAGCAGAGCTATAACACACAAGAAGACACACACAAAAACAAAATGGAGAGACAGAGACACAGATAAGTGTCCCGGGACCTCAAAAATCAGAGTGCTGTTGACATAATGAAGGCCAGTCTTAAGAAGCGTCTTGACCCTAAACGTCACCCATTTCCTCTATCCAGAGATGCTGCCTGTCTCACTGAGTTACTCCAGCATTTTGTGTCCATCTTTGTAATGAAGGGGGAATCAGGTTACCTGCTGAGTCCCTAATCAGGAACACTCCATTGCTGCAAATCAGCATCAAAACCATCAGTGGATTTCCTCCATCCGGCTCACGTTTCAATTCTTGCTGTTTCTAGAAATTCCACTTGGTTCCTGTCTGATGGAAAGGTGTGGACTCAATCTATTCCTGGCTCCTCAGACTGAGACCGCAAGGAGTCTTGGGGGTCACTTTTAATTGTTATGTTTAATATTTGCTTCATATACGTGCATTAAATTAAATTAAACCATCTGATCTTACATTCATAAAATAAAACAATTGCTTGAATTTTGCTGCAGTTATTGTGGTCTTCCATTGTGAATTTGACAGAATTTCAAGAAAATTGGAATACATTGTACCTGAACCAATTCTAACAGAACAGATTGTGTGTCATCCTTCCAATAATAGCATGTCTCCTGCTTTGTATTCCTACTTTCCTTTATCTTGTTCCTGTCAATATTTCTCTTCACACACAGAGGGGCTCTCATCCCACTATCCCGATCTAGGATTCCCCCTTGCTCCAGCAATCGCCACTTTTAAAATACTCATTTTCTTGGTCTCACAGCTGTCAGTGGCAATGAATGCCACAGATTCACCACCCTCTGGTGATATAAATTCCTCCTCATCTCTATTCTGAGGCTGAGTCCTCTGATCCTAGACTCTCCCATCACTGGAAACATCAGCTCCTTCATTTCCACCAAATCAAATTGCCTCTGCTTTTCCAAATCACTAAGAATTTGCGTGTTCATGCACTTAAAAATTCAGCACACCCAACAAAGAAAGGTCTGAGCATCCGATCAGCAACCACAACGCTAACCATAAATATAAATTAAAAAAGGACAAATAAATAAATAATTAAAAAGGAACCTGAAGGGCAACCTTTTCACACAGACAGTGGTAGGTGTATAGAACGAACTGCCAGAGGAGATAGTTGTATCGGGTACTATAACAACATTTAAAAGACATCTGGACAGGTACATGGATAGGAAATGTTTAGAGGGATGGGTCAAACATGTACAGGTGGGGCTAGTGTGGATCGGGCATCTCGATGAGAAAGATGGACCGAAAGGCCTGTTGTCAAGTTGTTGGACTGAATGACTCTATGCTACAATTAAACCTTTGCTGTGGCATGGGATTGCTCATGGACACAATAACATTATTAGAAAAGTCAGTCCCTGATCCTTGGCTACTGAAAGTAGAGAGGTAGTATTTGAGTTGGCAATGAACACCTTATGTACATGCACTGAGCATGGAGAAAGCTAGTGTGAAAGACAGAAGAATGCACCATCTCCTAAACCACTTATCAGCTTGCTGTCTGCCTAGAACTTCTTTTGGTAAAAAGCTGTGGGTCCCACACTGGCCTCATCAGTCACTTCAAAACCCACAGAACTAAAGTGGAAAAAAAGCCATCTTTCATCTTGTGCAGGAAGGGACTGCAGATGCTGGTTTACACCGAAGGTAGACATAAAAATGCTTGAGTATCTCAGCGGGACAGGCAGCATCACTGGAGAGAAAGAATGGGTAACGCTTCGGGTTGAGACCCTTCTTCAGACCCTTCTTCGTCATTCATCTTGGTGGTCCATCGACAACGATATTAAAGATGTCCCTTTCTTTCCATTTACAAGAAACTCAATGCCTTTTCAGCAAATGTGAAAACTCTTTGTGAACAATTCCCAACTTTTCCTCAATAAAACAGAATTACATGAAGTTTTCAGTTGTCATTTTTGACTCACATTGAACTAATGTTTTACCCCAGTAACAACTTCCACTCTGTAACATTCCTGGGGCATTCCAATTAGGAGTCACAGCACAATTTCATCTGACCTGTTCAGAGGATGGATATGCAGTGCCAAGTTCTTTACTCCTAACCTGCCATAGGCTCTCCATGATGTACAAGGCAAAGGTCGGGACAGTGATGGAATGATTTCTATCTGCCTGAATGAGTGCAGCACCATTAGCACTCAAGGACATAATCAAAGGCAAAACCGCCTTCTGAACCTGGCATCTGAAGTACCGCCTTCAATATTCACTCCCTTTACCATTCATGCACCCGGCTGAGAACTTGACTGTCCACAAATATCTACTGGAGTTATCGTGGTCTCCCATAATAACAAATGTTGGCAGAACATCAAGAAAAAGGGAACAAATCACAACAAATAGTACGTTCTGCCATTTCTCACTCAGGTATGGTGCTAGATTTATTGTGCCTTCCTCACGCAACGGCTTAGTTTTAACTTCTCCCGCTTTCTCTCTTATCTGTCACCCTTTATTCCTCCTTGACTGATTATTTGATTGAAAGATACTGCATGGAAACAGGCCCTTTGGGCCACGAGTCCACGCCGACCATCGATCACCCATTCACACTAGTTCTACTTTATCCCTTTGATGTAAACACTGCCGACACACAATTTATAGAGAGGCCAGTTAACCTGCCTTTGGGATGCAGGAGGATGCCAGAGCACTGAAGGAAACCCGTGCGGTCAAGGGAGAACGTGCAAACTCCACGCAAACAGCACCTGAGGTCAGGATCGAGCCAGTCTCTGGCGCTGTGAGGCAACAACTCTACCAGCTGTTCCTCTTTTTGGCTATCTCACACAGAGGGGAAGTACCACCTCGTTACCCTGAATGTGGTTTCTTGATGGGTTTTCCAAAGACTAATGCCGAACTCTGACACTTTCCATCTGATGTACCCTTACTCAAGAATGCTCACCAGCAGTTATGGTAACCCGACAGGAACGGATTAAAGGATTATTCATTAACCTCGCTGAAATTGGCTCTGCATCTAGTTGAGATCGACACAACGTAGCAAACTTCCAAAGAGCTTTCATAGTAAAACAATCGGAAATACATTTTATGCTCTTCCAGGCAACCTGGGGTCTTTAGTTTGACAGCAATGTCAACTGTAAAGCATTTTGCAGGAGCTTTCCATTCATTAATAGCACATCAATCTGCATGCTGTTGTTCAGGTTGAATTCTTTTGTCATTATCAGATTTCAACTATCAAAAACACAAGACAGAAAATCAAATGTGCCGGAAGGAACTGCAGACGATGGTTTACACCGAAGATAGATACAAAATGCTGGAGTAACTCAGCTGTACAGGCAGCATCTCTGGAGAGAAGGAATGGTGACGTTTTGGGTGGAGACGCTTTTTTCAGACTGTCTATCTTCAGAAAATCTAATGACAGCATGACCAGAGTCAGATGAAGAATTGTGGAGTGTCCGCAAACATTGTGCATCATTAACATTAAGAAGGGAAGTAGCCATGAATGGGTCAAAATGTATATTTATTAAGCTCGCACTTCGAGAGTATTCAATTATCGAACAACTGCAGAGTGTTTTTGAAGGGAAACCGAGTCATTTCGGTCACTGCACCCTTCAAACTGTCCATTATCAAGGCAGAGATATCTTCTCAGCAAAGAAGAAACAAGAATGATTGGTTGAAATGATAGGAATCACACAATGGTTTTGACAGAAAATCATCAAATTACTTAAAGCTGTCATAAGATTCACTGAGATAATTTGATGAGTGTCTACCAAAGTCCAAGTTCTCCTCAAATGAGTGATGGAAATTCAACAAACTGCAGGTAAAGATGATATTAAATGTTGGTGCAGCATCTACAATATTGTAATGTTGTTAAAGTGATTGATCTGAAAGAAAAATGTACTAATATTTTTTTGAAGATAGACACAAAATGATGGAGTAACTCACCGGGACAGGCAGCACCTCTGTAGAGAAGGCATGAGTGACGTTTTGGTCTGGACCCAAAACATCACCCATTCTTTCTCTCCAGAGATGCTGCCTGTCCCGGTGAGTTACTCCAGCTTTTTGTGTCTATTTTCAGTTTAAACCAGCATCTGCAGTTCCTTCCTACTAATATATATATTTTTTGTTGCTTGCATGTAACAACATATTCCTGTGTGTTAGCGGCAGAAACTTTCAGGTTAAATATTCCACCACCATAAATTGATGGCAACATTTCATCAATAGTCTCCGTTCAAGGCTTCAGAAATCACAAGGTACACATTGAAACGAATGGGTGACAATGGGGACAGAGAGCTGCAGATAAAGCCACATTACATTCAGATCTAAATTTGCATTTGTGAATAACAGAGGTGAAAATGCAAGTAGGACCTGGTGAGATGTGATTTATTGCTGCAACGAATAGCACTGCTTTGGTCAACACTGACATCAGATAAAAACAAAATTATTTTAAGGAGTTTAAAAGAAAGACTCTGCCGGGTCATCTTCCAGAATAAGCCAACTGCAGGAATTGATTGCCAATTGAGATAAGCAGCAAGATATGACCAGTGTGCCAGTAGTTCAAATGGGAGGTGGAGTATCTTTACTGCAATATTAAATCCCAAATTTTAGTTTAGTTTGTTTCGAGATACAGTGCGGAAACAGGCCCTTCGGCCCACCGAGTCCGTGCTGACCAGCGATCCCCGCATATTTGCACTATCCAACACAATAGGAAAAATTTACAATTTTTACCGAAACCAATTAACCTACAGACATCCACGTCTTTGAAGTGTAGGAGGAAACCGTAATGTGTGAATCATTGCAGTGGTTGCTATGTTCCCAACTTGTCTTTTGGGAAATTGCATTTTTAATATTGTGATATTTTGGAGTGGACTTTAGAGAAATTGTCCATATGAGTGTATTATGGATATTGTGGGAATGCAGATGCTGGAGAATCGAAGGTTAAAAAGCTGGAGAAATCAGCGGGTGCAGTCCATCTATGGAGCGAAGGAAATAGGTATTATGAAGAAGGGTTTTCGGCCCGAAACGTTGCCTATTTCGCTCATGCTGCTGCACCCGCTGAGTTTTCTGAACGATTATGATTTACTCAGTTGGTTTTGAACGAAAATGAGTTCACACGTTGCTCTTACTTTTCCCAAATCCCAGTTTGAACAATTGTTGACTCTCTTCAAACAGTTCCCTTCCACCGCAAGACACTTTCTCCTTTCTCTGCTTCCACTCAGACCCTTGTTCCATCTCAGTCTCCAGACTCCTGTGCTTCCCTCGTGTATCAAGTCAAAGGTCCAACTCCCATGCCAAGACTCTTGCAGTGGTCTCCTAATTTCAGGAAGAACATTCTTGCAGCGCAGGTTCACCAGATTAATTCCCGGGATGGCGGGACTGACTTATGATGAAAGAATGGATCGATTGAGCTTGGATTCACTGGAATTTAGAAGGATGAGACGATATCTTATAGAAACATATAAAAATTTTAAAGGTTTGGAGAGGCTAGATGCAGGAAAAATGTTCCCGATATTGGGGTAGTCGAGAACCAGGATGGACAGTTTAAGAATAAGGGGTCGGCCATGTAGGACTGAGATGAGGAAACATTTCTTTACCCAGAGAGTTGTGAATCTGTGGAATTCTCTGCCACAGAAGGCAGTGGAGGCCAATTCACTGGATGTTTTCAAGAGAGAGTTAGATTTAGCTCCTAGGGCTAAAGGAATCAAGGGTATGGGGAAAAAGCAGGAACAGGGTGATTTTAGATTATCAGCGATGATCATATTGAATGGCGGTGCTGGCTTGATGGGCCGAATGGCCTACTCCTGCACCTATTTTTCTATGTTTCTATGAACTGTGCAGTGTGGAGCGCACAATCAGAAGTTCCTCAAAAATCACTCCTGCTGCTTTGTACTGTAGACCTTCTGAATTATTTCCCTTATGCTCCAGTGTTAAATTAAATGCAACCGTGTTTTTGTTACACATTCTTATTTTGAAGCAAGGAATGAGCACCTCAGCAGACAATTTTAGTACCTTACCTTAGCCAAGGAAATGTTTTAACAGGTATAAATATTAACTTGGCTCTTTGCCAAAAAATGTTGTGTTGGCATTCTTGGATGACAGGAGCGCAGGAATAGATTTAAAATATTGCCCAATAGCAGACAAGACCTCAGGGTTTCTCTCAATTGCTTTCAACTGTTTCAGGATTGTTTCAAAACAAGCCGTGAATGAATCAGCAGTAATTGCAGTGATATTATTTTTTAAATGGGCTAAGATATTCATTAACAATGCAGAGGATTGCAATAAATAGTCAGTAGTTTTACAAGAACATCACTGCTCATCCTCTCCAACCTTCATCTCTTTTACATGTGCACTGACAAGAAGGCACTGATAGGTGATGCCTGGGAGAATATTAAAACTCTTGTAATCACCAGTTAATGGAACAGGCACAGGTTGAAAGACACAAGACAAATTTGCAGCACTCATGGACACGTGCATTTCAAAACAAATCTGAAGAAACTCTGTAAGCAAAATCCACCTTTAACGTGATTTGCACACAACACAATGCTTGGACAAGGCAGTAATTCACCTCACAACATGAATTTATGTCTACAATATGACATAAAAGTCCAATCACCAGATGATTCTCACCAAGGCAATCCTCCTCCTCCAACCTCACATTATGACATTTACAAAGACACTCTCCAACTACGATCATTAATCATTTCTCGCACAAATCCTCAAGACTTTTTACCCTGAGAAGCACCATATCAATAAAAAGTGTGTTCGTTTTTTTATGTTGATACTGTTGTGTACTGACGTGTGTAATTCCTTTACAGCTCGTGACAATGAATTTGTAAATCTGCCACTTTCCCAATACTAGCCGTCAAGAAGACTGACACTTCTGTAATCCTTCTGATTATTCCCAAACCATATTGAACCTGGCAGCTTTATCTTTGGTGGCACTGCCAGCGGTACATAATCAGAGCACAGAACCAACGTGGTGGAACCTGTGGCGGCTGATCTTTGAAGAGGCACCATAGTGATTGCTGGGGTAGAAGACAGATGGTTTAAACATGTACAGTTTTTATCATCACAATGCCGCATGCAAGTATGGCTGAGATAAATTTCAATTTAACCTGAATTCACCTTACAGAGGGACCACGTAAATTTGCCGAGCAATCTTCAAAAGCTTTTTAATAGCTTTACATTTGGGAAGGGATATTATTTCCAGTTATTGGGGAAAGCAGAAGCTATTGCAGAAAATCCAACAGAACATTAAAATGGTCATAAAACTATGAAACACACCACCCTGGCCACGCTCTCATTTCACTCCTGCCATCGGGAAGAAAGTACAGGAGCCTGAAAACTGTAACATCCAGGTTCAGGAGCAGCTTCTTCCCTACAACCATCAGGCTATTAAACACTACAACCTCCAAATAAGCTCCGAACTACATAGGCTTGGGGGTATTGTTGTTGTCTTTGCACTATTATTGTTTGTTTGATTTTTATATATTGAATTGATGCTTTTGTGGCGGCTCCTAAGGGTCGTGCCATTATACTGCCGAACCCCTCGGCACAGGAGTGGTGCAGTCCGGAGGCGGCCCTCAGCCAGAGGGTTTAAAAGGCAGGGTTTGGGTGCCATCTTCCTCTGGTTTCGTCTTCCCTTCAACAGGGAGGAATAAAATAAAGGTGCTTCTCAAACACTGGACTTCGTGCCTCCTTTTGAGACCCACGCACCACACTTTGTTGTTTATTATGGTGTTTAGAGAGTGGCCAGGTTTACATATCTGTTGTGCTGCTGGGACATATGACAATAAAACACTCTTGACTGCCCTGTTTTCTTTAATGCGAAAGATTAAACCTCAGCTATGACACAGGTTACACTGAAGATACCAAAGGAAAAAATATTCTTAACATGAGAGAGCAGTGGAGCATGCAAATGCATCTATCACAAGTTCTTCAAACTAAAACACTTCTCCCAGGCTGCGATAGAGACAGTAATAATCTCAAGCTATTCCCATCTTCATCTGAAAATATCTCACCTCCAGACAGAAGAAAAATAAATCTTTAAATGTCACCGTGTGTTTTTGCTGGACTAATTGTTTGGCGGGCAACATTTGCCCAAATGCTCTCATTCCAATTCTAAACAAGTGAACAAATTTCCAAGCTCCAGGGGGTTTATTAGCGTCATTTTTTTGCCAATTTAGCGCCAACTCATGTAATGCCAACACCTACTGTACTAAGCAAGGGTTCTTGCCCCTGCTGAACAGCACTGTTTCAGAGATGTCAAGGAGAGAAATAGATAGGGACGGACAAGGAAAACGAGTCACAGTCGGGAGGAGAGAAAAAAACAAGAGCTGGAGTAACTCAGCGGGTCAGGCAGCATCTCTGGAGAACATGGACAGTTGACATTTTGTGTCGGGACCCTTCTTCAGACTAATGGGACAAGTGCAGTCTGAAATAATGGGAGCCATCTAGAAAACACTACTGGTGGTTCTTGGGAAGAGGTAGAGGTAGGCATGATGTGTTTGGAGGTGGAGGTGGAGATCTGAAATGAGATCAGCGATTGTCTTGGGGACAATGGTCTGATTGCGCCATGGTCCAGAAATATTTGTCCAAGAACTGCCACTTGGCCTCTGCAAATAATGGGGGTGGGGGGGGGGGGTCACTTAGAATCGACAAGAGCAGTGGAACAATTGAGATGGGTCAATGTCACTTTGGTAGTTACCAATAAATATGAACAAGAACAAAGCTATGGCTTACAGTCCAGATCCCAAACTCCACTCCCCACTGACCAATTCTATTCTATTTACTTGCACCAGCCCGAAAGAGAATCAGATCATTTCGCAAGAGGAGACACAAGAGACTGCGGAAGCTGGGATCTGGGATCTTGAAGCTGGGAATGAAAATAAAACCTGGTGAAGGAACTCACAAACACTTTAATTCCCCTTTGCATTCCCACACTGATCTTTCTGTCCTGTGTCTCCTCCACTGTCAGAGTGAGGCCACATTGCAAATTGGAGGAACAGCACCTCGTATTTCGCTTGGGCAGTTTACAATCCAGCGGTATGAATATTAATCTCTCTAATCTCTCTAATTTCAGACTGAGTCAGGGGAGTTTCCCCCTCCCCTGGCCATCGGTGCTGCCTCTGATTTGTTCTGTACCTTTTCATAAGAAGGGTCGGGACCTGAAACGTCACCTATTCTTTTTCTCCAAAGACGCTGCCTGACCCGCTGAGTTACTCCAGCATTTTATGTCCATCCTCAACAATTTAAGAGTTCTACTTAACTTTAAGATAAATGTGTGCCATTATTAAGACCATTATTTCTTTGTCTGTAACATCACTGAACTGTGCACCGGCCTAGATCATCGGTTTCCGATTTCCTTATTTACTGCACTTATACCACTACACTTGAGTATTCCACCGTAACATTGGCAGGCCTCACACCTTGTCCTCTCTTTAAACCTGTATCAATCAGAGCTCAGGAGTCACTATTCTAATGTGCATTTAGCACTGTTCACTTTCAGCTCACTGACTGAAACTCATCAATTTAAAACATTTTATTCATGTTTTCAAATTCCACCACAATCTTGCCATCCCTCTACCCACCCCCAGCTCAAATCCCCTATAATCCTAAAGCATGGAGTTTTTAACTCTTGCAATATCATCTCCAAATATAATCACTCCAATACAAATGGACTGGGGTTTTCCCACATCTCCCTACCCAATTATCCACCTTTGAAAGCCTCCTGGAAGCACCACTTTTGGCCAAGCATCTGATCTGTTCTAATATTTCCCCTGTGCCCCGGGGGTCAAATTTTGTATGGTTTCCTGTGCAAAGAGCCTTGAGATAATTACGAAAGTTGGCAGCAAGTAATGCAAATCCACAGAAACACCGTTTACAACTATTAGTCCTTGGCCTGCCTACTCAGTAACTTCCTGGAGAGTTCCAACCTGGTCTGGACCTGATCTGACATCAAAATGTGTACATTTTTTCAGCAGAGCAAGAGCCCTGAATGAGAAGAACCTATTGCGGCTGGGAGCAACAGTGCAAAAATTGGATGGGCCTTTGTGGATCCATAGGAAGATGGCAGACAATTAAAGTGTTAAAATGTTTCCCAAACACACTATTTTGCTTCTGCTGCATTGGGCCCAACAAATGCCATGGATCTTATGAATGAATAAATATTTTATTGTCACATGTGACAAATCTCAGTGAAATTATTTGTTTTGCTTACATAACCAAGGTATGCAAATAGTTGCCACATAAAGGACGGCAACAAATTTACAAAGTATCCAATGCCGGGTCCTCCTTTGTCGATTTTGTCACTGGGGTTTATTTTCTCCCCTCCCCTCACAGCGTTTCCCCATCCCTCATGTCGGGTCCTCCTTTGGTTTTCATCCCTCGTGGCGGTACCCACCTTTGTTCGCTCCCCCCTACCCCTCATAGCGGTTCCTCCACACCGGGTCCTCCTTTGTTCCCGGCGGCGTGTCCTCTGACTCCCTGTCCGTGACCTACTCTGTTCACTGTAACTTTCCTCCACTGGATAAATCTGACACAGTGGTTGCCATCCAACTTACATGTGCACGGGGACTTGTGCTTTTATTTTAGGCTCCCAATGGTGGAAGCCTAAAATTGACCTCATCAAATTATTGAGTGGATGCAAGAACAGGCACAAGATACAATTTCTGATTCTAATACCTCACTATTTCAACTGAGAGCATCTAAACACAGTAATACTGCCACCAAGTCCCCATCAACAACATTATGAGGTCCACCATTGACCAGAAAATTACTCATACCAGCCAATTAGAGTGGTAGCGGTGTGGAATGAGCTTCCAGTGGAAGTGGTGGAGGCAGGTTCGTTGGTATCATTTAAAAATAAATTGGATAGGCATATGGATGAGAAGAGAATGGAGGGTTATGGTATGAGTGCAGGCAGGTGGGACTAAAGGAAAAAAAGTTGTTCGGCACGGACTTGTAGGGCCGAGATGGCCTGTTTCCGTGCTGTAATTGTTATATGGTTATATGGTTATATGGTTAATTAATTACAATCCACCTGAGATTCTTGGTGGAAGAAGTCATGGGCCCCGTGAGGTGCTACCAAATATTTTGTTAATGCCATACACTTTGATCAATGTGTGTGGTGATGGAAATATAAATGTTCAGGCTGGTGAATAGTTTGAATGCTTTGTCCACAATGTTGTTGATCTCCTCAAGTGTGCATGTCCCATGGCAGGTGATGCACCCTAGAGTCTTTCCACTATTGAAAAGGCATAAATTCAGATTGTGAAGGTATACTTGCCAACTGCCTGGATGAATGCAGCTTCATCAACGTTCACAGAGCTCAACACCATCCAGGGCAAGGCAGATCGATAAACTATCCACCAACTTAACCACTCCTTCATCCGTCATGCTGGATAGTGGTCGCAGTATGCGGCAGTACCAAAATCCTCGGTATCTCCCAAACCTGTGATTTCTACCACCAAGAAGTCCAAGGAGAATGGACATGTAGCAAGCCCACCATGTTCGTCACATTTTTTCAGTGTCAAAATCCTGGAAAGCCCTATCTGACAGTGGCAACATTTCAGGATGACCTCTCCCTCCCAGCAACTTCATAACAGTAAGGGGTTAGCGTGTAAGAATGCACAAAAACAAAGGCTGCGACCCATAGATTTCTATCCCCATGTCTCAAAGGCATCAGGGGTTCATCACCATGGGAGAAGACCTCTCTGACCGTAAATATCTGACACTACTTAAGGATGTTTTTAGTTTAAAGATATAACCATATAACAATTACAGCACGGAAACAGGCCATCCCGACCCTTCTAGTCCGTGCCGAACACATATTCTCCCCTAGTCCCATATGCGCTACCTGCGCTCAGACCGTAACCTTCCATTCCCTTCCTGTCCATATAACTATCCAATTTATTTTTAAATGATAAAAACGAACCTGCCTCCACCACCTTCACTGGAAGCTCATTCCACACAGCCACCACTCTCTGAGTAAAGAAGTTCCCCCTCATGTTACCCCTAAACATCAGTCCCTTAATTCTCAAGTCATGTCCCCTTGTTTGAATCTTCCCTACTCTCAGTGGGAAAAACTTTTCCACATCAACTCTGTCTATCCCTCTCATCATTTTAAAAACCTCTATCAAGTCCCCCCTTAACCTTCTGCGCTCCAAAGAATAAAGCCCTAACTTGTTCAACCTTTCTCTGTAACTTAGTTGCTGAAACCCAGGCAACATTCTAGTAAATCTTCTCTGTACTCTCTCTATTTTGTTGAGATACGGTATGGAAACAGGCCATTTGGCTCAGCGACCACCGGTCGCCCGTTCACACTATCATATCCACTCTCTACACGCTAGGGGGAAATTACAGAGGCCAATTAGCCTACGAACCAGACGTCTGTAGGATATGGGAGAAAAGTGGAGCACCCGGATGAAAGCTACGCAGTCATGGTGAGAACATGCAAACTCCACACATACAGCACCCGAGGTCAGGATCGAACCTGGGTCTTTGGCTATGATGTGGATCTGGTGGAGATGAAACATGCTGCCCCTAAATCTGATCATGATCCTTTATTAACATATTCTTTTGAGGATCTGCCAGGCGAGTTACATGACAATCCAGTTATCATTATTTCCTTTCAAACCACATAACATATCACACTACAGCAACAAAGAATAAACAGAATGGCTGTCTTCCTCTGGCCAAACTGTCCATGTGACTTATATGGTCATTCTCTGCCTTTCTTTAGCACAGATAACTTGATCTGTAGTGATGAAGGAGTTATTGTTGAACGTTTCAATTGACTGGGTTCCAAAGCAAGAAGAATCAGAGGAGATTGTTAATGTCTGGACAGTGGGTTGTTTGGGAACCATTAAGTGAGCACCAGATCCCAACTCTGGATTCTCTTCCTTGGACAATGAACCAACGTCACATTCACACAGAATTTAGTTTAGTTTAAAGATACAGCATGGAAACAGGCCCTTCATCCCACCAAGTCTGTGCTGACCAGCGATCCCCGCACATTAATACTATCCTACACACTAGGGACAATGAGGATCTTGGAGAAAATCCCCACGTGTCACAGGGAGAACGTACAAACTCCGTACAGACAGCACTTGTAGTTGGGAACGAACCCGGGTCTCTAATGCAGTAAACGCTGTAAGGGAATGGAGATGCTTTCATTCCCACTTTTCCATCTTCAAATTCCAGAAACAATAAGGCTAGATTTCTTCAGGCTCCTCGTACCCAATATGGGAATTTCCATGGGCCACTCTAACAAACAATGCATGGGCATTTTTGCAAATATTGTTCCTCTTTGTCAACAAAATCTATATTGGGATCGTCAGCCATGCTTATAGGTAGATCTGACTACCAGCAAGTAATGTAGACCTGACTACCAGAATGGTAATGAAGAGTCCGCAAGCCTAGCTGGAAGAAGTCATGCAGTATTCTGAAGTTGAATGGTCTGAAGTTGAGTGGTCTGAACATCACCCATTCCTTCTTTCCAGAGATGCTGCCTGTGCCACTGAGTTACTCTAGTTTTTTGTGTCTATCTTTGATTTAAACCAGCATCTACAGTTCCTTCCTACACATCCAGTATTATATTGGGACCTGGCATTAATGTGCAGTGTAAATGATTGGCATAGCACACAAATAAACAGAACAAGAATAAATTGGAAAGTGTCTTCTCCCTACTGCCACCTTCCTTTCTGTTGTTCAGAAGGTCCTTTATGCTAAAGCAGTGGGTGAGAAGGAATTTATTTTGATTGCACTGCCAGCAATGTCATGATAATAACCATCTTTGTTTTCACAAGACTAAATTGTGGAACTATTTTCCCCTTCCAGACTTTGAATTTAGATCACCCATGGTGCACCAGTTGTAGCTTAGTTTAGTTTATTATAGTTTAGTTTATTGTCACGTGTACTGATGTACAGTGAAAAGCTTTTATTGCATGATATACAGTCAGTGGAAAAACAATCCATGATTACAATGGAGCCATTTTCTGTCTATAGACACATGATAAGGGAATAATGTTTAGTGCCAGGTAAAGACAGCAAATTCCGATCAAGGATAGCCCGAGGGTCACCAATGAGGTAGATAGTTGCTCAGCACTGCTCTCTGGTTGAGGTAGGGTGATTCAAGTTGCCTGATAACAGCTGGGAAGAAACTGTCCGAGCCTGGCAGTGTGCGTTTTCACACCTTGCCTGATGGGAGAGGGGCGAGGATTAACCTCAGTTATCTGGAATCAGAGCAGATTGGATGAACCTAGAAGAAACCAAGTGCATGGTCACAATGAATGGCGTTCAGTCATCGAGTTTATTGTTATAGGCATGGGCATGGTGAGGTACAGGGACAATGAAAAATCTTGCTCAGATTTCCAAACGGTGCATAGTGCAAATCAGGATTGCAGAATGCTGCATTCCAGACCTGTCATTCTTTTGTGAACGGTCTACACTGGGTAAAGGTTACACCAGCTTCCTTCTGAAAATTCTGACAGCCATCGATGCATTTTGAAACATTAAAATACCTCAGTTGTATGCTGCTGACTTGTTAAATGGCCAATTACATGGAGTGGAGTGTGTGCTTGATTGGAATTTTTGATGGAATTAGTTTGATTTGATCCATTAGTTGTTAGTCAATATCACAATTTCTTAAAATGATCAAATATTTCACCAATGACTAGTATGGACCACATCTGAATCTTAGTCCAAACATGGATCAAAGTGCTGATTTCCAGGGAATGATGTGAGAGTAACTGAGAGAAGCATCTCCACCTCCAGTTTAAATTCCAGTTGGAATATTTTGGAGGACCAAGTAACCAAGAACCAAGCCCTAAATAAACAGAATGGGCTTCAGAGGGAAGAATCCCAATGGCTGAAGTCATGCCTCACACAAACATAGAAAATAGGTGCAGGAGGAGGCCATTCGGCCCTTCGAGCCAGCATCGCCATTCATTGTGATCATGGTTGATCGTCCCAAATCAATAACCCGTGCCTGCCTTCTCCCCACATCCCTTGATTCCACTAGCCCCTAGAGCTCTATCTAACTCTCTCTTAAATATAGAACCAATAAGAGAATACTTAAGTTTGTTGGAGGCATTTGTCATCATCAATGGATGCATCATCGGATGCAGTGTGGGACTATCTACTCCAGGAGGACTGATGTGGTGCAGGCAGTGCCTTCCCAGGGAATTAGGGACGAGTAATAAATTACTAAATAAATAAAATTAATAAGTTAAAAATCTATCCAAATGGACCAACTGTTATCCAGACTGCAAGGTATTTATATATTGCTGATTATATTTTATCAGCTGGCTGCAGTATATTAGAATGAATAAATGGAAGGCGATCCCTTTGTGCCAACTTCAATAATTTTAAGTCAAAATCTTGACCACAATGGTCTCCTCACAGTTGGCGAAATAACTGCAGGATGTAAAAGTCAATAAGCATCCATAGCAATACCGTGCATTTCGCACTGAGACTTCTTCTCTAACATGTTTGAGCTTGGTTAATAAAACCTCATCTTTCATTTGGCATTGTCACATAGCAGGATGGAAATTGCAGATTATTCCACTGCAAGTTGTTGCTGCTGAGTACAAAACAAAAGCGAAGTCACCTTGGTAATCAATAATTTTTGATCCCTCTCTCCCGAGCCTTATTTCAAGAGCGAGGCAGCCCGAGGTATTCCACAGGCAGCCCACTAGTGGCACAGTGTCACAGTGCATTGGATTTTACATTCTCAGCTGGTTATCAAAAGCCTGTAGCTGTCACCACAATCTCAATTACCCAATGCAGAGGCTGAGTAGAAAGCTGCACCTGACCAAGCATCCAAAAGAATGCAGTCGTACTTGTCACATTCATGTGTTGGCAATGCTTAACTGCTTGGGAATGTTCTTAACCATTTCCCCTTTACTTTTATTTACTCTGTGATGATTTGTACTGTGGAATGCCGCCAGAGAGGCAAGGTTGAGGCTCTAGGAGGAAGGAAGTTGTACAATCTCCAGCTAATGCGGACATGCTGACACAGTGTGAAGCATGATCCTCTCCCACATCTTCGCATTGCCTCAGTGGCTGCCTGTGCTTCATCTCTCATCTGCCAACAGTTTCGAACACTTTCAATCAATTGTACTTTCGATGTTATGACAGTAAAGGAGGATCTGTACTTAAACTATAACGCAAAGAGGAAACATATCTCAATACAGTGTTAACATCCAAAGGACCTCTCTGAGTATTTGAAGGCACTGGACCCGTACTTGCTGCTGTTTAGAGGGATGAGGGGACACCTCATTAAAACTTACTGAATAGTGAAAGGCCTGGATAGAGAGAAGGTGGAGAATGTTTCAACGAGTGGGAGAGTCTAGGACCAGAGGCCACAGCCTCAGAATAAAAGGACGTATCTTAAGAAAGGAGATAAGAAGGAGTTTCTTGAGTCAGAGGATGGTGAATCTTTACACCTGTCGGAAGGGAGAGTGTACGCTGACGTGGTTTAGCTGCCGCTGCTCTCTCTTCACATTGTGTTTTTGATTTTTTTTGTCTTTGGATCGAATTCTGTCTTTACTTTGTGTATTGGTGATGTCTTTATTATTTATTTTACTCCTATTATATGTTTTTTTACTCTTGTTAAATTCTGTAAGGTGTCCTTGAGACTTTTGAAAGGCGCCCACAAATAAAATTTATTATTATTATTATTACACACATGGATAGGAAAGGTTTAGAGGGATATTGGCCCAATGTGAGCCAAATGCGGGCAGGTGGGAGTAGAGTAGATGGGGTGTCTTGGTTGGCATGGGTACGTTTGACCAAAGTGCCTGTATCCGTGCTGCATGACTCTACAAATTGGACCTCACAGTGACAGGGAGTAGAACACAAGGTGATAGTCCGAGAGAGAGTGAAATTAATTAAAGTGGCAGATGAAGGGAAACTCCGCTATGCCTCATGCAACATGCAAATGAGTTGTCCAATGCAGAGGGGACCACATCTGAACACCGACTGCAGTACACTGGACTGGAGGAGGTGCAAGTGAATTACGGCTTCATCTGGAAAGGTCGTTTGCCACCCTGGGTGGTAAGAGAAGGAAATTAGAAATCTGATTGCATATTCTTGACCCTGAAAGTAGGAGAGTGAGAGAGGTTATTGGAGATCAGTCCAAAGCTTGGAGTTCAGTGGACTGAAGATACACATTGAAATGATGAGGGTGCAGTCTTGTACAATGAATGAGTCGCATGGGTAAAAAAGATTTGGAGGCAAACCCAGAAAATCGGGAAAAGTTTAAACAAAGAGCTTGTGACGGCACTGGGCCTGTACTCGCTGGAGTTTAGAAGAATGAGGGGGGACCTATTGAAAAGTGCAGAATAGTGAAAGGCTTGGATAGAGTGGGTGCGGAGAGGATGTTTTCACTCGTGGGAGAGTCTAGGACTAGAGGTCATAGCCTCAGAATTAAAGGACGTTCTTTTTGGAAGGAGATGAGGAGGAATTTCTTTAGTCAGGAAGTGGTGAATCTGTGGAATTCATTGCCACAGAAGGTTGCGGAGGCCAAGTCAGTGGATATATTTAAGGCAGAGATAGATAGACTCTTGATTAGTAGAATCTGCCATGAATGAATGGCGGAGCAGGTTTGATGGGCCAAATGGCTTAATTCTGCTATTCTCTGGAGAGAAGGAATAGGTGACGGTTTGTGTCGAGACCCTTCTTCCATCTCTTTATAATTATGTTCTGCAATTATCTATGGTATTGCATTGATCGACGTACCTTTGTGTCTCTGGTCTTTTTTTCAGCACTGAGAAAGTACATGGTTTTATCTATTTTAGGTCTGAAAGGGATAACCTCAGTCTTAAATTTCTTTGCTGCCATCTTGTTCAAATAATTAAGCCTATTGTAATTTAAAACATTCATCTGAGAATGTTTACAAAGTCATTAACCTCTATCTCATTAGTAAACTTGGCTTTTTATCCCGTTTTTTAATTCCTTTATAAACGGCATAATTAGTTGCGGTCCTCAGAGATCCTTTCGAGACCTCACCAGTTACACCTTGTCACACGGAGTATTTACCCCTTATGTCTACTCTCCTTGTGCTGCCACTCAGCCAATTATTTAGATAAGTCAGTAAATTATCTTAAATTCCATAACCCCAGCAACTGCTATTCGTCCGTAATTAATGTTTTATCACAATGCCTTCAGCAGGCACAATAAGCAACCTCAATACAGGCGGCCCATGCCTACGTAATCTCCCAGTTGGTAAATACTTTAACTCCTCCTCCTATTCCCATACTGACCTTTCTGTCCTGGGTGGTAGAGATGCTCCCTTTCAGCGTCAGTGTCCCGGGTTCAATCCTGACAATGGGTGCTTGTCTGTATGGAGTTTGTACGTTCTCGCCGTGGCCTGCGTGGGTTTTCTCCGGGAGCCTGTGTGAGTTTCCTCTCACACGCCAAAGACGTACAGGTTTGTAGGCTAATTTGCTTGGTATACTTGTAAATTGTTCCTAGTGCATGTAGGATAGTGTTAGTCTGCGAGGATCGCTGGTGGTGTGCACTCGGTGGAACAAAGGGCCTGTTTCCATGCTATATGTCTAAACAAAACTAAGCACTATTCTCTCATTTTTCCTTTCAAACTTTGGGATGACAACCATCTGGTTCTGGGAATTTGTTAGTCTTCAGTGGGAGTCCGCTTGAAGTATTAGTACAATACCTTAGAGTCATTATTTTTCTCATTACTATTATTCAGCTTTTGACAATTGTGTCCTGTTCCTGTACCTAATTTAAATGATGTCCAGGATACAAGGCTCTTCTTTCATCAACGATGTGATATTATCCAAATTGCAAAGGCTATTCTCCAGTTTACAATTTTTCTTGAAGGTTCTACAGGATGATATATTTAGTTCCCAATGCTGACCCAACTTGCAATTAAATCCCAGTAATGAAAAAAATCAGCTCCATTCATCATCCAAACACTTCTATCTTTTTCTGATTGTGCCCCTCTCAGTTCATTCATATCCATCCACATCCACACCCTCAGATTATGCCTTGACAGCCCTCCACGATTGAAATTATTAAATCCCTGCATATGTTTCAGACTTTTCATCGAGGCATAGAAAATATTTCTTTCAGAGCTTCAAAAACTTGACACTTATACATGGAAGCAATAAACTCTTTCTTTGACTTTGATTGGTGTGTGGGTAGGTGGGTCAATGAGAGCCTCTATGTATGTTATGTCTTGTGCTGTATGTTCTATGTTGGACCCCCTCGAAAACGAGATGGCTGTCCATCTCAAGGGGTTATCCATGAATAAACTTGTTTCAATTGTTAAATAAACTTAGTGAAATTGGTTGTTGCCATAGACATAACTATGGTGGTGCAGCGCCTCACAGGCCAGAGGCCAGGATTCGGTACTAATGATGAGTGCTGTCTGTGTGAGGTTTGCATGTTCTCCCTGTGACTATGTAAATTTCCTCCGGGTGCTTCAGTTTCCTCTCGCATCCCAAAGATGTATTTCCGCTAACTGTTAGCACGCAACAAAAAGCTTTTCACTATACCTCGGTACACGTGACAATAAACAAAACTAACTAAAGACGTGCGGGTTTATAGTTTTACCGCCCTCCATAAATTGTCCCCAGTGTGCAGGGAGTGAGAGTGAAAGTGAAATAAGATAGAACTAGTATGAACAGGTGATCGATGGTCGACATGGACTCGTTGGGCCGAAAGACCTGTTTCCATGCTCTTTCACTAAAAACTTAAATTAAAAACTCTACAATAAATAGCATAACTACATTCCTCCCTTAGCTCTTTCGTGCCAAAGTACCCTCTTCCCTTCAACACTTTTCACCATTCAATGATACCGGAGACTTCCCAATTTGTCTTTTTGTATTATCAGGAATTAAGTCTGGATATTAAAAATTATTAAATTTTTCATCTGCCCATATCTATGATTTTTCTCCAACTTTCAGAATTGCTTATCTCTCGTTCTTTCTGATTGCTGCTGTGATCAAGAGCTCTTTAGATTTGCATCTGAATTCACAAGTTTCTTTGTTCTTGTCAGAGCTTGAAGCTCGCATTCCTTCCCACTTCTCCATTCTTCTTTATTTAAAACTTGAGCTTGCCGAGTCATTAATCAATGTGTAGGGAATAACTGCAGATGCTGGTTTGAATCAAAGGTAGACACAAACTGCTGAGGGAACTCAGCGGGACAGGCAGCAGCATCTCTGGGTGATGTTTTGGGTCGAAGAAAGGTCTCGACCCAAAACGTCACCCATTCCTTCTCTCCAGAGATGCTGCCTGTCCCGCTGAGTTACTCCAGCATTTTGTGTCTACATTCGAGTCATTAATCAATATTTCTTAATTTATTTCTTTATCTCTTCAGTTCTTGAAACTTGCTGGAGCTACGCACTATGGTCCATTATTTAATTGTCTCTATACCGCTAAGCAAAAACTGGAGATAAGATGCATGTCAGCAGAGAACACATCATCAGAGGTTCCAACAGCACTGTATTAATTTATGAAAGATGACACCTCTTGCAATCTGTGCAGCACAAACTTAATTTTCACAACAATTTATCGTGGATTTGATCGGTAGTTCTCAGAAAATGACAAAAAGTCTTTAGAATTTGAGATTTGTTTGGAAATTGCTACTCGACCCATCGTTACAGGAATTGAATTACATCTCATTTTGGATAAGTATGTTTGAGTGCGTGGGACGCAGTTTTAAGAGTTCATTTGTCATGGAATTGCTCCCAGTATTAACCAATTTTTCTTTTTGCAGCTGGCATTCCCAGAAAACAGCATGCAGAGGTATTGCTATAATTAACTGATTAAATATCTGCTTCTGGGCCTGATTTAACCTCACATTATTGTTCAGGTAAATAACACCATTAATTTTAAATCCAGGGATTCAGCAGTTCCCTTAACAAAGTGCTTCTGTGGCTTCATAATAAAAAGTCAGCAACTTGCGGTACAATGCATGGCCCTTTCACACAACCGAATCATATCAGCTTTCTCATCGTTTTCAATATTTAAAAAAAAGTTTAATTCATTTGAGAGAGCCTGGGGTCACAAGTTATAGAATTAGGCCATTCGGCCCATCGAGTTTACTCCACCATTCAATCACGGCTGATCTCCGCCTCCTAGTCCCATTTTCCTGCCTTCTCCCGACAATCATTCTAATCAAGAATTTGTCTATCTCTGCCTTAAAAATATCTACTGACTTGGCCTCCACAGCCCTCTGTGGCAATTAGTTCCACAGATCAACTACCCTCTGACTAAAAAGGTTCTGACTCACCTCCTTTCCAAAAGAGCACCCTTTAATTCTGAGGTTTTGTCCTCTAGTCCTGGACTCTCCCACCAGTGGAAACACCCTTTCCACATCCACTCTATCTATGCTTTTCATTATTCTGTAAGTTTCAATGAAGTCCCCCCTCGACCTTCTAAACTACAGCAGGTAGAGGCCTAGTGCTGTCAAACGATTATCATATGCTAACCCACTCATTCCTGGAATCATTCTTGTAAACATTCTTGTAAGCCAGCAGATCCTTCCTCAGAGATGGGGCTCAAATATGGGTTGGCCAAATAAAGATTCCCACAGCTTATCAAGGTTTAAAAACGGTATGCACTCTGTGTGATACTTTTTGTTATTAAGTAAAGATAAATTCAGTGAAACAATGCTGATCTTAATGACAAAACCCCATTCAAGCTCTGCCAATGATGGGGTTGTTTAACATGGACAATGATTATTATACGAATACACTGGAAAATAAAAAAAACTCCACCACATGTACCTGCCATTGTTTTGTCAGCTCCTGAACCAGCTGGGTGTTGTCCAACAGCCTCTCTTTATAGGTGGCATCCTGCAAGACATTGGCAGTGGTCTCTGCTTCTGTGAGCCAGGCCCGGAATTTGTCCAAATCCAGGTAGTACTGCTGCAGCAATCTGAGCGCCGCTTCCACCGCAGTCTCCCTCTCACTGGCCCTGTGGAACCATTGATTTTCACACACATTAGTAACCGTCATTAGCGTAGCAATTTCACAAATACTGCCTTTGTGTCCAATTATGAACTAACACCTTAAACGGAGGATTAGAAGAATGAGCTAGTAATTGTCACAAATTCAAATATCATGGGAATTTGCCATCACACAAACTTAACCCATATTAGTCCGTTAATTAGGTTTAAGCATTTGGAAGTTATTATACATCACATTATTAAGATATGTAGAAAAATCTGTGCGGAGTGCATGACTTCGGGGCTACGCCTCAGAATCTCATGCAATTCTGAAGGTGACTGGACACACACTGATGGCTATGGGGACTTCTTCCCCACAGCCATCAGACTATTAAACACAACTTCAAACAAACTCTGAACTATAACAGTCTATTGCACTTTATCTGTTTATTTATGTGTATATATATATGGTCTATAGTATATAGACACACTGATCTGTTCGGTATTTATGCCTACAATATTCTGTTGTGCTGCAGTAAGCAAGAATTTCATTATCCTATCTGGGACACATGACAATAAACTCTCTTGACTCTTGTCTTGACGACATTCAAAAGGTTGTTTTATACACAACTGTCTTTGACCCACTTGATAACTTTAACAAAAGTCCAAGATTATCATTCGGGATGAGTTATTTCTAAAACACAAAGTGCTGGATAGACTCAGAGGGTCAGGCAGCAACTGTGACACAAAAATATTTGATAACAAGTTTGGAAATCCTGGTTTGAAAGTGAAAAATAAATGAAGATTTCTTCAGTAATTGGTGCATTTGGATGTACAAGGAGAATTATGCAAAATGTCTTTGTGCAAAATATTCAGTTGAAATAAACAGATTGATTGAAACAATCAAAACAATGAGATCATGAAATAAATTATTTCTGTGCTTTTAACCATATAATAATAACCATATAACAATTACAGCACGGAAACAGGCCATCTTGACCCTTCTAGTCCGTGCCGAACACATAATCTCCCCTAGTCCCATATACCTGCGCTCAGACCATAACCTTCCCTTCCCATCCATAGTAATTGTCACAAATTCAAATATCATGGGAATTTGCCATCACACAAACTTTTCTGTTTAGTTAAATGGGATTTCTCACATTTTAAGATGATGTACAATGAGTTCCAGCTAATTATACATAGGCAACCTTCCAGTGGAATATGAGAGGCAACCAACCTTCAATCTGCATTGTTTATTATCATTCAATCAGTCTGCACACTGATTAAAAACATCTGAATTGTATGTGTGAAAAGCCCAACAAATATATTTCAATCACTCTGTGCACAAGAGGGGCCAGAAGTTTCTTCAGAACCAGCACGACTAGCCTGAAAGTGCAATGGAAATTCATTTTGTACGATCAAGCAATGTTTCAACCATAACTCTAGGTACAGCTGTCGGAGGGACAGTGTGCTGGGGAAACTCCTGCTGCTAATGTGAAAAGAACAGCGACATCCAGTTTCCAGGATTATAGGCTGCTCTGTGCTGCCGGTAAGCACTGACACAGTCAGAACTAGAGGCAGCAAGTTTACTAAGAATCCCAGAGGCATAAGGGACAGACTATTCCTTTATTATATCAGTGGGAGCTGGAAATAAGGTAACGCTCTTTACAAATGTAAAAGGACAATGCAGCAGACTTTAAAACTTGCAGATAATATCAGTGAATAAGACTTCTGTGTAGCGATTACATCGTCCATTTTCTTTCTGTTTGCTTTTGTGAAGTGATGTGAAATTAATTCAATTCAATTATCAACAGCAATGATGATTCAAATTGTGACACGAACACTCTTTTATTACAGAAATATTTAGCCAAAAGTTAATATTGTCAGTGCTAATTCCCATTTTAATCTCAAAATATAAAATCCTTTCTGTTGGTTGGAAAATTCTGGCCAATACAGGTAGTTTAGTTTGGAGATACAATGGGGAAACAGGCCCTTTGGCCCACCGAGTCGGCACCAATCAGCGATCCCTGCACACGAGCACTATCCTGCACACTTGGGACAATTTATAATTTTTACTGAAGCCAATTAACCTATAAACCTGTACGTCTTTGGAGGATGGGAGGAAATCGGAGCACCCGGGGAAACCCACGCTGTCATAGGGAGAACGTACAAACTCTGTACAGACAGCACCCGTAGTCAGGATTGAACCCGGGTCTCCGGCACTGTAAGGCAGCAACTCTACCGCTGCACCACCATTGCTGCCCCAATATGGCCAGAGTCAAGTTCAGTCTTGTCTTGTTTAAAAAAGGTTAGGAAAGGATTTGAAATATAAATAAAACTGCAGATGCTGGAAATCTGAAATTATAATACTGGATTCACTCAGCTGGTCAGGCAACATCTATGGAAAGAGAACGTTCTGGGTTTGAAACAGCACATTGTCTTCTCTTTCCACAAATGCTGTCTGGCTTGCTGAATGTTTCCAACATTTTCTGCTTTACTTTGAGTAAGGTATGACATTCTCCAATTAAGGTTTTCTTTGCAATTGATTCCTGCCTGAAATTTGATTTACCAGCAAACAAGTTTAGCATTTTCACCTGTTGTTTCCAAAAAGGATCTTGATTCAAAAAGTCATCATCAATTTCCCCCACAGTTGCTGCCTGGCCTGCTGAATTACTTCCTTATGATTCCATATCCTTGGTGGGACTTGAGGGTATTGATTTTGCCAACACCAGAGACATGTTGCTGTCAGATGGATGTCAATAATCATTGAATTAAGCAATGGGTGATTAACCTGGAGCATCTTTGAGATGCGTTCCTTTGGAAGTAATGTTCACATTTTCCCACAGGAAAACTCATCTAATTTCCTGTTATTTTACATGCCTCGACTAGATCGAGTGGATGTGCAGAGGACGTTTCCAGTAGTGGGAGGTCCGAGTACACAAGCTCAGAATAAAAGGACACACCTTCAGTACAGAGATGATGAAGAATTTATTTAGCCATAGGATGGTGAATCTATGAAATTCATCGCCACAGACGGCTGTGGAAGCCAAGTCAACTTCTCCTTTTGTGACCTTGAAACAACCCATTGGTTTCAAACCAACTTTGTTTTTTGTCTCCGCTGTAATGTAAGGGAACTCAAATTCTCACAAATCACAGTGCAAGAATGACTTTGAGATGATGATTGAATGGAAAACCTGACAAACGTATGCAAACCATTCTTCCATTATGTTTGTGGACAAAATTACATCAAGAAACACCCTCCCTCCCCGCCCCCATCTTTGGCATAACGTTTCTTCCTTCTCTCTAATCAGACTGATTGTCGCTATGGACGGCAGTGTCCACACCGACATTCGATCAGCTGTTCACTCTAGCTCTACGCTATCCCAGTGTTGCATCCACTCCCTACATAAAAGGGCCAACTTTACAGAGCCCAAATGGGCAGCACAGTGGCACAGCGGTAGAGTTGCGGCCTTCCAGCGCCGGAGACCCGGGTTCGATCCCGACTACGGGTGCTGTGCGTAACTTCTCCCCCATGACCGCGTGGGTTTTCTCCGAGATCTTCAGTTTTCTCCCACACTCCAATCATTGGATATTTTTTAAGTGGAGGTTGATTGTTAAGGGAATCCAAGGTTATGGGGAAACCGCAGGAGAATGAGGTTGAGAAGGGGAAATAGATTAGCCATAATCGAATGATGGAGATGACTCGATGGGCAAAATGGCCTAATTCTGCTCCAATGTCCCATTGTATGGCACCAATGTCCCATTATATGACACGGGCTAATATTTTGTACTGCCACAATACCATACTGTGAATATTGCACATTCTGACTTGACGACGTCTTCTTGCCGTTTTTGTTATTTGTTATTATTTATCTGATACGTTGGAGTTCCGCTCGGGCAGTGCGCCTGAAATTTTGTTGTTTGTGTTTACAATGGCAATAAAGTGTATTATTATTATTATTACTATTATTCAACATCACAACCAAAGATCTGAACAAGCCCCTTGACATCTATGCAGTTAATACAGTAGATACACTCTTAAAATGAAGCATAAAGGGCCTGTCCCACTGACTCGACTTTACAGCGACTGTCTTCGACCTTCAAGCTCGAGGGCACTTGCCTGGAAAACCTCAAGCTCGATCGACTGTCAGCGATGAAACCGCCAGCTGGATCGACTGACTGACCGCGCGCGCACACGCTCACACACCGCAAAGTTGGGGGCCAGGGAAAGCGGGGGAGCGCTGTCTGAAATTCACACCCGCTTTGAACAGGAAGGTAAAAGACGGCTGGCACAGTGTACGGTAAGTCCTTTAGAGAGCACGGAGGGGGGTGGGGGGGGGGGGGGGGGGGGAGAGGGGGGGGGGGGAGAGAAGGGGAGGGGGAGAGAAGGGGGGGGGGGGAATAAGGTGGGAAAGGAGTGGAGACACTTTTAAGAAGCCAGACAACTTTTAATAAAGTTTAGAGGCCATTTTACATGACCGGTCGGTTTTCCTTTGTCCTGAAATCTCCAATGAGCCAATTAAAATGCCTGGTCAGCGAAGGAGATTGCCTACGGCTGCCCTCGACTGCCTGTAACTACATAGCGACCCCACTATACTATGAGCTCAAAGAACCATGCTGACCAATTTTTACTCCCGGAAAATTTTTCAACATGCTGAAAAATGTTCCTCGACCAAAGGCCGCGAGTATTCGGGAACTTCCCTCGAGCATGAAGGAGAGTTCCAGTGACCTCATAGGACCTCTTAGGACCTCGTGTCGACCATGCTGCGAGTTTGAATCGAGAGCAAACTCTTCTAAACTCGCAGATTAGGTCGCTGCAGTGGGACAGCCCTTAACACTAACTACCCCTGTTTGTCAGTTTGCATTGAATGCATTTATAATGCAAATTGGGCTCTGCAGTCCCTTTTTGCTACAAATCAGCTTGTGCTAAAACTAATGGAATACAGAGAAACTCACATACAGACAGACATGCATTCTGAGTTAAGTGCTGTCACCATTATTTATCTCACAGTGGAGACTACTGTGGACAAGTGAATAAACAGACTGGAACCACTTTAGCAGTTTGCAATGTGGAGCAGAATGAGGAGAAGGTTGAAATTAAAAGATTTCTGCAGTCCTCTATAATGATTTTAATGTTATTTTTTCATTGTGGTAGTTTAATGATGGGTTCTGAATGTACCACAGAAAATACTTTGGTGAAACCAGTCTCCTGTTATTTGAGACAGAATAAATCAAATGAATAAAGATTCCACTCAAAAGGGAACAACATTTTAAATAGTAATATGTGACTGTGTTCTCATATTATTCACAAGCAATGCATCAATCATTTATGCGACCCATTGTTCAATTGTGAGGTCTAAAATACTGGACTTTGAAAGATTTTTATGCTCACTGTTGCTAAGCACTAAACATTATTCACGTTATTCCCTTAATCATTTATCTACACTGTGAATCGCTCGATTGTAATCGTGTATTGTCTTTCTGCTGACTGGTTAGCGCTCATCCAAAGCTTTTCACTGTACCTCGGTACACGTGACAATAAAGTAACTAAACAAAGAGACATCTACTACTTATGACACAACACTGAAAATATACAAAAAGCACGGATATATTTAAAGGAAACCTAGATAAGCTCAAATGAAATAACAAAATAAAATGACAAACACCAGATCTCCACTACAGATTTATGTGATTTATACTAAACTTGTAATTTTTTTTCTTTTCATGCTTGTAATGATTTCACAGATAGATGACACAATTTCAAAGGATTATGTTTGAATATTAGACAGGGAGATTAAAAATGTGCAGTGCCTTGTGTGATGGACAGAAATACATAACGTTACTTCAACATTAAGCGAAACATTAAGGGCTGGAGGAACTCAACAGGTCAGGTAAAATCTGTGGAGAGAATGGACAGATGACGTTTGGTTTTCAACCTGAAATGTTGTGTCTATTCCCTCCATAGAAGCTGCCTGATCCACTGAATTCCTTCAGCACTTTTTGTTTTGCTTAAGACACCAGCGTCTGTAGTTTCTTGTGTTTTCATTGAACATTACATTGCGGTGCTGGCTCGAAGGGCCGAATGGCCTCCTCCTGCACCTATTTTCTATGTTTTTATGAACCAACAGTTCTGAAGAAGGGTCTCGACCTGAAACATAACCCATTCCTTCTCTCCAGAAATGCTGCCTGTCCCGCTGAGTTTACTCCAGCTTTTTGTGTCCATCTTCGTTCTTTAGAATCGACGGTAGAGGTGCTTTGCACAACTGCACTAAAATGGCATTTATAATCCAAACAGGCAACCTCCCACCTGTCTTCAGATAACATTCACATTTTATTTCCTTCCTTTCATGTGCATGAGCTCACCCTGTTTCACCTTAAATGAACTTTGTTCAATTGTTATATTTCGTGTACTGCCATCATTTCAAAAGTTTATGAACTGTACATGATGGAAATAACACATTAAATTCTCACCATGGACAGATTCCAGAAATATTGCACGGTACAACATATTCCCTGCAACCCACAATCTCCTCGGAGCAGCTTCTGCTCTGCTGCAATAATTTTCTCTGAAAAAATAAAGAACTTCCCCTTTTGTGACCTTGAAACATCCCATTGCTTTCAAACCAACTGTTTTTTGTCTCCGCTGTAATGTCAGTGAACGCAAATTCTTACAAATCACAGTGGAAGAATGACTTTGAGATAATGATTGAATGGAAAACCTGACAAACGTATGCAAACTATTCTTCCATTATGTTTGTGGACAAAATTACATCAAGAAACACCCTCCCTCCCCGCCCCCATCTTTGGCTTTACGTTTCTCTCCTTCTCTCTTATCAGACCGATTGTCGCTATGGACGGCAGTGTCCACACCGACAATCGATCAGCTGTTCACTCTAGCTCTACGTTATCCCAGTGTTGCATCCACTCTCTACCTAAAAGGGCCAACTTACAGAGCTCAAATGGGCAGCACGGTGGCGCAGCGATAGAGTTGCTGCCTTCCAGCGCCGGAGACCCAGGTTCGATCCCGACTACGGGTGCTGTGTGTACGGAGTTTGTAACTTCTCCCCATGACCACGTGGGTTTTCTCCGAGATCTTCGGTTTTCTCCCACACTCCAAAGACGTACGGGTTTGTAGGTTAATTGGCTTGCTGTATGTGTAAAATTGTCCCCAGTGGGTGTAGGGCAGTGTTAATGTGTGGGGATCACTGACTCGGTGGGACAAAGGGCCGGTTTCTACGCTGTATCTCTAAACTAAAATTAACCTACGAATCATGAATTTCCGATGTGGCTGGAAACCCGAGTACCGGGAGTTAACCCACGCAGTCACAGGGAGAAGACGCAAACTGCACCCAGACGGCACCTGAAGTTGGGATCAAACTGAGCTCCCTGGTGCTCTGAGGCGGCGGCTTTACCAGCTGCGTCACTGTGACTGTCGCTGTGATCAATTCACATTGTTGAGGTAATATTGCAGGAGCTTTATTCGCATTCTGGTTGTTTTATACCTGTGTTGTGAATCACTTGATGCTGACAGTAAGCTGTAGAAAGTGGAAGAGTATCATTTCCTTGAAAACATTCACTCAAAATTTACATTTACAAAGTGCACAAGGACTTAAAGTGGAAACAAACATTGTAATTTATCCTTCCCCTGAAGAAGCTTCAAGATAATCCTTTGTTTTTTCTGGCAATATTGAAATGGTGAAGTGTTCTTGAGGGTAGAAAATGTCAGGTTTGCGGGTAAAACCACATCATTCATTGTTTACTGTCGTCAATACATTGAATGAAGCTGAACCTCCACAGCTCTGCTCGCCACGCATAATGATGTCAAGATGCGAGTCAGCTACTCCCAGTATTTTTACTGGAGCACCCACAAAGATTGCCTCAAATTATTAAAGCAAATTTAGGCTGTTATTGCTACTATTTCCCCTGTGATTACAGGCAATGGAACCTGAGCATATATTTAATTCCTGAGCAAAGATTCAAGTGTTGCAGTCACTGTAGATCGCCATAATATGCGGGGCAGATAGTGTAGGTCTGTGTAATCATTCACAATTTCCACTTCCTGCTTCCATCTAATAAAGGGAGAGAATATCCAGATATACTCACTGAATGGGCCTGCTGTGATATTATTTTCATACTCGGACTGATTGCCAATTAGGCAATTTAATTTCAGTTGGCTACATAATATAGACTAAATTAGAGTCAGCTATATTTATGTGAGCAGCGATATTTGTGCAAGGTATTTGCCCCGAGGCTGTTAATATCCAATTTTGTTTGGTTTGATATTGATCTCTGAGAATCGACTTGAGAAGTTTTTTTTTTCACTTGGCCATTGAAGAAAACAGTAACGTGCACAGCAGAATTCAGTTTGCAACATTGTAAATAGGTGCAGACATTAAAATGCATTTGCTTACATTTGAACATAAATAAGGGAATGGTTTTAATGAGTGATTGCACAGTCAATGTTTTGTGTGTTTGAAGAGGACATAGCAGTTGGCAATAACTGCTCGATAACAGCAGCTGAGAAATATGTCATAGAAACATATAAAATTGGTGCAGGAGTAGGCCAATCGGCCAACACCAGCATTCAATATGATCACGGCTGATCATCCAGAATCAGTACCCCATTCCTGCTTTCTCCCCATATCCCTTGATTCCTTGAAGCTCAGAGGGGACCGTGCCTTTGCTGTGTCGGCTCCGAGATTGTGGAATGAATTGCCTCTGCACGTTAAACAGGCCCCTTCTCTAGCTGTTTTTAAATCACTCCTGAAGACATATCTATTCTCCATGGCCTTTGTAGACCAGTGAGGTGTCGAATTGTTTATTAACTTTATTTGCTTGGTTTTGCTGCGTTGTTTGTACTTGTGTTTTATGTTTTTTAATTTATTGTTTGGATTTTTGTATGTAATTTATGCGCCTCGTGTTAGTTGTATGTTCTGTTGTTCTGCCTGTTTTATGATGTCTTGCTTGTTTTCTTTTTTCTGTACAGCACTTTGGTCAGCTTTGGTTGTTTTTAAGGTGCTTAACAAATAAAGTTATTATTATTATTATTATTAGCCCTAAGAGCTATAGCTAACTATCTCTTGAAAACATCCAGTGAATTGGCCTCCACTGCCTTCTGTGGCAGAGAATTCCACAGATTCACAACTCTCTGGGTGAAAAAGTTTTTCCTCATCTCAGTCCTAAATGGCCTACTCCTTAGTCCTACACTGTGACCCCTGGTTCTGGACTCCCCCAACATGGGGAACATTTTTCCTGTCCAATCCCTCAAGAATGTTATATGTTTCTATAAGATCCCTTCTCACCCTTCTAAATTCCATTTCATCCCTCAAAATTCATATTGGAGATTTGCAAATTGAGCCACATAGGTGGAAGGGTGCTTTCCAAGGTTTGGTACAGTGGTAGAGTTGCTGCCTTACAGCTCCAGAGGCCCGGGTTCCATCCTGCCTGCGGATGCCGTCTGTACGAAATTACAGTATAACATTCTCCCTGTGACCCCGTGACCTCCGGTTTTCTCCCACATTCCAAAAATGGGAAGGTTTGTAGGTTAATTGCCTTTTGAAATGAGTTCCGAATGAGTAGTATAGAACTAGTGTGTAGGTGATCGTCAGTCGGTACAGTCTTGGTGGGCTGTAGGCCCTATCTGCACGCCGCTTCTCAAAACCAAAAATAAGTGAAAATGTCAAATATGTTATTTGACAATGTTAAGCTACAGTTGGACCTGCCCAAAGGCTCGGGTTTTGGTGGGACCGGAACCCGCCCAAAGGTTCATCGGACGGAGTAACCAGGAGAGAGCTGGTGACGTTGAATGTGAGGAGGGTGACGGGGGTAATGCCTTCAGCGCCTTCAGGATCGGCTGCAGGAGGCAGCTCTGGGACACAAAGATGGCCACATGGGCTGACCAGACTTTGGTGATGGCGCCAAAAATGGTGGCAATGGTGTAATGTATGCAAAAAGAATTACTCTGTGCAGTTGCATATGTGACAAAAAAAACACAGTTGACTATTGATCACATTTGTGATACTTTCGACAAAGAGGATTATTCATTTTATATGTGCTGGGAGAACTTCCATTGAGGAAGTTTGGAGCATAAAGAAACGGTATGGTGCTTTTGATTGCATGACTGGTGGAGGACAAACTCAAGGAGGTGCTATCGGCTTCAGGGGAAGAGGAAATGAGATGTAGTCCCAAATCAGGAAAGTTGGAGAGCCTGGTGAATAATTGGAAGTGGAATGATTTGAGAATTAATTGGACTCTGCTACTTTTAATTTATTGTTTATGAGATGCCAAAATAATTTCTGATGACTTTTAACACTTTAAAGCTATTTTTGTTCTGCATGAAACTATCGCAGAATTTACTTTCCTCCATGACATGTTGACCCTAATTATCACAATCCGATGAAAATAAATCGTAAGAACAGGATTCCGAGCAATTAATTCAATTATGTCTCTTTTCTCAACTGATGCCTGCACAAGCAAAAAACATTTGGTTTTAACCAGAGTTATTTATTTAGGCCAAACAGGTCATGAGTAGAAGAACAAAGGAAATAGCAGTTGGCCAGCCAACCGTTGTGATGGAGGAGGGAGAACAATGAAGGACCCGGCACGGAGGGACCACCATGAGGGGAGGGGAGAGAGCAGATGGGGGGAGGGGGGGAGAGAGAGAGAGGGGGGGGGGGGGGGGAGAGCAGAGATGGGGGGGGGGAGAGAGCAGATGGGGGGGGGGGGAGAGAGCAGATGGGGGGGGGGGGGGGACGGGGAGAGGGGGGGGATGGGGGAGGGGGGGGGGAGAGGGAGAGCAGATGGGGGGGGGAGGAGGAGGGGGGAGAGCAGATGGGGAGAGGGGGGAGGATTGGAGGGAAGAGAAAGAGGGGGGGGGGGGGAGAGACACGGGGGGGGGGGGTAATTTGAGGGGGGGAGAAGGGGGGGAGGGGGGAGGAGAGCAATGGGGGGGGGAGGGGGGGGAGAGCAGATGGATTGGGTATGGAAGAAAGGGGGGACCTGGCGCATTCTTTGTAACTTTGTAAGTGCCCTTTATGTGGCAATTATTTGCATACCTTGGGTATGCAAGCAAAGAATTTCACTGTGACTTGTCACATATGACAGTAAAGTATTAATTAATTTAACCTTCAAGCCTGCTTCGCCATGTGCTCACGTAGCTGATCTTCTTCCTCAATGCCATTTTCTAGCTGTGTTCCCATATCCGCTCATTTGTCGCACCTGTCAACCCCTTGAGAAATTATGTTTGTTTTGACGAGATCTCTTGTCATCGATCTAAGCGCTAGATAATAAAATTCCACTGTTTCTAACTCTCCTCACATCGCAAACTCATCTTCGCAACACTCTTAGGTTGTATTCAGCCACAAGAACAAAACTGTACACAGTGTTCTACTGTGGTCTCACCAAGGGACCGTATAATTGCAACGACTTTTCCTAACTCCTGTATTCAAATCTCCCTGAAGTAAAGGCTAAAATGCCGTTTGATTTCTAAATCATTTGCTGCATTTGCATGTTGGCCTTCAGAATCTTTTTCTCCAGACATGCTGCCTGACTTGCTGAGTTATTCCAGTACTTTGTGTCCATCTTTGGCCTTCAGGGATATATGTGTACAAGCTGCCAAGGTCGCTTTGAACATCAGCACTAGCCAATGTGAATACAAAACTGGCTTGCTGGAAGGAGACAGAGGGTGATACTGAACGGTGCTATTCAGTTTGGAGGTCTGTGACCAGGGGAGGGCTGCAGAGATCGGTGCTGGGTCCAATTTTCTTTGCCATCTATATTAATGATTTAGATGATAATGTTGTTAACATGGTTAGTAAGATTCTGGATGGCACTAAAATTGGGTAGTGGACAGTGAACATTATCTAAGATGACAATATTAACTGGGGAATGGCAGATAGAATTTAACTCAGACAGATGTGAGGCGTCTGGTAAGATCAACCAGGCCCGGATTGAATCAATAAATGCAGAACCTTGGAGAGTGTAATAGAACAAAGAAACCGAGGGGAACAGGTACATTTAAAGAGACACAAAGTGCCGGAACAACTGAGCGTATTCGACAGCATCTCTGGAGATGATGGATAAGTGATGTTTCGGGTTGGGACTATTCTGCATACTGATTGTAGTAGGGGGAGATGCTGGAGGAGAGGTGAGGGTGTCAAAAAGCTTGGCAAATTAAAGGTGGATACAGGTGAGGAGGGTTTTCCATTGACAGATGGTTGGAGGAAAGCAAAAGACAGAAAGTGTGAGATAAGAGGCATCAACATGAGAAGACTATAGATGGAAGGTGTAAAGGAGCATCCCGCTGGGGCCAGGGAAGAGCGGAAGAGTTCCCTGAAAATGGTGACATCGGTGGACAGAATGCTGAAAAGGGCAGATTGCTGGGTTGCCATCATCGCTCAGGGCATGGAGTGCAGGAGTTGGGATGTGGACTGTATACGTCGCTGGTCAGACCACCGGAGCATTGTGCCCAGTTATGGTCACTCAGCTACAGGAAGGATGTCATTAAACTGGAATGGATGCAGAGAAGATGCCCAATGATCCTATGAGTACTGGGTGGATGAATTACAAGACTGTTTAGACTGGGGCTTTCCTCCTAGGAGCACAGGAGGGTAAAGGGTGTCCTGCAGAAGGAATGCAGGTGGGCAGTCAGCATCTGTGGAGGGAAATGGACAGGGTGCTTGTGGTCAAGACCTTTCATCTGGACTGAAAGATTAGAGGAGAGATGGTTTATGTAAAGGGTTGGGGGAGATGGGTGGGGCTAGAGATTGCTGGACACTGGTGGGGAGGGTTTGATTAGCAGTTGGTGCCAGGCAGGGGAAGAAAGGGTGGAGATAACAACAGAGGCAGATTCCACAATCTGCAGATTTTTTTTGGAAAAGCCTGCCCTCCAGTATCCTCCCACACCCCAAGGACATGTGAGTTTGTAGGTTAATTGGCCTCTGTAAACTTGCCCCCAGTGTGTGGGGAGTGGATGAGAAAGTGGGACAACAGAGAACTAGTGTGAACATGTGATCATGGTCAGTGTGGACATGGCGGGCAGTAGGGCCTGTCTTCATGCTGAATCTCTCAACTAAATTAACATGAGATGCTGTCCTCCAGTTAGCATGTGGCCTCAAACTGGCAGTGTGGGAGGCAGGGGTGAGTGTGAGACTGAGAAGGGGAATTAAAATTGCTGACATGTTCTGGGTGGTCACAGTGTACAGATCGCAGGTGCTCGACAACCCTGTCACGTGGTCTATGTTTGGCCGTATATCGAATGTACCGAATGCAATGCAAAGAAATAAGACTTGTGGTCTCATCAGTCAAATTGTTGATGGAGATTTGAGTAACTAGGGTCCAAGAATCAATCTCATAATATTTCACTGGTTACAGTCTGCCAACCCAACAATGATTCATTTATGCACATTGATTTCTGTCCAATAATCAAACCTTAATCCATGTCAATGTATTATTTCTAATTCATGTGCTCTCACTTATTGATCAACCTCCTGCACGGAACATTCTGAATATCTTTCAAAATCCTTATGCACCACATATCATCTATCTTACTGGGTACATAGGTCATAGGCCATAGAGTCATACAGCAGGTAAACAGGCCCTTTGCCCCAACTTCTCCATGCCGAACAAGGTGCCCCATCGACACTAGTCCCACCTGCCTGCATTTCAAAGGTTGCAAAGGTCTATTATTGTCACATGTACCAAGGTACAGTGATATGTGAATCACCATACAGCCATACGACAAAAAAAGCAACAGGACAAAACAACTACATAAAAGTTAACAAACACCCACCACGGAGGATTCCCCGCATTCCTCACTGTGCTGGAAGGAAAAAAAGTCCAATCTTCTTCCTCATTTGGCCCATATCCCCCTAAACCTTTCCTATCCTTACACCTGACCAAATGCCTTTTAAATGCTGTTGCAGTACCTGCCTCAACTACCTCCTCTAGCACCTAGTTCCATATACTCTGTGTGGAAAAAGTTGTCCATCAAGTTCCTATTGAATCTTTCACCTCTCATCTTAACCCAATGTCCTCTGGTTCTTGATTCCCCAACTGACTATAAGCCTACCTATTCCCCTTCGTGATCTTATACACCTCTATAAGATCACCCCTCAATTTCCTGCGTTCCAAGGAACAAAGATCTAGCTTGTCCAACCTCTCAGGTCTTGGCAACATCCTCATAAATCTTCTCTGCACCCTTTCCAGCTTAAAAACATCCTTGCTACAGCAGGGTGACCCGAACTGAACATAATGCTCCAAATCGGCGTCACCAATATCTTGTACATATGTGTGCGGTAACGCAGTGGTAGAGTTGCTGCCTTACAGCGCCAGAGACCCGGGTTCTATACAGGTGCTTGTGTGTATGGAGTTTGTACCTTCTCCCTGTGACCTGCATGGGGTTTCTCTGGGATCTCCGGTTTCCCCCCACACTCCAACGATGCACAGGTTTGTAGGCTAATTGGTGTGTGTAGAAACATAGAAACATAGAAATTAGGTGCAGGAATAGGCCATTCGGCCCTTCGAGCATGCACCGCCATTCAATATGATCATGGCTGACAATCCAACTCAGTATCCCGTACCTGCCTTCTCTCCATACCCTCTGATCCCCTTAGCTACAAGGGCCATATCTAACTCCCTCTTAAATATAGCCAATGAACTGTGTGGCCTCGACTACCCTCTGTGGCAGAGTGTTCCAGAGATTCACCACTCTCTGTGTGAAAAAGGTTCTCCTCATCTCGGTTTTAAAGGATTTCCCCCTTATCCTTAAGCTGTGACCCCTTGTCCTGGACTTCCCCAACATCAGGAACAATCTTCCTGCATCTAGCCTGTCCAACCCCTTAAGAATTTTGTAAGTTTCTATAAGATCCCCTCTCAATCTCCTAAATTCTAGAGAGTATAAACCAAGTCTATCCAGTCTTTCTTCAAAAGACAGTCCTGACATCCCAGGAATCAGTCTGGTGAACCTGCTCTGCACTCCCTCTATGGCAATAATGTCCTTCCTCAGATTTGGAGGCCAAAACTGGACGCAATACTCCAGGTGTGGTCTCACCAAGACCCTGTACAACTGCAGTAGAACCTCCCTGCTCCTATACTCAAATCCTCTTGCTATGAAAGCCAACATACCATTCGCTTTATTTACTGCCTGCTGCACCTGCATGCCTAACTTCAATGACTGGTGTACCATGACACCCAGGTGTCGCTGCATCTCCCCCTTTCCCAATCGGCCACCATTTAGATAATAGTCTGCTTTCCCGTTTTTGCCACCAAAATAGAATCATGTCAGTGTGCGGGGATCTCTTGTCGGTGCAGAATCAGTTGGCCAAAGGGCTTGTTTCTGCTCTGTATGTCTAAACTAAACTAAATATAACATAACATCCTCATTACCATGACCGATGAAGACCAATGTAGCAAAAGTCTTCTTCCCCACCCTATCCACCTGTGACGCCACTTTCAAGGAATGCCACGTCCTCACCACACTCCAACAGATTATTTAAAGTTGAACTTATTTTTGTAAAATCTTGTCCAATCACGTTATTTATTTCAAGGTGCTTTATAACATCCGTGTTCTGGTATCCAACACTTCCCAACACATTGGTCTGAGAAATCAGTTGTTCCCAGTTTTGCCCTGTCCCTCCTTTTCCATAAATTATAAGGTTGTATTTACTCTAATCTACAGAAACAATTCAAGAATCCCTGCCATTTCCTTATTTTCCATTATAATCACCATTGTTACTGCCCATGCGTTTTTACGGAGCAGTCCATTTTTATACTGCTATCCATCTATTCTCATATTCTGTCTTGCCTTCTTCTATCAATTTCTTGGTCTTGTTGTGTTCTAAATGTTTCCAATCCTCTGGAGCGCTGCCATTTTCCACAATTTAATAAGCCTCGTAGATTTAGTATTATCTTTAAATTTCCCTTGTCAGCCACTAATAAATAATTCTTCCAGTGTTTTTGTGACAACAATAAATAAATATTTTTTGCAACGTGCATCTGCCCGATACTGCGAGAAAATGAAGAGAGATGTGGATGCAGCCTAGTCTATCATGCAAGCCATTCTACCACCCCACCAACCAAGTCCAACTACAGTTCACGCTACCTCAGGAAAGCAGCCAATATAACCAAGGTCCACTCACCCTTGTCATTCTCTCTCTCTCTCACTTCTTCCCGCTGTTATTAGACTCTTGAACAGACCTCTCACATGCTAATGATGCATTCCTGATTTCCCAATCTACCTCATTGTAGCCCTTGCACTTTTTTTAACCTGCACTTTCCCTGCAGTAAAAACACTATATTCTGCACTCTATAGCCTTTCTCTTTTCGCACTGCCTGTCCTATTCATTTGATTGTGCTTATTTGGTATGATTTGCCAGGATAGCATGCAAAACAATGCTTTTCACAGTATCTCGGTACAGATGACAATAATAAACCAATTCTAATAACAACATTTCTTTAAAAGCTAATCACTGCCATCAATGGATTGTCCCAGTCAACGACATCTTGTCCCAACTCATCTTCGATTCCTTTGTTTAGATTTCAGATCCTAATGTTACACTGAACTACATCAATTTCAAAGGTAGACACAAAATGATGCAGAAACTCAGCGGGTGAGGCAGCATCTATGGAAAGAAGGAATTGGCGACGTTTTGGGTCAACACCGTTCTTAAGACTGATGTTAGGGGAGGGGGTAAGACAAAGAAAGAATGTTGGCAGAGACAGTGGGACTGGTGGGAGAACTGGAAAAGGGGGGGGATGAAGAGAGAGAGCAAGGGCTACCTGAAGTTAGAGAAGTCAATGTAAATAAACTACCCAAGCGAAATACGAGGTGCTGTTCCTCCAATTTACGCTGGGCATTTCAAGCTGAGTTTCTTCAGAAACAAGCAGTTTAAGCAAAATTGAGTTTGTGAACTCAAGTGGAAGGCAGGTTCTATTGCACAAAAAGTAAGTTTAACCTTAGATTTAATTCACAAATGACTGCACTCGACTGATTGTGTTGTGCTGCAGAGTGTTTGAAAATGTCACAGATCCCAGAAATGGGCCCGATAATATCCGAGGTGCTGAGATGGCGTTCTCTCGACCAACAGTGATTTAAAACATGAATTTTAATAAAACAGCATGCTGCCCTCCCATTGGGAGAAATCCTTGATTTTTTGAAAGAATAAAATACTACTTCAGGTCCACAGTGTCACATTCAGCGTGTATGGACTTGTTAAATATGCCGTGACACCTGAACATTTCTTTCACATTCCCAAAATTAAGCACAGCCGCTATTTGGCTCAAACTGGCTGAGCACACAAAACGCCCATTTGGGAGTTGGAAAAGTAAACGATACATCAGGGTCATTTAAGCTGCTTTTTGTGATTTAAGGGACAGACTGAGATAAGATGAAAATGCACAAATACAATCTTGAAGTCAAATATTGTATTTCAATAAACTGAATTCAAAAGTTCGCATGTCAATTCAGAGTTCGGTTCAGAGATACAGCATGGATGCACTCCCTTCACCCCACCTAGTCCACATTTGACCATTGGTCACCCATTCACACTAGTTCTATGTTAACCCACTTGCTCATTCACTCCCGACTCTCAAGGGTCAATTTGGGGAGCAATTTACAGAGGGCCAATTAACTTACAAACTGGTACATCTTTGGGATGCGAGTGGAAACTGGAGCACCCATAGGAAACCCACGTAGTTACAGGTAGAACATGCAAACTCCATATACACCCAAGATCAGGGTTGAACCCGGGTCTCTGGTACTGCGAGGCAGCAGCTCCACCAGCTGCGCTATTACTCTGCCCAAATGACAATGCCAATCCTGTTGTCCACACAAAGTGCAAATTAAATGAATGAAATACACCTGGGTGACCTGAGATTACAATGTATTTGAAATGTGCTGTTTGATCATATGACTTGAAAAAAATAATTAAACTATCAAACCAACATGGACACCACCATGCAAATACAAATATGTCGAGTTCTTGACAACATAAACAAAGCTATTGTTTCAATTACATTTGGCTGACTAATTAACACCCGACTAGGTGCACCATGCACTGCCCTTAGATTCACTGGACAGTACAACACGACAATACCTGATTCTGAAGGATCTTGACCCGAAATGTCAGCTATTCCTTTTCTCCAGAGATGCTGTCTGACCCACTGAATTACTACAGCTTTTTGTGTCTATCTTCAGTCCAACATATCATAGAAACATAGAAAATAGGTGCAGGAGTAGGCCATTCGGCCCTTCGAGTCTGCACTGCCATTTAATATGATCATGGCTGATCATCCAACTCAGTATCCTGTACCTGCCTTCTCTCCATACCCCCTGATCCCTTTAGCCACACGGGCCACCTCTAACTCCCTCTTAAATATAGCCAATGAACTGGCCTCAACTACCTTCTGTGTCAGAGAATTCCAGAGATTCACCACTCTCTGTGTGAAAAATGTTTTTCTCATCTCGGTCCTAAAAGATTTCCCCCTTATCCTTAAACTGTGACCCCTTGTTCTGGACTTCCCCACCTTCGGGAATAATCTTCCTGCATCTAGCCTGTCCAACCCCTTAAGAATTTTGTAAGTTTCTATAAGATCCCCCCTCAAGTACAAGCCGAGTCTATCCAGTCTTTCTTCATATGAAAGTCCTGACATCCCATTGTCAAGTGGGATTAGATCTGCTCCTGCCATGTCCAGTTGGCCCAGCCCTGCAACTGGCCCCTGCACCCCATCCCAATTGCCAACAACCCATAGAGTGCACACCTGACACCCTTATGTTCATGGATGTGGTCTAGTCAGAGAGAGTCATGGGTAATGAATGTGGTTTTGAGCTGGGACCAGGTGGGCAAGACTAGGTCAGGCCTGGTACTCTGAATGTCTGACCTATATATGCCTCACATAATTTAAAATAGTTCTACCAGGATGTTGTACATTTATCAAGGGATAAACGTACAAGGGATTTCTAGTCCCTTGAATGGTTTTTCAAGGAACTAGAAATCAAAGTTATTGATCTTCTCAGCTACCAATCAGTTGCTGCAACATCACCCAAGATGACAAAGCTTCACCTGCAGAAAACTTGCTACCACGAAGAGCACAATGGCAATTAGTGTCTTGCAAGTCCCCATTAAACCTATTTATTTTTGCCCCAAGTTCATTTTAGCCATTGAAATCAAAAGCAAAAAAAAACTACAGATGCTGGAAATCTGAACTAAAAAGTCTTATGTTTTGTTACTGCTGGACATAAGTAATTGTAAAATAAGGAAAGCTGTTACTATACAGAAAGATCGACAAACAGCAAGTGAAAAGTGGCAGATAATCTACAATATTGAATGAGGTAAAATTATTTGATCGGACACTTGAGATATCAGCGCTATGCACAGAATAATGTCAGAGATTTTCTATATCCTTCAGGAGAGCAGACCTTATCTGATCGATGAGGCCTCCCATATTTTGTTCAACACATATTATGTGCTCCAGTGTTTAGAGTAGGAATTGAAAAAACAACATTCTGCCTCAGAGGTGAGACTAGTAACAACTAAGCCATGACTAACTTCATGTCAGGTTTAGCGTAAGGTACAACTGTTGCTGTTGAAGCACCTATTTACATAGATCGCATATTTACATAGAAAGTACTTTTCAAGTAGTGATATAGATTGGCCGGACTCTCATTTCTCTTCAGTATATAGACCTGGTCTTAACAGCCTCGATGGTCTCACCCCCACATCCAAATTGAACAAATCATGGTCTGAAGGATAAAACCGTTCTGTCATCACATTCATTCACACTGAGTTATTCCTGACTTGTCAGTTTTGGAAGCACAATTCAGGCAGCATCCGAGGCTCTTGCCTGCAAGAGGCCAAGGCCATTCACTGGTGGGGTTACTGTCATGCTATTCAAAGACCTGATATATATTTTTTAACAGTTGTCACAGATATGAAAAGCTATCAGGAATCGGCCAAAATGTTCCAGGGACAGGCAGATGTGTAACATGGCAACAAATAAAGCACCGATGTTATGGATGAAAAACTGGTCAGATTGCATAAATTTTACACTCAATATTTTAAAATGCACTCTCTGCTGCGAGTGCGAAAACAGATTCTCTCTTCATAGTTTTGTGGTTGACTTTCATTAAAGTGCACAGTGCTTAAAATGTTGTTGTCTTATGAGCCAACATGTACCTACCCTGGATAATTGCGGCTGCTTTCCTGATGGCTCTTTAAATTGTTGTCACATCTGTAAACAAAATTAATCTTCAAACATGTAGAATGGAATAATACAGATGTCATTGCTTTTGACATGCTGATAAAATGCAATAATTCCTTCATCTTGAAATGCAAACACTGAAACACGTTGATACAGTCCATAGCAGCATCATTTTGTTGTTGTTCATACATTGAATCGAAGTTTGACCAAACGTTTTGGCGTAAGAACATTTCTCTGGTGAGCAAGTTTATCTCTGGCAAGTGCACTACCTCTCACAGATGTTCCCTTTGAGAAGTTGGACATACTTAATGATTAAGATCAGGGTGCTTATGGAAAAATGGAAAATAGGAGAAAGAGGTTTCCCAAATGGTAGGTTAACATCATATGTTTATTGTGAGAAGGGCGGCACGATGGCGCAGTGGCAGAGTTGCTGCCTTACAGTGCTTGCGGCGTCAGAGACCCGAGTTCGATCCCGACTATGGGTGATGTCTGTACGGAGTTTGTACGTTCTCCCCGTGACTGTGTGGGTTTTCTCCGAGATCTTCAGTTTCCGCCCACACTTCAAAGATGTACAGGTTTGTAGGTTAATTGGCTTGGTATAAGTGTAAAATTGTCCCTAGTGTGTGTAGGGTAGCATTAATGTGCGGAGATCGCTGGTCGGCGCGGACTCGGTGGTCAAAGGGCCTGTTTCCATGTTGTTTCTCTAAACTAAAGTAATCTTAAAAAAAAAAGATAGCACAAGCGATGATTTTAGTTAGCGAGAGTTTGTAAATGACAAATAATACTATGGTTGGTCCAGAACTCACCAGTAATCCTTTCCTTTGATGGTCCGTGGTCATACCTGTCAGCAGATTTGAGTACAGCTGCAACAGTTAAATGACCAAATACAAAAGCCCTTTCTACGTTAATTTGTGGAACATGATTTTGCAAAGCTATTCGGCTGAGGCAAGATTTCCCTTCATGATTTGTTAGGCTAAGAATTTATTGCTTAATTGAAGTTATAAATAGGATTGCTTTGATCTGAATGATGAAAGCTAAATGATCTCAAAGACTTCTGTGCTGTAATGGTGTTCCATGAAAAGACCAGGACGATCTCTCTCATGGTTGACCATATTACATACAACTGACTTTCCCAGCCTTTGTGAATGATTTGGCAGGGCCAGGAGGAGGCTGGGTGTTCCCGTCATTTGTGGTTCCCTAAAACAGATGAGTTAACCTTAGTTTCTACACCCGACCCACTTGAGCTTCAATAAACGTCCATCGTCTGGGATCACTGGCGACAGAAAGGTCACAGCCTTCTAATTTAGTTTCCTGGAATGAAGTTCTCAGGCAATGTCAATTTTCCCGTAGCAGTCTTTGTTTTTCTACGTGATTCCTTAGCAATATCACTCCACTGCATTCAAAATTTATAGATTCATTAATATTCAAACTCCATGTGATATAAAGCTGGTCTTTCTGACAAGGTCGGTGTAATGAATTTTCTATGAAGCCAAATAAATCAATGTACAGGTGGTATACAGTTGATCACACCGACACCAAGTGCAATGAGATACTTTGTAAGTGTGTAGGAGGGAACTGCAGATGCAAGTTTAAACCGAAGACAGACACAAAACGCTGGAGTAACGCAACGGGACAGGCAGCATCTCTGGAGAGAAGGAATTTGTGATGTTTCGGGTCGAGACCCTTCTTCAGACTGGTTAGGGGTAAGGGAACAAGAGTCGTAGGCAATGATGTAGAGAGACAAAGAACAATGAATGAAAGATATGCAAAAAAGTAACGATGATGAAGGAAACAGGCCTTTGTTAGCAGTTTGTTAGGCGGAAACGAGAAGCTAGTGCAACTTAAATAGGGGAGGGATAGAGAAAGGGAATGCCGGGGCTACTTGAAGTTAGAGAAATCAATATTCATACCTCAGATCTTTAAACCTGCACTTTAAGCAGAAATTTTATTCCCACACTCATTCCTTTTCTCCACTTAAGTCAAATCTAGTGCTATTACTTTGAGGACTCCTGCTTAATAAAGATAGACACAAAATGCTGGTTTAACTCAGTGGGTCAGGCAGCATCTCTGGAGAAAAGGAATGGTTGACATTTCAGGTCGAGACCCTTCTTCAGACGTCACACTTGGTACTTTAGTCCCGCTGAGTTACTCCAGCATTTTGTGCCCATCTTCAGTGTAAACCAGCATCTGCAGTTCATTCCTATACCTGTTTAATAAAGGTTAAGCTTTTTATCAAATTAACCTCACAAATGACTGTCACATCCTAATTCAAGCTCATTTACCTGCAATTATTTGCAAAACTACTCTAAAGTGTGGTCTAAAAATATGTAGTATTGCAAGGTTATACTGTGGGGCTGTATGGAAAGCATACGACTCCACTATGCAATACTATAAGTACATATGGAAGGCACTGCTATTCTGGCTGCTTGCTTAATCATTCCTGGAAAGCATCTCGAAGCATTGTCAGCAGTGGCTGTGTTTCCCAGTTATTACCCGTGTGTCAATGAGAATGAAATAGTGGAACAGTAAATGTGCTGAAAACATAACTTGCTGCTTTCCTCTAGTAGATCGAGAAACATCATCTGTCACATTTATCATAGTCTTATCAACTGTGGCTTTATCTGCACTCGACTAAACAGTAGTAAATTAGGGGGAGTGCTAAAATACACCAACACAACTTGCTACTTTACAGGGAAAGTCAAAAACCTTCCTTCCAGAATAAAAATAGTCAAAGTGTTCAAGAAGGAACTGCAGATGCTGGAAGATCGAAGGTACACAAAAGCTCCTCCTCCCTTTTTCCTTCCTTCTCCCCCCCACCCCCCATCAGTCTGAAGAAGGGTTTCGGCCCGAAACGTCGCCTATTTCCTTCGCTCCATAGATGGTGCTGCACCCGCTGAGTTTCTCCAGCATTTTTGTGTACCTTTAAAAATAGTCAAATGTTGTTGTGTATATAATAATAATAATAATAATAATAATAATAATATATTTTATTGTCATTGCACATAAGTGCAACAAGATTTGGGTATGCAGCTTCCATCCAACATCATAACTTAAGTAACTACTAAAATTTAGGTTTAGATATCCCGAGAACATGGTTTGTACAAAGAACATTACAACAGTAAAATAGTCAAAACAGACTAAAGTGCAGATGTGTCTGTGCGATGTGACCATCCAAGGGAGACAGTCCGTGTGGGTGGGGGCACTCAGCAGGGCCAGCAACACAGCAGTTGTTATTGATAGACATTCAGTGAGGTAAATATACATTCATTCAGTAAATATTATTGCATATTATATGGTATATTTGAAATAAAATGATTGACACAAATTAACTAATTGTGTCTCCAGGTCATTGAGTCATATAGCATGAAACTAGATCCTTTGGTCCAATTCATCCATGCTGACCAAGATGTCCCATATTAGCCAGGCCCATTTCTGCACGTTTGGCTCACATTCTTCTAAACTTTTCCTAAACATTTCCTATCCATGTACTTGTCCAGATATCTTTGGTATGTTATTATTGTTACTGCCTCACCTACACCCTCAGGCAGCTCATTCCATATACCCACCACCATCTTAGTGAAGAAGTTGCCTCTAATCAACTGTGCGGAATACAGAAACTAAATTAAGGTCAGTTTCCAGCCCTTGGAAAGTACGTACAAAGACCAGCACAAGTACAAATAACCATTTAAATGCAAAGTCATTATCTTAGACACAAATGAAACACTCAGGGAACAACCTTGCAATCTTTTTCACTTTGTGAACAAATTGAGATGCCAACTCACTACAGCTGGAGAATATTTAAAGTCACCTTACAGGCACAAATCTGCCCAATGTTATTAAGAAATAAGAAAAGGGCCTTTCATTACTCAGATATAACAAATGAAATACAATGTTGTGCCCATTTGCAAACAAAAGCTTTGTGTCGAATACTGCAGACAAGATAATTGTATTGCTGATCTGATTAAAGATCTCAATTTTGATTTCATTTGCCACACTTATAATGATCACAACTTAAGACCTAAGAGTGTGACAAGACTGGGCTCCTCTGCCTCTTTTGAAAACTGCAGAATTACTGCAGTTCTAGCAAACATATTTTTATTTCATAAAAGTTGCAAGTAATTTACATGCATTTAAATCTTAATGTGTGATCTAATTATGGGACTTTATGGAACTTTGTATATTCTGTAACAAGAATATCTCAGTTTCGAATCACCTGATATTTCGGACAGCTAGAGAACTAATCCAAAGCTTTGTTCTAAGGTCAGTGTGATCTGGTTGCAGTATCTCACACAACATCTTGACTTGGAAATACAATGTCCTTTATTGGGGTTGGATCTAAATCCTGAAACGGAACGAAATGTGAAGTCCCTTCACCAGGAGGGCTGCAGCTGTTGAAAGAGACTATTCGTAGACTGACAGTTCTCTTCTATTTTCTCACAAGTTTGTCTACCTTTTTGTCACAGCTGCAGCCAAATGTCCTCAAATAACAGCCATGAAAGTAGTTAGGCTAATTGGCAACCGTAAGCTACACATTCGTGCTAGTTACTGGGCAAGTGTGTGAAACAAAAATTGCATTATTACAGGCAAACAAGGAGGATGGATATGACACCAATGAGATGCATCATCTGGGAGCCAATATGGATCAAATGGGCAGAATGGCCAACTTCTGATCTTGGTAAGTATTAGGAACCAGAATGAAATAGGAGAATCAGCCAAAATCAAGACTAAATACTTCCTTGCAAAAACAAGGAACTGCAGGTGTTGATTTACAAAAAAAGGCACAAAGTGTTGGAGTAACTCATCGAGGGTCAGGCAGCATCTCTGGACAACATGGATAGGTGACAATAGAGTCTGAAGAAGGGTCATGACCTGAAATGTCACCTTTCCATGTTCTCCAGAGATGCTGTCTGACCTTCTTTAGTTACTTCAGCACCTTGTGCTGAAATACTACCTTATTTTAACTCAAAACATTTCAAGTGTTTGCTGTTCGGAATTAAAACCTGCCCTGTTAACATAAGGTATCTGCGCTTCATCAGGAAGGAAATTCTGCTGACAGCAATTTTGAACAACAAAGGATGAAAGCGTGAAGCTTCATGGACATGGTTTGAGTCACAATAGCAAATAATTCATGTGAAATAGGATGACAAAATCAACATTCAGTGGCATGGTTGTCATGATAAAATGTTGCAAAGCACCAGAAGGTTATATTTATCACAACAGAATGCTGTTAAACACACTGCAACATTATAGAGGCAAAAGCAAATCACATGAAACATCTTCAGAACACTTTGAAGATACTGCTTCACAATATCTAAAGGACTGCCTCACCATTCAAGCCAATAAAGCTACTGATGTGTAGGAAAGAACTTCAGATCCTGGTTTAAATCAAAGATAGACACAAAATTGGAGACAGTATGACTGGTAGGAAACCGGGGAGGGGGAGGGGATGGAGAGGGAAAGCAAGGGTTACTTGAAGTTAGAGCAAGGGCTACAATGTTTATACCACTGGGGTGTAAGCTACCCAAGGTATTGAGGTACACAAAAATGCTGGAGAAACTCAGAGGGTGCAGCAGCATCTATGGAGCGAAGGAAATAGGCAACGTTCGGGCCGAAACCCTTCTTCAGACAAAGTATTGAGGTAGCAGGAACAAGCAGTTGGACTGAAGATTTAGTTGCAATAGGCAAAGGAAGTAACTCTCAGATGATACGAGTAAAACAATGTGAGTGATAACACATACTGAGGATGCATCCCTCAAAAGCATAGCTGAAGAAAATAAATTCCATTCACTTTTTGTCCTCATGGGGGCTACTGAAAGTTTCAGCACTGTTTCTCCAGCTCAAATACTGAGAGGATGCATGATCTTGAACCGAATTTCCTTTTAGGTTTAAGAAATAGTTATTGATGGGGTTAATCAAAGACGTCCCACCAAATCCAGTTTATTTACTGCATGTTATGCGTCTGTAATGCAGCTTAACCCATCAAGAGCAACATCTGAAGTCCGAAATGATCCAGGAGGGAGAAAGGGATAAGTTTGGATCAACCTGGCAAAGTTAATGAAGGGAGGAAGAAAGCACGGATAACATTAGGCCTGTAGCGATGGGGACTTGTTTTTTGGAAGTGGACAATCAACTGTTTATTACACATACCTGTACATCAAATGGGAGGCAGCAGAAAAAACCCAGTGGCTTTAATCATAAGGATAAATGTGCATAAAGTGAAAAAAATATATATATTTTTCAAACAATGTAAGGTTTGGTGCATCTGAACTATTTTTTTCTGAGCTTTTCTCCTTGTACAAACAAAATGATGACAAGATTCTGGAAAAGGTGCAGAGGAGGGTAAACAGAATAATACCTTGCTGAAGTGTTCCTGGTCTTTGAGAATCAAGTCGCTAAAACTGTTTACTTAACTGAAGCACCCACTCAAGAGAGAGAGTGTGGGGGGGGGGGGGGGGGGGGGGGGGGGGGGGGGGGGGGGGGGGGGGGGGGGGGGTGGAGGGGGAAGTCCCTCTGCTTCTTGAGAGGTTGTTCCATTCACCAGCTCTCTACTTGTAACATCAATAGATTCATTTTGTACGATTGAACTCAAGGATTTTATTTCCTCCAGTTCTGCTCTCGGTCAAAAATATTAATTTAAAGATTTTCTCCAATGTGGTTATTAACCAGCAGATTTAAAAGTGTTGATACCAGTATTAAAAATGTCCGTGGGTTACAAAAGAAATTTATGTGTTTGATTAAGCAATCTGCAAACACAGCAATCTAATTCCCCCTCCTTCAACCAGGATATATTGCCTTATGTCTATAAAATTAAGAAAAACAATTTTATGGAATAATTATAAACCAGTAGCAATTTAGCATGCTGCTTTTTACTTCAATTTGCAGATGGATGCAAATACGCCCAGCTGTGTGTTGCTGATGGAAAGAGCCCTTCATCACAACAGATCTATTCCCTGGACCACAGAAACTGAACATGGAGCACACAATTTCAGACTGTGTTACTTAATGCCTTTTACCTTCCAGTCAATAAATTGCAAAGCTGTACAACATCCACAAGTATAGGAGTGAAGAGGTCCTTCTGCAGTTGTACAGGGCCCTGGTGAGACCACATCTGGACCATTGTGTGCAGTTTTGGTCTCCTAATTTGGGGAAGGGCATCCTTGCTATTGAGGCAGTGCAGCGAAGGTTCACAAGATTAATCCCCGGGATGGCGCGACTGTCATGAGGAAAGATTGGAAACACTGGGATTGTATTCACTGGAATTTAGGATGAGAGGGAACTTTATAGAAACATATAAAGTTATAAAAGGACTGGATAAGCTGGATGCAGGAAAAATGTTCCCAATGTTTGTAAGTTTCTATAAGAGGGGGGATCTTATAGAAACTTACAAAATTCTTAAGGGGTTGGACAGGCTAGATGCAGGAAGATTGTTCCCGATGTTGGGGAAGTCCAGAACAAGGGGTCACAGTTTAAGGATAAGGGGGAAATCTTTTAGGACCGAGATGAGAAAAATTTTTTCACACAGAGAGTGGTGAATCTCTGGAATTCTCTGCCACAGAAGGTAGTTGAGGCCAGTTAATTGGCTATATTTAAGAGGTAGTTGTATGTGGCCCTTGTTGCTAATGGGATCAGTGGGTATGGAGAGGAGACAGGTGCAGGATAATAAGTTGGCTGATCAGCCGTGATCATATTGAATGGCGGTGCAGGCTCGAAGGGCCGAATGGCCTACTCCTGTACCTATTTTCTATGTTTCTATGTTGGGGGAGTCCAGAACCAGGGGCCACAGTCTAAGAATAAAGTGGTAGGCCATTTAAAACTGAGATGAGAAAAAACGTTTTCACCCGGTGAGATGTGAATTTGTTGAATTCTCTACCACATAAGGCAGTAGAAGCCAATTCACATTGTGGATGATCAGTCATGATCACAATGAATGGCGGTGTAGGCTCGAAGGGCCAAATGGCCTCCTCCTGCACCTATTTTCTAGGTTTCAAAAATATTTGTATGATGAAAGGCATCCAAAAGAGGACATTCTGGGCACAGCAACCAGCGTCTGAATGACTTCTGCTTAACGTTTAAGTGTCAACACTTTAAGAGCAGAAAGCAATCTCAGTCCAAGATTCACATTGATCTGGTAACTCTGGTCATGCCATCAAATAATTAATTCTAGTAAATTGCAACTTACTTCAGCGATGGAGACAATAGACAATAGGTGCAGGAGTAGGCCATCCGGCCCTTCGAACCAGCACTGTCATTCAATGTGATCATGGCTGATCATCCCCAATCAGTACCCCGTTCCTGCCTTCTCCCCATATCCACTGAATCTGCTATTTTTAAGAGCCCTATCTAGCTCTCTCTTGAAAGCATCCAGATAACCTGCCTCCACCACCCTCTGATGCAGAGAATTCCACAGACTCACCACTCTCTGTGAGACATTGGGAACATGTTTCCTGCCTCCAGCGAGTCCAAACCTTTAACAATCTTATATGTTTCAGACCTTAAATATCATAGTCATACAGCATGGAAACAAGCCCTTCGACCCAACTTGCCCACACCGACAATCATGTCTGTTCCCCATGTTGGGGGAGTCCAGAACCAGGGGCCACAGTTTAAGAATAAGGGGTAAACCATTTAGAACGGAGATGAGGAAACACTTCTTCACACCAAGAGTTGTGAGTCGGTGGAATTCTCTGCCTCAGAGGGTGGTGGAGGCCTGCTCTCTGGATACTTTCAAGAAAGAGCTAGATACGGCTCTTGAAGATAGCGGAGTCAGGGGATATGGGGAGAAGGCAGTAAAGGGGTACTGATTGTGGATGATCAGCCATGATCACATTGAATGGCAGTGCTGGCTCAAAGGGAATGGCCCACTCCTGCACCTATTATGTATTGTCAATTGATCTACACCAGTCCCACTATTGGCAATCTCTAATAAAGCCCATATTGAATTGATAAATTCTCCGATTTGTGGCAGGAAGCTGAAACAATGGTCTTTACTTGGTAAATGCTTTGTACTCTCACTTGCAAGTGTCCCGTAGAGGAATAAATCTGTAACCCAAATAAATCTGTAACCTGCACCCCCTCATCCCTCAAGACAAGTAAGGCATGATATTACCAGTGGAAAATGTGAAGACAAAGATACTGCAGCAGATTACCTTTTAAGAACCGCCGCCCATGAAACGTTAATGCCATCGGACATCATTGCCACCTTCGAGGTGTTGTCTGTTGAGTAATCCCGTAGAAGCTTGCGTGCGAGGTCATTAGCCACGTCCACGTGTATCTGCCATTGACGCAACTCCCTGACGAATTGCTGAAAACCCGAAAAACAGAACATTTCTGATACTGCTCAGGGGGAAAGTTCCAAAAACAATGAGGGAGAAGGAATTGAATTACTTTTAAGAAAGTCTGCTCTCCAGTGCGGTCTGTGCCTAGTTCGACGGGTAAACTGTTTTTATGATTTAGTTAGAAAAGGGAGCTGAGGTTATACAGCTCCACCACCGATTTCCCAGCATCTTTCGTTCCAGAGCCTTGCTAGATTATCCGTTTTTGCTGGACCAACATGACAATAATTCAACAATACACCTCTGACCCATTAGATTTACCCCTCCCATGTCGCTGAAGCACCATGAACTGCTATAAACTGAAATAACACAAATATCCAATGTGAATGACATGTGAATTAAATGATTGATGAAATACATTAATACAGGTATAAATCATACAGGTTTATTAGTTCAATATGAACCAAAATGATTTATTGATTAATTCTTGTAATTTTGTCTGGATTAAAGGTGTTGCCGGACACCAGTTGCCAGAAAATCGGTGGTGCTAAATGTTGGCCGCTAAAATTATTATGGTTTTCCCAATGAATTGAAGAGTCTGTTTCCTATGATGTATTTTCCTATTCATTTCCCTGTATAACTCTCTGCAGCCCAACTGTGGAACTGGAAAAGACCATGTGGGCCACTGAATCGCCCCTCTCAAGCGCATACTTTTGTTCACTCATTGTTTCCTCATTCTGTCTCCATGGTGCAAAGCTATCAAATTCACAGGCTTTACAATCATGCTGCTCATTGTTGACAACATGTTAAATCTAAATTACATTTTGATCTGATTCTACAAAAAATAATTACCCCTTTTACCCACTTCTCAATAAAAATAAATCTGTTATATCCGTTACTGCTGCTATTTTTGTGTACTCAGCATTGTTCCTGATTGTAGGTTTCAGAAAGCTAATTCCTGCAGTGCCGGAGCTGCCAGTTACATTCCTATGTAAAATTCTGCAGCCAACACCAAGTCTTTGTCTCTCCAAGCTCAAAGTTCTTTTGGTTATTCTTCTGTAAACTTAGCTAGAAACTATTCTGTACCAAAGATTACCCCATTATCCCTCGTTGGTCTATGTTTATTTTTAGTTTTACGTTATCACATCTCTATAAAATTCTCCCGTTGTTTAGCTGAGACCTACAGGGAAAAAATGCACTCCCTGTCTATTCTGGCCGCCATGTGACATCAGACTATATTCTTTATTGCTTCAGGGCAATTAGGGACAAACAATAAATGTGGGCAATGCCAATTACGTATCTCCACATCACAGATAACAACAATGCTATAATAATGTTGAACACACTTCATTTTGGACACTTTTCCCAATTCAATAGGGTGCTGACTTGCTAATGTAACATTACCATTAAAGACCAATTTCAATCCCCATGTGTTGAACTTCCATGTGAGATTTTACAATTATCCTCAAGACCAGTATTTCTTACATCTTTCCAAATCTAGTCTCAGAAGTAAAAAATGGAGAAATAGCAATTCACACTTTCCTTTCTGACATTATACACAAATTTAACTAAATGCAATATCTACATTTGTCTTCAGCAAACACTTTAATTTAGCTAATGTAAATGGTGTAGAATTAATTCTGTTACAAAATAAACCTGATAAATAGCATATATACCAAATCTTAAAATTCTAAACATTAGCAGAGATATACAGTAATTCCCCACTAATATTTTCAATAATACTAGCATGTATCTTTATCAAAGCCCTCTGTTTCTCATTGCTTCATTGTTAGAATTCAGTTGATGTCGTTTATGTTGGGCTAAGTATGTTGTCAGTGACACAGATCAGAATGGCAACAAGGGAAACAAAACTCTGAATATATTTTCTCCCGCATGTCATTTGTTTCCAAGTCAAAAAGCGGAGAACATAAATCATGGTGCAGCAAGTGACCTTCTGGGAAAGATACAGCTGTTCACAAAGCTTTTAACAAAGCAAGAAATCTACTTTCTTATTGTTAGCACTGAGCAAACTGCAGCACTACATATTGGAAATCTTGCGGATTTGACTAATATTTCGCCTTTATTCAAGTGAATCGGCAGCAGAGGCAAACATCTATCTAACTTTATTCTGTATCTATCTATCTATCTATCTATCTATCTATCTATCTATCTCTTATCTATCTATCTATCTATCTATCTATCTATCTATCTCTTATCTATCTATCTATCTATCTATCTATCTATCTATCTATCTATATCTATCTATTTTCTATCTTCTATCTGTCGATATCTATCTATCTATCTTCTTTCTGTATTATTTCTATATACTATTACTAAAGCTATCGCGTCCTCTTCCGGTTTGCATTGTTTTAAAATTTGCGCAAAAACGGTACCGTATATCGCAAGAATTTTTTCGCCACCTTGCTCGCCGTTCTCTTCTGCTCCAAGTGCACCATGTTTTGTTCCGATCGGTGAAATATTACAAAGGTTATTGGTCTGTTTTTCGTCAGGACGGCGACGCCCCTTCCGGCTACAGAACACTCCCCCCATTGTGTTGGGGGGAACAGGTGAGTAGTGGAATATTGCATTGGGGAATAGGTTGCGTTGGGAGACCAGGCCTCCCTTGTGACTGGGACCCAACGGGTCCCACTTAGTCTAGTTAGGATTCAAAATCCTTGCTGTAAAGGACGAAAAGACGCAAAGGACGAAAAGAATGTAACTATGCCATGGCCCACTACAATGTCTGCGTATAAACAGTGAGTGAGAGCAAGATTCAACTTGACTGATGCCTATGAGTTCCTCAATGTTTGGATATAATGGAAGGCTTAAAGGATGAGGTGGAAAGCACCCATTATGAAGTCATTCAGATATATAGCAGAAAAGCAGGCCCTTTAGCCAGTCATATCTTCAGCCAACCATCAAGCGCCCATCTATGCTCATCTCATTTACCAACACTTGGTCCACAGCTTCTATCTCTTGGCAATGCAAGCGGACATCTAAACAATTATTACATTGTGAGCAATTTTGGGCCCTATATCTGAGGAAGGAGGCGCTGCCGCTGGAGAGGGTCCAGAGGAGATTTACAATAATGATCCCAGGAATGAGTGGGTTAACATATGAAGAGCGTTTGACGGAACTGGGCCTCTGCTTGCTGGAGTTCAGAAGAATGAGGGGGGAGCGCATTGAAACTTACCGAATAGTGAAAGGCCTGGATAGAGTGAATGTGGACTGTTTTGACTAGGGCAGAGTCTAAGACTAGAGGTTATAGCCTCAGAATTAAAGGATGTTCCTTTGGAAGGAGATAAGGAGGAATTTATTTAGTCAGAGGGTGGTGAATCAGTAAAATTCATTAACACAGAAGGCTGTGGAGGCCAAGTCAATGGTTATTTTTAAGGCAGCGATAGACAAATTCTTGATTAGTATAGGTGTCAGGAGTTATGGGGAGAAGGGAGGAGAATGGGGTTAATCTGGAGAGATAAATCAGCCATGACTGAATGTAGAATGTAAAATATAGAGGAGGGAGTAGACTTGATGGGCTGAATGGTCTAATTCTGTTCCTATCACTTATTAACCTATTATTTACAGTATACTTACAACTTACAAATGGCCTAATTCTGCTCCTCTCACTTATTAGCTTATGACATACTTATAACTTACAACTTATAACTCCTGTGAGAGTACCCGCCTCCAGCATCGATTTTGGCAAAACCTACCAGATTTTAATCACCCTGTGAGTGGCAATGTTTTCTCCCTGAACTTCTTACTCCTTACTAAACCTATGTCCTCTAGTTTTGGACACTGCTGTTCCTCATAATTTTGTGTACCACTCAGGTCTCCCCTCAGTCATCTCAATGCCGAAGAAAACAAACCCAACCTGTCCAGTATCTCCTTATAAACTAAATACTCCACCCTGGGTTACAGCTTGGTGGATCTTCTCTGCACTCTTTCCAGTGCAATCACGCCCCAACTCAGTACTTCAGCTGTGGTCAAAGTAATGTTTTATAATGTTGAACCAGAATCTCCAACTTTCTATACCCTAGCTCACAAAGGCCAGTGTACTATATTACCCTGTGCTCCTATGCCAATTGTCATTGTACCTGTATCTCACCCTTTTTGTGCAGATGGATAATATACCTGGCAATAAATAATGAACTCTACCTGACCTTCAGGTATCCTTGACCTAGAACAAGAGTCTCTCAATACTCTCTTGGGCCCAACCATTTATTGTTTATGCTCAACCCATGTTAGTCTTCCCAAAGTACATGATCTTGTGCTTACAAGGATTAAATTCGATCTGCCTCTACTCTGCCATTCCGTTTAGGAGAACTGTAGAGAATCTATGGAAATATTTTGCACAAAACAAGTTGACATTATTTAAACAAACTGTTTAATATAGTAGAAACATTAAAGCAGATGGCCGTTTACTGAAGAAAGTCACATAGTGCTGGAGTAACTCAGCGGGTCAGGCAGCATCTCTGGAGAACATGGATAGGTGACGTTTTGGGTCAGGAACCTTCTTCAGACCAATTGGTTATTAAAGTCTGATTTTAATTTTATTTAATACAAGAGTTAGTGGTTCAAGCTGGTTGCCACAAGGGAAAGAATAACCAAGCAGCTGCAACTGGCAACTTGTTAATTGTAGTACTTTGCACGGTGTCAATGTCAAACGAAACACCTTGTGTGAAGGTTAGCTTTGAATGTCACGTTAATATTGCCATGGTGATTATAGCTCCACTTCCAATTGTTTCCATTCATTACACGAGAAAAGATCCCAGTCATAAATCAAAACTCAAATAATTGGAATTTATCACACGATAATTTGAAACAAAATGTTTCACAGGAAATTGTCTGAGTGCAATTTCATGGCAGCTTGCTATTGGGCTGCTGAAAGTTTCAGATTATTAAGAAGACAGCTTTTATTAAAAGTCACTCGCTTCTCAAAACCCCGTGAGCAATGATATCTATTTAACTGGTTGTAAACACATCGCTGTTGCAAAGAATAGAAGTGAAGGACACGTTGAACCAGTAAATTAACCGTGTACCCTCTCTAGATGGCAGCATGGAGACATGAGGAACTGCAGATGCTGGAATCAAGGGCCAAAAACAAAGTGCTGGAGTAACTGGGCAAGTCGGGCAGCATCTGTGGAAGGAAATTGACAGATCGGGTCGGGACCCTTCTTCAGACCAATTGGAATGCGGGGGGAGGGGGAGAAATCGGGAAAAGAGAAGCGGAGATGGGACAAAGCTTGGCAAGTGATAGGTGGAACAGGTGGGCGGGGGGAGGTGAATGGCAGAAGGGAGGATGGAGCAAGGGACAAAGGCAAGTAGTGAAAAGGAGACAAATTGTGTCAGAAGCAGAGGAGGAATGAAATTTGCCGGATGGAAGAAAGTGAGCAGAGAGAGGAAAAGGGGAGAGGGGACAAGAGAGAGATTTGTAACTCTGTGATGGGACATGAGAGTACAAGGAAAGAACTGCAGATGCTGGTTTAAATCGAAGGTAGACACAAAATGCTGGAGTAACTCAACAGGACAGGCAGCATCTCTGGAGAGAAAGAATGGGTGACGTTTCGGGTCTGAAGAAGGGTACGACCCAAAACTTAGCCCATTCCTTCTCTCCAGAGATGCTGCCTGTCCCACTGAGATACTCCAGCATTTTGTGTCTACCTTGGAATACAAGGTGCTGTTCCTCCAGTCTGCCGACTGATTGTAGAGGTTCCCAACAGAATCATCTACCTTTAGTTGGAAAAATAGGTGTGATTTCCATTTGTGGACTGTCAAATACTCATGTCCTCAATTCACTGGCTGATCTGAAGTACCAAATCTGTCAGCCTGTTTGATTATTGTTGTCGCCAGGCAGATTATCATTATGTCTCACCTCACTAAGATTCAGCAGCATCTCAATGGAAATGTGATTACTCTGGGCATTGTTGGAATGCAGATTAAGGGCATAGTGTGCAAGTTAGTTATTTTTCAAGAGTTATTTCATTTCAGAATATTTGTGTTTATTTGCAGGAATTTTTTTTGTTAATTCTAATTAGCATTTCTATTTCTTTAAACAATTTTGAATTTTTTAAACTAATATCTTCAATGTTATGGTTTTATGATATGTCACAGGCAGCACAGCAATGCAATGGTAGAGTTGTTGCCTTACAACGCCAGAGACCCAGGTTCAATCCTGACCAAGGGTGTTGTCTGTACAGAGTTTGTACGTTCTCCCTGTAACCGCGTGGGTATTCTCCGGGTGTTCCGGTTTCCTCCCACATTTCAAAGACTTATAGGTTAATTGGATTTGGTAAATTATAAAAAATATTGTCTCATGTGTGTAGGTTAGTGTACAGGGTGATCACTCATTGGCTTGGACTCAGTGGACTGAAAGGCCAGTTTCTGCGCTGTATCTCTCTAAAGTCTCATACCAGAGCTTTAAACAAAGAAAATTTGCTCAGATTTTATAAAACTTTCAAAACGTTTGGTGTGCTCCGAATGTGGGCTTCCTCAGTACATCAACAATGCTGCTGATACCATGTCTCTGTGATATTTAATACCCTAGCATACAGGTTTTCTGCACAAAAAATAAACTGCTGGTATATCCCAAAGATGGACACAAAAAGCTGGAGTAACCCAGCGGGACAGGTAGCATTTCTGGAGGGAAGGAATGGTTGACTTTTCGGGTTGAGACTCTTTTTCAGACATATCCCAGCTGCTCAGGCGGCATCTACTGAGGGAAATGGACAGATGCCATATTGGGTCTGGACCCAATAATCCATGGTCTTACTCTGCTTTGACTTAGCACTGTCCCTGTTAAGTCAATGCACGCAGAGACCATGGGTGGTGACTTAAACACTGATATAAGATCTGCAATCTTCTGGAGAAACCCACTGAGTTCCTCCAGCAGATTGTTTGTTGCTCTAGGTTCCAGTATCTGCTGTCTCTTGTGCCTCCAACAATTTGATTATTTGTTAACCCTATGTTAAAACTACAGTTTGGAATCACCCAGAACTTTTAATGGGAGCATTACTTGGCAATTTTGCAGGGTCTGAAGAATATTGCCTCAACAGAGAAGGCGGAAGCTTGGTCTGGAATCCAAGTTTTAAGGAGTATTGTGATAGAGTGGTGATCTTAAAGCCAGCTAATTCCTGAGTCAAAGGTACAGCTGGCAATTGTCGAGTGTTTAAAATTAGATATGCATAAGAGGCCAAAACAGGTTGAGCAGAGTGTTCTGGTTATGCTAAATGCCACATGACATTTGGACATCCAGGAACTATGACCCAGCATGTGCAAAGATGGTCTGAAGAAGGGTCTCGATCCGAAACGTCACCCATTCCTTCTCTCCAGAGATGCTGCCTGTCCCGCTGAGTTACTCCAGCTTTTTGTGTCTATCAATGTGCAAAGATTCCTCCTCCTCATAACCTGTCGTATAAAACAGGGGGTGAAAGAAAGGAAGCCCAACTGACAAATTGTAAAGCACTTCTATAACTTTGCCAGATGGAAGTTAACAGATTCTTCACATTTGCGAGGTGGAGTGAGAAAATCACATGTGACGTATTTCTGTCCTTGCTTTCATTCAATCAATCACTATCCACGAGTGTATGCTTTCACAAAAAGCCCACGCTGCTGTGAAGAACTCAGTTGGAGCCTCACACTTTTTACTGCTTCGAGATATCAGCATGGAGCTTGGTAAGTTCTTCAGGCTGCTACCTCGGCAGGAAGGGATCTATTTAAAAAGTACCATTTCCAAAGCTGAACATGTTAAGAGGTTTCAGCTGCTGCAAGTATTGCATTCTATAAATGCATGTCCAGGGGGCAAAACAGTGAATTTTTGATACAATGATTTTAAATTGCCTCATGCTGACTTCAATTGAGATGGTGCATTCAAAAGTATAGCACACCATCAAAAATTGGATTTTAAAAAATGATTTCATTTTGAGGGGCAGAGCTCCACTAAGCTAAATGATGAATAAATTATCTTGTTCATAGACATTGCCCACTATGTCAGAGAAAGTTGAATTCAGCTTGGGAATGGTGAGGGAAAGAAGAGACCTTTCTACATTTTGATAAAAAAGATGGAAAACATACCTTTTCAGAAAGACAGGAAAAGGTAGGTAAAAATTTCAGGCAGAAAATGTTCAAACATCCACGGAGTATCAGTCTTTATATCACAATTTTTAAAAGGATGAAAAGCAATTTATTATTTGGAGTTAGATTTCATCAAAGATACACGCAAAATGCTGGAGTAACTCAGCGGAACAGGCAGCATCTCTGGAGAGAAGGAACGGGTGACGTTTCGGGCCGAGACTGAAGGTCAGGTCTGAAGAAGGATCTCGACCCGAAACATCTCCCATTCTTTCTCTCCAGATATGCTGCCTTTCCCGCTCCAGCATTTTGTGTCCATCTTCGATTTAAACCAGCATCTGCAGTTCTTCCCTACAGTATTTCATCAATGCTGATGCAGAGTTGGTGTGGAAAAGACAATGTTAATATCATGATTTTATATCTGAGAATTTGCTGGTGAAACTTAGAGCACTGAACGCCATCATGATGGTTAGGTTCTTGGCTTTCAGCATCTCACACTCCTTTGTTAATTCTCGTGGGAGAAGCAGAGTAGAGAACCCAAATTATTAATGGTTTTCATATTGCTGGGAGACAAAGGCACTTAGGGGGATGCCCTTGCCCAATGGTTCTTGCACAAACTTGCCTGCAGAATGTGAGCTAAACTTAATCCTTATAGACGAATAACTCACAACCCTCAGCGGATCTCAGACTTCAAAAATAAAATGGCGGCTGTGCTGAATAGTAAAAGGCTCAGAACAGCAAGTGAAAACAATTTGGAGGTTGAGTGGGGAAAATATCTGAGAACATTGTTTGATAAGGTAGATCACATTTATTATCAATATCTAAGCCTTGTTCGGCAATACATTACAATGACAGTGAATAATTTAACGTTTAGTGATATTTTAAATTAAACTTCCAAAACTTAATCCCACTCTTTTCAAATGCTGCTTTTTAAAATAAATTGAAGGGTCTTTGTTGTATTGTGGACAATGGAGACGGTAGGCAAAAATCACAGCAGGATCTTGATCAGCTTGGCAAATGGGCTGAGCAATGGCTATTGCAGTTTAATGCAGATAGGTGCAAGGCGTTGCATTTTGGGAAGACAAAACAGGGGAGGACGTTCACAGTGAATGTGAGGGCCCTGAGGAGAGTTGTAGAGCAGAGGGTCTAAGAGCTTAGATATACAGTTCCCTGAAAATGGTGTCACAGGTAAATAGGGTGGTAAAGTAGGTGTTGGGTACATTGCCCTTCATCAATCAGGTTATATAATATAGAAGTTGGGACTTTATATGACAGTAGTACAAGACGTTAGTGAGGCCTCATTTGTATTGTGTATTGTGTAGAGTTTAGTTCACCCTGCCTTAGGAAGGATGTCATTTAACTGGAAAGAGTGCAGTGCAGATTTACGAGAATGTTAGCAGGACTTGATGAGCTGAGCTATAGAGAGATTGGGCAAGCTGTGACTTTATTCCTTGGATTGCTGGAGGCTGAGGTACATAGTGGTGTATGAAATCATGAGGTGAAAAGATATGGTGAATGCACAGAGTCTTTTACCCAGGGAAGGAGAATCAAAAATCAGAGGGCATAGGGTTAAGGTTTAATCCAATACATAATATGAACCTGAGGGGAAGGTGGGAATATTTACTCAGGTAGGAATATGGAATTAGCTGTGTGGGTTTAACCGAAGATAGACACAAAATGCTGGATTAACTCAGCGGAACAGGCAGCATCACTGGAGAGAAGGAATGGGTGACGTTTCAGGTTGAGACCCTTCTTCAGACTGATGTCAGGGGAGAGGGAGATGCATAGATAAGGAAGTGTAAGGTGTAAAAATAGGTCAAAGGGAATGAAATTAAGGAAAATGTGGAATAGATAATTGTTATTTGGGAGAAGGTAACAACAAAGCAGATAAAATATAGTCGGAAAAAGTAAGACTGGTCGGAGAACTGGGAAGGGGTAGGGATGAAAAGAGTGGGAAACCAAAGGGTTACTTGAAGTTAGAGAAGTCAACGTTCATACTGCTGGGGTGTGAACTCCCCAAGCGAAATATGAGATGCTGTTCCTCCAATTTGCACTGGGACAGTGGAGGAGGCCCAGGACAGAAAGATCAGTGCGGGAATGGGAGGGGGAGTTAAAGTGCTTAGCAACCGGGAGATCAGGTAGGCATCTGGAGAAAACCTACACGGTCACAAGGAGAATGTGCAAACTCTGTACAGACAGCACCCATGGTCAGGATCGAACCCGAGTCTCCGGCGTGGCAAGGCAACAACTCTATCAATGCACCACTGTGCTACCTGTGATGGACACGGGAGGTCAACATGAGGAGGACAGGTGGTGAGGTCACTGTCAGATCACTGGGGTAATGGTGTGATTGAGATACTTCATAATACTGACTTGGTATATGATACGATACGATACGATAGAACTTTAGGGGAGTCAGTCTATGACAGAACGGGGAAGAGTTGTACATTTTGATTGCCACGGGGAAGAAGGATCTCCTGTGACATTCTGTACTGCATCTTGGTGGAGCCAGTCTGCTGCTGAAGGTGCTCCTCAGGTTGACCAGTGTGTCATGGAGGGGGTGAGCTGTATTGTCTAAGATGCTCTGCATCTTGAACTAACCTACACACTCTTGTTTAAATATAGCTGGTAACTTGAAAAAGGTGATGTGATTGGCAAACAGCTCGAGGCCTCCGGATGCTGGCATGTTGCAGGTGTGGCCAGCTGTGCACCAGTAGTTTACTGAAAACATTTTTTCAGACTTTGACGTCACTGAAGTTTGACGTGATTCTCTCGAAGCTGGGCTGGGTGTGGGACAGGGCAATGGAGACTTAACTCCACCAACTTCGCCATACAATAATGTCCATGAAAATTAGAGAAACTAAAGCAACCTGAACATTGAAATAATATTTATCACAAATTATGGGATAATATTGTGCCTGATTCATTTTGAATGAGATAAATGAAAAAAAAAACATGTTATTAAATTTGTTTTGAATTGAATGTGATGTCAATTTATGTCATTTGGATTACACGATCTGGAATCTAATTTGCTGTCTCCTATAGGTCATTGTTATAGGCATTAATAACAGATTGTGGTAATGTATGTTTGATGGGTTACCCTATTACAAGGCAATTATTTCCTTTCTTACATGACTTCATGTAATGAACTTGCATAATTACACTAATGACACATTTTTTTAGTTTCAGGCCCATTTGTTACCATCTTATATCTGAATAATCAAATGCACATTCCAACTGCTTCATTACCTTAATTTCACTGCTTCAATTGGGTGGAACATTTTCCAAATTTCTAAATGTTATCAGAGAGGCAAACATGGTACATGAAACTTTTTGGAATTATTGATGTTATTTCATGAGAGTCTCCAAATTATACAAAATGTATTGAATAACAAAATGTAGTGTTTCTTTTATTAACTTAGAAATGACAGATTGGTAGTCAGTAAATATGTTATATAAGTTTAAAGGATTAAATGATTACAGAAGATGCTGGGAATATTCAGTTGTGTTGCAAGGTTGAGGACCTGAAACAATAACAGTTCCTCTCTTCTCAAAATGCTGCTTGACCCGTTAAATATTTCCTGCATTTTCTGTTTTTAAGTTCGGATTTCTAGCATCTGCAGTTTTTTTTTCCTCCTCATTTCTTTCGGGTTAAAATTTACATCACTTTCAGATTAATATGGTGGGTAAAAATCTGAACTAGATAATTGTTTTATCACAAGTAAAATAATTCCTAATTTTAGTGGCTTCTGCACAGATCCTCATTTAAGTACAATTTCAGTATGTATTTAATTGTGACTTCCCTCTCCTCTTTGACATTAACCGACATGAACTTCAGCACACTCCAGGTAAAATATATGAACACAATATCAGGCAACTGGTCTAAACATTTGATGAATTTTGTCTTTTCAGCTGCTCCTATTCCTATGGTAACAGCAAGAAACAAGATTTTCTGCAGCTGGGAATTAAAAATGGGAAAAATAAAATTATTTTTCTGTTTCTTGGATCTCTCCAAGTTATCATCAATTACTCTCTCTATAATTTGCTCCAGGAGCATGTCTACTGGGTTTCTTGAATTCCAGTTTCTGGTTGATCCCAATTTTAATGTATTCGGCAGTTTATTCCCGCAGCCAAAATCCCTTCAGTCACACTCTCTCTTTTCCACAAGAAACTCCGTAAAACCTACCTTTTGATCATTTGCCTCAACACCTCATTAAGTCGCGCGGTGTCATGCGGCATGCCTGCAAAATGTCTGAATATTTAAAAATGCTAAGATGTTGTTGACTTCAATTGGAAACTAGCCAGCATTTGTATTCTCCTGATTATTTGGCGACTTGATTAAAAAAGGCAGCCAAATCTACAGGGCCATTTTGATTACCTTGATGTCTGCATTCTGCTTCATTAGCATGTCCATGGTATAGGACATTTCCTTCCAGGACCCCTGCTTAGTTCTGGCTTTCTCCAGAAGTCCCTCTGCCTCTTGCTTGGCTTCCAGCCACTGGTTGGAATCCTTCAGCATTTCCTGAAGCTGCTGGGTGCGAGACTGCAAGCGGCTTTGCACCTCATCCCACTGGGTCTGAACCTTTTCAACTAAAGGAGGAAAATGATGAAAATTAAAATGAAAGGTGGTGTCACAAACCAAGGTCACTTGTACTGCAGAGCTGCAATAATTCGGCCACTCTTCAGCCAAAGCTTTTGCAATATAGTACCATGAAAACAGTGTTGATTCTTTAATCTAATGCAGGGGTGGGGAACCTTTTCATGTTGGAATGCCGCATTCTTACCTGTAATCTCATAAGGCCGCATCCAAGAAACTTCAATTAGATATAGGATTATTTTGTTGAATCTTCTTTTACTCTTTGGTGTTTTATATAGGTTCATTTTAAGATAAAAATAAAAATAATAAAAGACGAACAGAAACATATTAATAAAAATAAAAGGATTTGTTCTACAAAATTTGGATTCATTCAAAAGGCCGCACTTAATGGTCTAGAAGGCCGCATGCGGTCTTAAGGCCGCAGGTTCCCCACCTCTGATCTAATGCATTTCATTTATTTAAGATCTAAAATCAGGCATGAAGCCTGAACTGGTGTATCCTTGATTCATTACCCTGAATAACAATTGTGTTGCGCTTTTAGTTACCACATAAAGTAAAATTAATACCTAGATTTTATTTCATTGTGACAGAATTGATGTTAAGGCAGTCTAAAGAATAAATGTGACAGGAATGGTATAACTAGCCCGACATAACAAACATTATTGGCATCAAGACTTTTTTTAAACAGACTTTTAACAAAATGTTTTGCTTCTGCTGTAAAGCACTTAAATAAATGGATCTGGCATCTGAGATCCAGGTTGTCATAACCCAGTCATCCTTTCACTTAACACGAACATGACATCCACTTATGCTTTTGCTGTATTATGCAATGAAGAGCAAGTGAAGAGCTTTGTAATCTATGGGCAGGCACAAAGTGACAGGATTAAGGCTAATTTGATAGCATCATGGTTTGCTTAGAGCAGAAAGAAATGTCTGTCCCTGAATGTGAGGAATAACAAACTAATATGTTTTTTCTTTTCAACCCAATAGGTTGACTAAATCCTCATCAAGTTAATTTTGACCATGCAATAAGTGGTATCTTCTATAGATTCAAAGGTCATTTTAAACACAGAATCAACACTGCTTTATGAGTAGAGATAAACAAACTGGAGCTCTAAAACTAATCACATCTTAAAAATGTATTTTCTACTGTAAAAGCAAAACTTTGTTCTACAGGTGCACAATCTTTTATCCGAAGATCCAAATAACGAAAACCTCCGAATAGCGGACATTTTTTCAGTCCTTGAAGAAAGGTCCTTGAAAACGTTCACCGAGGGCAGCCCGCAGAGGTGACAGCGGAACCTCCGGTCGGTCCTCGAAGAAAGGGGAACTAAATCCCCATTCATAAAAGAGAAGGTGAGGGTATATTGCGCGGGAGGGTTAATAATTGACAATATGCTGCTGTCTGCCCGCTGAGTTAAAAAGTTCCCATGGTAGACTCACGATACACAGTCTTGCGTGAGAACTTTTTAACTCAGCGGGCAGGGAGCAGCAGAATGTCGCTCCCTTCAGTTTCACCCCACCTACACCCCTCTGCTTCCTGGCCCGGGAGAGTAGGAATCCCAAGACAAAGTTGAGTGAGCGTTCACCGAGGGCGGCCCGCAGAGGTGACAGCGGAACCTCCGGTCGGTCCTGGAAGAAAGGGGAACTAAATCCCCTTCATAAAAGAGAAGTGGAGGGTATATTGCCCGGGAGGGTATATCGCCTACTTGGAAGCAACCGGACTTTTTTTTCAGGATGTCGTCTGCACACCAAAGCTCACGTTTGGCGCCAAACGCACGTCGCCTCTGCTGCACACGGATATAAGAGTGTGAAAATGTCGCCTTAGGCCGCCTAAAGGCATGTAGCCCCGCTAGGGTGACATGAGTGCGAGAGGTGATTCAATGCTGCGGTCACATTTACAAATTCAGGAATTCATTCAACACACTGCATTTCATACAGACATTTATTCTGCAAGAAAAAACTACATTGAAGACTCAAACTCGCGACCGAGGAACTGCCGGGATCAAGGCGCAAACTCGCGACCTTGCGGATACGAGCTGAGCACTCTACCACTGAGCCAGCCATTAAAATCTACGCAAAAAAATTTCCATTCCGAAGACCGACAAATTCCGAATTACGAAAAGTGTCTGGTCCCAAGGCTGTCGGATAAAAGGTTGTGCACCTGTATAACCAAAATGAATTGCATGTTACTGTTATCCCAGACTGTAATAATTCACTTGGGATTGGGGGGAGAGGTGGTGGTGGGACACCACAAGTTGAGCTCATTTTCATTATAACTGACAGAAAAACAAAAAGGAAAAAAAATGTGCAGTAAAGTGGATGTAATTGCATAACACAATTAAAGCAGGGAAAATTAAAGCAGCTAGTTTTTAGAATATGGAACAGAAAATAGTGCACTGCAGGGAACTGCAGATGCTGATTTACCGAGGAGAGACACAAAATGCTGGAGTAACTCAGCGGGTCAGGCAGCATCCAGAGGGAACATGGATAAGTGACATTTCAGGTCAAGAACCTTTTTCAGACTGACAAAGGTTCCTGACCCAAAACGTCACATATCCATGTACTCCATGGATGCCTGATCCGCTGAGTTACTCCAGCAGATTGTGTCTTTCCATAGAACAATATAAGACAAGAACAGGGCCTTCCACCCACAACCTCTGTGTTGAACATGATGCTAATCTCCTGTCTGCATGTGAACCATATCCTTACAATTTGCCTCTGGCCACAATCGATCAACAGGGGATATGATCTCGCTGGCTCTCCACTGGAGCATTTGGGTAATAAAGACTTGTTTATAGACTCCAGCTCAGCATTCAACATTATTATCCCCTCCAAACTGGTTACCAGTGAACTTGGTCTCTGCGCATCTCTTTGCAACTGGATGCTCAACTTCCTCATCAACAGAACACCAATCGGTACAAATTGGCAATATTTCCTCCTCGATAACTAGCAGCACAAGGGCACCACAAGACTGTGTGCTCTGCCCCCTGCCCTATTCACTCGATACCCATGACTGTGCAGTTGGATACAAAACCGACTCAAATTCGCTGATGACGCCACTGTTGTTGGATGAAGTACGGATATTGATGAGTCAGAGTATAGGAGAGTGATCGATCGCCTGACCGAATGGTGCCAGAACAACAACCTTGCTCTCAACGTCAGTAAAACAAAGGGACTGATTGTTGACTTTAGAAGAGGAAGGCCGAGGATCCACAAACCTGTCTTCACCAATAGATCGATGGTGGAAAGAGTCAGCAACTTCAAGTTCCTGGACATGCATATAGACAATAATAATAATAATAATAATAATAACTTTATTTGTTAAGCACCTTAAAAACAACCAAAGCTGACCAAAGTGCTGTACAGAAAAAAGAAAACAAGCAAGACATCATAAAACAGGCAGAACAACAGAACATACAACTAACACGAGGCGCATAAATTACATACAAAAATCCAAACAATAAATTAAAAAACATAAAACACAAGTACAAACAATGCAGCAAAACCAAGCAAATAAAGTTAATAAACAATTCGACACCTCACTGGTCTACAAAGGCCATGGAGAATAGATATGTCTTCAGGAGTGATTTAAAAACAGCTAGAGAAGGGGCCTGTTTAACGTGCAGAGGCAATTCATTCCACAATCTCGGAGCCGACACAGCAAAGGCACGGTCCCCTCTGAGCTTCCGCTTAGTCTTTGGCTCAATCAGGAGCAGCTGATCATCTGACCTGAGAGAGCGGGAGGGCGAATAAGGGTGAAGAAGCTCAGATAGGTAGGACGGGGCAAGACCACTTAGGGATTTAAAAGTAAATAAAATAATTTTAAAACGAATCCTATACTGAATAGGCAGCCAGTGGAGAGAGGCCAAAAGGTGAGAAACATGATCATGCTTTCGTGTGCCTGTCAAGAGACGAACAGCTGCATTCTGTACCATCTGGAGACGGGCGATGGAGGACCGACTAACCCCCAGATACAGTGCATTGCAGTAATCCAGCCGGGTGGTAACAAAGGCATGGATTACCGTCTCAAAGTGCTTCCTTGACAAAATCGGCTTTATTTTTGCCAGCTGCCTCAGATGGAAAAAACCAGATTTAACAACAGCCCTTACCTGACAGTCAAATCTAAGCTCAGGGTCCACTTTAATCCCCAGGTTCGTGATGTTAGGTTTGAGATATGCAGACAAAGAGCCTAGATCAACAGGGGGGGCCCCAGAGGTGCCACCAAAGATCATTACCTCTGTCTTGTCATCATTAAATTTTAAAAAGTTCAGTGACATCCAGGCCTTTATGTCACTGAGACACTCAAGCAAGAGGCCGACAGAGTGTACACCCCCCTTTCCCAGAGGCACATAAAGCTGACTGTCATCAGCATAAAAGTGGAATGAAATCCCGTGCTTCCTAAGGATGGAACCGAGTGGGAGCAAATAGAGTGAAAAGAGGAGAGGGCCAAGAACTGAGCCCTGTGGGACCCCACACGACAGAGGAGCAGAGGAGGATACAGAGTCCCCAAGGCTGACACAAAAAGTTCGATCAGCCAAGTACGACCTGAACCACTCCAGTGCTATGCCCCTGATACCCACCCACTGCTCCAAACGGGGGAGATCAAAATTCAACGATCCACTGTGTCAAAGGCAGCTGACAAATCTAAAAGCACGAGGACAACACAGTCACCTTGATCAGTAGCCAAAAAAATATCATTAAAAACCCTCAAAAGGGCCGATTCTGTGCTGTGCCGAGACTTAAAACCGGACTGGAAAACCTCCAAAACGTCATGTTAATCCAAAAAGGCCATCAATTGCCTGTGCACGATCCTCTCTAGGACTTTTGATAAAAAAGGCAGTTTGGAGATAGGCCTGAAATTCCCAAGAACTGCAGGGTCAAGAGCAGGTTTCTTAATCAGGGGTTGTACTACTGCATGTTTAAAAAGTGCAGGAACAACACCCGAGGACAAACTGCTATTAACGACAGCGATAACAGATGGTCCTACAGTGGGCAACACCTCCTTAAACAGCCGAGGAGGAACAGCATCATTCGGAGAACCTGAGGGCTTTGAACGACCAACAATCTCATGCAAAAAGGAGAGAGACACCGGCTTAAAATGATCAAATACAGCCGTGCATGGAACAGATACCGAGGGGTCATAAGCAGATGGTGGGATTAGAGCTCTAAGCATAGCGACCTTATCAACAAAAAAGCGGAGGAAGTTCTCACACACAGCAGGGGACGCCTCCATACAGACTGCCTGCGGGGCATTAAGAACTGTGTTAATGGTGTTAAACAAAACACGAGGGCTGCGGCAGTCAGAGAGGATAATACCTGAGAAATGTTTCCTCTTAGCAGCTTTCACAACTTTCTGATAATGGCACCAACTCTCCCTCAACATTTGAAATGACACCTGCAGTTTGTCTTTGTCTTCAATAGACGCAGGAGTAGGCCATTCAGCTCTTCGAGCCAGCACCGCCATTCAATGTGATCATGGTTGATCATCCCTAATCAGTACCCTGTTCCTGCCTTCTCCCCATATCCCCAGACTCCACTATCTTTAAGAGCCCTATCTAGCTCTCTTTTGAAAGTATCTAGAGAAACGGCCTCCACCACTCTCTGAGGCAGAGAATTCCACAGACTATCTCTGAAAATCTGTCCTGGACCCAGCATATTGGATGCAATCATAAAGAAACCGCGTTAATGTCTCTACTTCCTGAGAAGATTGAGGAGAATCAGTATGTCAATGAACACCCTATTGAACTTCTACAGGTGTACAATAGAGAGCATGTTGTCTGGTTCCTTCACAGCCTGGTTAGACAACTCAAATGCCCAGGAATGAAGCATTACAAAAAGTGGTGAACATTGCCCAGTCCATTACAGGTATTGACATCCCTGCCATTGAAGGGATCTATAGGAGGCACTGCCTTGAAAAAGGCAGCCAGCATTATCAGAGATGCACACCATCCTGGCCACACTCTCATTTCACTCCTGCCATCAGGAACAAGGTAAATTAGTCTAGAAACCATGACGTGCAGGTTCAGGAGCAGCTTCTTCCCAACAACCATCATCCTATTGAATAGTACGAACTCCAACAAAACTCTGAACTGCCTTGGATGAATGAGGGAATTCAGGCTTTGTTTGGTTTTGCATTATATTGAGTTGTTTTAAAATTTAATGAACCATGCTTTTGTTTGTTTATTATATTGTCCTTTGAGTTAGGTGTTTACGAACCTATTGTGCTGCTGCAAGTAAGAATTTTATATCGCTCTTGACTCCATTCCTTGCATATCCACATGCCCACTCAAAGGCCCCTTGAATGCTACTAACACATCTGCCTCCACCAGCACCCCTGCAAAAGCGTCCCGGGCACCCTCCACTCACTCTCTGTGCCAAAAACCTGCCCGGCACATCTCCGTTAAACTTTGCCCTTTTCACCTTAAAGCTATGACCTCGATTCTTTGTCATGTTCACCCTGGGAGAAAGGTTTTGACTGTCTACCCTATCTCTGCCTGTCATAATTGCATACACCTCTATCAGGTTTATGCATAGCAATTACGTCATTGGATTTGTACTACTTTCCATTGTTTTCCCCAGTCATGGAATATTAATTTCCTTCTGCAAATAACAATTCACAAATTTCGAAAACAGTACTTATCCAACTCACCCAAGTCCTCTGGGATACTGAAAATAAAGTGTGGATTAGCAACCTAAACTGAAAGTTTATTCTACAAATCAACCATATTTATATGGATTTTCCTTCTTAATCTTTAAGAAAGCTTGAGCGGTAAGTTCTTTTCCCCTCTCACGTCCTTGAGTATTGAATCCAAGATAACTAGCCTTCTATTTTTCCAATCCCTGTCAGACCTAGCTTTAATTATACAAACTGTTCCATATCCACTCAGGTTTCTTCAGCAAAATTGCTTTTGGTAGACTTGAGAGTTATTCATGAGTTTGGTTCACTTTGTCACTCTTCATTGCATCTTTATTGATATATTTACATTCGTCAGATGTTGGGAGACAAGAGGGGCAAGGCGGTCTTGTTGCAGAAACTGATAAAAATTACTGCAACTGAGAAGTGTTTGGAGAACTGTGTTCTTGGCCATGAACCTGTGGAACGTTATCTAATCTACAAATTGCTTTTTGTGAAGGTGAATTGTATCAAGGTTTCGATAATACTTAATGGACTGGATCTTCTTCATCTCGGTGACCTTCTGCAATGAATGTTGAACGCTATTTACTCGCTTGCTGCTGATTATCCTCCCAGCACAACCTCCATTCCTTTTTCAAATAGCGTTATTTCATTTGAGTCTCTTTCTGCTTCAGTTTCTCGGGGTCAAAAAGACAAGGGATTGTTGAGCACTTCATTTGTTCTCAGAGCATAAAATGAATTCAAGGCAGAACAGTTTATCCCTGGAACGGCGAGTGGGCAATTTGTGCAGATGTTGGTTATGAATTTGTTCAATTTGAGGGGATAAACTTTTCAGTATCACAGGTGCGCTTTTTAACAGCCGTAAAATGAGTTCCTGATGAACTAGAGTAATTTTGGACACTTGCGGCAGCTGTCAACCAAAATCTAATTTAAAATAATTTTATTTACGTTTCTCCAGGAAGAGAAGACCTTCTCCTACTCCCATAATGTCTGTGAGGAGTTAGTTGAGAACTGGGATTGTGATTGTTTCGTAGATAGACACATAACGCTGTTGTAACTCAGCGGGTCAGACAGCATCAAACGTTTCAGGTCGAGACACTTCTTCAATCCAGACCCTACTTCCTACACATGGAGATTGTTTCTCTGCATTGAGAGAGTTTCCTGAAATAGTTTATTGAGGATAGACACAGAAAGCTGGAGTAACTCAGCAGGCCAGGCAGTATCTCTGGCAGAAAGGAATGGGTGATGTTTCGGGTCGAGACCCTTCTTCCGACTCAATGCTTTTTGACAACAACTGATTCATTTTTACCATCCTGCTCATCACTTCCTCAAGGAACACAAATACATTTTAGACACAAAATGCTGGAGTAACTCAGCGGGACAGACAGCATCTCTGGATAGAAGGAATGACTGATGTTTCAGGTTGAGGCTCTCGACCCAAAACATCACCCATTCCTTCTATCCAGAGATGCTGCCTGTCCCGCTGAGTTACTCCAGCATTTTGTGTCTATCTTCAGTGTAAACCAGCATCTGCAGTTCTTTCCTACATAAATAAATGTTACACAGCCTGTTATGTGGCACTGCGGAAGACAAATGATTATTCAGTGTTTTCTTTTCTTCAGGTAATTAATGAATAGTGGAAATTCTTGAATTTGAGGCATTTTTTGTGTGGAATTGATACACGAAATTGTGTGCTGCGGTCACTGTAACTAATTGGGGATGAACCAATTTGAACTCATTTGTCCTGTTGGTGGGGTAGCAGGGGCTCACAATGTGCTCCATTGTATCCCCACTCCATTAGTCTGATGGGATGATTGGTAAGATGAAAATAGACACAAAAGGCAGCATCTCTGGGGAGAAGGAATGGGTGATGTTTCGGGTCGAGACCCTTCTTCAGACTCAGACTTCAGAGGTGATTGGTAACATCCTGAGCAGGAATTAAGATGGCCCCTAAGATGGACATCTGACATATTGAAGTGCAATGGCTTCAATCACTATTTCAGGTCAAAGTTAGTCCGAGTGCATGTGTGCCGCATGCCAGTGTGTCTCAGAGTGATCACACCTCAAGAGACAGAGCTAATCCAAGCATGGTAACCTGAAGATGCTGTGTCTCCAGTCTGGGAAATGAGTGGTCAGCTAATAAGCAAGGAGAATTGCTGTGAATTCAATAACTAGATTTGTAGCAGAGCCCACACAAGTAAAATCTTAAATGTTTGAGCAGGAAATCAAGATAGGCCACCATTATTTTGGGATCACCAATTCATGATAAAGATGCATCACAGTTCACCTTCCCTGGATACCAGCAACCAGCTCTGCCAGTTTGTCTTGCAAGGCTCAAAATCAACAGTGTGAACCATTTGAAATGTTTCAATCATGACCCTGCAGTCAAAGACATGTTGTTGTCAGATATAAGTGGAGTGGTGTTAAAAAGGGATATCAACTGGACCATGGAGTGCAAATTCGATAGAATCAATGAGGATGTGGGTGGCAGGGCGAAGATCAACAGAAGTAGAAAGAGGGAGAAAAAGCAATGTGTCGCCCACACAGAGTGAAGAGGATGCTGCAAGGCATGACGTTGTGAGGGACTTGCTCAAGCAAGTGCTGCGGAGGCTACAGCAGCAGACCTGATGCGGGGGGACACAGATCTGGACCCAGATCTGCACCCAGACTGTATGTGGGCCCAAGGTCGACCTGAAGAGCATTGATTAACAAAGAATCCTTGAGGTGCAAATCTGTAGTTCCTGACAGTAGCACATAAGGACGATGATTGACGCCTGCAGTGGGATCGAGGACAGGGGCTGGCAGAGGGTGCAGGAGGCCGGACATGGGTGTTGGAGGCACGTACGCTGTGGTGGGTGCCTGACGCGTTGCCAAGAACAATGAGGGATTCGGCAAGATGGCGGGGGGGGGGGGCGCAGAGAGAACAAAGAAGACAGGAATCTCACTGCAACACTTTAATACATGGCTAATTCCCGGGATGGCGGGACTGTCATATGCTGAGTGAATGGATCAGCTGGGCTTGTACACTCTGGAGTTTAGAAGGATGCGAGGGAATCTCATTGAAACATAGAGGCAGGAAACATGTTCCCGATGTTGGGGGTGTCCAGAATCAGGGGCCACAGTTTAAGAATAAGGAGTAAGCCATTTAGAACGGAGACGAGGAAACACTTTTTCTCACAGAGAGTGGCGAGTCTGTGGAATTCTCTGCCTCAGAGGGCGGTGGGGGCTGGTTCTCTGGATGCTTTCAAGAGAGAGCTAGATAGGGCTCTTAGAAATAGCGGAGTCAGGGGATATGGGGAGAAGGCAGGAACAGGGTACTGATTGGGGATGATCAGCCATGATCACATTGAATGGCAGTGCTGGCTCGAAGGGCCAAATGGCCTACTCCTGCACCTAATGTCTATTGTCTATTGACACGAGTGTAGGTATGAATCTCGTATTTTATGCGTCTTTATCGCTGTCTGACCCACAAGGATGCATTCTCAGTCCACTTTACGCTCACCACTATACGGCCAAATCTAGCTCTAAGTCCATCTACAAGTTTGCAGATGACACCTCTGCGGTGGGCTGAATCGTGAATGACGAGATGGCGTACAAGTAGTAGACAGTGAAATTTGTGACATGGTGTCAGGACAATAACCACTCCCTCAATGTCTGCAAGACAAAGGGTTGGTTATTGACTTCATGGAGCATGGTGGAGTACATGCCCCAATCAGCATCAAAGTTGCTGATGTAGAAATGGTTGAGAGCTTCAAGTTCCTTGGTGTTAATTTTCCAGTGATCGATCATGAACCACATTAATCAACCACATTAATGCAAGAAGGCACACTGGTACTTCCTAAAGAAATCCAGCATATCTCCAGTGACTCATACAAACCTCTGCAGTTACACCATAGTAAACATACTGTTGAATAGTGTCACCGCTTGGGTTGGGAACAGCTCTGCCCAAGACCGCTACAAATTGCAGAGTTGTTGATGTAGCGGAATCCATCACACAGACCAGACCTCCCTCTATTGACTCCATCTACAGTTCATGCTGCCTTGTCCATTCCTTCTTCTCACCCCGGCCATTCCTTCTCTCTGCTCCCATCCAGCGGACGGAACAGAAACGTGCAAACACACAACACCAAACTCAGGAACAGCTTCTCCCTCACTGTCATCAGGGTTAAGAATGGTCGTTCAAGAAGCTAGGTTACTATTCAATCAATCTCTACCCCACTGAGGACATTGGAGTAAAGATCTGATTCTACACTACAATGTGCTACAATGCTGAGAACTGTATTCTGCACTTTTCCTTTGCTCTATCGTACATTAGTTTGAACTGATTGTATCTATGCTAGGTATATCTGATCTGTTTGGATAGCATGCAAAACAAAGATTTTCATTGTACATCGGTACATGTGACAATAATAAATCTAAAATGTTAAATGTTTCCGGCCCGTTTTCTCCACATTGCAAACTGATTTATGAATCGTTTTATTTCCATATTTCCAAAATCCACGCTTATTTTACTTGCGGAGTGCAGGGCTTCTGCAACTCGTCATTCTTTCTGCTGTCATTGATGCAGGGTCTGCAGCAACCTTATTAAGAGCTGAGATATTTCCACAAGCATAAAAAATATTGCAACAACTTCCCTTTGGTTCCACTGGAGAAGCAAATTTAGTGTACTCCAGATTGTAATTAAGTCTTCATTGGTAAAGCTACATTTAATAAGCTTATCAAAGCACATTTAAAGCCTGGCATATGTTACTCAGCAGGTCTGCTTATTTACTAAAAGTGTAATTTGCTGAAAATTTCATTTGAAAATGAAACACGAAAATAATTAATACATCATACGATTGCCCCCAAAATATAATTCAAAAGCTATTAACTTTAATGAACAGGAGAGCTGCTATGGGAGTCCTAATATTTTTGAATTTACTGATGCATTGGGCATTATGGTCACTGTGACAGGCCTAATCTACAGTTATCTGGAACTCATTACTTATCTAATGAACTGTAACGTGAAGGACTATAATAGTTTTTACAGCTTCTCGAATTGCCCCGCTCAGCTTTGCAGCCAGGCATATCATTTGTTAAGGAGTGCAAGCCCTATATTTCCACGCATTTATGAACAATAAGGTATCTACTGAACGGAAAGTATCCATCTTTTGAAATAAGGCAAACCCACTTCATTTTGTTGGTTGTTTATTGGTCTTAGTTACAGGGCAGTTTGCAGGCTACAATTTGTTTAGGTTCCTCCATTGAACAGAATCATGTGAACCAGCTTACTCTCCAGGTTAGACACAAAACGCTGGAGTAGCTCAGCAGGACAGGCGGCATCTCTGGAGAGAAGGAATGGGTTTCTTCAGACTAAAGAAAGGTATCGATCCGAAATGTCACCCACTCCTTCTCTCCAGAGATGCTGCCTGTCCCGCTGAGTTACTCCAGCATTGTGTGTCTATCTTCGATGTAAACCAGCATCTGCAGTTCCTTCCTACACATTACTCTCCAGATTGCTGTTTTATACTTGCACCATTGTGTAAAGGGCATGGCTAGGTCATGGTTTGATCTTCGTCCAAGACCCACGGGATGTTGTGTTTCTCTGGTAAGATCCTGAAAATATAAGATGGTTCCCTGCATGAATTCTTGCAAAGATGCTGCCACCTTCTCTTCAGCACATCTTCCTGGCTTGGACTTGCATTCATTGTGTAAAATCATTTGCCTTTAGACTTTGGAGATACACTGCAAAAACATGCCCTTCGGTTCAACGGGTCTGCACCGACCAACAATCACCCCGTGCACGAACACTAATCCTACACATTGGGGACCATTTACAATTTTACCAAAGCCAATTAACCTACAAACCTATACGTCTTTAGAGTGTGGGAGGAAACTGGAGCACCCGGAGAAAACCCACGCGGTCACAGGAAGAATGTACAAACTCCGTACACACAGCACCTGATCGAACCTGGGTCTCTGGCGTTGTCAGGCAGCAACTCTATCACTGCGCCGTCCTTAAGGCCGGCTGGTTCAAGTGGAATTGCACAGCTACGGGGAATGGGCAGGGGTCAGTGGAGAAGGTGCTGGTAAAGGCTGGCCAATATTGGGCTGATGCAGCCTGGGGCTAGCACAAGGAGGGCACTGTGATCGCGCTGTCTGAAAGCTGCAGGACTAAGTGTGCAGGGAAAGGCAGGCATTGAGAAAGGGGCCTTGCCCATTGTTTATAGCTGGATTACTTGTGGAACCTTTGCAGAGTGCAGCATATTCTTTGAGCTTTTATGAAGCACAGAAAGCAATTTGGCCCTGAAGACCATGATTAAATGGGACAAGTGCTTGAACCAAATGTGTGGTTTGGCATGTCGAGCAAGAGGAGCCTATAAAATGAAGGTTATTTCTGCAATGGAGTCACCAGGGCAGGGAAGGCCATTGCCCCATCCGGCTGCTTTGCCCACTGGATTATTACCCCGACAAACAAGCAATAAACAGCTTTAGTGCCATCAAAGGAGGAGGAAAAAAAAATCCCCAAATTTAACAAAATGAACAGTTTAAAAACTGACAGCAGTACTTCGAGAAGAGCCAAAAACAGCCCAGAATCAGTTGCTGAAAGTACACTCTCACTCCGATGTTAGCCTCATTTAGTGCGCTGATTGGTTTCTGGCACGAATAGACAATTCCTGCTGTTGTACTCTGTTGCCAGAATAAACAGCTGGTCCTGCTCTGGGCTTGAAATAAGCACCTGGCTTCAGGTGGACACCTTGCAAAGCTTCAGTAGGCGATTGCAATTCAATCATCTCGCCATTGAATGTTCTCTGTAGAGCACTTTTTAAACTCTTTTTCTCAGGTGTTAGGTCCGAGCAGTGCCTGTTGTGCAAGTGTGTGTCTTGTATACAGTGCAGTCATGACCCTAACTGTGGTTCATGTCATTATGTTGATTATATTGGCCTGGGCACAAGACACAGACAATAGAGGATGTGGGTGGACCAACTCCCCCACAGGAGTGGCACAGTGGTACATCAGTAGAGTTGCTGCCTTACAGTGCCAGAGACTCAGGTGAGATCCTGATTATAGGTGCTGTCTATATGGAGTTTGGATGTTCTCGCTGTGACCGTGTGGGTTTTCTCCAGGTGCTCCAGTTTCCTCCCACATTCCAAAGACAAATAGGTTAATTGCCTTCTGTAAAAATTATCTCTAGTGTCTAGCATGGAACTAGAATATAGGTGATCATGGGTCAGAGTAGACTCGGAGGGCCGAAGGGCCTGGTTCCATGCTGTATCTCTGAACTAAACAAATCTTGAAGTGATCAGAAAGTCAAGGCAATAGATTATGTGAAAATCAGGTAAACAACAGTGAAGAATGGTTTGCAGTCGTTCACTCCCTGAATGTGATCTTAAGTACAATACCTCAGTAGCTTGATGAAAGAAAATAATGATAATGATACAGTAAGGACACACAAACCTTCCTATGTGCAACCTTGGAGCAACATAACTAATTCCAAGTAACACGCAACGGGAACTATCTAATACTAGAATGATGTGCCCAAAACCATAGGAGATTGGTTAACATTGAAGAGTAAGAGATTTATAAGTTCATAAGTGATAGGAGCAGAATTAGGCTATTCGGCCCATCAAAGTCCGCCATTCAATAATGCTAATCTATCTTTCCCTCTTAACCCCATTCTCCTGCCTTCACCCCATAACCCCTGACATCCGTACAAATCAACAATATATCTATCTCTGCCTAAAAACTAGCGACTTACTTAACCTCCACAGTGGTAAAGAACTCCACAGATTCATCACCCTCTGACCAAAGAAATTCATCATCACCTTCTTAAAACACTGTCCTTTAATTCTGAGGCCATGACCTCTGGTCTTTCCCACCGGTGGAAACATCCTCTCCACATCCACTCTATCCAAGCCTTTCACTATTCGGTAAGTTTCAATGAAGAGATCTGGGGAAGAGCTTTTTTTCACCAAGAGTGTGGTTGCAATCAGGAGCTCTTTGCCTGAAAGGGTGATGGAGGCATGTGCTCTCACAACATTTAATCAGCACCAGCATGAGCACTTGAACCACTAAGCCTTGGTGGGCAATGTAATTGTAAATGGGATTAATATTGATAGGATTTGATGGTTAGCATGGACATTATGAGCTGAAGGACGTATTGTGCTTTGTAAAGGGCCTGTCCCACTTGGCCATCATTTGCGCCTCATTTACGCGTCATATGTAAAATAGGTCGGTGCGACGTCGCGCGCAAATCACGTGTCATCATGCCGTCTGGTGCACGTGACGTCATTAGAATACCCTGCGGCGCTCGACTTAACCATGCGCCAGCATGCGTATGCGATACGTCATGCAGGTGGTGCGCAAGGATTTCGTACAGGAAGAAATCCTGGAGCACCGCGCGATACCGCGCGCAACTCCACACTCCTCCATGCCTCCTCATGCGCCCGTCCCGCGCTACCCACCCACACGCGACCCGTGCGTCACAACGCGTCGACCTATTTTACATGACGCATAAAATAGGCGCAAATGACGGCCAAGTGGGTCAGGCCCTTAACTCTACGACCCTTGAGAGTTTTCACATGTGAGCAATGAGACAGCTTCTCTGGCAAAAGAGTACCTGATAAAAGGCACAATCCAAAAGGCACAACCCTGTTGAGGGTATTAAGTGTCATCTCACATATAATCAAAGAGTCCATCCATCACAGGCAGCATTTGACTTTTTTCTGTTCTAGAGCCAAAAGGTAAACAATTTGCTCTAAGCCGCACATTCACATTGATTCGTTGCATCAAAAAAGCACACACGATTTTTTTACATCATTGCATCTATTTTTACTGAATTAGACATTGCAGATTGCTGGAGAAAAAAAAAACAATTGGATGCCATCATCGACAGCTAAAATGACTCAGATACAGAAATTAAGACATAAATGTATGGTATTAAATTTTCAATTTCTTCATTTAATAGATTTACTTCAGATGAGGTCTGAGACTGGCGTTGCAGGATTTTAGCTTCATTTCTGCAAGGATTATACTTCCTGGGATTTGCTTGTCTTCCACACCCTGTTTGGCCACTGTTATTCAGCCTGTGTTTTTACTGCATGTTCCCACGGTTTCATAGCTTGGACAGTTGAGATACAGAAGAAAGACTTGCACTTAAATGGCAACCTTTCATCCCTTTCAAGACTTTCTGCTAAACAGGTCCTCTACCTCCCTTAGATGCTGCCTGACCTGCCAAGTTCCTCCAGCAATTTGCTTTTTGCTCTAAAGTCCAGCATTTGCATTCTCTTGTGTCTCCCTCTAAATAGCTGCTTCTTGGCAGAAAGTGGAAGGCCAATATTCAGGTCAAAACTCAATAAAGAATAATGAATCTTGTGGCAAAATAACGAGGATTAACGTGCTCTGACAAAAGGTGTCACAATACTTTAATCTTCAATCTTATACTTAGTATGATTGTGCCTAATGTATAGTAATAAGATTGTCACTATACTGTGTAAACATTTTCACTGTACCTAGGTACACATGACAATAAAGTACCATTGAATCAAAAGGTGAGCCATCTAACTCTGTCAATCTCTCTGTCTACAGACACTGCCTGATATACTGGTGTTTGCCAGTACAGGTACTTTGCTTGTATTACAGTTTTCAATGTTTTACTTTCATCTAACAATGGCCTGTTTCCTTTATCATCGTTACTTTTTTGCATTTGTTCTACATCTCTCTACTTCACTGTCTATATCTCTCTTTCCCTCTCCCCTGACACTCAGTCTGAAGAAGGGTCTCGACACGAAACATCACCTATTCCTTTTCTCCAGAGATGATGTCTGACCCGCTGAGTTACTCCAGCTTTTTGTGTCTATCTTCGGTTTCTGTTGAACAGCATCTGCTGTTCCTTCCTACACATTGAATATATACTTGAATAATTTCTCTGTGCTTTTGTTTTTACAAAGATTCTGGTACCAACAGCTTAATTTCTTGGCTCTCTCACGTGCAACAAAGAGCATGCTAACGACTTTAAAGCGGAAACATGCCCCGAGACAACTTTACCAGTTGTTTAATCTTCTGCATTGCCTGACCCAAAGCTCATGACACATACATAAAATAACATTTTTGCAGCCAGAATAAGAGTGAGTATGTTTGAAGTCCTTATCCCAATACTCTAACAACAATATTTTTGCCTTAGAGTAAATGCAGTGGGATAAATATTCCATGAGTATGTTCTCAACATCTTTCTCACTGACAGTTAGTTCTGTATCCTCTACCCATACGCATGTGTTGTATGCTAGTTAGGTTTTAAGCTGTCGCTGGGTAACATCAATAAAGCCTAGAATCTATATAATGTTTTTTCCATAGTAAATTATTCCATGCCTCTTCACTCACACAAAGTTTGCCATTAAATCATGCAAGGAGACACCAGGGTAGATAACCAAAACAGTTAAATGGAACAGTAGGTTTGACTTAGGGAACATTTCAAGGCATAAAGAAAGGTAAAAATGTACAAAGGTTTTGGGAAGAAATTTGAGAACTTGCCAGTGAAAGGACGGTCATCGGTGGTAGAGTGATCACATTTAAGGATGATTTTACTTCGGAGTCACGTGAGTGACTACGTGAAGAACCCACCCAGTGCGCAGGCGCGGCATTACGCCAGCAGCGCAACAGCGGCGGCAGCTGGAGCCAGGCTCTCCAGCTGCACGTTAAAAGACAAGACCTCAGGTAAGTGAGTCTTTTGTATTACAGAGTCGCTAGCATGGCTACCCGCAAGCGACAAAGCAAACGGACTGCCTGCCCAACTCCCCCCGAGGAAGGGTCGACATCTGGGCGGCAGCCACCGGCGGCAGAGGAGCATTTTCAGCGCTCCCGTACACCCGACCCCGAGCCGCTCCCTGTGCTGCCGACTTCAACACCTCGCACAGGGAGGAAATCCACCCGTAAAACGGACCGGCCGGTGGTCTCTGACTCGTCGGAGGAACGGGAACATTCTCCACCGGCTAAACGGGGAGACAGCCGCTTAAGCTGCATGAGGCAGCTCCTCGAACAAATGTTCGAGCAGGAGATGCAGGCAAGGCATCTCCAGGGAGGACGGGCTGAGGCCTCCTCCAAACCGTCACCTTACCCCTCTGCTCCCTCCTTATTTGAGGTCAGCAAGGGAGGCCAGGACTGGGCTGGCTTATCGCAGGGGCAGGCGGACGACTGTACAAGTATGCCAGGGGAGCAGGAGGAAGAAGAGCTGCTGGGTGTGGTCAACCGGTATGCGGCGCCCCCGAAGGCTGGGAGAATGCTGACCCCAAAAATGGCGGCCAGCATAAACCGGCTATCCAACAAGCCTCTCCAGGAAAAAGTAATCCAGGAGGCTCTCGAGACATACACGGCACCCGAGAACTGTGAGGCGCTGCGCGTTAAGACCGTCAATGGCCAGATATGGAGCCAGCTAGGCCAACATATTAGGAGCCAAGAGCTGAAAATGCAGCGCATCCTGAAGCTCCATACCGCTGCCATCACCGCCTTTGCTCGGTCCGCAGAGCACACGGACCTCACTACACCTCAACAGGATGTCCTAGCTCTGATGTGTAACACCCACTTTGAGATGAACAACTTAAGGCGGGAAAACATCAGGCCTGCCCTCAACCCCAAATATGCAGGGCTTTGCAAAGCTCCTGCGCCAGAGAAGGAGGCGCTGCTATTTGGGGCTGACCTGGGAAAAAGGCTCAAAGAACTCGAAGAGGCAGCCAAACCAGTAGGCCTTATGAGGGCAGGACCAGCGCCGAGCAGGGCGAAGACACCCAGTTGGCAGCACCCCTCGGCATCCACCAGCAGATACCGGACTGGTGAAAGCCTGGCTACCGCTCCTCACTACCCCCATAGCTCTTTTTTAGAGAGGGGCCCAGAGCGGAGCCGTGGGAAGATACGCCGCCCCGTGACAGCACCAACAAAAACGCCCGCGAGCCAAACCCACCAACGAAGACGCTCCCAAAAATGAACATGGAGGTAGGTGGGTCTGGTTCCTGTCAACATACAATAACCAAGGGTGTTTTACTAACAGGAGGGCGTTTACGATTATTTAAACATGTTTGGTGTACTATCACTAACAACCAATACATACTCAACAGTATTAGTGGATACAAAATTGAATTTAAAACAGGCATAATACCGCCGGTTCAGCATATACCCCAAAGGGTATTCCTTCCCACTCAACTAGAGAAGGAGAAAGGACAGGCTGAACTAGATAGGCTCATGTCTAAAGGAGTCATTGAAACGACCAGACATGAGCCATTGGAATTTGTATCAAATATATTCATTAAAACCAAGAAAGATGGTGGATGTCGCATCATCATTGATCTAACATCACTAAATAAATCTGTTGAGTATCAACATTTCAAAATGGAGACATTTGTCACTGCCAGACAACTGATCTCCAAGGGATACTTCATGGCAAGCATAGACATTAAAGATGCTTACTATTTAGTACCCATTCACAAGGATCATTTCAGATACCTGAAATTTATCTGGATGGGGCAACTATGGCAATATAGAGCACTGCCCAATGGGTTAACAACAGCCCCCAGATTATTTACCAAAATTCTTAAAGTAGCCATGAAAATATTGAGAGAACAAAAATACCTAGTCATGGCTTATCTGGACGATATTCTCATAATGGGGAGAACCAAGGAACTAGCTGTCACAGCAGTTTCAGCTACCAAACAACTCCTTGAAACGTTGGGATTTGTTCTACATCCAGATAAATCGAAATTGAAGCCGTCAACTAATATGGACTACCTAGGCTTCACCATCGATTCTACCCACATGACTGTTACTCTGCCAAGGGATAAAAAGGTTGCATTAGCGCAAGCATGCAACAATTTAATCGCAAATACACAACCAAGGATCCGGCATGTTGCCAGAGTCATTGGGAGTATTGTAGCAGCATTTCCAGCTGCACAATATGGACCCTTGCATTACCAAAATTTACAAAGAGCAAGGACACATGCATTGCACCAAAATAGGGGGCATTATGACCGAACAATGTATTTACCCACTGAGGCCATATCAGAACTTCAGTGGTGGTCAGAAAATATTTGGCACAGTTACAGTCCCATTGCCATCACTAATCCTAACATAGTCATCACGACTGATGCCAGTGCTTTAGGCTGGGGAGCTACTAACTCTATATCCAGCACAGGTGGCAGATGGACTAATCTCGAGACATCGCTACTACACTCACTAGGCATAAATTATTTGGAAATGCTGGCCGCCTTTTATGGGCTAAAAGCATATTCATCCAATATGCAGCACGTGCATGTTAGGTTAATGATTGATAACACAACGGTGGTGGCCTACATCAAGCACATGGGTGGCATAAAATCAGTATCATGCGACAAATTGGCTAATATAATCTGGCAATGGTGTGTCGAGAGACATATTTGGCTATCAGCTGCCTATCTACCAGGTAAGCTAAACACAGTGGCAGACACCAGGTCACGAAAATTCAATGATAACATCGAATGGATGTTACATCCAAAAATATTTGCAAAAATTACTAAGCAATATGGAACGCCAGATATAGATTTGTTCGCGTCTAGATTGAATCACCAGTTACCCATGTATGTGGCTTGGGAACCAGACCCAGAGGCAGCAGCGGTAGATGCCTTCACGCTGGATTGGGGAAATTTCTTCTTCTATGCTTTCCCTCCCTTCTGCCTCATCAGCCGGGTACTCCAGAAAATACGGTCAGACTCTGCTTCAGGTATTTTGGTCGTACCCGACTGGCCTACCCAACCATGGTTCCCAGTCTTTCACGACATGGTGGTAGAGTCACCTATGGTCTTTAACAGTCATCCACAGCTATTGACTCACCCAGTATCCGGCATAAGTCATCCATGCCATAAAAAATTAAAACTCCTGGTTTGTAGGTTTTAACCAGGCCTTACCAGGAACTGGGTTTATCAGAAAGAACTATCACCACCATGTCGGCATCCCTGCGAGACTCAACCAAGAAGCAGTACCTGACATACATCAAGAAATGGGAGCAGTACTGCTTGGATGCAGGGACGTCGTATAAGACAGCCACAATCACGGACGTGTTGGAGTTCCTGGCCCATTTACACCATGACCAGAAGATGAGCTACAGTGCCGTCAACGCAGCACGAAGTGCCCTGTCTGCTTATCTTATGCCAACAGGACACCATAGCATCGGGTCCCACCCGCTAGTCATAAAACTCCTCAAGGGGATTTACAATATCAAACCCCCTACACCCAGGTATACCCATGTATGGGATATAAGTGTCGTGCTATCACACCTCAGAGGATGGCCACCGGTGGGATCCCTCAGTCTAGAGCAATCCACGCTCAAGACCATCATGCTAATGGCGCTCGTCTCTGCACAAAGGGTCCAGTCACTACATCAACTACGACTGGACAACATGGTAACTACCCCAGACTGCATCACATTTACTATGCCGGGGTTAGTTAAACAAACCAGGCCAGGTATGTCCAACTCGCCATTAATCTTCCGGGCCTACCCTCCAGAACCTAGGCTCTGTGTAGTGACCCATTTATACAACTATGTAGACACAACCCATACACTTAGAGGGAGTGAAAAAGCCTTATGGGTCAGCCACAAGAAGCCTTTTGGACGGGTAACCAGCCAAACTATATCCAGGTGGTTAAAACAGGTCCTGAAAGCTGCAGGGATTAACACTGATGTTTTTAAATCCCATTCTATCAGGGCAGCATCTACATCAGCTGCGGAACGGATGGATGTTCCCATCGACCACATCCTAAGCACAGCAGGATGGTCAAGGGAATCAACGTTCCGGATATTTTATCATAAACCGCTGATGCAGAAAGACTTGTTTGCAGAGAAAATTTTAGAAACTGCAAACTTATAATTTTAAGCCCAAGGGAGCTATTTTTGTTATTGTTTAATAAACATTTTTGTTTTCAAAAAACAAACAGATTCGTTGGTCTTTAGATACCACTTCCTCCCTCGATAACTTCGGCAGCGAGTGATATAGCTGTTACACGGTTTGAAATCACAGATCTTTGAAGTCTTCACGTAGTCACTCACGTGACTCCGAAGTAAAATAGAGAGATTAAACGAGTACTTACCAGTACGAAGTTTGATCTGTATTTTATGAGGAGTTACGATGAGGGATTACGTGCCCTCCGCTCCCACCCTCAGTATATGGATCAAACTCGAGCTGATGTCTCTTTAATCTTTACTATCTTTACTTCATATATTGTGTCTACCTGTGATTCCACACCGCTGCTTGGAAGTATGCCGCGCCTGCGCACTGGGTGGGTTCTTCACGTAATCCCTCATCGTAACTCCTCATAAAATACAGATCAAACTTCGTACTGGTAAGTACTCGTTTAATCTCTCTATCAAATAGTCAAAATGAGAGATTATGAATGGTCAAAAGGGCTGAAGGAGATCACAGAGGCAGAGACAGATGAGATCATGGAGGGCTTAAGCATTATTCAATCCAGTTGTTGCTTAACTTACAGCCAGCGCATATTTGTGAGTGCTAAATGCAATGCTGCAGTTTGGGACATTGGTGTGGCGGGTGAGTTTTGGAGGTCCCTCAGTGTGAGGGTGAACAAAACAGAGATGGGCAGGAGAGACATGCAATAAAGATGTAGGTGAATATTTCAGTGGATGTGGCAGGGGCCAAGTTTGACAATATTACGCACCTTCTGGCATATCGGGATAGGCTGATAGGTGGCCAAAACCAATTACTGGGTCAAACATGGCACTGAAGTTCCAAACCTCTGCACTATAATGGTTTGACAATAAGATAAATAGATTAGAAAGTAACCGTCCCCTCTGAACTCTTGTTTTTTATGACTGATAAAAGATAATGATTCAATTTGTTGTTACATGTGGTTTTATGCTGCAGTGCTCCTGAACTTTGACTGAACATGTCCTTTGACACATTTTTAAATGGAAGCCAGTTAAGCAGGAAGCTTACACAATTTTCACAATGCACCAACAAAAGGGGCAGTGAGTGCATAACTGGAACAAGGCCTCGGACACAGGAATATGGGGGCAGGAACTGCCATTCAATGCCTTTGTGGCTGATCTACCCCAGGCCTCAACTTCATCTCTGTTCCATTCCCCTGAGCCCACAATTCACTGATCCTTCAAATAATTATGTTTTTGCTTTAAATATCCCCCATGATCATGTTTCCACAACTATCTGTGACAGAGACTTAAAGATTCATCACCCTTTCGTAGTAGTTCCTGTGCATCAAGTTTAAAATGATCTCCCCTAGGCTTGTCACTCTGTCTCCATGTTCAAGATTGTCCTGCTATTAGAAACATTGCTTGTTACATCCTGCATGGATCTTACATATTTTAATAAGATCATCCCTCATTCTTCCAAAGCCAAGCTGCAGTGGTCCAATTTCTGTCGCTCCTGATGATGGGACAAACCTCCTCGTCCCAGGAATTAGCCAAGTGAATCTCTTTGTAATCAGCTCCAAAGCCAGGACACCTTTTTCAAATAAGGGGACCACAGCTATATACAGTATTCAAAGAATGAATGAATGATGAATGAATGAATGATTGAATGCATGAATAAGCTTATTGGCCAAGTATGTGCACATACAAGGAATTTGCTTTGGTGTTCTGCTCGCAAGTAACAACACGACATACACGGCATTAAGAATAAAACATTATAGTTTAAACATGTGAATGAAATAAAATACCAGAGCAAAAGGAGGCTACAGACTTTTGGTTACTGAGTCGAGCTACCGCTTGTGGAAAAAAGCTGTTTTTATGTCTGGCTGTGGCGGCTTTGACTGTCCGGAGTCCCAACTTGCTCTTCCCCAAGAACCGGACAATGATTCTTCTGCACAACATTGTGTGGACAGATAGTGAGGCCATCACTCCGGTTTGACATTCCATGTGGTGTAAATGTTAGCTATTCAAACGTTTAGGAAGCAGGATGTTCCACTTTCTAAACCTTTAATGCTCGACAACACGCCTGCAGGGGGTAAAAAAGAAGGCACTTATGAGGCCTGAGTTTGGGGCAAAAAGAACAGAAACAGGAAGAGGAATCACTTGGAAAAGATAAGTTGTCAATTCTGCAGAAATCAGAATGTTGGGGCTCATGTGCCAAGTGAAGGTTCATCCAAACTGGAAAGGACTCGTCTCATTGGGATAGCTGGCCTCTTCTTCACGGCACTATGTACAGGATAAACAGTGGCTGGCTGAAGAACAAAAGCTTTGCATCACGTCATAAAGGAAGAAGCTGGGTTGGAGCCCATTTTTTCACATCAGGATACCCAGGCGCATTAACATCCTTTGTTGTTGTGCCCGATCAACAGGATGATTAGCATGAGCTGGCTGCCAAAACCGGTGAAGTAGGCAGTCAGCATGATACATACTGGCATGCCACCTGCTTTGCATCAATTGGAGTGAGGCGAGTGGTGAGCTCGAGTGAAGGCAAGCCTACACTGACCTATGGGAAAAGATTTAATAGGAATCTGAGGGGTAACTTTTTCACACAAAGTGTGGTGGATTTATGGAACATGCTGCCAGAGGAGTTAGTTGAGGCAGGGACTATCCCAACATTTAAGAAGACAGGTATACAGATAAGACAGGTTTGGACAGATATGGACCAAATGGTGGCAGGTGAGACTGGGACATGTTGGCCAGTATGGGCAAGTTGGGCCAAAGGGTCTGTTTCCATGCTGTATCACTCTATGACTAACCGGTTCCACAGTCCTCCATATTTATTTCCCTCTTGAGATCACACCTTCCCGAGCCAACAGTGGGCTTCCCATTGCCTGCCTCCGGGTGGCGTCCGTAATGGCTGCCTCGCCAGCAGTCTATTTTGTCCCTTCTCTGTTTTTATTATTTTAATTATGTCTTGAATGTTTGTTTTAATGTCTCTTGGTATGTTTTAGGTGGGGGGTGCGGGGTGTGGATCGGGGGAAACCTTTTCCAGTCACTTACCTCGACAGAGATGCAATTTTTCTCCGATTCGCATCTCCGTTCCCCCCCCCGTGACCTACAACGAGGAGTGGTAGGCCTTTCCTGGAGACCGGCCCGGAGCTTCAAGCCGCGGGTGCAGCCAGGAGCCTGGGATCTTTTGCCGAGGTTTGCCAGTGTTGCAGCTCCGACCGCAGGGCTTGTGGACTTTCACACCGTGAAGCAGCGGTCTCCGGGAAAAAGCGGCCGACTCGGAAGCTCCATGCCGCAGAGTGTTCCGATCCATCCCGGCGAGAAAGCATGAAGAGTGGACCGTCGGCAACGGCCCCATTCAAAGGCCCTGACCACGGGTGAACAATGGAGGAAGATGGCTGAACTTTATTGCCTTCCATCAATAGACAATGGGCGCAGGAGTAGACCATTCAGCCCTTCGAACCAGCACCGCCATTCAATATGATCATGGCTGATCATCCACAATTCCTGCCTTCTCGCCATATCCCCTGACTCTGCTTTCTTTAAGAGCTCTATCTAACTCTTTCTTGAAAGCATCCAGAGAATTGGCCCCCACTGCCTTCTGAGGCAGAGAATTCCACAGATTCACAACTCTTTGGGTGAAAACGTTTTTCCTCATAAATTCACAGAGGAACGTTGATTCCACTGTGGTGGATGTTTATGTTTATTTTATGTGCGGCGTGTATTTTCGCACTTTTACTTAGTATGGCTGTATGGTAACTCAAATTCAACAGTACTTTAATTGGTACATGTGACAATTAAATTGCATCTTAAATCTTGAATCTCGAATCCTGATATTATTTGTTGCCGACCCCGATTGGCCCTGGTCTTTTCTCGCCTCCAGCTCTTCACCACCTCCCCGCCCCCACCCCCTACTTTCAGTCTGAAGAAGATCCACTCGAAACGTCGCCTATACTTTTCTTCCAAAGATGCTGCATGTGCTGCTGAGTTACCCCAGCACGTTGCGTCTATCATTATCCCAGTTCACCTTCCTACCGGCCTTCCGTCCACATGCCCAAAGTTTCCAATGTTTCCCTCTTGGTTCTCCCGTCCAGTGAGCATTTGTTCGTGCCCTGCCGAGCGACAAGCCTTCATCCGAGTCTCATTCTACCACATTTCACTCTCACATCTCCAAATATCTTCCGTCCTCTCACACACTAATCCGGTTTTGACGCTCCAAGACTCTATGACTGTCCCACAGCAAAGGTCATCAGAAGCAAGGACTCTGGTATGTCTCTGTTGAACACCCCACTAAAGTCACCTGGAATCCCTCCCGTCAGTCCAGCTGAGGTCTACCTGTTCAGTCACTGCAGTGAAACTGGGAACATTTCTTCCAATGTCACACATTTGTCTTATTAAGCTGGGCAGTTTGAAAAACTGCAGAAGATGCTGTTGCTTTTCCAGTGACATCCTGGTTGGAAATTGGAAGCTGTACGGCCACAATGCTTCTGCGTTACTTATCCCTGCAGAATACGGGTTACTGACATCAAACCTCAACCTGTTTTGTACACTCATACGAGTCAGGAGCAATCAATCCCATTCTGACCTGGGCCTCCTCCATTGCTAGAGTGAGCCAACACACTAACTGGAGGAAAAACACCTCATATTCCACTTGGGTGATTTATAACCCAATGGTGTGAACACTGGATTCTCTGATTTCAGATAACTATAAAACCCTCCCCTCACGATACATTCCTTTCTCTAGCTTCACAATTCACAACGCTTCAACCTTTTCTCACACCTCCGGTCTTTTCATCTCTGGCCTCTGTCCTCCCATCTGCCTACAAACTCCCCATTCACCTGTATTAATGTATCAATGCAAGGCTTTGACCTGTGCCTCCTCTCTTCCAGCTTTCTCCCCTCCACCCCCCAACACACAATCAGTCCGTAGAAGGGACCCAACCAAAAACATTATCTATCCATGCTCTCCAGGGATGCTTCCTTACTTGTTGAGCTACTCCAGCATTTGGTGTCTTTTTTTTTTGTAAACCAGCACCTGCAATTCCTCGTATCTACATCTATTTTCTTCAGCTTCTTTTGGTTTAGTTTAGTTTAGTTTAGAGATGCAGCGCAGAAACAGGCTCTTCGGCCCTCCGAGTCCTTGCCGACCAGCGATCCCCGCGCATTAACAAGGGACAATTTACACCTATACCAAGCTAATTAACCTACAACCCAGTGTGGGAGGAAAACGAAAATCTTGGAGAAAACCCATGCGGTCACGGGAAAAACATACAAACTCTGTACAGACAGCACCCCTAGTCGGGATCGAACCCGGATCTCCGGCGCTGTAAAGCAGCACGGCTTATTCACTGAATATGAATTGTCCAGTGAAGAAATAGCATTATAAATTTAACAACTTCAATGCAGGCTAGAGATGTACAGATGTACAGGAGCTACACAGTGTGGCTGTGCACATGTTCAGTACTTACTGCGATCTGTGATGATGGCTCGGGCTTCCTGGTTGGTTGTCTTGTTCTTCAGGTTCTGTGCTGCAGTGATCAGCTCATCCAGCTGAGGGCGCTTTTGATCCAAGTCTTGCAGAGTGGCCTGGAAAAGGAAGAACAACGACTCTTAATAAGGAAAAGCATTCACAAGGCAGCAATCTTACTCCCTATGATCGAGGCAAAAAAAAGATTGGTTTCCAGATGTGGTGTGACGGACTTGTCACTGCTAATATTAATAAAATTAATGAACGTAAACGTGCAAGGATTACAAATCCACTTGAGGGACTGTAAAGGGACTCAATGACAATTTTGAAAATGCCACGAGATTTGCCCATGTGTGCATTCACATCTGCTGCTCTCAGCTACTATTCCAAACTTAGCTATAAATTTTTAATTAATAGTCTGTGTTGATCCTCGATTTCATGGTTACTGGCAAATAAAATGGTTTTCATCCATATCCATAATTAAGTAGATATAATTAAATATATACACATTATTTGACAAAACTTCAATTTGCATTACAGTTTCCATAGTACCATGTAGTCAGAGGCACTGGATTGCTTGTGGACATCATAGAAAAAAAAGATAGGGCAGGGCAGAACAGTGGTGCAGTGGTAGAGTTGCTGCCTAATGCCCCTGTCCCACTTAGGAAACCTGAACAGAAACCCCTGGAGACTTTGCGCCCCACCCAATGTTTCCGTGTGGTTCCCGGAGGTTTTTGTCAGTCTCCCTAATGGTCGAAAGTAGTTTCCGCTTCTTCTATGTTCCGGCAATTATTTCAAATAATTCAAAACCGGCTGTGAACAAAAATTGGTTGCCGTTTTAAAAATCGGTAATCTGTTAGTCGAAGCCGGTTGCGATGCTAGTTGAAGGTGGTTGCCGGAGGTTGCAGGTAGTGGAAGGTCTTATCTTCGATCCTGACCATGGGTGCTCTCTGTGCGGAGTTTGCTCCGGTTTCCTCCCACACTCCAAAGACATGCAGATTTGTAGGCCAATTGGCTTGGTTAAACTGTCCCTAGTGTGTGTAGGATAGTGTTAGTGCTCGGGGATCGCTGGTCAGCACCGACTCGGTGGACTGAAAGGCCTGTTTTCGTGCTGTATCTCTAAACCAAACTAAAAGGTCCACAACCTAAGGTCCTCAATTGGGGCAAGGCCAATTTTGGAGGCATTCTATGAGACTTTGCAAAGGTCAACGGCACAAGAATGTTTGCAAGTGAAGGGAAATCTGGTTGAATGTTTTTAAAAGTGTGATCGCAAAGATTCAGAGAAGGCGTGCTCCTGTCAGGGTGAAAGGCAAGAGCACACTAAGGGAACACTAGATGGTGTGAGATGTTGAAGGTTTGGTCATAGAAATGGAGGCATATGTCAGATTTATGCTGTCGGCATTAAGCAACAGCCTCACCAAATATAAGAAGCATAGGAGTGCATGTAAGTGGGAAATCAGGAAGGCAAAGAGGGCATGAGATGGAGAAAACAAAATTTCCTAGCGATTCCATCGGTGAATTAAGAGTAAAATGGGAGTGAGGCAAAGAATAGATCCTCTTAAAAATCAGCATGACCAGGGATGGATGAGATTGTTAATGACATTTTTATCAGTTTTGATTGTGGAGGAGTTCGTGGAAGCTGATGAATTGAAGCTAAACTTTAAACCTTTCCTATCCATGCACCTGTCCAGGTGGCTTTTAGATGCTGTTATAATACCTGTCTCAACTAACCCTCAGGCAGCTTTTTCCATATGCCCACCCCCCTCTGAGTGGCAAATGTTACCCCTCGGGTTCCTATTAAATCTCTCCCCTCTTACCTCAAACCTCTGTCATCTGGTTCTTAATGTACATAGCCTGGATAAATGATTGTGCATTTACCCTATTCGCCTTTAAGTTCGTCTTGCTGCAGTCGCTGGAAATAATGGAGAAGTCAAAAGTGGAGAGGGCAAGCTGTCTGCTGTTTGTTGCTGTCTATTATATAGTTTCCAGCCAGGGCAGGTTGCAGACCGTAATCTGGTGTGAGATGTAGACTGCAGTTGTGATAATAGAAGTAAACGCTCTTGGGAGGTAGAAGGGTTGACACTTCATTGCTAGATGTGCCAGGTGGATGGTGCAGGAGTTGGACAAGACCGTCATGTCCGAGCACCACCGTGAATTTACCATGAGGCCACCCCTCACCTTTTCCCGATGAAACCATGCAATGGATCAATAAACCTTCGGGCTGGAGGGTTGAGTCTGGAAAGTGGGAAGTAAGCCATGATTCTGTGAAACACACTACATGGCACTCTTTCATCACTTCAGTAAATAAGCCTTGTGCTCAAGTCCTCAATCTTATTTATAGAATGTTTTCGGATTCTCCTTTACCTTATTCGGCAATGATAACCCGTGTCTGAAGAAGGGTCTTGACCCAACCCAAAAAGTTGCCCATTCCTTCTATCCAGAGATGCTGCCTGTCCCACTGAGTTACTCCAGCATTGTGTGTCTATCTTTGGTGTAAACCAGCGACTCCAGTTCCTTCCTACACGTCTCCTTTTTTGCCCTTTTGTTTTCTTCTTAAGTCTTTTCCTACGTCGTTAAGGGATTTGCTTGAGCTCAGCTCCATTGTGGTCAGATGGAAGATAGTGTTGATAGCATGCAGTTGGAACAGGGCTGAGGAACTCAGGCATTTGTCGAGCAGTAGAGGAAATAGTCAAATGTTCAGGATAAATATTCTGCAGCAGCCTAGTGACAGCCAACACCTGGAGTACCAAAGCCTGCACACCTTGTTGCTTTGAAATTAATAAGTGCAGAGAAAGTATGACAGAATTACATGCAACAAGAAAGTATTAAAGAAAGAAAATATTTGTACACAACTCGCAATTTGTTGTGTAGACAGATGGGTGTACATGTTATTTAATCCCAGATTCACTTTTCCAATATCAGGTGTTTAAGGATACCAACAGTCCATAAATATCAAACATTTGTTCTGTTCACAATTATTGCATGAAGGCTCTTTTTCCACTGTTTATGCGGCAATATCCAGTTCCACCATGTCAATGGGCAGTAATTCATCATCTACAATTTAAATCTTAAGGCATTTTCCAAATCATTATCACTCATACATTAAGCTCTAATTGTACATTTTTCACATATGGTTATACTGCCTCTCAAATGCAATTTCATGGACTTGATCTTCCTATCCATCAGCTCTCGAACACCTCTCTTCACCAGATGGTGAGCTTAAGGCATTTCCTTCCTCACCCTCGCTTAAAACAATAACTTTTGCTTTGATATTTTCAGTCAAGGACATTGTACAAATTAGTCTTAATTTCAACCAAGACAGAGCTCCTACTCAATTCCTTTGTCAAAATTTAACATAAAAGAATAGTTTAGATTAGTTCAGAGATACAGCACGGAAACAGACCCTTTCCCACCGGAACTACACCATCCAGCAACCCCCGCACATTAACACTATTCTACACACACTAGGGACAATTTACACTTATACCAAGCTAATTAAGTTTTTGGAGTGTGGGAGGAAACCGGAGATCTCGGGGAAAAAAATGGCCAAACAATAGACAAAGTTGTCGCTCAGGACATGAGAAAGATTGTGTCTCATAGAATTCCCAATGCAATTGTCTGCTTCCATTTGTCGTTTATATGCAAACTCGCTCGGCTTCCTTGAAAAAAACTTGATCAAGATTGGAACATCATCCTAACACAAAACTCAATTCAACAAAGCATAATCTAATTTCATTGCCTCAAACAGTTGCTTTGTCTGCACCCCTTCAATCAGGCTATTTCCGGCGATTCATTAGCTTTTGAATCTGCTGATCAGCTATTTTGAGCTTTATTGGATGGCATGTATGAGCAGGCCAAATCATTTTTGAAAAAAGATACCAAAAAGCAAATTCATCAACGCGATTGTTAAAGTGACAGAAATGTAACTGAAATGACCCAGAATAGTCACAGGGATTTACTCTGGTGCTTATTGGGGATGTGTTTCCAGGGCTATTCCTTCACGTCAGCATCTGATCTTGTTGCAGAGGATTTAATGTTTAGATAAACAGGGCAGCTATGGGCTGAGCATAAGTTGATAATGATGGACAAACATTAAACAAAATGCGTTCAGAGTATAATCTCTCAAAATATAGCTGGTTTATTTGAACCGTGTGAATAATCTTTGACCTGCGACAGGATTAACAATTGCTTTCCACTGAAATATTTCACTCAGAGGTTTGGTTTGTTCATTTTCCTTGACAGATAGGAAAAAGCACTTCCATGCCACTTTTCCCCCCAAAATGTAGGAGGGATTTTGTAATTTTCACCCAAAAGAGGATGAGATCTGGAAGGTTAGAGCACGTGGGATAGCTGAATAGATAGAAACTTGGCTTCATGGAAGGAAGCAGAGGGAAATGGTGGAAGGTTGCTTCTCAAACTGGAGGCCTGCGACCAGTGGCGTGCCTCAGGGTGTGTTGCAGGGCCCATTACTGTTTGTCATCTATATGAATGATTTGGATGAGAACATGCATGGCAAGATTTGCAAGTTGGCTGATGATACAGAAGTGGGTGGTATATTTCAGATAGTGAAGATGGATGTCAAAAATTGCAGCAGGATCTTGATCGGTTGGCCAGGTGGGCTGTGGGAATCGATGATGGAATTTAATAAAGAGAAATGTGAGGTGGTGCATTTTGGAAAGTCTAACATGGGCAGGACCTAGACAGTGAATGGTAGGGCTCTGGGAAGAGTTGAAGAACGGAAGTGTCTAGAAATGCAGATACATAGATCCTTGAAGCTGGCCTCGCATAGGGTGTTCAAAACGACTTTTGGCACATTGGCCTTCATCAGTCAGAGAATAGAGTAACGGAATTGGGAGGTCATGTTGCAGTTATATAAGACGTTGGTGAGGCTGCATTTTTAGAGTATTGTGTTTAGTTGTGGGCACCATGTTATAGGAAAGATGTTGTCAAGCTGGAAAGGGTGCAGAGAAGATTTACGAGGTTGTTGCCAGGACTCAAGGCCCTGAGCTAGAGAGAGAGAGAGTCAGAGAGAGAGTGAAGGGGAGAGAGATTTGAGAGTGGCCTGTCCTCACCCTGGCATGGCGGGTGTCGAGGGGAGATGTGTGCTTGGAGTGATTCTGACTGAGCTTACCACCGCTCCGTCGGATTTGCTCATCAGGCCCAGGCTCCAGGATATTTCTCGGGCACCGGCTCCACACAACACGAGCCGCCTTTCCGAGATACCCAGTGTGCCGTTTCATGATGTGGAGACGCATACTGTACAGAATGCTCCTGCACATTCTGCACCTCCTAGCCTTCGTCTTCATCTGGACACGCCTTGTTGGTCCGTGTTACCAGCTGAAGGCGGGGGCGGACCCTCTTCCTGGCCTATGTCCGTGCTCGCCTGTCCCTGGTCTGGCAACATGTGGTGTCGTCCCGCGACGTATAGGTCGGCAGGGCGGGGGGGAGGGGCAGAGGGTAGTGGTGTGTAATAAACCTTTGAGTCGGTTCAAGGGCTCGCCGGCCGCCTGGATTTTCTGCGGCGTGGAAGAGACCGTGTTCCACGCGTATATGGAGTGTGTGAGGTTGCTGCCCCTGCACCAATATCCTGGGCCTGGCCAAGATGGCCATTCTTGGGTCCAGTCAGCGGGCGGTCGGAGGTCACACCAGAGTCGGCTGCCTGCCCCTCTTCCGGGCCTATGTTCATGCTCGCCTGTCCCTGGAAAGGGAACATGTGGTGTCCATGGGGACGTTGGAGGCCTTCCGTGAACGCTGGTCGCTGTGTGGGGTCGAGAGCATTGTAAATAATGACTGGACCATTGTACTATAATGACTGCTTGATGTATTGTAACCTTTGAATGTACTTTTGGTACGCTGTATTATGCATTTTACTGAATAAAGTCCTTGGAAAGAAAAAAAAGGGGGAGAGGGGAGAGGGGGAGAGAGAGAGAGAGAGAGGGGGGGGAGGGGGAGGGGGGAGGGGGGAGAGAGGGGACGGGGGGGGGGGGGGAGGGGGGGGGAGGGGGAGAGGGGGAGAGGGGGGAGAGAGTGGCAGAGGGGAGAGAGGACAGAGGTGGCATAGAGAGCGACAGAGAGAGAGAAAGAGAAATGAAGAGAGAGTGAGGCAGAGATAGAGTAAGAGAGAGACAGATTTCATGGTCAATGAATATGAACACTGAAAAATTGCAATGAATTTGTGCCAGGAGCACATTATATGTTGTGGTTCTGCCAGAATCAATCGTCATTTGCCTTTCAGATGTGAAACTCTGCTTAAATTGTTACAATAAACAAAGAGAATAATATCTCTTTTGACTGCCTTCGCCAATACTGATGAGAACCAAAATGGGGCCAAACAAATCTCCTCATGGGATTCATGAAATGTTGTCATACTAATATGACCAAGGCCCATTCATAACAACTTGGGATCTGAACAAGTTGCATGGTGTTTCTTTAAACCTTTATAATATTACATTTATGTTAAAAAAAACAAACAGGAATCTCACAATTTTTTTGGTATTATTGAACAAGGAGAAGCCTTGAATCTTGATCAGCCTAAATGGCGCACAATGCTTTACACCAGAGGTTCCAGTCTTTTTTGTCCCGTTTACCCCTGGCAACTTTAATAGCACATAACAATGTTATTTCACTGATTTATGAACAACTAATGATGAACAGATTCCAGGTATACCAGAACCAAACACAGTCAGTCAATGAGAAAAAATATGTACACATCCAGAATCAACAAATTTACCCCCTGGGTGGGCGAAATTTATCCCCTGGGGGTAAAATTAACCCAGGTTGGGAACCCTTGCTTTACACCACATGCAAATCTTAAACTGTACTTTTGTATACAATCGCCACAGGCCATCCGTAGACTTGCTCCATTATATAGAAGGATAATACATTCAAGGCCCCATTCAACTATTTGATTGCAACACATGCTCCTTTCCCCTCAATTCCTGTCGGTAAATATAATGGAAATATTCTTTGAGGCACAAAGTTTTGCTGCTTGGATATACAACAATATACCTACTGTGTAGGAAATAACTGCAGATGCTGGTTTATTTCAAAGGTAGACTGAAAATGCTGGAGTTACTCAGCGGGACAGGCAGCATCTCTGGAGAGAAGGAATGGGTGACGTTTCGGGTCGAAAAGGGTCTGAAGAAGGTTCCCGACCCGAAACGTCACCCATTCCTTCTCTCCAGAGATGCTGTCCGTCCCGCTGAGTATACCTACTGTGTTCTGCTCTCCAAATTGTTTTTCCACAAAAAAAAAATTAAACAGAAGGGAGTTTGCACGTTCTCCCTGCGACCACGTGGGTTTTCCCCGAGTTGCTCCGGTTTCCTCCCACACTCCAAAGACGTACAAGTTTGTAGGTTAATTGACTTTGGTAAAAATTGTAAATTGTCCCTAGTGTGTTGGACAGTGTTAGTGTACAGGGATCGATGGTGGGTGCGGACTTGGTGGGCTGAAGGGTCTGTTTCCGTGCTGTACCTTTAAACTAATCTAAACTTCTCTCGCTATACAGGAGAGATCCTCCAAAATAATGCATATCACAATTTAAACCTCACCTGCATCATGATTTTGTTTTTATTCAAAACTAAAGTGAAAGGCAGTCACTAATTGGATTTCTTATTGTTGATTTTACTGCCTCATCAGACTTGTGATAAACTGTCAAATTAAAGCGTGCCGGCTTCACCATCAAATTATATAACAGCAAAGTAAATGTTTAGAACCATTGACAGTATTCTGACGACGCACGATAATAGCTGGAGGATCCACTGAAGATTATGAATGTCTCCATTCAACAGATACACCCTCAGGATGTTTCAGCAATTCACAACTTAAGTTAAAAGTATCTATCTCAACAAACCAAGTCACAAAGAGCTATTTCCCATGTATAACAAGCAATGATGATGCCAGACAATGATGCATAGTAAAATTCTTCTAATTAGGCCTGATTATCCTCTCTGCGTGGCTTGATGATTCATCAGACATGTCAGAAGGTTTGGCAGTTGATCTGAATATTCAGAATTTCTAATTATTAATTACTATCTGAAACAGACAAGGTGCATTGTGCAATCACCTGAACCAAGCGATTGTGGCAAGTACCAGTTTATTTTGTTTCCAGAATGCTTAAAATATTTTAAAAGGTCAGAGTGATACAGTGTGGAAACAGGCCCTTTGGTCCGACTTGCCCACATCGGCCAACATGTCCCATTTATACTAGTCTCACCTGCCTGTGTTTGGTCCATATCCCTTCAAACCTGTCCTATCCACACACCTCAACTACCTCCTCTGGCAGTTTGTTCCATACACCCACCACCCTTTGTGTGGAAAAAGTTACCCCCTCAGATTCCTATCAAACCATTTCCCCTTCACCTTAAACCTATGTCCTCTGGTCCTCGATTCACCTACTCTGGACAAGAGACCCGATCTATTCCTCTCATGATTTTATACACATTCTATAAGATCACCCCTCATCCTCCAATGCTCCAAGGAATGGACTCCCAGCCTACTCAATCTTTTCGTATAGCTCAGACCCTCTAGTCCTGGCAAGAATAACTAGATTCAAAGTGCTGGATTAACTCATTGGGTCAGGTAGCATCTCTAGACAAGACGGATAGGTGAGGTTTCGAGTCAGAACTGTCACCTATCCATATTCTCCAGAAATGCTGTCTGACCCACTGAGTTACTCCAGCACTGTGTCTTTTTTTGAAAACCAGCATCTGCAGGTCCTTGTGTGTCCATGAATAATCAGATGATCTCTTTGTTGAGGAATCAAAGCAGCACTTCATCCAGAGGCCCTTTTGTGTTGCTGAACATCAACAAAATTGGAGCTATCAGCAAAGGCAGTCAACACACATATCACAGAAGCTGCAGGTACAACGGAGGATGGGGAGGTGGGGAGAAGAAAGGAGAAAAAAAGGCTAATATCTTTATGTTTCGATTCCAAATACTGATACCTATCAATCATATATGCAAATGAGTTCAAGCATAATTCATCTGATATTTTGTGTTACAATTGTGACTTTAACCACGCATTAGGATAAAATATATGGTACTGCATACCATAATCTGTCATATTTAATGTAGGATTGTCTAAAAGGCTTATGAATCACTACATTGTTACAGTTGTCTTTATCTTATTACAAAACACCTTACACCAATATTACCATGTTCTGTCTTGTTTATTTCTTAAGACTCCTCGCTTCCAAGATTCTGTTCTCACTTTGTCCTGCACCTTGTCTTCCACTCCTAGATCGTGTGGAGTGAGGACCCTTGTCATTGCCTTCCCTCTCTGGATTACTCACAAGGCTTTGGTCATAAATGTTTGCACTTTCTCCTGTTGCAATTTAGTGACACTCCATTGAACTGACATCCCAAGTGTGACTAATGCACTCATTCGATCTTTACGACTACTGAATGGTCTCTGCATCACCGTAGTCCCCATTTATGGCATCTAGCTCAACCTGAGCTTGATCTCATACAGTAGGGATGGCACAGTGGCGCAACACTAGAGTCGCTGCCTGACAGCGCCAGAGACCCTTTGGTGCCCAGTGTTGTAAATCTTTCACACATACGGTCACTTAATTGAGTGACTGAATCAAATTCATAACTATGATTGCGAGCGCACCCTCTTAACTCTTCATCTTGATCTTCAACTGGACCCATCCATCTCCACTGCAACCCAACAGGTTATCTCACCCAAATCTTGGAAAGCTCCCTCGGCATTGGTGCTGAACACCATTTTGCACTGTCCCTGTAGAAATGATGTTCCGACATTATGGAACACTCTACCTTTGCACATTAGACAGGCCCCTTCACTGTCCATTTTCAAAACTAGTCTTAAAACCCTTTTCCATTCCTTGGCTTTCGCCCCTGCATGAGACTTTGCTTTTGTTTTAGTGTTTCTATTGTTTTTTTATTGTTTTTACTGTTTTTAATGTTTTTATTGTTTTGTTTTATGTTTATGATTAGTCATGTACAGCACTTTGTTGCAACAGTGGTTGTTTTTAAAGTGCTCTATAAATAAAGTTCAGTTCAGTTCAGTAGAAAGAAGAACTATTTACGACAAACATCCTGGCTGTTAAACAATCAGCTTGAGAAAATATCAACACATACATTTATTCTAAATTGATGAAGTGGCTTTGAATGTACTGAGTAACTTCCTCTTCTGGTGTGCACCTGAGTCAGTTTGCATAAGAAATTCCACTTCTTCACTCTGCAATTAAGGTGAGATTGGTCCATGGATACTGTTCCTTGCCTTTGGCGCAGACTTCTGTTTGTCTCAGCAGCTACCATCATTAGGGGCTGTGGGAATTATGGCATTGGACAATCTTGAAGAGGCCTACATAAGATTGGTGGATCCAATAACATCCACGATAAGGCCTCCTGCTCTCACACCCACATGGCTTGCATGCTTGCTGTCTTTGGCACTCACAGGACCTAAAGGATTACACTGAACTGGCTTGCAGCATCCATCTCATCATCTCAACCACTATTTCTGTGCCTTTTTTTGTAACCTTTCTCACGCTGGTAAACCATTTCTACTGATGTTAGACACAAAATGCTGGAGTAACTCAGCGGGGCAGGCAGCTTCTCGGGATAGAAGGAATGGGTGACCTTTCAGGGTCGAGACCCTTCTTCAGTAAACTGTTTCCCTTCTTTAATACCATCTCCAGACCGGTGGTTTTTCACGCCTCCTTGAGCATCAGATTGTACTGACGAGCGACAGTCTAAAAGGGTTGGAAAATTGTGCCGTTTTACCAGTGTCTTCAACCTGACCTTGCGGTAACCAATAGCTTACGTACTCGACTTAATTGCTGAGTAGTGTCAAAGAATTGAGGGATTTGCTTCTACCTTGGTTCTGTGGTGACCCAATGATGACAAGGTGAGTTTTGCAGATTCCATCAAAGATGGGCAGGAGGTGATAGATGAGTGGGGAGCCTGCAAAATTCTGCCTGTGTCCATTAGTTATACTGTCATCTATCTCCTTTCGATCATCGTCTCCCCAATGCTCGGTTCTCAATACCATCCTGAATATCCCTACTCCATTTCGAGAGGTCACATGCCAAAGATTACCAGGAGGAGATATTGCATTTCTTTTTCAAGAGAATGATAACATCCTTCAATCTCTTTCTCTATCTTCACTGGATTCTTTTCCCCATTCTCTATCTTCCCAGGATTCTTTTCCCCATTATTGGCGTGTCTATTTTGGGAGTCTGCTGTCAGGAATGTGAACAATGTAACCAGTCAATGGAGCTGACAGGGTTGAACTCAGGTAACAGTTCTGGGAAATTTGGCTTTGGCATTCAAATTTGGCTTTGAAGAGGACAATTATTTTGATTTGATTATCCTGCCAGTGAATTTGGAGGATTTTGTGGAGACTGCATTGGCAGCTTCCGCCCGAGTTGTTTGCCGTGTGTCATAAGTCTCAAAAGCATACAAAAGAGAAAGGATTATGGCTGCCTAGTAAACCTTAAGCTTCGTGCCAAGTTTGAGGGCCCGTCGTATTCTGTTTTGCTGAGTTTGAAAAAAGTGTCACTGTGTATGTGCAATGACTGTCATAGATGTTTCAGATATGGGGCCTCTGACCACTACACTGGAGCCTTTACCAGCATCACAAGTAGCAGACTCCAAGTTTAGAATGTACAAGGGTGGACAACCAGCCATTTCAGCACATAGAGACGCCTCTGGATAGAAGGAATGGGTGACATTTCGGATCGAGACCCTTCTTTGGGGTGTGTCGGTTGATTGTGACTTCTGCTCTGTTTGCACGAGATATTGTTGTCTTGCGTGAGTGTATCGGCAACTGTCCCTGCAGCTTGTTCTTCAATAAAGTAAGGCTTTGGAACCAGAGTTTGGCTTAATGTTTGACTAAACCAGACTAAGGGGGTAAGTCTAGAACCAGAATTTACAAAATGATACAGCATTACTAATTTTCAACTCCTTTCAGGCTTTCTGCAACCTTCAATATGCAGTCTGCAATTCATATGCCTTGTAAATGCATGGAAACATTTTATTCAATGGGAATAGCCTAAATATGCTGCAAATATTTGGCATACACCAGGGAGATTGAAAGGCTGCAAGTCACATTAGATCTCAAATATAGTTGGCAACCTGATGGTCATATTCTAAAGAGAATCATTCCTTTCAGCGAATAAGCAATGAAATCCCACCCATAACACTCACAGATACCAAAGGCACCGTGTTTATATCTCATTTAACAAATGAGAAAGGCTAAAGAGCTCCACTTCATGGCTACACTGATTGTTAAATGAAAGCAATCACCAATCTGATAAGTAAGTGCCCAGACCAGGGAGTACAAATAAGATGTTCTCTGACCTTTCATCAAATATTCACGCAACCTCATCTCTGGAACCATTTGCTAAATGAAGCACATGCTGTTCAGTCACACAGTTTTGATTTCAGGTTAATCACATAAAAAGACGGAAGGCAACTGAAAAAAACACATACTGGAGATGCATGGAATAGCTCAATAATTGGCAAGATTATTCTTCATTTACAAAGGGCCAAAATTGGTGTCAAAAGCATCAGATGAACGATTTGCCTGATCAGTGAATGATTTTGTGTTTGGATTCAGCCAGTTTCCGAGCACCTGCTGTCTGCTCCAAGGTGCCAAGTAACTCCAGTGAAAGCAGAAAGCCAACCCAGAACACACGGAAGCTGACCACGCAACAGAAAGACTTGCATTGATGCAGTGTTTTTGAAGGGTGGCCTGTGTGTTCATGGAAACACGAAAGCCAGCTCAGGGTCAACAAGTAACCCAAAAGCAACTAAGAGACACAGCTAGGAGAAAAGACAACAAACAGCGAGACTCAGAGAGAGGTTTAAATTGCTAGTTCAAGAACGAAGGCAGTTTTAAACTTATTATGTAGGCACAATTTCATACCTTTTATGAGGAAAAAAAGCACGGTTTATAAAGTGCTTCTCATCAGCTTCTCATCAAGAGAAAAATATAATGCTTCAGGCTTTATTTCACGGTTGTACACAAGCTTTGACGATTTTAACAATAGTTATTTCTTGCTGGTAAGGGAAGCCCAGTTAACACATTCCTGCTAAGCTGAGGGCACTTGGCATTTTTTGGCAACATTCTCGTTTGAGTGAAATATTTTTGAAACAGTTTTTTTAATATAGTGATGTCATGCAAGGAAACTGATACATGCACTGGGTGGTGAGTGTTGTAATGCGGCCAGGAGCTGTGATCAGCCACAGATGAGCAAACCACTACCATTGAGCAGGATAAGGCTGGTGATCAGCAGGGAGCCATTTCCAAACTGGGTGGGAGATTGGGGCAGTGAATGGGCAGTGAATGAGCCGGGAACTGCAAACAGGCTCATCGCAGGTCGCAATCTCAATCACATCATCACAGATGGCAGACACTCCGATAATCATCAAAAACAGTGGTGATTCAAAAAGAACATAATGATAATATGATGAGACTTTTAGAAAGGCAAAACAAAGTGCTTGGATAACTCACAAAGTGTAGGAAGGAACTGCAGATGCTGGTTTACACTGAAGATAGAAGGAACTGCAGATGGGTCCGATAAAGGGTCTCGACCTGAAATGTCACCTGTTCCCTTTCTCCAGAGATGCTGCCTGGCCCGCTGCGTTACTCCAGCTTTTTGTGTCTATCTTCTGCTGGAGTAATTCAGCGGGTCAGGCAGCATCTCAGCGGGACGTGAAAGGTGATGTGGGATAGGGATTCACAGGAACCCTCTCCTTGAGCTTGGTAACAAGTTTGGAGGGGATGATGGTGTTGAACGCCGAGCTTTAGTCTGTGAACAACAACCTGACGTATGTGCTTTTATTGTCCAAGTGGCCCATTGCAGAGTGGAGATTGCATCAATGAATATATATTAAACTTATTTTTGTCTTTTATTATGGTATCTGCTGAGAATAATGCTCACATGTCTGTTGTGCTGCTGCAAGTAAACTTTCATTTGTCCTGTATCAAGACGATAAAACACTCTTGACATTGAGAATCAGAACTCTTATTCAAGCTGATTGTAGTACGGGGGGAGAAAGCTGGAAGTGGACAAACCCTGGGAAGCAATAGGTGGAAGGATCCAGGTTTAAAAAATGTTTTTAGAGATATTGTTAAAAAGGCACTTCGGCCCACCAAGTCTGCAGTGACCAGCGATCCCCGCACATTAACGCAAGCATACTGACACGAGGGAATATTTACCCTTATGCCAAGTATACAAACCCAAGTCAATTAACCTACAAATCTGTACGTCTTTGGAGAATGGGAGGAAACCAAAGATCTCGGAGAAAAACCCCCACAGTCACAGAAAGAACGTACAAACTCTGTACAGACAGCACTTGTAGTCAGGGTCGAACTGGTGTTTCCGACACTGCAAACGCTGCAAGGCAGAAACTCTATCGCTGTACCACCCTGCCGCCCTTGGGTGCGGGGGGGTCTGATTGCAGCTGGATGTATAAAGGCCAGGGATGAAAAGACAAAAGGCTGCAAAATAAGGAGACAAGGAGAGAGTGTAAAGCCAGAAGCACGGATATAGGTAGAAGGGGTCAGGAGAAAGAGGCAAGTGGGGCAATATTGTGAGAGAAATAGGTGCCCATCCAGTGGGGCACAGGGAAGAGGCGGAGAAAAGGACAGAGGGTGTCTGTTGGTTTGTTACCGAAAGTTGGAGAATTCAACGTTTATACCATTGAGTTGCAAGCTTCCCAAGTGGAATATGAAGTGCTGTTCCTTCAGTTTGCATGAGGCCTGGGACATTAGGATCATAACGGGAATGGGATAGCAACCAAGAGTTCTCGTAGGGTTTGGCAGACTGAGTTAATGTGGAATGGGAAGAATGGAGGGAAGAATGGGCAGGCAGAGGAGATTAGTTTAAATTGCATCATGTTCGGCACGGACATTGTAGGCCAAAGATGCCTGTTCCCATGCTGTACTGTTCTATATGTTCTAAATCCTGGTGATGTTCCTTTGAATGACACAGGATTTACTCCTTTCCACAATATACCCCATGATGAATTGTACATGAAAAATAAAGGCATAAATTGTAACTTTTTGATCCAATGTCTTCCATTCAGTAGTTATTGGTTCTCAAACGTATCAATGACATTATTGAGAGCATAAAATATAACATGGAAATGACATAAGCATGAGGGAATTACATGAATTACTTAGTTCACGTGACTTCAACACGAAACGAACCACAAAATATTGGCAAAATTGCTTTGGAAAGGCTATTTATGCAAAGAAACTAGCACAAAATGGTCCCACCACCAATTTTTGAGCAATTTTAAATTGTCTCAAGAATTATACAAGTGAGTCTGGCGATCTGTGGTGATTGCAGTTTGAAAAAAGGGTTGAAATTTCAGACTGGGTGACAACTCAGGCAAATGCTCAAAGGAAAATGGCTGGGACATCAATGGAGAACAGGAAACATGTATTTTTTACAAAATTTCAAAACTTGAATTAATTTTTCAGTACTGTAATTCAAACTGCGTTTGTTCTCAACGCTTTTTAATGAGACATAATCTTTCCCTGAAGCGCATAATTGCCAAATAATTAGAAATTTACAAGATTAATATTATATAATTCACATAATTGTACATAATTCGACTGGTCAGTCAGAAAATGAGAAGTAATCAGATTAGATCCTTTATAGCAGTTGGGAGCTGGAGCTAGAGTGCCACGATGAACTAACATGGGCGGCACAGTGGCGCGGCGGTAGAGTTGCTGCCTTGCAGTGTCAGAGACCCGGGTTCGAGCCTGGCTACGGGTGCTGTCTGTATGTACGTTCTCCCTGTGACTACGTGGGATTTCTCCGGGTGCTCCAGTTTCCTCCCACATTTCAAAGACGTGCAGGTTTGTGGGTTAATTGGCTTCCGTTAATTGTCCTCAGTGTGTACGATAGACCCTACAGGAATATTTTCAAGGAAAATCCAAGAGCCATCCTTGGTATCCTGTCAACTAATTATCCCACACACACCATCACTGAATTAGAACACATAACATGTCCACATGTAGAATATGGATCTTGCACAATCTGAGACATGGAACTCCAACATTGAAACAGAGACAACACTTCAAAAAAACAATCTGTGGTTGTGGAGCACTTTGGAGGCTCTAGAGATTATGAACTGTTCTTCAGACGGATTGTAGTAGTGGGGAAAAAAAGCTGGAAAAGTGGAGGGAGTGAGTCAAAGCCAGGCAAGAGAAACGTAGATACAGAGGAGTTTTGTTTTGGCAGATGAGTGGACAAAGGCTAGAGATCAAAAGGAGACTAAAGATTGTCAGATAAGGAGATAAATGTAGAGCAAGAGGGAGGGATGTAAGTGGAAGTGGACAATAATTTTCATCAATGTGATTTTTTTGTATTTAAATTGACAATAATTTCTGACTAAACTTTACTGTGCGAAGGATGCAGTCTACAAAGTGAAAGTGATAGAAAGCAAACTAATTTTGGAATGGATCAACTGGGTTTATATTCACAAGACTTTAGAAGGATGAGGGGATCTTATAGAAACATATAAAATTCTTAAGGGATTGGGCAGGACAGGAAAAAATGTCCCGATGTTGGGGGAGTCCAGAACCAGGGGTCACAGATTAAGAATAATGGGTTGGACATTTAGGATTTAGATGATGAAAAACTTTTTCACCCAAAGAGTTGTGAATATGTGGAATTCTCTGCCACAGAAGTCAATGGAGGCCAATTCATTGGATGTTTTCAAGAGAGAGTTGGATATAACTCTTAGGGCTAACAGAATCAAAGGATATGTGGAAAAACCAGGGGCGTGGTACTGATTTTGGATGACATCGAATGGCGGTGCTGGCTCGAAGGCTGATTTTCTATGTTTCTAATTTTCCTTGGCAACAGATGCAAGTTTCACCCGAGGACATGATGGCACTCTGATTATGGCAACCAGTGGGAAGGTTGCAAGGTACCGATGGCTCAGTGTTAACAGAACAAGCTCACCAAGATCAAACCATCAGTTCGGAGGTGAAAGCTAAATTACTTGAACATGCTGAGTTTTCTTAAAAAATAAGGATATTATTTTTCCTTTGCAGAAATACGTGACACAAGTGTGTGATGGGCAACATGCTCAGAACCTAAACACAGAAAGACTCAGGCAGAAGTTTGCTGCTTCCTCTAGACTGATAGACCCATAGGAATGGAAAGTGCAAGACCATTGCCCCACTCAGAGACGGCAGATTTATTTTTTCTATTATCTTTGACAAGGTACCTTTGTACAATGTTATTTCATACGCTTTGCTACTAAAATATTAAAACTCTATTACATTTCCTTGTTGATTTTGGGTAATACAGTATTCTGTATTCAATAGAAGATTAAATGGCATTGAACTAAAGCACAAAATACTATGCACTTTAAGATTTCTTATCTACAACACAAATAGTGATCTTCAAGCCTTTACTGGGCAATGGAAAAAGTACTTTAGTAATTACTCTTTAATGGAGAATTAGAATTTCATTACAAGATTAAAATAATCAGCAAATTGCTTCAAGAACATCAGAGCATTTAAAAAAAAAATTACACTGATTTCCTCTTTCACATGTTCGAAAATACCCAAACATTGAGAAGGCTTCATTTTGCTTGAAAAATTAACATACTGAATGCCTTGTAATGTTCTGGTTTTCTGCACCATTTAGCATTCCAAACTTGCTCTCTGAATATTCAATTTACAAAATATTCTCATTAAAAAGAGAAGTGAAAAGGGTTCACGTTTATAGTGGATACATGCTGCAGAAAAAAATGTTTGGAGGTTAAAGATCACAAATTAAATCATTGACCTTTTAACTTCCATAGAAACATAGAAAACAGATGCAGGAGCAGGCCATTTGGCCCTTCGAGCCAACACCGCCATTCAATGTGATCATGGCTGATCATCCAGAATCAGTAACCTGTTCCTGCTTTCTCCCCATATCCCTTGATTCCATTAGCCCTAAGAGCTATATCCAACTCTCTCTTAAATACATCCAGTGAATTGGCCTTCACTGGCTTCTGTGGCAGAGAATTCCACATATTCACAACTCTCTGGGAGAAAACGTTTTTCCATATCTCAGTCCTAAATGGCATACCCCTTATTCTTAAACTGTGACCCCTGGTTCTGGATTCCCCAAAATCAGGAACATTTTTCCTGCATCTAGCCTGTCTTCTGAAGAAGGGTCACAACCCAAAACGTCACCCATTCCATCTATCCAGAGATGCTGCCTGTCCCTCTGAGTTACTCCAGCATTTTGTGTCTATCTCTGAAGTTCTGTCCGGGGACCAGCACTTTGTAGCAATCGCAGAGAGAACTCATCAATGTTTCTATTTCCTGAGAAGATTGAGGACATTCAGAATGTCGCCGAATACTCTACCTTGTGCATGATAGAGAGCCAACTGACTGGTTATATCATGGACCAGTTCGCTAACTTGAACGTGCACGAACGAAGGAGGCTGTAGGACATAGTAGACAATGCTCACTCCATCACGGGGACTGACCACCCAACTATTGAAGAGACACACACCACCCTGGCCATGACATCATCTTGCTGTCACCATCTGGGCCCCTGAAAACTGCAGCCTCCAGATTCAAGAACAGCATCATCCCAGCAACTATCAGGCTCTTGAACATTGAACAACACTAACCACAACCTCAGCAACTATGATGGAGTGTGTTTTGGTTGCACGACAGTCTTAAGTTTTTGCACTATTATGTCTGTTAAATGATTATTAATGTATTATATTATTTCTTATTGCATATTTATTTCTGTGCTTTGTATAATTGGCCTATAAAGCTGCTGCAAATACGAATTTCATTATTCCGTTGCCTGTACATATGATAATTGAAAACATGTTTTAACTCATGCGCCTCATCTCTTGGTAAGATTCCTGGTTTGGTTCCTCGTCAGCAAAAACAAAATCAGATTTTCAGCCGTTGCGATGGAGTTGCCATCTCTTTCGTGCCAAGTTTGGGGTCAGGATCTTCAAATATCCTTTTGCTCAAGAGGCCAAAGGTCAAGATGGCTGGATGAAGACAGGAGTGAATTTTCAGCTTTGCTGGCTGCAACAGCCGAGAGGTGGTCCTTGAACAATGAGAAGTGTTTGAAGTATTCAGGAACTCACCGTCAGCCGTTACTGTTAGAGAACGATATTGTGCATTGGGATGTGGGTGATGGAAGACTTTGGCCTCGTAGATGTTGGGCATCAAGCCCATCCTCTTGTACATTTCTCTGCATAAGTCGAGGATAGCTTGCACCAGAAGGCAAAATCTTAGGACGAGGTGACTACATTCTCAAAAAGTTGCACAGATTCTTAAGAATCCCTGGTCCATGACCACTCAAAGTGGAGAATGGACTGTCCGAATGTGGTTGAGAATGTCAAGGTCATGCATTAAAAGCAAACGAGGCCCTGAAAGAGGCACATGGTGAGCACCATCTCACAAACCACTCACCTTGGAATCCAAAGCACTGGGGACCAGCAAGCCATCCTCAATCCCAAGGAACCACGAAGAAAAGACACAGTTGCCAAAATTGGTCAGTGCCAAAGGGGCAAGAGAAAGACAAATCGAGAAGGCAGCTCATTCTGAACACTGTTCATTAAGCCCAGCGGGAAATGTGCATGCATGGATGTTCTCCCTTGCAATAGCCTGCAAATGCATTGCCTGATAATACGGATAGTAATACAGAACAAACAGATACGTGGTTAACACACTGTGTTCTGCTACTTTCAGTCCAGTGATCTGGAGATCTATCCTGACCTTTGGCCCTGTGTCCCTAAGGTTAGCATATTTTCTCTGTAGCTGCATGGATTTCCACTGGGTGCTCTGGGTTCCTCCCACACCCCAACAGTGGTGCAGTTGGTATGATGGTTGATGGTGGTCAATGACCCCTAGTTCTGGTGGGTGGTGGGAGGGTCAAGGGGGAGTTGATGAACATGTGAGTGAGAATAGGTTTGTGGGCCATAAATGGGGGAAATGGGACTGATGGGGTTATCACAGAATCAAAGGGATGAATGGTCAACTTTTACAACATAAGCAAATATGACAAAAGACAACAAAAAAAAAAAATAGCGAGCAAAAAAACCTTATAGAACAACACCGAAGTAAAGATTGAAGGTAGCCACTATAACTATAGTTCACGAAGTTAACATGACATTTTCATCTTAGCCATCCACTTCTTACACTCCATCTCCATTGAAAGATGATCAGAATGGGTGAGCAGGAGGGGCCAGAGAGAAGGGGGGTGAAAAATAAAACTGGCAGGAACATAGAAAAAAATATACCACTGTGTTATCAATAACGACAGTTGCATATATTATCTTCTGTGGTAGAGCGTAAACGCTGAAACTCATGCCTACCTTTGGAGTCGTGGATGATACATCGGCAATCATTTCATGCAGTGACAACGCAACAGGTGGTGATAGATGGAAGCTTCGGGGAACCTATAACTTCTTGTAATGTTAAAAAGGCATTAGAACACCCTGGTTACAAATCTTCAAGCAGATCTGCATTCTCACTGTACACACAGTGGCTTCTGCAGCAGCTGGCATGGCAGGTGGCCTTGGAAATTCACTTCAAGAAGCAGCGGGGAGACCATTATCAACAAAGCAAAGAATGCATCTTGCTGGAAATAATAAATAAATATTGCAATCCACAGGTCCATGAGTAAAAGTGGGTAAGAATGTAAGAGCGATCCCCAGAAATGTCTGAATTTATGAACTTCATCAATAAAGGGGCTGTCCCACTGCGGCGACCTAATCGCGAGTTAAGAAGAGTGTCTTCGACCTTCAAGCTTGAGAGGAATTGCCTGGAAAACCTCGAGCTGGATCGACTGTCAGCGTTGAAACCGCGAGTTGGATCGACTGACCGCACGCACACACACACATCGCAAAGGCGGGGGCCAGGAAAAGCGGGGGAGCGCTGTCTGAAATTCTCTGACCCGTGATGAAGAGTAAGGAAAGACGCCTGCACAGTGTACGTTAAGTCCTTTTAGAGAGGGGGGGGGGGGGGGGGGGGGGGGGGTTGAGATGGGGGGGAGAAGGAGTGCAGACACTTTTATGAAGTATAATAAATTTAAGCTGGCATTTTACCTACCAGTCGGTTTTCCTTGGTCCTGAAAACTCCAAAATGCCCAGTCAGCGAAGGAGATTGCCTACGGCTGCCCTCGACTGCCTGTAACTAAATAGCAACCCCACTCCACTGCACTACGAGTTAAAAAGAACCATGCCGACCAAATTTTGCTTGCAGAAAAATTTTCAACATGCCGAAAAGTTTTCCACGACCTAGCTGAGGCCGCGAGTATTCGGGAACTTCCCTCGAGCATGAAGGAGAGTTCCAGTGACCTCATAGGACCTCCTAGGACCATACTGACCATGCTGCGAGTTCGAGTCGAGGGCAAACTCGTTTAAACTCGCAGATTAGGTCGCCGCAGTGGGACAGCCCCTGAAGGTGCATTTTCACAGGCAATGAAACAGGCATGATCAATTTGCAAAGAGCATGGTCATATGTAAGAACATTCTTAAGAGAAAAAGTTAGTTCCAAAATTGAAGTTGACTGGATAACCCTCAAGCAATAATTTTGAGAATAAATCAGGTACAGAGACAAAATATTTCCTCTGGGAAGATTTTATGAGAAACAATCATTTTTATTTAATTTATATGTCCTGACAAGCCAAGTCAATGTACTTCATATAAAGCATCCATATTCCCACGACTATCTGCACACAGTATCATTAATATTGCTTTGTCTTATTTTTTCATCCACAACTTTACGTTCTGCTGTCACTTCTCAGGTACACTTTGAGATCTTAAAGCCATGCTTTAGAATATTATTCCAGACAAGAAATACAACTTTTAATTCATTAAAATATATTCTTTCATGTGACTAATTTAACATTGCTGTTGTTTTTTGTTATCTTCAGCCTCAAGGATGTTTATTTATCTTGAGATTACGTATTCTTTTATTTTCCATTCATCTGATTTGGGTTCCATTTATTTTCTATCACGGAATGCTTTGTGGAAGTGTCTCCTGACCCTTGGACATCCACACAGGGAACAACCTCCCAACAGTAGCCAATAGCTTCAGAATCATAGAGTCGACAGGCCCTACAGCCCAACTTGTCCATGCGGACCATGGGACCCAGCTTCACTCGCTTCCTGGAGATATGTCTTCCACTATATTTTAAAATATCCAACATCTCCTCTGCTGATATCCCCAAGATATTCCTGTTAACTTTCCCCGTCTTCCCTCATCTTCATGTCATTCTCCATGGTGAATATAAAGCAGAAATATTCAACTCGAGTGGCTCCACACATATTCCTTGCTTTGAGGGTTCCTATTCTCTCCCTGGTTACTCTTTTCCTTTAATTGTCTTAGAAAATCTATTTGGATTCTCCTTAATCTTTCTACCAAAGCTATCTCACGTCCACTTTTGGGTTCCGAAGTATCCTCCTGCATCCCTCATACTTCACCACTTGATCTCCTGAGATTCACTTAATACTAGCTGCTTGTACCTGACCCACACTCCCTTCTTTCTTTCTGACCACAGTCCCACTCTCCTTTGTCATCCAGAGTTCCTTACTCCTACTGTGAAAGTGAAAGTGCCTTTAATAGGGACTTGCAGACCCTGAACTCTCACTATCACAAACAATATTCCCCAATCTTTTGCAAACTCCTGTCTAATACCATCAAAATTACCCTTGCCTCTATTTAGAACTTCAATTTGTGGACCAGTTCTGTTCTTTTCTTTGAAGATAGAAACAAAATCTGGAGCAACTCAGCGGGTCAGGCAGCATCTCTGGAGAAAAGGAATAGGTGACATTTCGGGTCAAGACCACCCAGCAGGAAGAAGGGTCTCGACCCGAAACGCACCTATTCCTTTTCTCCCGTGATGCTGTCTGACCCACTGAGTTAGTCCAGCTTTTTGTTTCTATCTTCAGTTTAAACCACATCTGCAGTTCCTTCCCTTTGACCTCTCCTATGGAAGGCCCTCTATACATTGCATGAGGAAACTTCCACTTAAACAATTCCACCCCATCCAAGCCCTTCAAGCTGTGGTAGTCCCAGTCCATATTAGGAGAGTTAAAATCCCCCACGATGACCACCTTTTTATTCCTGCAATGCCACTACATATTATGCCATTTTTGTCGCAGATAAAAGTTCATCGCATCACTTAACGTCCGAAGTTAAGCATTAGCAAGAACACAGAACTCAAAAACACAATTGAAATTCAGTAAAAGCTTCTGCATTACAGGTTTTACAGTCACTCAGTGATGTTTACATTTCATTCCAAATTTAATTGATCAATTCACTTAATTTAAATATACCAGGTGCAATAGAGGGGTTTAAACATGTTTGAGATTCATTAATCCCTGGAATATTCGTCAAAGAGCATTTCCCTGTACACCTAAAATGTGTACATAATGAGCTTTGCGCACTTAGAGGCAATTTCCATTTGCATATGAAAAAAAAGAATCATATTTGAAGACCATCAGCTGGAACTTTCTGAGCAGAATAAAATCTAGGGATAGAGGATTGGACACTGAGAGCAAGGCTGGTGATGGTGGATACCGGCATTTTTTTGAGGTGAGGGTGGACTCGTGAGGACCAGGGACAGGGATAGATTTGTGGGTGGGCCGAGATCAGGGACGGCTGGGCTGGGTATTGGTGTAAAGTTGGAAGATTAGTGTCAGAAATCACATCAAGACACAAAGTCGCACCGCATGCCAGGTGACACGTCACAACATGCCTGGTTACATTTCCAAAGTGACTGTAACAACTAACAAATAATCTTAAATAGTCATAATCATATGGCAAGGAAAAAGGCTCATCAGCCCACCTTGCCCATGCCGACTAACATGCCCCATGTGCATTGTCCCACACACCTGTGTTTGGCCCATATCCCTCCAAACCATATACCTGTCTAAATGTTTCTTAAACGTTGTGATAGTACCTGCCTCAACCACCGACGTGTACAGCTCGTTCCATATACCTACCATCCTTTGTGTAAAAAAAATACCCCTCAGTCTCCCCTAATTCCCCCCCCCCCCCCCAATCTTAAACCCTATGTATTCTGGTTCTCGATCTCCCAGCTGGGTAAAAAACTCTGTGCATTTACCCGATTCTTCCTCTCATCATCTTAAACATGTTAATGAGTAATCAAAATAGTCTTTATAGAATTTTACTCTGAAGGAAAAAAATCCATTTTCAATTATATAATACTGGGGAATAAAAAGATTGCAGAATGCGACTGAATTTTGAGGCATGTATTAATTTGTAAACATTATCAGTTGACTCAATTCTTGTGTTTGTGTCTTTTTGCTAAAAGCCGAGCGCCTATCAGGGAAGCAAACATCGTTAATTTATAATTTTTCATTCGTTCGTTTCAAGGAGCTTTAAAGTCTCACAGATATTTGAAGGCAGGGACATTGAATGCAGATTGAACAGGAAAAGTGTCCGAATAGTCCTCCACACTGCACCATTCTGCAATAATATCTTTCTAGTTTAGTTTAGGGATATAGAACGTAAACAGGCCCTTCAGCCCTGCTGAGCCCATGCCGTCCAGCAATCCCCGTACAATAACATTATCCTACACACCTTAGGGACAATTTACAATTTTACCAAGCCAATTAGCCTACAAACCTGTATATCTATGGAGTATTCAAATCTTTTGCAGTAACTTTTTAAGATAAAAACAGAAGAAAAGATTTTGAAAGGGAATCTTTCTCCTGCCCTTCTTGTGTGAGATTGCCAACAACAATTAGAATACAGTGTGCAGGAAGGAACTGCAGATCCTGGTTTAAACCAAAGATAGAAACCGAAGGGTCTCCAGCTGAAACATCACTCATTCCCTTTCTCCAGAGATGCTGTCTAGCCTGCTAAATTACTCCAGCATTTTGTATCTATCTTCAATTAGAATGCAATTCTAAGGGCACTGACTGATTACAATGACATATAAAGCCAGGCTCATGTTATCATCAGAAATAATCTGGGCGGACGTTTTTCTGAACACCTTCACTCAGCCCGCCTGGATCTACCCGAACTCCCGGTTGCCAAACACTTTCATTCTCCTTCCCACTCCCACATTGACCTTTCTGTCCAAGGCCTCCTCCATTGTCAGATTGAGACTAAACGCAAATTGGAGGAACAGCATCTCATATTTCGCTTGGGCAGCTTACAACCCAGGGGTATGAATATTGATTTCTCTAACTTCAAGTAACCCCTGCATTCCCTCTCTCCCCATCCCTCCCCCACCCAACTCACACCAGCTTTCGTTCTCACCTATCTACAGCTAAGGATGGCCTGTTTCCTTTATCATTGGTACTTTTTTACATATCTTTCATTCATTTGTTCTATATTTCTCTACATCATCGTCTATATCTCTCATCCGCGTTTCCCGTGACTTTCAGTCTGAAGAAGGGTCTCGACCCGAAAGGTCACCCATTCCTTCTCTGCATAGATGCTACCTGTCCCGCTGAGTTACTGCTTTGTGTCTATCTTCAGAAAGAATAATCTGGGAGAGATTGTTTATTTCACCGAGTCTGCAGAAGTTTACAACCTTAACATGGAGACTTAGTAGTCCACATGTCTCAGTGTCACTAATGCCCCTGTCCCACTTAGGAAACCTGAACGGAAACCTCTGGAGACTTTGCGCCCCACCCAAGGTTTCCGTGCGGTTCCCGGATGTTCCCAAAGGTTTTTGTCAGTCTCCCTAATGGTCGAAAGTGGTTTCCGCTTCTTCTATGTTCCGGCAATTATTGCAAAAAATTCAAAACCAGCCGCGACTAAAAATAGGTTGCCGTTTTAAAAATCGGTAATTTTTTAGTTGAAGCCGGTTGGGATGCTAGTTGAAGGTGGTTGCCGGAGGTTGCAGGTAGTCCTTCCACTAACTGCAACCTCCGGCAACCACCTGCAACCTCCGGCAACCACCTTCAACTAGCATCCCAACCGGCTTCGACTAAAAAATTGAAATAATCGCCGGAACATAGAAGAAGCAGAAACCACTTTCGACCATTAGGGAGACTGACAAAAACTTCTGGGAACTGCACGAAAACCTTGGGTGGGGCACAAAGTCTCCAGAGGTTTCCGTTCAGGTTTCCTAAGTGGGACAGGGGCATTACATACAATGTTTACCCTGAGGGCCATCAGCAAGCAGAAGATTGCATCTTCCTAAATACCTTATTTAGTAAAACCAAATTAATCTGCCACTTTTGCACACAACTGCAATTTATTATCAAGAAAAATTGCCTCATTGTCACAACTGACCAACAAGTACCAAGACCTGGCTTTGCTGATGGTGAGAGTGACACTCCTAGACAGGTCCTTCCTGTGGGTGTCGGGGTCTTAAGCCCCTGTCCCACTTATGTGTCCTTGGCACGCTAATTATGCGCCTGCACAGCCGTCTGGAGCGCGTGACGTCATTTGAAGATGGACACAAAATGTTGGAGTAACTCAGCGGGACCGGCAGCATCTCTGGAGAGAAGGAATGGATGATGTTTCCTGTCGAGACTCTTCTTCAGTCTAAAGAAGGGTCTCGACCCGAAACGTCACCCATTTCTCTCCAGAGATGCTGCCGGTCCCGCTGAGTTATTCCAGCATTTTGTGTCCATCTTCAATTTTTTTGGCCCCGCCCTGGGAGTAAAAGTGGGGGCGGACCCGGACTGCAATGTCCATGAGCCCCAGACCGAGTTCGACAATCGTTTGCCTGCTTCTGCTGCTGTTGGAGGTGAGATGTTGCGTCGCGCCAGGGTCTTGGGCCTGTCCCACTTTGGCCGTCAGTTACGCGACAGCCCGGTGGTGCGCAAAGATTTTGTTCACTACAAATATTTCGGAGCCCCGCGCGATGTCACGCACAACTACATACCCCTCCGCGCTTCCCAATGGGACTGGCCCCGCACGGCTATACGATGCCTGTACACCTCGATGCGATGACGAGGTTGCGTAATTTGAGTGCCAAGGACACGTAAGTGGGACAGGCCCTTTACTACCAATGCATACTGCCTCGGGTCGGCTGCTATGAAGTGGAGACAGTTGCTCACATCTTTGCAGAGGGTGGATTTGCAAAGAGGGTCTGGAAAATGATGCAAGGGTCCTTGTCACAATTTATCCCGAGTAGCTCCTTAACAGAAGACATGTTGATTTACAGGCTGTTCTAAGGGTCACAATGGAGACAGACACCAAGTGCTGCTGGAAGATCAACTCGATGAGAGACGCTCATTGGTCTGTACGAAACATGTTGAGCTCCCAGGATCCCAGGACAGCAAGAGGCCCATCAGGGAATGTTGCCAACTGGCCTTTTCCAGACTGCAGGAGTACGTACCGAGGGAATCACTGAAGCTTGGTGCAGCCAATGCCAAGCTTCTGTGGGAGAGGCCCACAGACCTCAATCTAACGTTCTTCCGCTGCTGGACATTGAGGTGCAGAGTCTGGTGGGGGCACCCGTCAACAAAGGGATATCACCCCAGGGGCCACATGAGTGGCAATACTGTGTTGTTTAGGGACAGGTGCGATCACTACAGATAACGGCACCACTGAATGTAAAGACACTGACAATGTATTTTTTGCACAGTTTTGGTTATGTATTTTTATAAAATTCTGAATGAAGTTTATTTTGGTAAAAGGAAATATTTAAAAAGCATTTCAAAACCATCACAAGTGTGAAGGGGTCAGGCAAGCAGATAGTCCAGCTTGTGGTGCTGAGATCAATGACTGCATTGTGCAGGCCCATTAAAAGTACTTCAGTTCCTCCTGCCGACACTCACGTCTGTGGCCACTGCAGAGAGAAGAGTTTCAGCGACTGCCCATCCCACTTAAGGAATACCTTACAGTTGAACATGGGAGGAAAGTCGCAGTTCGCTGAAGGCTGGCAGATTGTGCCCGGTCGGATTTCCAAGTGGGCATCTGGGTGCGACAGGGGATGCAGAAGCACGCCTGCAGTAGCAAAATAAAATGGAGCAAATGGCCAAAACAGCAGCTTCTTAAAATCACTGCTGCAGACTTCTACTACACAAGCCTGATAGATTTCTTGATAGAAAATGTTTCTGCTTCTAGTTTACCATGCCTTCACACATCTCCTCTCACCTTATCCTATTTCCGCTTGCTCATGCAGCTGCTGTGATTTATTGGCAAATCTGAATATGTGGACTTTTCGACAAGTTGAGAGCCACTCCCACTGCCCTGGGCGAGATGTGAATCGATGAAAATATTTTCTCTCCCCACACCAGGCAGAAGCTTATCTGGAGAATGTAGTTAGTTCACCGTTGTCCTTTCATGCCGCAGACTGGAGACTGCATTCTATTGCAAATTCAACAAGACATTGATAGTGTACACATAGCCCTGGCAAGGCACGACTCTTGCCCTGAATGGTCCTAGGTAACGCTTCAAAGCCCCAGGGCCTCAATAACATTCATAAATTAGCAGAGGCTTGAGTTACACCTGAATGATCACAGATACAGCCACCTGCTACTGATTTTAGAGGGCAAAGCCATTGTAAACTGTCGAGCATGAGCAAAGGTTGAGCATTATTTAAACATGAATAAAGAGGGAACGTGCAGGAAGAAACTGCAGATGCTGGTTTACACCGAAGATAGATGCAAAATGCTGAAGTAACTCAGTGGGACAGGCAGCATCTCTGGAAAGAAGGAATGGGGTCTGAAGAAGGGTCTCGACCTGAAACATCACCCATTCCTTCTAATCAAAAAGGAATGTTCTTTTTCCCCAACAAAACAGCAGCACTTTTCCAAAAACAAACGTAATTTTTACAGGAAAATATCACTGCAACAACATCAATCTTACTTTTGAACATGAAAATACGATATGATTTACCTCAATGGTGTAAAGTAACAGATTAGGAGGGGAAATATCACAGTTAACAGACCTCGGAATATCTTAATGTCACATGGATACCTTCAGTGCATTTTTTGTAGACAGAGTCATGGAGTGATACAGTGTGGAAACGGGCCCTTCAGCCCAACTTGCTCTCACCGGCCAACATGTCCCAGCTACACTCGTCCCACCTGCTTGCGCTTGGTCCATATACCGCCAAACCTGTCCTTACCATGTACTTCAACTACCTCCGCTGGCAGCTTGTTCCATACACCCACCACCCTTTGTGTGAAAAAGTTACCCCTCAGATTCCTATTAAATCTTTTCCCGTTCACCTTGAACTGATGTCCTCTGGTCCTCAATTCCCCTACTCTGGGCAAGAGATTCTGTGCATCTACCCGATCTATTCCTCTCATGAAAAATGGCCCCCTGTATTCACATTCTATGCCTCCTTTCAGTCAGCCAATCTAATATATATGCTAGTATCTTGCCTTCAATCCCACGGACTTCTATCTTATTTTAGCAGCCTCACATGCAGCATCTTATCAAATCCATTAGCCTTTCATATTTTATGAGTCTAGCCAATATGTCACCCACCTGTGTGATGACTTTAAACAGCCTCTTCGGTTCCCAGCATTTAAGATCATGAATAATAAATGCTAGCATTGCCATTGGCATGCTTATCACATCAACAATTTAAAAAAAAGTCAGTCTTATATAAGTTGATTATATCTCGAGGAGCTGGGGAGTGCGACAGGAAAGTGCATGATACACCAGCAGCATGAATAAGGATGTCTCAATCAATGGTGTGAACTGCGACGAGGGTGCTAGGAGGTTGCAGGGTGACTTGGATAGGTTGAGTGAATGGGCAGATGCATGGCAGATGCAGTATAATGGAGATAAATGTGAGGTTATCCTCTTTGGTGGCACGAACAAGGAAACAGAATTTTATCTCAATGGTGTCAGATTAGGAAAAAGTGAAGTGCAACGAGACCTGGGCATCCTTGTACACCAGTCACTGAAAGTAAATATGCAGGTACAGCAGGCAGTGAAGAAAGCTAATGGCTTGTTGGTCTTCATAACAAGAGAATTTGAGTAAAGGAGTAAAGAGGTTCTTCTGCAGTTGTACAGGGCCCTGGTGAGACCACACCTGGAGTATTGTGTGCAGTTTTGGTTTCCTAATTTGAGGAAGGACATCCTTGCTATTGAAGCAGTGCAGCGTAGGTTCACGAGGTTAATCCCCGGGTTGGCGGGACTGTCATACGAGGTAAGACTGGAAAGACTGGGCTTGTATTCGCTGGAATATAGGATGAGAGGGGATCTTATAGAAAAGTATACAATTATAAAGGTACTTGACAAGCTAGATGCAGGAAAACTTTTCCCAATGTTGGAGGATTCCAGAACCAGGGGCCACAGTCCAAGAATAAAGGGGAGACCATTTAAAACTGAGATGAGAAAAAACCTTTACACCCAGAGAGTTGTGAATTTGTGGAGTTCTCTGCCACAGAATGCAGTCGAGGCCAATTCACTGGATGAATTTAAAAGAGAGTTAGTTGGAGCTCTAGGGGCTAGCGGAATCAAGGGCTATGGATGAAGGCAGGCACGGGTTATTGATTGTGGATGATCAGCCATGATCACAATGAATGGTGGTGCTGGCTCGAAGGGCCAAATGACCTCCTCCTGCACCTATTTTCTATGTTTCTAATATCTATTACTATTACTTTCAGTGCAATCAATAATTATACTATCATTAGAGATAGTAACCAAGGACAAGTTTTTGATCGACTAAAAGGTACCCCTTTTAGTAGTTATCTGGAAAATGCACACATGTTACATGTTGTCCATGTAAAGTAGAATGAGAGTAAAACTGAGTGGTGTGAGTCAGTTGTGAGGAGTGTGGGGTGGTAGGAGGATGAACTGAGGTAATGTCTCCAGTGCCTTAAATGTCAGCTGCAGGAGGCACAAAGATGGTCAGGCGAGGAGAGGGGAGGGACGATGGTCCACTGGAACTGCTCCAGAACATTGAGCGGGCGGGCCGATCGGACTTTGAACCATGAATAATGGCGCCAAAAGTGGTGGTGCCCGTAGGTTTAATATATGCAAAAAAGATGCAATATATGCAAAAAATAATTCCCTGTGCAATGGCGTACGTGACAAATAAAGCATATTGAATGCTATTGAGGTTCTAAACAGGTTGAAACTCTACTTTCTGGAAGCCAGCTGAGAGGTTGCCCGATATGATGCATTAAAATTGCAAAGGAGCTGAGAACATACTGTATATGTGGAAATGTTGCACCTTGTGAGCTAAAACAAGGGACCATAAACGTGTGTTAGCCAGTAGTTGGCCAGACTGTGCTCAATCAGCCTCCCACCCACATTCACTCTCAGCCCTTCTGGCACCTCTTGGATCCAGTTGTCCACAGGTCTGGCTTCATGAAGTGTGCTGCTGTCCAAATGCATCAACGTAATCTTTAAAATGGCCTTGACATTTTTAAAAAGTGTTCAAATTGGCTCAATAATTAAGAGAACAAATATCAAATGAGTAAATACAAACTTCCCAATGACCATCAGGCTATTGAACACAACAAAGTCCAAATAAACCTTGAACTACCTTGACTGCACTTGGAACTTAGGGCTTTGTTTATTCGTCTTTGCATTATATTGCTTTTTTCATGTATGTATTGAATTTTGTTTTGTTTATTATGGTGTCCACTGAGTACTATGTTTACATATGTGTAGGAAAGAACTGCAGATGCTGGTTTAAATTGAAGACATAGACAAAAAAGGCTGGAGTAACTCAGCGGGACAGGCAGCATCACTGGAGAAAAGGATTGGGTGACGTTTCGGGTCGAGACCCTTCTTCAGATTTACATACTGTATCTGTTGTGCTGCTCAGTAAGAATTTCATTCTTCTGTTTCGGGACATATGGTAATAAAGAACTCTTGCCTCTCTCTGCTCTTGATTCTTGAATCAGAAATGGAAGTGGATGCAGCCCATCTCCACAGCACTGCTCAGTGGGAGGTCACTGCACTGTCAACTGCATGGAACGAGTGGGCAGAGAATCAATATGATCCAGCACACAAGTGAGGGGTGCAGTGGAGATTTCACCAAAGTGCTTGGATTGTAAAACCAGTGCCTCATGGAGTAGGTGAAGCAAAACTGTATTTGCATCTTACGGGATTTTAGACAAGCACCTGACAGGGAACATAATAGATTAAATCTGAAGGGTCCCGACCCTGAATCGTCACTCATTAAGTCTGAAGAAAGGTCTCAACCCGAAACGTCACCCATTCCTTCTCTCCAGTGATGCTGCCTGTCCCGCTGAGTTACTCCAGCATTTCGTGTCCAAAATAGATTGAATGATACGTTGACAGAGTTTGTCAAATGATTGGTCTGTCTTTACTTAGAATCAGATTTAACTTTCAAGGGGTTTGGGTTTGGAATGTGTTTTTTCCCCGACAATTTTTTGACAGACCATGTGTCAAAGTATGTGTTTCTGGCTAAATTTGAACAAGTGACATGCTTTACTTTCATTAGTGTAATTGATGCCAGTAAATTAGCAATAGAATTGTTTCTGAACCATCATGGATAAAGGTTAACTTTAAAACACGACTGGAGTGAGGTGGAAAATTCAATGAGCAACACCTCGTGAGAGTTGTGGGAGACTCATGAGACAAATGTGAAAATGTTAAAGAAAAACATTTGGCCACTTTTCTATCAGACTAGAGTTTAATCAATTAAATCCATTCCTTTATTGTGCTTTTCAGTTTATTTTATCGGAATTGCCCTTTTTAGTAAGCCGTGAGTCCTGACAAGCCGTCATTGCGCACATTGTTTATCTCCATGTTGTCACGCACAATTGTCCACAATGACTATGTATGAGTATTTAACTATTTTAAGAGGCATTTCTTTTCTCAGAACCACTTTTACTATTATTGCCGTCTTTCCAAGTGTCATAGACCGACAAAAGACAAGTGCTGACCTGAATAATAAGAGGGTAATTGTTCCATATAGGCAAGATTAGGATCAGCTTCAGATCTAACAGCTCCACACTTGACATGTCAATAAAATGCTTGATTTTACCCAGCCCAGTCCTTCACCGTGGTATTTGAAAGTCTTCAGTGATGCGGATGAAAATCTGAAGATATCAGGCACATGATACATGGCACAGAAAATATTTTTGTGAATACCTCTGGGAAAGGAGGGAAGGGTTGAAGATAAATAAGAAAAAAGCTGGTTTGATTATTTTAAGTACTATTAGTGCAAAGAGTCTTTTAATATTTCGAAATGAATGGAATGGAAGGGCAACTGGACAGTGGCAACTTTCTGCGAGCTGCCCCACTCCTTTTAAATCTCTTTTTTACCTGTAAATCGAGTGTTATTTCAAGTTGTTCTAATAATGGTCTGACATTGGAGTTTGGCTTTGCAACGGTTGTACTTTAATGCTGACAACTATATTCTGCACTGTGTATCTTTCCCTGCGCTCGACCTATTGTACTTGAGTTTGGCCTGGTTGTATGGCGTGATTGAGTTGATTATGTTCCCGGTGAGAGCGAGGAGTGACCCGCAAGCAATCGGCGAGAGCGCGGTGGGACGTTGGAGAGTGAGGGGACCGCCAGAGACTGAGGTAGGTCATTGAAGAACGAGGAGGGCCGTTGAAGAACAAAGAGGTCTGAAAGAGCGAGAAAGATCACTGGAGATCGAGGAGAATGCCCGAGACTGAGGAGGGCCGGCCGCAGGAGAATGAATGGGGACTTGATGGGGAGCCGCCAAGAATGATGGGGGACCCAGTGGGGGGGTGGGAAAGGGAAGGGGGGCTGCTGCCACATGCAGTAACAGGCAGTAGATACAGGAGGACTTTTGATGAACCTTTGTAACTTTGTCGGTGCCAAAACGTGGAGGCACTTGTGTACTGCCGAGGTGAGGTCAGCTACATGGTTTAATTGGATCGTATGTAATACAAAGCATTTCACTGTACCTCAGCACATGTGACAATATAGTATCATTGGATCATTGCGTAGCATGCAAAACAAAACTGTTCAATGGACTACAAGTGACAATAATAAACCGAACCATAAACCAACTGGTTTTGTTATTTTGTGGCCAAAACACTTCCTATATTATCACTTTTCTATTCAACCCTACTTATTATTTCAGTGTCATCCAGAGATACTATATCTCCCAGCTTCTTTGCTTCATCACAAGTCAACCATTTCAATCGCTCTCCATTAGCCTCTTCAACCTTTCAGACTCAAACCTAACTTAGTAGATTACAATGGAAGCTTAGTATGCCCAGCAAACCAAATGATCCCAAGGTTCGCTGCACTTGTCCTTGGACATGGATCCTTCTGCAGCTTCTCATCAAACTTCATGCCGTTTATGAATTTGCGGAGACCAGCCTTCTGTTCAGTGACCTGAACTGCTAACTGCCAGACCTCCATTCCCTGCTCCCACACTAATTAGTTTACAGCATTGGGGTAGGCAATATGATAAAATACAGCAAGTGTCAATCTCCTCACCATCTTATCATTTAATCAGGGCCATTGCAGTCCCTCCCTCTCTTCCTTGATCTTAAATGTATTTCATCTAGCCCTGAAGAAGGGTCTCTATCCGAAACATCACTCATTCCGTCTCAGAGATGCTGCCTGTCCCGCTGAGTTACTCCAGTATTTTGGGTCTATTTTCCATTTATCCACTTTTAAGTGCCTCAAATGTTTTTATTGCCACCTGATCAATTTTAACCCATCCAAAACCTGCATTACAGATGCCTTTAATGTGACTCCAATACCTTCTTGTTTTTAATAAAGATTGCTACAAATTGCTTATTTCATGTCTCAACCGCATCTCAGCCTTTTGGCTGTTCTTTGCATATGGAATATTTCTGGATTGCTTTTGTGTTTGCTGTCACCTTTTCTCATGCATTGTCTCTTATTTCCAATTTTACTTCCTCTCCGAGCCTTCTGTAATTAATCTGAATCTTGACAACTTGACATCTATCATATATATATTTTTTCAGCTCAATTTTACTTTCTATCTTTTTTGTTATTCTGAGAGCTCTGGCTTGAATTCCTTTATCTTTCTGCCTCATGGGAATGATAATGGATTATGGATGAAACATCTCCATCCTAAAAGGCTCACCATTGTTCAATTACAGTTTTGCTTGGCAAGCTTTTATTCCAATTTAGTTTTGCCAGCTCTCTGTTCTCATTCCAACAGAATTGGCCTTTCTCCAATTGATTGCTTTAACCTGGACTGATCAATATGTTTTTAATGTTTTTACACTGTCAGAGTGAGGCCCAGTGCAAATTGGAGGAACGACACCTCATATTTCGTTTGGGCAGCTAACCCCCCCAGAGGAATGAATATTGACTTCTCTAACTTCAAGTAACCCCTGCTTCCCTCTCTCTCTCTCTCCATCCTTCCCCTTCCCACTTCTCTGATCAGTCTGACTGTCCCATCGATTAAATACTATCTCTGTGAGCTTCGTCGTCACCTTCTTCAAGCTATCAATGATCTATTCCACATTTTCCTTGTACCTCACCCCCCTTGATGTCTCGTTTTCACACCTTACACTTCCTTATCTCAGTGTCTCCCTCTCCCCTGACACTCAGCCTGAAGAAGGGTCTCGACCCCAAAACACCACCCATTCCTTCCATCCTCAGAAGCTGCCCAGTTACTCCAGCATTTTGTGTCTATCTTCGGTGTAAACCAGCATCTGCAGTTCTTTCCGAGTTATACATTATATTGCAACATTATATTTAACTGCTTATTTTTTCTTTTGTTCTATCTGTTGTACTCATGCATGGTATGATTTGCCTGGATAAAATACAAAACAAAGTAATTCTCTCCACCTTGGTACAAGTGACAATAATCAACTACTACTTCCCCTTTCCATTATGACCATATGGTATTGTGATTGCTGTTTCCCAGGTACTCCCTCATCGTTCCTTGCAACTCGTCCTCTCTCCTCAAATCCATCCTGCCATTTATAAAAATAATAATTCTATGCTTTTCAATACATTTGCTCTCAATCCAAATATTTTTGTACTCCACCGTCTTTCCATCACCATCACTTCCTTCTCGAATGAAGAAGTTGCCCACATTCATAGCCGGACCCATCAACTCTTTTGTCATTAAATCACATCTTGGCAAATCATAACCTTAACTTCAGCTATTCAACTTAGTTCAATAACTCAATGCTCTTGACCCAATGATCCTAGTCCTGCAATTTCCAAGTGATGAGTTCTGAATGTTTTTGAAGAATGTTTTTACATTTTACTAATATTGTTTGAAAACGTGTTCCTGGAGAACAATCCTGAATAGCCAAGCATTAATATTGAAATCATGCACCATTTTTCTGGAAATATTCAGCAGTCTCTTCCTCTCTATCCATTCAAACGACAAATAAGGTGAAAACCCTCAGTTGGATGAGCCCTACATCTTCTACCCTCTGGGGTATACAAGCATAGTCCATGCAATTTTTGTAATTTAACTCAAGCCCACGAATCAGAATTGCTATCTCTTCAACACCATAATATCTGCTCTGTGGTGAGGTGCTCAGAATGAATACAGGTGAGATTTTCCAGTCTTTTACATTCTCGATTCTTTCAGATAAAAGGTAACATTCTATTAGCCTTGGCAAAGATCTTTTGTAATCTTGTCCTCCAGATTTCAGTGATTTCTCCTTTTGGGTCCTTAATGTTTTTACGTTGCTGGACAATTTGGACTTTGACCATTTCAAAAATGTTATGTTTTTTTAAATATCTATCTTCAGTTTATGACCTCAATCTTCCACAGATTGAATTCTAATTGCCTTCTCATATCTATCAATGGCACTTTTTAAATTCAATTTTCTGCGTCCATCGATGTTATCTGTTGTGTTAATTAATGATGATAAGCAACTTATTTCTCAACCCAGTCATTTATAAACATGGCACAAAGCTAACACCAAAGAATAGATTCCTGGGATGCGAGTTATATATTGCCAGTTTATTTTGCCCCATAACCCTTATTCCATCTCCCTTAACTGTCTAACCCAATTCCCTCCCCACATCAGCCTTACAATGTCATACATTATCATTTTTATTAATAATTGTTTTAGTGGAATCCGATTAAATCTCAGAGTCTTTAAATACATTTCTGTAAAATTGCCAAACAATTGGCAAGGAGGAAGCCAAGGAATCTTTAAATCACAATGATGTCAATCTTACATTTTAGGGCTAAAACGCTCTTTAGTGTTAGTTTTAGAGGTATAGCATGGAAACAGGCCATGCAGCCCATCTAGTCTGTGCTGTCCAGCAACCCCTGTACACCAGTTCCATCCAACAGATCAGGGACACTTCACAGAAGCCAATTACCTTCAAACCTGCACATATTTGGAGTGTGGGAAGAAACTGGAGCACCCGGAGAAAACTCATGTGGTCACGGGGAGAATATACAAGCTCAGTTTCTATAAGCACCTGTAGTTAGGATAAAACCCGGGTCTCTGGTGCTTTAAGGCAGCAAGTCTACTGCTGCGCCACTGTGCCATCCCAAACGGGGCGATTTTAAATGGTTAACATTTCAAAGTTGAAAAGACTAACTAAACTACTTTGTGCCTCGATGCTTGGTGCAATTTGTGAAAGTGATGAAAGACAATCTGATCAGAAGTGTTTTCTCAGAGCATTTTGTGAAGTCTTCAATAAAACTCCTGCAGGCCAACTGGATTCAAGGAGGAGGCAGTTCCAATTAGAGACCAATGACCTGCAGTCTTTCTCTGACACAAAAAACAGTACATGAGTCAATGTACATTTGAGAATGATGTTAACTGCATGTGAACCATGCATTGAAGGGTCATGGATTCAAAGTGATTTCATTATACCCTAAATCCAGGATAGCAGGCTGAACATGCTCAATAAACGTTTTAATGTCATAGAGCCATACGGACCAGAAACAGGCCCTTTGGCCCAACTCGTCCATACCGACCAGAATGTCCCAATCATGATAGTCCCACTTGTCCATGTTTGGCACATATTGCTCCAAATCTTTCCTATCCATGTACCTGTACAAATGTGTTTTGAATGTTGTTATGTTGTTAAAGTACGTGCCACAACCACCTTCTCTGGCAGCTCATTCCATATACCTACTACCGTCTGTGTGAAAAGGTTACTCTTCAGGTTCCTATTAAATCTTACCCCTTGTGTTTTAAAGTTATGTCCTCCATCTTGATTCCCCAACTCTGGGTAAATGACCCTGTTCATTCACCCTATCAATTCCCCTCATTATTTTATGCACCTCTGTAAGATCACCCCTCTGCACTCCAAGAAATAAAGTCCTAGCCTGCTGCACCACTCCCTATAGCTCAGGCCCCCAAGTCCAGGCAATATCCTTGTAAATCTTCTCTGCACTCTTTCCAACGTAACAATATCCTTCCTATAGCAGGGAGAGCAAATCTGAATACTCCAAATGAGACCTCATCAATGTTTAGGAAAGAACTGCAGATGCTGGTTTCCACTGAAGATAGATGCAAAATGCGTAAGGTGCATCTTCTGTCTGAAATGGCATCCATTCTTTCACTCCAGAGATGCTGCCTGTGTCGCTGAGTTACTCCAGCATTTTCGGTCTATCTTTGGCCTCATCAATGTCATGTACAATTGCAATGTGAAATCCAACTTCTACACTCAGTATGTGCAGGAAGGTACTGCAGATGCTGGTTTACACCGCAGTAACAAAATGCTGGAGTAACTCAACGGGACAAGCAGCATCGCTGGATAGAAGGAATAGATGATGCTTCAGGTCGAGACCTTTCTTCAGACTGAGCATCAGGGGAGAGGGTTACAGAGTGAATTAAGTGTAAGATCAAAAGAGAAGCAAATCAAGGAAAATGTAGAATAGAATATTATCTATTCTTGGAGAGAAGGTGAAAACAAAGCAGACAGAGATACAATATAATCCAGGGAACAATCAGACTGGTCAGAGAACTGGGAAGAGAGAGGGATGGAGAGCGAGGGAAAGCAAGGGTTACTTGAAGTTAGAGAAGTCAATATTCATGCCATTGGGGTGTAAGCTGCCCAAGTGAAATATGAGGTGCTGTTCCTCCAATTTGCGCTGGGCCTCACTTTGACAATGGAGGAGTCCCAGGACAGAAAGGTCAGTGTGGGAATGGGAGGGGGAGTTAAAGTGTTTCGCCACTGGAATGCATTTCTGCAAGTTTGTAAGGATCCCTGGAGATATACTAGATTGCCTCAGTCTCCTCAGGAAGTAGAGGCATTGGCATGCCTTCTTGATTATCACATCAACGTGTATGGTCATTGGTAATATTAACGTCAAAGAACGTGGAGCTCTCAACCATTTCCACATCTGCCCCATTGATGATGATTGGGGCATGTAATCCACCATGCTTCCTGGAGTCAATAACTAGCTCCATCTTGCTGACATTGAGGGAGAGATTATGGTTTTGAAACCATGCCATTAATTTCTCTGTCTCCTTCCTGTACGTCATCTTGCCATTGTTTGTGATTCGGCCCATCACATTGACGACATCTGCCATCTTGTAGATGGAATTAGAGCCAAATTTGGCCATGCAGTCGCGAGCGTTAAGGGAGTATAGAGGGGGACTGTGAATGAATCCATGCGGGTTTGGAGTTGAGTTGGATGGGATTATGGTGTTGAAGGCAGAGCTATAGTCGATAAACAGGAATCTAATGAAGGACTCCTTGTTACCTAGGTGTTCCAGAGATAAGTTTAGACCCAGGGAGATGGTGGTTGCTGTAGATCTGTTGTGATGGTAAGCAGACTGCAGTAGATTAATGCTGGCTGGGAGGCTGGAGTTAATGCAGCATCACTTATTCAAAGCATTTCATGATGGTAGATGTAATAGCCACTGGATGGTGGTCATTAAGGCTCGCTACCTTACCTCTCTTTGGCACAAGGGATGATAGTTGGCTTTTTGAAGCAGGTGGGGACCTCAAATGGAGTAGTGAGAAGTTAAAGATGTCTGTGAATACCTCTGCCAGCTGATCTGCATAGGTCCCGAGGTTGCAGCCATGGATTCCACCCCGGCCACTTGCTTTCCATGGATTCACTCTCAGGAAAACTGATCTTACTGTGCATATGCTTCAGTAAGCATTGGTACAGGTACCCCCCCTATACTGGCGAGGCAGGGCGATTGGCATTCCACCACCGATGTCCTGTCAAAGCGGGCATAGAATGCATTGGGAGGTATCTATTGCCAGCGATAGAGCAAATCTTCGATTTGTAGCCCGTTATAGTGTGCAAACCTTGCCACAACCTACAGGCATCAGTACCATGCCTCAAGATTACAGCTTAGTCCAGAATTGCCTCTTGGCATTCTTAATGGCTCTGCAAAGTCTTTGATAGATTTTTTGTACCACTGGGAGTGAACCTCACGATTCATCCATGGTTTCTGGTTGGGGAACACACGTATCGTCTTCTTTGGTACACAGTCCTCTACAGACTTGCTGATAAAGTCTGTGACCGCAATAACATATTCATCTAGATTAGCCACAGATTTCTTCAATACTGACCAGTCCACCAACTCAAAACAGTTGTGATTCTGTGCCTGATCCTCCCATTTCAATTTCAGTTTGTAAGCAGAGAATGGAAGCAGCCAGGTGATCAGATTTACCAAAATCCAGTCAGGAAATGGAGCGCTATGTGTTTCTGACGGTGGTGTAGCAGTGGGCAAGGGCCTCTGGTTGGGCAGGGGACGTGCTGATAGTATTTTGGTAGCAAACTCCTGAGATTGACCTGATTGAACTCCCTGCCTATTGTGAACAAGGCTTTGGGTACTCACACCTTGCACTTATCGACATTAAACATTAAGAATTGCTTAGCCCACTTTCCCAGCTGATTAAGATCCTGCTGTATTTTTTGATAGCCATCTTTGCTATCTAAGATACCGCCCACTTTAGTGTCATCTGCAAACTTGCAAATCATACCTTGTGCATTCTCATAACAATTTGATGATTGTTAATAGTGCATACATAATACATAGTAGGCCTTTGGAAGATAGATAATTAGACTAGTGTACTTCATCCACACTTTAATTTCAAGTATCATTTTAATCCTTCACATTCCTTCATTACCTCTGCATTATGGATTTATCAGAATAAGTAATTTTAAAATGTTATTTGGAAAATGGCACTTCAATCACCAGGCAAATTAATTTGAAAGTTTTGCATCAAATCACCATAACTCTACATAAATAAATAAATTACCAATTGATTTGTGAATTATATTCCAAATTTAATCAGGTTAAGAATGATTATTTGTTCCCATTCAAATTAGGATCATAGAGGAGAGTCAATTTCTAATGATGTGAATGGAATCAACTCCAAAAGGTTCTTCAAGTTTGAGTCATTGTTCACAATCATTCAGGTGCTCAGCCATTGCTGAGTCTGAGCTCCAACTCTTTGAGTTGCACTTTTGCCTGAAATTGGACCAGGAGTGTCCGAAACTGGCCACAGGGCACAGATTCTGCATTTACCAGCATGAGGGTTGTATCACCATTACACAAATATTATTAGACTGGAATTTCAGAACTCATGGTCATGATCTGGAGAAACATTTAACTCTCAGATGTGGCAACGTATAAATGAATATTTTGTTAATTGTACAATAAATGTATCTGCAGAATAAATGTTATGTCAATTAAAATTGCATCAGTAATGGGGGCTATGGAGTCACCAGGTTCTCACAGACCTCTTTTAGTTAATTAGTTAATTATTATTGTCACGTATGCCGAGGTACAGTGAAAAGCTATTTGCTATGCGCTATGAGTCAGTGAAAAGATTGTAAATGATTACAATCAAGCCATCCACAGTGTACAGATACAGGATAATTGGTCTAACATTTTGTGCAAGATAAAGTCCAGTCAAGTTCAAATAAAAATAGTTAGAAAGTCTCCAATGAGGTGGCTGGGAGATCAGGACCATTATCTAGTTAATGATAGGATGGTTCAGTTGGGAAGAAACTGTCCCCGAATTTGGAGGTATGCGCTTTTACACTTCTGCACCTCTTGCCTGATGGGAGGAAGAAGGGGGAATGACCGGGGTGAGACTGGCCCTTGATTACGCTGGTGGGCCTAACCCAGGCAGCATCAAGCTCATTTGGCTCCATCCATGGTGCTAACAACGAAGGAAATCTGCAGTCACAGTACAGTCCAGACTATTTGTAAATGAAAGTACATTGAACCGAAGAAGCCCGGCATGCAATTAATCTTAAGAGACAACAGTGGACAGCATCAACTGCCTTGACAATGCCTTCCACAGACCATGAATGAACAGAAGGCATCGTGAGAAGCCAACTGCGGTAAACTGCCATGTTTGCTGACAGTGAAAGCCACAGCAGAAGTGAACACAAGCTCTGCTTCGCATGCTCTTAGCAGTGGGGCAAATCTTCCTTCATGAATAAAGCAGAATCCTGACGACATCAGTCACCAATGTACACACTCCAGACATTTTGAATATCACGGCTCACACTGTAATTATATTATGCTCCCGGTGGCACTGCATGGTGGAAAGCACACCAGAACACTGAATACACAGTTATGCCTGCATTGTAAAAAGTGCTGTCAACTATTCGTACTTTTCCCCCATTTATGAATGGCAGGTGGTGTTCCAATTGCTGTAAGAGCACTCAAAGATTTCAGGAGCTGCATGCACTGACTACAACCAACAAATAAATCTTTTCAGGGAAAGCTCACAGGAGATGAAAAAAAATCAAAAAAAATCAGCACTTTTGAACAGCACAGCCACAGTATAGGCCCTTCAGCTCACACTCTCACAAAGTATGCTTGGCATTTTGGTCTTCATTGCCAAGGTACTGGAACTTTTAAAAAATTGAGGCTTTGTTAGAAGTCAATGTTCATACTGCTGGGTTGTAAGCCGTCCAAGCAAAATATGAGGTGTTCCTCCTCCAATTTGCATTGGACCTCACTTTGGCAGTGGAGGAGAACCGGGACAAAAAGGTGTTTATGGGAATGGGAGGGGATATTAAAGTGTTCAGCAACTGGGAGTTCACATAGGTTTAGGCGAACCGAGCGGAGGTGTTCAGCGAATTGATCGTCGAGCCTGCATTTGGTCTAACTAGTTTATCCATCTGCATTCATGCTTACCTTTCTATCTCCTCTCCTCTCCCCCCTCCCCCACAGCCGCTTCAGTTGGCACTGGGCAGTGACTCTCCTATGCTCTGCCCCCAGCAGTTAGGTGTGAACCTTAATGAACCTCCTAAAATAATAATCACGTTGACCACCTTAATGGCATCCATTAATTGCATGCAATAAAAAGTAAAATTCTTATTATTGTCAATGTAACATAATTAGTTTATCATTCAACTATATTTTTTATTTCTGGTCTCCAGTGCACATAAAACCACAGGAGACTTGCTGCGATTGTAGTTCATTGTAGAAACAATTTCATAAAATATATTTTCTGCAGATGGTGCAGAGAGGAAGCACATGTTCTTGAGTGCTTATAGTTTTCTGTGTACAGACAAATGTCCTTCTCAGTTCATATGATGAAGCAATCATTTGTATTGGCTATCGTCGCTGAACTCTCAGCTGTTTTAAACTGATATGCTTCACAATGCAACAATACACAGATCGATACACTTCACCAACCATTCCACTCACAACTGGGTGAAATAAAAACAAAAGGATTTGGAGTACGCGCCTATTCATTTTAATTATCTCACCGAAGATAGACACAAAATGCTGGAGCAACTCAGTGGGACAGGCAGCATCTCTGAAGAGAGGGAATGGGTGATGTGTTGGACCGAGACCCTGCTTCAAACATTATTATATTTCACTATTATATATAAGCAAAACATTAAAGCAGCACTTTGCAGTTTTGGAAACACATTGTGACATTGTGAAACCATCCTTTCCTAAGGTGAACACTGCCTAGACAAAAAGGACAAGTAAGAGTGTCAAAGGTTACGGGGATAAGGCAGGAAGATGGGGTTGAGAGGGAAACACAGATCAGCCATGATCAGCAGACTCTAGGGGCCAGAATGGCCAAATTCTGCTCCTTTGTCTGATGATCGTATGATATTCAAAAAAATGGAACAAAAGCCCTGAATTTCTTGGAAATATGAATGAGTTAAGTCAAATAGGAGGAAAACATTTGAAATGGGAAGTTTTGTCAGAACTCTTGGTTATGAAGAGTCGCCAGCATAAACACCAATGTAATTGTTGTTTTCAGATGCTGACTACACTGCTGAGTCTAAGTCCTGCCACTCGGGACCAGCAGCGCCATAATGAAAGTAGCAGCTCGAAAGGAGGGATTCACCACACCTTAAGGGAATTTTGTAATGGCCATGAAACGATGGACATTGTAGTGATCCAATGAGTTGAACCTGCTCCATTTGACATACAATATGCAACCATCAATGAATCCCACGCCATTAACTCTCCAGAGATTACTGCTACCCACAAACTTAATCAGACCATTCACAGAAATACTATTTGAGTATATTGAAGGCCTTGAACGGTATCGTGAGTGAGTTAACTCCTGATTGCACAGAATCTTTACACTTGCACAAAGCCCAAGTCAGAAGTGCACCCATTACAATACAATCCATTTCCAGGAACATACAGGAAGCTTGTTAACATCCAAGACAATGCATCCCATTCTACAACTGGCACATTACAGCTACAGCATGTACTACCTACAAAGTAAACTGCATCAAAGATTTCATAGCTGCAAAAATTAAACCATAAGCTCCATCACCTAAAAGGCAAGGACAGTTTTCACAGCCCATAGAATGTCATCCAACCCACAATAAGTGCAGTTAATCTAGAGGAAATACATCACACCTTCCCCGGGTGCTCTGATTTCCTCCTGCATTCCCAAAGACGTGCATATTTGTAATTAGTTTTGGTAAAATTGACTCCAATTTATGTAGGCAGTGGATGAGAAAATGGGATAACACAGAACTAGTGTAAATGGGTGATCAATGGTCAGTGTAGACTTGGCAGGCCGAATGGCTTGTTTTCATTCAATATCTCCAAAACTAAAACTATTCAAATACATTTAGTAATCAGCATTATATGATGGCTATCACTGCAACACACACTTCCTATGAATAACCTCAATACTGTATCACTGGAAGAAGACCATGACAGGGATTTTTTTAAATATTGTCATTTACACAGGATGGCTGATATTACGTGAGAAAATTCTATTTGAGGGAAAAGAATGCGGAAAGATAAATGAGTGATCCTGGCACAAATATAGTTGTCTTGTGTTTATTATAAAATCACATACTTCTCCAAATGTGACAGCGTAAGAATAAATGGGTCATGGTGCTTGTAAAGGGTTTAACGTCTAAAAACCAGGATGCTGCTCTGATTATTTCTTCTAATGCCTACAAATAACATCAACACATTAGTATCAGAGATGAATGCAGACATGCTCCCTGGCATCATTAGCCTAAGCACCCAGAAATTAAATCAATAAAATTAACCAGATTAATATCCTTGCAGCTGTGAAATCACTTGGCAGCACTAGTAGGGCAGATTCATAGTGATGTACTTCAGGACACAAGTGCAGAGCCAGTTCTTGAAACACTTCTCCAGTGAAGCACGCCAATAATGCCACTATAAGGCTACTCTCCAGCAATTATCCAAGTCAGACTTGGATGTCAAGTACCATAAAGACTTGAACATATCTGGTGCTTCAGGGACTGCTGTATTAACACTGCATTCACTTCTACTCTATTACCATACAAATTGTTCAGTCTGCTTTTGAATTACTTTTCTATTGATTAGACAGCAACCCATTAACACGTGCGATGATTACAGGAAATGCAAGAGTAAAGGTTTGAGCATGTACCTTCTGTTTTATGATCATGTCATTGATTTCTTCGACATCTCCCACAGTGACAAGCTGAGACTTGATCACCCTATCCAGCAATGTAAGCCAGTCGGTCAGTTCCACCCAGGCCTTGTTGAAGTCAGCCAGAGCTGGGACATCCATGAGCAAAGAAGATGGCATGTCGAACTTTGTGAAGGATGTTTCCGTGGTAACGGGCATCTCTGTCACCACGGTAACTGCTTGCAGTGTGGTTGAAACTAAGAAAGAGAGAATAACATGTTCATCAGTGCGAGATCTTTCTGCTCGTCATTCTCATTTCTATGCACTATTCATAATTACGTGGAACCATTTCACTTATTACCACAGAAATGCTTGGACTCAACACATTTGTGGCAAAAATTGAATACGACAGGGAGGCAAACACAACTATTATTAATTAGCTGTTTAATAAAAGTTCCATAGCAAACATGTGATTGAACTATTCTGTGTGCAACCAATGACTACTTTTTTAAATACCTCATTATAATTAACCTGATGTTAAATCAAGTGAATCCGGAAATACAGTGCCCTCCATAATGTTTGGGACAAAGATCCATCATTTATTTATTAGCCTCTGTACTACACATCTTGTGATTTGTAATAGAATAAAAATCACATGGGGTTAAAGTGCACATTGTCAGATTTTAATAAAGGCTATTTTTATACATTTTGGTTTCATCATGTAGAAATTACAGCTGTGTTTATACATAGTCCCCCACATTTCAGGGCACCATAATGTTTGGGACACAGGGCTTCGCAGGTGTTTATAATTGCTCAGGTATATTTAGCTGCCTCCTTAATGCAGGTATAAGAGAGCTCTCAGCACCTAGTCTTTCCATCACCTTTGGAAACTTTTATTGCTGTTTATCAACGAGGACCAAAGTTACGCCAATGAAAGTCAAAGAAGCCATTATGAGGCTGAGAAACAAGAATAAAGCCGTTAGAAACATCAGCTAAACCTTAGGGTTACCAAAATCACCTGTTTGTAACATCATAAAGAAAAAAGGGAGCACTGATGAGCTTACTAATCACAAAGGGGGAGGAGCCATCTTGGGGAACGGCTGCTTATCAGCAGCCGTCCGTTTAATTCACTTTTTTTTGCAGTTTTAGCGAGTCCTGTGCCCTGTTTCTGGGAGTGATAGTCTTTTTAGTGTGGGGGGTAGGGTGTAATAATATTTCTAAGTCCCTACCTGGTCGGTGAGGCAGCTTTTTCTCCGGGCTGCCCCGTCGACCCGTCCTCGTGGCCTATCAGCGGGCGTGGAGCGCTGTTTCCTGGCGGGGACCGCCCAGCACCTCGGCCTCGGTGGCGGCGCAGTGCTGGAGCGCTATCGTGGAGCGGAACGGGCGATGCCTTGCCTGGGTCGCCGCGCTGGATCGACGCGCTGGAGCTCCGGTGAGCTGTGACCACCGAGTTCAACACCGGGCTGCGGGTCTGCAGAGCAGAGCGGGCGGCGCCGATTTTAACATCGGGAGCCTGGGAGCTCCAAACCGGCGCGGCCTTGTCGGCTTCGGAAGCCGCGGTCCCCTGTTAGGAAGCGGCCGTTCCAGGTGGCCCAGCCGCTGAAAGGACTCTCCCAACGCAGGGGTAACAGCACCCGGCCAGAATCGCCAGGAAAATCGCTCCTCCGTCGAGGCAATAGCGGAGGCCTCAATAGGCCTGACTTTGGGAGAACTGGGGATGGGGACTGGACATCGTGCCTTCCCCCACAGTGGTAACCATTGTGGGGGGATGATTTTTTTTTGTGTGTAATGTGAATATGTTAGTCTGTGGCCAAGATGACTGTCGGAAGGGGGAGTGGACGCTGGCGCGCTTTAGCTGCCGCTGCTCTCTCTTCACATTGTGTTTTTGATTTTTTGTCTTTGGAGCGAATTCTGTCTTTAATTTGTGTATTGGTGATGTCCTTATTATTTATTTTACTCCGACTATATGTTTTTTCTCTCTTGTTAATTATCTGTAAGGTGTCCTTGAATCTTTGAAAGGCGCCTGCAAATAAAATTTATTATTATTATTATTAAAGGGACTGGCAGGCCAAGGAAGACCTCCACAGCTGATGACAGAAGAATTACCTCAATAATAAAGAAAATGGCGAACGACTACAAATGCTTCCCCACAAACATCGGCAGGAAATGTCCACTTCACAACATTTGTACCAGCAGGCCAACCTCCAGAGCACCAGATAACATCAAAGGATGCAAGTATTCTGCAGCTTGCTCGGGATTGGTAAATGGACGTGGACTTGGAAAAAAAGCGTATGTTTCCCCCAGACATTGTGGCTACAACACTCCGGCCAGACATGGTCCTGTGGTCCACAACACTCAAGTTTGCATACGTTGTGGAATTGACAGTACCATGGGCAGCTGGTGTTGAAGAAGCTCATGAGAGGAAAAAGGCCAAGTACTCTGAACTGGCAACTGAAGCTACCAAGATTTACCCTGTAGAAATGGGATGCAGTGGATTCGTTTCTACATCTACGACCAGTCTACAGAAAAAAATGGGGGTGAGGAGGTCGCTCCCTCCAACAAGCAATCAAGTCATTGTCAAATTCAGCAGAAAAAAGCTTTGGATTAAAATGAAAGACAACAATTGGGCTGCATGATGAAGACAGCAGAGTATGGAACTGAGGGGGGTGTACCTGGGATGTCAGGTATCACCGTTGAGCTCCCTGGCGACGTTGTGGGCTTATCAATGAAACGTCAAAGAAGAAGGGTGATGACCCCAATCACGTACCTATCCTACCTTTCACCACTCCAATCCCACTGCAAATATCAAGAGTGCCGACTTACTACAGGGATTGAAACATCAAGTCCTATTAGCTCTACTCATCCCCCCATTTCAGGGCACCATTATGTTTGGGACACATGGCTTCACAGGTGCTTGTAATTGCCCACGTGTGTTTAAATGCCTCCTTAATGCAGGTATAAGAGAGCTCTCAGCACCGTCTTTCCTCCAGTGTTTCTATCACCTTTGGAAACTTTTATTGCTGTTTATCAACATGAGGGCCAAAATTGTGCCAATGAAAGTTAAAGAAGCCATTATGAGACTGAGAAACAAGAATACAACTGCTAGAGACATCAGCCAAATCTTCGGCTTACCAGAACATCATAAAGAAGAAAGAGAATACTGGTGAGCTTACTAATCACAAAGGGACTGGCAGGCCAAGGAGAACCTCCACAGCTGATGACAGAGAATTCTTTCAAAAATAAAGGAAAATCACAAAGCACCTGTCCGACAGATCAGAAACATTCTTCAGGAGTCAGGTGTGGATTTGTCAATGACAACTGTCTGCAGAAGACTTCACGAACAGAAATACAGAGGCTACACTGCAAGATGCAAACCACTGGTTAAGTAAGTAAGTATGCGCTAAATACGTGCTAAGTACGCACTAAGTTTGCACTAAGTTCACGCGTGACGTAATTTACTTCATACGCACCAATCAACTGGGCAGGAGGCCGGCCGACTCTATATGGATGTCGGGCGGTGACGTCTTCACGCAACGGCACGCCGGGCGGTGACGTCATCGCGCAATGCCACGCATTAGGCCTACGCCGTCTAGACGCTGCGTACAATGTCAAAAAGCTACGTACGCCGTCAAGGAGCAGGGAGGTTCTACTGCAGTTGTACAGGGTCTTGGTGAGACCACACCTGGAGTATTGCGTACAGTTTTGGTCTCCAAATCTGAGGAAGGACATTATTGCCATAGAGGGAGTGCAGAGACGGTTCAGCAGACTGATTCCTGGGATGTCAGGACTTTCATATGAAGAAAGACTGAATAGACTCGGCTTGTACTCGCTAGAATTTAGAAGATTGAGGGGGGATCTTATAGAAACTTACAAAATTCTTAAGGGGTTGGACAGGCTAGATGCAGGAAGATTGTTCCCGATGTTGGGGAAGTCCAGAACAAGGGGGTCATAGTTTAAGGATAAGGGTGAAATCTTTTAGGACCGAGATGAGGAAAACTTTTTTCACACAGAGAGTGGTGAATCTCTGGAATTCTCTGCCGCAGAAGGTAGTTGAGGCCAGTTCATTGGCTATATTTAAGAAGGAGTTGGATGTGGTCCTTGTGGCTAAAGGGATCAGGGGGTATGGAGAGATGGCAGGAACAGGATACTGAGTTGGATGATCAGCCATGATCATATTGAATGGCGGTGCCGGCTCGAAGGGCTGAATGGCCTACTCCTGCACTTATTTTCTATGTTTCTATGTACGCCCTCAATGCGCCTGCGGGCCGACAGGCTGTTGGCGCGCGGAATTTTTGGGCAGTGCGGGATTTTCGGAGCCCCGCGCAATTTCGGGACCAGCCCCGCACAACTCCATATGCCTCTGCGCTTCAAAGTGGGACCGGCCCCGCGCAGCCCGTACGCCTCAAGCTATCACGTTTGGTCGCGCAAGACGCATGCAATCATATGCAAGTGGGACAGGCCCTATACTGCTAAAGCAACAAAGGAGTTTTTCAAAGCTAAAAAATGGTCAATTCTTGAGTGGCCAAGTCAATCACCCGATCTGAAACCAATTAAGCATGCGTTTTATCTGCTGAAGAGAAAACTGAAGAGTATTAGCCCCGAAAACAAGCAAGCTAAAGATGGCTGCAATATAGGCCTGGCAGAGCATCACCAGAGAAGACACCCAGCAACTGGTGATGTCCATAACTTCAAGTAGTCATTGCATGCAAAGGATATGCAAAAAAATATTAAACATGATTACTTTCATTTGCATGAAATTGCTGTGTCCCAAACATTATGGTGCCCTGAAATGGGGGGACTATGTAATTTTGACATGGTGAAACCAAAATGTATCAAAATAGCCTTTATTAAAATCTGACATTGTGCACTTTCACCACATGTGAATTGTTCTATTACAACTCTCAAATTGTGAAGTACAGAGGCAAATATATAAATGATGGGTCTTTGACCCAAACATTATGTATCACGGTATCACACAAATTAGCCATCATCTATCACACAGGAATATTTTAACTGCAGTCCTTCCTGCCTTGCGTCAGAGCAGGCATAACCCAGGGTTCATAATAGCCATATGGCTTGACTATATATAGAACAGCAGCTGCTCTGGAGTACCTTACAATTTCATTTGAACATCAGATGTCATTTGATAAATTGCTCAACAAGTGCCAAGCCAACCAAGGTGTGTGGGTGCCATACTCGGAAATGAGATTTTGTCCAACCAGATAGCATCCTCTGAATGTTGTTCAAGAAGGAACTGCAGATGCTGGAAGATCGAAGGTACACAAAATTGCTGGAGAAACTCAGCGGGTGCAGCAGCATCTATGGAGCGAAGGAAATAGGCGACGTTTCGGGCCGAAACATTCTCTGAATGTTCGTTCCCACTCCAACTCAAACAAGAAACTCTGATTCATAAACATGACAAGTTGTAATGCACTGAGAAACTGTGTTAGGCCTTGTGAAGGTACAGGAGCCTGAAAACAGAAAGGTCCACGTTCATGCGCAGCTTCTTCCCAGCAACCACCTGGCTATTAAACAGGACAACCCCCAACCATGCCCCAAACCACATAGATTGGGGGCATAGTTTCTGTCTTTGCACTATTATTATTAGGTTTTTTTAAATATTGAGACTTTTTTTATTGTTTATCATGGTGCTTACTATGTCTGAATATTGATTTTTCTAACCCATGCTTTTCTACTCTCTCTCCGTCCCTCTCCACCCTAATTCTCCGACTAGTTTCAATGGCCTCCTGATTAATATTACTGTTTGTATGCCTCGTTGTCACCTTCCCCACAGCCAACAATGCGCCATTCTACATTTCCCTGATCACCGTCTGCTTTGATCTGCCCGTTTCACACCTTTCATTCTCTCTGTATCCTTCCGTATTTCTCGTTTTCCTCTCCCCTGACTCTCAGACCGAAGGGTCTCGACCCGAATTGTCACCCATTCCTTCTCTTGAGAGATGCTGCCTGTCCCGCTGAGTTACTCCAGCGATTTGTGTTTATCTTTGGTGTAAACCAGCATCTTCAGTTCCTTCCTATACATGTTTACATATATGTTGTGCTACTGCTTCGTGAGGTATCATCGATGGAAGCAAGGGGCTCAGAAAGATTTAATGAGAGCTGCTCGAGCAGATTAAGCAGGGAGTCATCAAGCAGATGATTGTGAGGTGAATCAAGATAAAGAATTTGCAAAATGTTCAGACTGCTACTGTTGATGGACTGGCCAGATGGTTCGGGAGGTGGATGGTCGAATGGGGGCATCACCAGCAAGGGCTGATGAGAGTGGGGTTTAGTTTTGTGTAGTTTTGTTTAGTTTATCAAGGTATAGTGAAAAACTTGGTGGTTCAATCAGTAATGTATGGAATTTAAAGAACACACTTAATCCGGAAGGGGATGGCAGTACACACTTGGCAGTAAGTCAGCAATGCTGGAACAGTGTTCTCGTGGGCATTATACACACACAGAAATGTGTGAGCGATGTCAAACGAACACAGTGCCACATCTGATGCCACCACATGTAACTTCCATCAGCCAACATATCACAATGCACAAATGTGATGGAAACCGTTTTCACAAGTTCACATTCACAAGTTATAGGAGTAGAATTAGGCCATCCGGACCATCGAGTCTACTCCGCCATTCAATCATGGCTGATCTCTGCCTCCTAATCCCATTTTTCTGCATTCTCCCCATAACCCTTGACACCCGTTCTAATCAAGAATTTGCCTTTAAAATATCCACTGGCGGCCTCCACAGCCCTCTGTGGCAATGAGAACCACAGATTAACAACCCTCTGACTAAAGAAGTTCCTCTCCACCTCCTTTCTAAAAGAGCGGCGTTTAATTCTGAGACTATAACCTCTGGTCCTAGACTCTCCCACCAGTGGAAACATCCTTTCCACATCCACTCCATCTGTGCCTTTCATTATTCTGTAAGTTTCAATGAGGCGACCCCCTCAACCTTCTAAACTACAGCCAGTAGAGGCCCAGTGCTGTCAACGCTCATCATGTGCTAACCCACTCATTCCTGGAATCATTCTTGTAAACCTCCTCTGGACCCTCTCCAGAACCAACACATCTTTCCTCAGATATGGGGCCCACATTTGCTCACAGTACTCCAATTTTGCTCCTACCCAAAAATTACTCTCCAACCCCAAAGGATTTAATGGAACTGATTTAAGGAATGGGAAATTCGAAGGTCTGGGCGGACTTGTTTGCTTGACCACTGTCATAGAGTCAGATGGACGGCAGGGTTCTCCACCAGATCCACAAGACGGAGCAGAAGTCCATTTCTGTAGCAAGAAGGAACTGCAGATGCTGGTTGACAAAAAAAAGACACAAAATGCTGGAAGAACTCAGCAGTCAGGCACCATCTCTGGAGAACATGGATAGGCCGGGATCCTTCTTTGGAGGTTTCGAGCCGGATCTATTTCTGTCCCGACCGAGCATCCCAGACTAAGCCAACTGGCTTGGAATCCAGTGCCCCATTCAATCTGGATCTGAGCTTCTGATACTCACAAAGTAATATATCGATATATATTTAATTTGTCAAATTGCCTTTTACTATTTCTATCTCTCTGATCACTTGTCAGAATATAAAGGTCTCTGGACATCATGGCAGGCACACGGGGGATTGTGCAGTTGAAGTGTGGCGTGGATCCAACATAATCTAGACCTCAAGCAAAACAAAAAGTGCTGGAGGAACTCAGCAGGTCAGGCAACAATTGTGGAGGGAATGCAAAGACAACATTTCCGGACGGGACTTTTCTTCAGACTGATTGGATTGGGGGGGGGAGAAAGCTGGAAAAGAGAGTATCCAGTTGGGAAAGACAAAATGTGTAGGATGAAACTGCAGATGCTGGTTTAAACTGAAGATAGACACAAAAACATAGAAACATAGAAAATAGCTGCAGGAGTAGGCCATTCGACCCTTCGAGCCTGCACCGCCATTCAATATGATCATGGCTGATCATCCAACTCAGTATCCTGTACCTGCCTTCTCTCCATACTCCCTGATCCCTTTAGCCACAAGGGCCACATCTAACTCCCTCTTAAATATAGCCAATGAACTGGCCTCAACTACCTTCTGTGGCAGAGAATTCCACAGATTCACCACTCTCTGTGTGAAAAATGTTTTCCTCATCTCGGTCCTAAAAGATTTCCCCCTTATCCTTAAACTGTGACCCCTTATTCTGGACTTCCCCAACATCGGGAACAATCTTCCTGCATCTAGCCTGTCCAACCCCTTAAGAATTTTGTAAGTTTCTATAAGATCCCCCCTCAAAAAGCTGGAGTAACTCAGCGGGACAGGCATCTCTGGAGAGAAGGAATGGGTGACATTTCGGATCGAGACACTTCTTCAGACTAGTCAGGGAAAAGGGAAAAGAGAGATATAGACGATGATGTGGAGAGATAAAGAACAATGAATGAAAGATATGCCAAAAATTAACGATGATAAAAGAAACAGGCCAGTAGTAGCTGATTGTTGGGTGAACAGGAGTAACCTGGCAAGTGATGACTGAATACAGATGAGGGACATGGGAGGGATGAATGGCAGATGGACCTTCACTTGAGTTCATTAACAAACACAGCAGCGAGGTGCTCTTGATTAAAGATTCATTTTCCGGTCAGCAGTTCCGTTAAAATCAACAAAATGTTTGATGCTGTGTTTCTCAATTTCCAAGGGCATCAACCACAGAGGGTTGTTAGCAGCTGAAGCACAATTCCCCAGTCAAGTAGAAAATTGAAAAATATAAATAAACACAATGCAATAATCAATGTTCATATTCACTCCACAAAAGATCGAGATTAAGTCACTGCAGTACCCTTTGGAATGTAAAAAAAACATCTGTCTCAACAGCATCTGACCTGTCCAAATCAATATGAAGAATCATTCTTTTCACTTAGAATATAATGAAAACAAAAAATCACTTTAAAGCCTTTAAATCACTTGAAATCATTTCAGTTACAATTTCTACCGTTCATCTCTGTGTAACTGGCTAAATTCTGACAAGCACATAAACATGATATAGAGTACAGAAACAGACTCTTCATCCCAACTTGCCCGTGCCAAGCAAAATGCTCCATCTAAGTTAGTGCCATTCGCCCGCCTTTGGCCCATACCCCTCTAATATATTTGGAGGACTGCTTCAAGATCTTGAGGAAGTGTTTGTCCCAACATTAACTTGGCTAGCCAACCGTACAGTAAATGAACAAATCAAGAAGGTGGCAAAAGTTTAATATCGCAGCGTTGCCTAACAGAACCAAGGAACTGTGAACAAGCAAGCTGTGAGGAAATGGTGAGAAAGAGATGAGAACAGGTGTGATTGCTGCTCTAACCATGCCCTTTCGTATCTGACCCCCTGATGCTTTTGATTGTCTGGAAGCTGAAATTTTCACATTACTGTCATAAAATAGATCCCTGTCATTTTTTTTGAATATTTTTAGAAATACTAACAAGTTCACACAGACATTTCACATTGCACTATATCTCTCCCCCTGGCTTTAAATTTCACACCTCTTATCTCCTATCTGATGGTCTTGTCTTTATATCATCTCTTGCCATGGTGGCACAGTGGCGCAGAGGTCCAGTGGTTGCCTTAGAGAGCCAGAGAACCGGGTTCGATCCTGACTATGGGTACGATCTGCACGGAGTCTGTACGTCCTCCCTGTGACCGCGTGGTATTTCCTCGGTGCTCTGGTTTCCTCCCACACTCCAAAGACATACAGGTTTGTAGGTTAATTGGCTTCAGTAAAAATTGTAACGTTGTCCCTGTTGTGCAGGATTGTGCTAGTGTACGGGGATCGCTGGTCGGCATAGACTTGGTGGGCTGAAGGGGCTGTGCCCATGCTGTATCTCTGAACTAAACTAAACAAAATTACCCTTGAGCATCGTCTGCTTTGACCTGTCGATTTCACACCTCACCCTTCCTTATCTCTAGTCTCCCTCTGCCCTGACTCTGAATTGGATCTCGACCCGAAACATCACCTATTCCTTCTCTCCAGAGATGCTGCCTGTCCTGCTAAGTTACTCCAGCATTTTGTGTCCATCTTCAGTGTAAACCAGTATTTGCAGTTCATTCCTACACTATAAATGACCCAAAGGTGCCTTTGTATATTAATGCTATTGAGGGTCTTGCCATTAACTGGATATTTGACCTCCCAAAGTACAACACCTCACATTTGTAAAATCTACCGTGAATTTGGGTTGGCAAGGGATGTACCAAGAGTTTTCTTCACCATTTATCAGATCCTGGGTTTGGCTGACCTTAAATTTGATTTTTAGTCAAGACAATCCACCCAAAGTCTGGCATTCTGTTCACAGGTGCAGTCCAATAGAGATTTTTTTTTTTTTTGAATGTTGAAAGATACTTGGAGGATCATCATTCATACACAAAGAGGAAAAACAACAATTTAAAAAATGTGCCATTATAAATGTCTCCATGTGTGCAAGCTGCCCTGACCTTGGATTCCCGAAATGATCAGTGAGAATGGAGAAAGCTGGAATAGAGGTGGGGGTGGGTCAAAACCGGGCAAGTGATAGGTGGATACAGAGGAGAGGGGGTTTTGATTGGCAGATCATTCGACAAAGGCAAGAGCAAAAACAAAAGCCACAAGATTAGAAGGTGATAAAAGACAGGCGAAATGTGAAGGCAGGTGGAAGGCAGTGGGATGTGGGAAAGGGATGCGTATCCATGTGGGGCAAAGGGAAGAGAGGGAAAAGGTGGAGGGGGGGTGAATAGTATCACTTCAATGTTTGGCTGCCTAGCTCACGTTCAAAGAGACTGGAACCCCAAGATACACTATGGGAAGATCCTTACGGCATGACTGACATAGATCTTAATGATATGAATGAACTCTTACATACATGTCTAGAGCCTTCTGCCTCCGAAATGTCACCCATTCCTTCACTCCAGAGATGCTGCCTGTCCAGCTGAATTACTCCAACATTTTGTGTCTCTCTTTGGTTTAAACCGGCATCTGTAGTTCCTTCATCCACAACTCTTACATACATATTTAATTGGGGAACAAGCTATTTCTGTCAGGTAACAAAGGAGATTCTGATTTTTATATTTGACTCTAATATCACCCATCAAACGGGGTTCAAGTGGTCCCCAATGACTGAAATAAGATTCTCACCTTCTGTGTGAGTTAGGTAACACAAACCAGTGACTTTGAAGATTTTAAAGATCTAGGTTGCACTGTTGAAGGATAGCAAACTAATCAATGAGATTCCATATCCCACCAATCAAAACCTCCACCTTCTCAGCTCACCACAACAAACAGTACAAGAAATATTCCACTTTATATTAAAATATTCCGTCCCTCACTTTTAAGAAACAGGAATTGTTTTAACGCAGGCCCTTTTCAGTTCCAATCTCTTCTACAATGCATATTTTGAATGTTTACTTTCAGTTTATTACTGTCACGTTTATCGAGGTATAGCGAAAATATTTTGTTATCGTGCTATGCAGTAAACAAAAGACTACATAAATACAAACAAGGCATTCGCAGTGCAAAGATAAAGGATAAAGGGTACAATATTTAGTGCAAAGATGTAACATTGAAATCCAATAAAGTCTGATTAAAGAAAGTCCTAAGGTCTTCATGAAGTACATGGGAGGTCAGGACTGCACTGCAGCTGATGAGAGGTCCGTTCCATTGCATGATAACAGCTGGGAAGAAACTGTTCATGAATCTTCAAGTTATTTTTAATAGTAGCTGAAAGCTCTATGATGTAAGTTTATATTTCATCTTGTATCCCAGGTTAGTGAAACTGGAAACAAAAATCTTCAATAGACTAGATCCTGACCTTGAAAACCTTTCATCAAATGTGTATGATTCAATTTGAAGTATCACAAGTCTAAAACGTGCATCTCCTCTAAGCAGGAGATTCATTACGTTAAAATGAGTCTTTTGGCTTTTTTTAATTCAAGTCAGGTCTATTGAATTCTGTTTACTGCCTGAATTGTTGGTGTCACTAACTTTAATGTCTACTTTCATTTAAAGCTTTAATGCATTTGAAGAGATTCCACATTACTTTATCCTTCATTGTTAATATGAAATATAAAACAGTAATGCTATTCGATTATACAGTCTATAAACTCTTCGAAGATAGACACAAAATGCTGGAGTAACTCAGCCGGACAGGCAGCATCTCTGGAGATAAGGAATGGGAGATGTTTTGGGCCGAGACCCTTCTTCAGTTTATCTTGAAAATACATTGGTTCATTATAATGTTAATGGAGGAGAAGAAGTGAATAAGAGACTGGTGTAGGCAGAAGAAGAGTTTTGTCCCGAAACATCACACATTCCTTCTCTCCAGAGATGCTACCTGTCCCGCTGAGTTACTCCAGCATTTTGTGTCTAAACCAACATCTGCAGTTCCTTCCTACACATTTTATAAACTCTTCGATCTTGGTTGCTAGCGTTGCTACTATTTGGAATATGATTAGTGTACAAAAGTCCAATAATCAGTTGTCCAATTGTTCAGAAATCCTGGTGGTTCAGCACCTAGTTCATTGAGTGCTCCTTTCACAATCTCTTTACACTCACCGTGACCCTGCATTTCTGCACTCCCTTTAAACTGTCTGGGTTCCCATTTCCCCGACTCTTTCAACTTTTACCAGACACTGGAGATGTGATGATATGACTATACAATCTTCAAAAATAAATGTGAATTACAACTGTGGGAAATTAATTGGTGTTATATTCAATAAAATCTGCCAGTCTGACATGAATGATGTTGGATTACCAGTTTCACTGTATTATTCCTTGCAACAAAGATATCGAGAGAACAGGCTGTGGCCATTTGGGCATGCTGCCGACACCAGTCTCTTATTCACTTCTTCTCCTCCATTAACATTATAAATAATGAACCTATGTATTTTCAAGATAAAGCTAATTGTGAAATGATCTTTCGTGACCAGTATTGATTTGCCTGCAGTGCATTGTGTGCAGCTGTTTGTTTCTGTCACTCCCATTTAGTCAAAATACTGAGAATGCAATGAGGCAATACTGCATGCAATTATTTATTTCAAATCAGCTGCTCCTGGCATTGAAGTCACAGCCCATTCAATGTACCAATGGTGCTATTTGTATTTGCAATCTGGAGTAAACAGCAATATCAATATAGCAGACAGATTTAAAGCTGCATCATTACTCTCATTAAACTGATAACCTAGAAACCCATTGACACCGCTGCCTAAAATATCAGATAACAAGCATATCATGCCATTGCATTGAACATTTATTTAAAGCATCTTCCCAACTTGACTTTGCCCGCTAATTTGGCATTGACAATAACCCATTTAAGATAAACAGGCTCCTCCTGGGCAGAAGAATTTCACATAAATATTTTAGACTTTACCTTAAACCAATGTCAGCAACAAGCATTTCTAAGATCACATCTAACCTAATTTCTAGGACTTCTATGAAAACAATGTTCTTAAAATTTACCATAATGCAATTAAAAAATGCTGTACTGAAACTCCATTGTTCATCAATTATTGTACCTTAAATCACATGTCTATTTTGCAGCATGAATCTCAATCAAATCATATCCATAGCATGAACATTAAAACAATGCTTAGTCTCTCAGAGTGGCTGTGATCGTTCACAGCCTGAATGCCGATTGGTCAAGGTGCTCTTTCTCCCACATGCACGAAGTTTGACATTTTCTCATACAAGGTCCCCAAATGTAATTATTCCAGATATCAGAAACTAGTGTCTCTCATCTGGGCGGCTCATGAAATGGGCAGCATAATGGTGCAGTGGTAGAGTTACTGCCTTACAGCTCTAGACCCCTGTTCGATCCAAACTATGGGTCCTGTCTGTACAGAATTTGTATGTTCTCCCTGTGACTGCATTGGTTTTCTCCAGGTGCTCCGGGTCCCTCCCACATTCCAAAGATGTGGGCTTTGGTAAAAAGTGTAAAGTTGTCCCTAGTGTGCAGGATAGTGCTAGTGCATGGGGTGATCGCTGGTCGGCGCGGACTAGATGGGCCGAACGGTATTTCCCACGCTGTATCTCTAAAGTCAAAAAGGCGATAGGAAAAAAAATACTACAACAATGGACTGAATATCCCAGAATTTTTCCTGCTGCAGTTAAACTGCACAATCACTTTCCTCACGTAACCTTGCATCCTATGTTTGTTACGGAACTGAAGGGGGCTATTCAGCCAACTAGCTATATGCCAGCTCCCACGGAAATGATCCTATTTTTCCAATTCTCCCTCTGCTCTTCATTATCAACAGTTGGGAGCAAGGCACTGTCTCTCCATCGTAAGGTCAAGAAACGAAACGTAATTCAACCAAGATGCTGTCCAGGTACGAGCATCAGCATTAAACATGATGAGGTTTATTGACCTCAATTAGTGGGGAATGGAATACTTACCCACACACTGAATAAAGTTAAACACAATGTAACTCAACTGTTTTGTTAGAAAAGGGGATACTTCACAGGTATTCACCCAAAAACAAATTTGAATATCAATGCCAGTGTTGTTTTGCTCCAGTGAAAATATTCACTGAGGATATCAAAACTGTAAAATATTGATTAGCAGCAATTAAGGTCAAACTGATCTACCAATTAAGTAGAGGGAAGCAAGTTCTAGTGACAAGGCGTATACTAAATGGGCAAAAACTGAGAGAGTAGTGGCACACAAGAACGAGGGAGAAAAGGATAAATTAAACTGTAACAGGAAGGGGCCACAAATAAAAGTTAAGATGTTTGACAGAAAGTAAACCTGGAGTAAGCAAAAAGTTGAACAAATCAGAGCCTGAGGCTCTTCATCTGAATGCATGTAGCATTTGTAACAAGTTAGATTAATGTGCAGCACCATTAATAATATACTGTACATTATTAATGCATGCTAAAGTGTTGAAAATACATTTGGACAGAAGCATGGATAGGAACGTTTCAGAGGGATATGGGCCAAATGAGTCTAGCTTAGATGGTCAGCCCTTTTATCAACTATACTGTAGCTCTGCTTTCAATACAATTTTCCCAACCATTTTCATAACCCTCCTCTGTAACTGGATTCTTGACTTCCTGGTCAACTGACTAATCGATGAGGATATGTGACAAATCATTGTCTACAGTAATTCTCAACACAGGTGTCCCATAAGGATGCAATCTCAGCCCCCTGCTATGTTTCATTCATACACACACACACACACACACACACACACACACACACACACACACACACACAACTATGCAGCCAAATACCTGTCCAACTCTATCTACAAGTTCGCAGCCGACACCACCAGAGTCGGTCGGATATCAAACAATGATGAGACAGAGTACAGGAAAGAGGTTGAGAACCTTGTAACTTGGTACTAAGCCAACAAGCTCTCCCTCAGTGTCAGCAAGACAAAAGGGCTTGTGAATTATATCCGGAAGTGAAGCAGTCCACACATCTCAGAAAACATTGAAGCCATCGAAGTAGAGATGATCGAATGCTTCAGGTTCCTAGGAATAAATATCACCAGCAATTTGTCCCGGACCAGCCACATCAATGTTATGGCCAGGCAAGCACACCAACACCTCTATCTCCTTGGAAGGTTTAGGAGGGTCGGCATGTCCCCAACAACCCTCACCAACTACTAGAGATGCGCCATAGAGAACATTTTATCAGGATGCATCACAGAATGGTTTGGGAACAGCTCCATCCATGACCACAAGAAGTTGTGGTCACAGCCCACACCATCAAGCAAGCCAAACCTTCCTTCCATGGACTCCATCTATACTTTACACTGCCTCGGCAAGTCCGCCAGCATAATCAAGGACCAGTCTCACCTCGGTCACTCCCTCCTCTCCCATCCGGCAAGAGTTGCACTTTGAAAACGCATACCTCCAGATCCAGGGACAGCTTCCCAGCTTTTATCAGGCAATTGAATGGTTCTCTCATCAGCTAGAGTGTGGTTCTGCCCTTCCATCTGTTTCGTTGGAGACCTTTGAACTATCTTTAATCAGACTTTATCTTGCACTAAATGTTGTACCCCTTATCTGTGTACTGTGGATGGCTTGATTGTAATCACCTATAGTCGTTGAATGATAGCACACAAATAACAGCTTTTCACTGTACCAGAAAACACGTGACAATTATAATAAACTAAATTAAACTAAACTAAGTATTGACTAGTTAGGCTGAAGAGCCTGTTTCGGTGCTGTGTGAGTCTGTGATCTAACAACTATTACAGAGATACAGTTTGAGGCCAAATAGGATGGGAGACTCAGTATTTCAGGTACTCAGCAATCCAAAAGAATAGGCAAAAAGGGAAAGGAGGTGGGGTTACTTTATTAACCAAGAAAGATATCAGCGCGGTGCTGAGTGAGTGCACTGTGACGTGGAATTTGGTTTGAGTGGTAATCATGAAAAGCAAGAGAAAGAAAACAAGGTGGGAGTGGTCGTTAGGTCCCGAATAAATTGCTTCTAGAGAAGGAAAAGCATGAATGGGAAAATATCAAAGACATGGAAGAGGGGAAATGTAATTACCTTATTGATTGGACTGTTCAAATTGGCAAGGAAGCCATGAAAGAGAAATGTGTGGAGTGCATGCATGATTGTTTCTTCCAACATATTTTTACAGACCCATCAGGGAACAAGCTAGATGAGATTTGATCATGTGTAATGAGTAATAATGAATGAACCTTGCAGTGGTTACAGACTCCAAAGGGAGTGGTGACCACAGGATAATAGAATCCTGGATGTAATCCTGGGGCAGCGCGGTGGCATAGCGGTAGAGCTGCTGCCTTACAGCGCCAGAGGCTCTGGTTCAATCCTAGCTATGGCTGCTGTCTGTACAGAGTTTGTATGTTCTCTCTGTGACCTCTGTCCCTCTGTGACCTTCACCGAGATCTTCAGTTTCCTCCCACATTCCAAAGACGTACAGGTTTGTAGGTTAATTGGCTTTGGTATAAATATAAAATTGTTCCAAATGTGTGTCATGGATAGTGTTAGTGTGCGGGGATCATTGGTCGGTGCAGACTCGGTGGGCTGAAGGGCATGTTTCCATGCAGTACCTCTAAACTAAACTAAACTAAATTAATTGGAGGGTAAACACCAAGGGTCCATCATTGAAGTCCTCAACTTAAATAAAGTCAAACAAAATGGTTTGAAAGGAGAGTTGGCTGGTGTTGGATGGGTAAATAGGTTAACGGATAGGTCCGTGGATGAGATTTAAACTGCTACCTCATAATGTTCATCATCAGGAACGTATCCCGATTAAAAAAGGAGATCCCAGGAGAACGATGCTCCAACTGTGGTTCACAAAAGGGATGAAGGAAGTTATTATATCAAAGGAGAGAGCATCCAAAGTGGCAAGGGCTAGTGGTAGACCAGCTAACTGGAAATTGAAACTGGAAAACAACTTAACATGGAGGGCAAAAAGTGAGTACGAAAGAAAACTGGTGAGTAAAATTAAATAAAACAGCAATGATTTCTATGGATGTGCAAAATGGAAGAGGATAGTGAAGGGGAATAGTGGGATACCTAGGCACTGAGATTGGGGAAATAATCAAGGAAACGAGGATCTGACAGGTAGGTTAAATTAATAGCTTAATTATTCTTCATGGTAGAAGATAGAAAAGTACAGCACAGGAGCATGTCCTTGTCCACAAAGTCTGTGGCGATCATGATGCCAAGATGAAATATTCTCTTCAGCTTGCACGTGATCCATAGCCCACCATTCCTTGCATGTTTGTGTGCCTATGTAACAGGCTCCTAAATGCCACTATCATATCTGCTGTAGTGAACATTGCAAATCTGTTGTTCCCAAAGTGGCCTCCTGTACATCGACACGACCAAGCGTAGGCATGTCGATCGTGTGGCCGAATCCGTCTTACAAGATAGCCTGGTAACTTTGTTAGTAACTCCCCTTCCTGTTCCCACATTGACCTTTCTGTCCGTACGTCCCCTATTGATAGAGTCAGGTCACATGCAAAGTGGAGGGACATCACCTCATTTACTGCTTGGGTAGCTTACAACCCACTACATTAAATCGGACATTAAGGCACTAAATATTGTGCCCTTTATCTGTGCACTGTGAATGGCTTGATTGCAATCATCTAGAGTTTTGTATGAAGCCAACAGTATGAACATTGATTTCTCCAATTTGATGTAGCCTCTATTTATCCCATTGCTACCCCTCCTCTTTTTCCCCTCACCCACACACCCCTCTCCCCCTCCCCCCCACCTGGACATGCACCTATTTCTCCCCTCCCCCTCTACTTACATTCCTTCCTCTGGCCTCACAATTCACAACTCTTCAATCCTTTTGCCTTCTATATTGTTATTTAATCTCGGGCCTTAGCCCAACCATTTACCAATCAAAACCCTCTTTTGCCTGTGTTTGCCTAACACTTTGTCCTGCCCCGCCTCTTCCAGCTTTCTTTCCCCAACCCTACAATCAGTCTGAAGAAGGGTCGCGACCTACAGCGTCACCGATCCATGTTCTCTGGGGATGCTGCCTGACCTGCTAAGCTACTCCAGCACTTTGTGTTTTGTTTTCTAAACCAAGATCTGCAGTTCCCAGTTTCAGAATATTCCATCAATATCTGTGTGCTCGCCTCAAACTGTATGAAGGCATAATTACCACCACAAGTGACAATGTATTGGATATGTTGATCATGTGAAAGTCGGGCTGGTTACCAGGACTTGTCAGCTAGCACCAGAGGGTGCAAAATGTAAAGAATTATGGTATCATTTATGACCACCATCTTTTTTTTGTTATTTTTAGGGTGTTTTAAAAGTATGTGTTAATGTTCTATGGTTTGTTTTATGTGGGGAGGTGGGGGAGGGGGTCGGGGAAACTTTTTTTCAATCTCTTACCTTGCCAGAATTGCGATTGTTTTCCGGATCGTATCTCCGGTCGCTCTGCAGCCTAACATCATGGAGCTGGCGGCCTTGCTCGGGACTGACGTTGAGCTCCACTTCAGGGCCATGGACTGACCATCGGAGCTGATCCCATGACTGGGATCGACACTCCAACCACGGCCTGCGGATTTCACCATCAAGGAGCTCGCAGTCCCGGGTAGAGACCGATGTCTGGAAGCTCCAAACAGCGAAAAAGGTTTTGACCAGCCCCGACCCAGGGTGCGATCACCCGGCGTGGGGGAGCTGAGATTACCCCCCTATGCAGGAGCTTGATCTCCCCGACGTGGAGGGATCGACCGCCGGCTACAGGAGCCAAGATTGCCCCGTCAACGGAAGGCTCAAGGCCCCCGACCGTGGGAGAACAAAGAAAGGAAGAGATTGAACATTTTGTGGAGGAGTGACTGTGGTGGATGTTTATGTTAAAATGTATTTTGTGTGTTTTGTTTCTTTTTATTAGTATGACTGTACGACAAATGTAATTCCTCGTATGTTGCAAAACATACTTGGCTAATAAAGTAAGATTATGATTATTGTTAGAAGGAAAAATTGAACAGAGCGAGTTTGAATAAACACGTATTTTTCAGGCTAGAAGGATATAATTAGTGCAGTGCCACTGGTTTGGTTCTTAGCTCTCAATGATTTATGACTATTAATACTGACACAGAGGTGGGGGTGGAATGTAACATCTCCACATTTGCCAATGACATGAAATAGATAGGCATGTTGGGATGAGGACATTTGGACTATGCAACAGGATACAGATAGGTTGAGTAAGTGGACAAAAGCATGGAAAATTGAGTTTCTTGTAGGAGAATATAAGGTTATGCACTCCAGTAAGATTGCTATGAGGAGCATTATGTTATAGTTAAGCTGGGAAAATAATTCAGATCCTTCATGCACTGGAAATCTAACTGCCAGCCAAATTTACCAAACACATAGATACAGGGAGATCACTTCAATTCAAATTACGTAAAGGTTACGTCAATGTAACAATAATAAAGCAAGTTTATACGTTCTTCCAAGATTCAAGATTCAAGATTCAATTTAATTGTCATTTGGACCCCTTGAGTTCCAAACGAAATGCAGTTTCTGCAGCCATACATTACAAACAAATAGACCCAAGACACAACATAATTTACATAAACATCCATCACCTCGCTGTGATGGAAGGCCAAAAAAACTTATCTCTCCACTGCACTCTCCCTCCCCCGATGTCAGAGTCAAAGTCAAAGCCCCCGGCTGGCGATGGCGATTGTCCCGCGGCCATTAAATCCACGCCGGGTGGTGCGAGGTCGCACACCGGGTCTTGGTGTTAGAGCCCCCGGCGTGCGCTCGCAGAGTCCCGCGGCCATTCCAAGCCGCGCGGGGCGGTGATGTCAGGCCCCGCTCCAGGAGCTCTTCAACCCCGCAACTCGGGCGGGAGAAGTCGCCGTTGCAGGAGCCCTGAAAAGCGGTCTCCCTCCAGGGACCCGCGGGCTCCCGGTGCCGCTGTCCGCAGTTGCAGCCTCCGAATCTCCGGAGGTCGGGCCGCAACAGCGCTCCACCACCGCTCCACCCGCTCCGGACTCGGCCAGCTCTGCGACGGTGAGGTGAGTCGTTGGCACCAGAGTCCCCGGTCTTCTCCTGTTGGAGGCCGCTCCTCGTTGCAGCCCCAACGACAACGGAGACCCGACAGAAAAGGTCGGGTCTCCCGTGCAGGGAGAGATTTAAAAGTTACCCCCTCCCTCCCACCCCGCTCCCTCCCACCCCGCCCCCCCCCCCCCCCCCCCCCCACCCCCCCCCCCCAAAAAACACACACCCCAACAAAAATAACAAAAACTACATAGAAACATAGACAAAAAATAATAAAAAACGCGGACGGGCTGCAGAGGCCGCTGCTGCCAAGACTTGCGCCGCCTACCGGAATGGCAACAGGTGAAGTTACTGGATACAATGGAAGAATGCCCTTTATTTATGTGCAGTTACATAGGTCCAATGAATAACTGTCTGGTTTGTTCCACCCCCCTCGAATCCAAGGAGCCCTAAATTCGAGATTATCCAGTGGTTTAATACTCACACGGCACACAAAGATGCACGCAAACTGCCTGGAATGTTTTACATCATTAAAGCAATCGTAAAAATGCTTTTTTAGTTGAAAAAAAGGGTCCATATATAGAATCCTGACCCAGATAAAATGCTGATTTTAGTCTATTTTTGTTTAGTGATACAGCATGGAAAAAGGCCCTTCGGCCCACCGAGTCCACACTGACTAGCAATCCCCGCCTATTAACACTCTCCTACACTAGGGACAATTTTTTTTCATTTATACCAAGGGTAATTAACCCACAAACCTGTAAGTGTTTGGAGTGCGGGAGGAAACCGATGTTCTCGGAGAAAACCCACGCAGGTCATGGGGAGAACGTACAAACTCTCTGCAGACAAGCACCCAGAGTCAGGATCGAACCTGGGTCTCTGGTGCTGCAAGTGCTGTAAGGCAGCAACTCCACCGCTGCGCCACCGTGCCGCACATGCTGCTGATGAGATTCAATTCTGAATAATCCCTTGCAATAAAAATCCACTCTTACCAAGATTTTAAATCACATTTTAAATAAATACACAGGTTTTCTAGTCACCCCAGCATGAATTTTGAAGGGGTCCATTTGCCCAAGGACAAAAAAAAACAACGAGAATTGTTCACTAGTCAAATTAAGAAAACACTTTGTAGGATAAATGAAGGCAGACTCATTTTCATCCTGGTTAATGCTATCATAATAAATCATAAATTACTATTGATTAGTGATTTGCCACAAGCCATTAATGGGTTCATATTGCAGTTTGCATTTGGGTTGAAAGAATTGATAGACCGAAATTATGTATGATTCTCCACTCAACTCAACATTAGAGCAACATTGCTAATAAATCTGTGATGATTGATGCTTAACAGGGATTCATATTCAGAACATATATATTATTCAATTGCTAGTACATTAGCAAGAACAACAGGATCATCCATTGATTAATGTATACCATTCCGAAACAAAATAAAAAGTCAATTCACTTACCAGGTTGATGCCTTTGTTTCAATTCGAACAATAATTTGTTGATCGTCTTCCAGTCAAAATTTAGGTTGTCAATTTTTCCCTAAAATAAATTAAAAGCACAAAGCTGAATGACCTGGTATTATAATGCAAGGATTGTAATGCTTCCTCACCTGCAAACTATAATTTGCAAATTATAAACAGCAGTTACTTTTCACTGAAATGAAAATTAAATAGTAGCATTGCAAATGATTAGTTTCAGAGAACCTTTAATTCAATAATTCCAGGTTTGCCGATATTGTATTCTATGGGAGTAAATTTTCACTTTCATCCATTTTGCCTGAAAACACAACATGCCGCCCATATCACACAAAGACCAACAAACATGGTGGTCAACCCAGCCATCGTTTGATGAGATGGCAAGTGGCACACAATTATTGACCTGTCCAGAATAATTACTTCAGGAAGCAATCTGCTTCTAAATACTGAATAGCAAAAACATTAGTATTAATACCAGATTCATGCAAATGTATTGCATACCATTATAAACTTTCTCAAGGCCTTGTCTTTGGATTACTCCAGCGATTCATTGGCATAAGATAAATACTCAAAACACCATTAACTTGTTTTTTTCTCATTCCAGATATATTTAAAGCATTTTATTTATTCCACTCGTTTCCCTTTTATTTTATCTTTTCATTCTCTCATAGTCTTCAAATTCTGACATGGAAATGGACATGAGGTGAAAAACAAAATCAAGGTTGGAGCTTTTCTCCTGCATTCGAAAAATATCAGAGCGTAAATCTTGCTGCTGTTTTGACAACTTCTCTTCCCGAATTTAAATGCACAGATATGAACATCTTCAAGATGAGTTCTAAAAATATATCAATTGGCAAAGTGACAGCAACTGTCATTAGATATGCTGTTCCTTATAAATGGCGGTGAAGAATGAAGACGACAGCTAAACGATCTTGAACACAAAGGAAAAAACAATGACTGAAATCTAAAAGCACATTCTTTTATTGTGCAAATACTCAAGAGTTATTCCGAAGGTAACCTTGGTAATCTGTCGCAATTACATTGATTGTTCCAGCTGATAATGAAGCAAATGCCAAGCTGAGGCCTCATCTGCAGGCAGGCATTTGATGCTCTGTGACTTGTTTTTTCCCCACTTTATAGCTTTGAGTAGAGACTTTTGAAATGAATCTGTGAAATGTTCATTTTAGAAAATTAATTGAAATCTCTTTCCTGAAGGAAGTAACAGTTGGTGTTGCCTGATGCAGCTGTTCCGAGTGCAATGTGAAACATCTCCACAGGAAAATGGCATCAAACACCTGCTTCCAATTGGTTGGAGGTGACAGCATGATTAATCCACCTAATAACAGGCTGATGTAGTGTTGACGTGGTGAGAGGAAAGTGATGTTCAGGAAGAAGACACTGCATTAACGAGGTCTCACATTTGGTTCGCTGAGATAGAGAAAGCAATGCAAATTCAAGAATTGCTTCACGCTCTTGACTTGAATATAAGCCTTCCCTTTGCAGTTATGGAAGTGAATATCCCAAAACTTTGCTCTGTTTGGAATACTTAACTGGCAAGTACATGTTGAAAATATATGGTGGAAGATCATGGTCCCAATATCAGGCCACGGTCTTAGATACAGAAGAGTCCTCATCCCAAGAAAAGAGGGAATCATAAGTTACATGGCAAGTTTCATGTCGCCAGAAGATGGGTGGCATGGTGGTGCAGCCAGGAGAGCCACTGCCTCACAGTGGCAGAGATCTGGGTTAGATCCTGACTTCATGTGCTGTCTGTGTGAAGTTTGCATGTTCTATGCATGACCTTCATCCGAATACTCCGCTTACCTCACCCATCCCAAAACGTGCATGTTTATAGGTTAATTGGCCTCTGGAATTTGCAAGGAGTGGATGCAAAAGTGGGCTCAAATAGAACTAGTGTGAAGAGCTGATCGATGGTCGGTGTGGGCTGAAGGGCCTGTTTTCACACTGTATCTTTCAATCAATCATTCTCCCAATGTGCTCCACTTGCCCATAAGCATCTTTGAAGCACAATCACTATCACAACACAGAGGCACAATGCAAATAACATACAATCATTGTTTCGAAGCAGCATTAGTGTAAATGATGAGAGAAAGTAAATGCTGGTCGAGGCATAAATGATGTCCGTGTTGGTGGAATGCAGCAAAGCAAACGACTTGATCATTCTCAAGTAAAATATTCTAACACTGTGAACTTTCATAATATTTTTATAAAGGTTGAGCAAATGAAACATTCTCCATTATCAACTGAAGGCACCGTGTTTGTTATGAGCGTCAATTAGTGTTATTGAAAGTGAGAAAAGTCGCTCAGATCATCGTCAAATTTTAGTTATAATTAATGTGGGTTAAGAGTGACAAATGGTCTTGTATCATCACCCTGCTCAATGTAAAAATGTGCTTCCTTTGTTAATGACTCCATATTGTCACAAAGTGTATGTAGCCATTATTTAGCGCTGTGCGTAAAGAAGCATGCAACAGTTTCATTACTTTATCAGTCGCTTATTCTAATACTAATTAATTCAACCTCTTATTCATCAATACACTGTTATTTGCTCATTGGAATGAAGAATTCTTACATCAACAGATCATAATTAATTGCTTCTTCAAAACGCTCAGCTGATTATGAATTTAAAAGTGCATTAAATATATCCTGTATAATGTTGTTTTCAAAATTAGCGAATTAATTTATGTAGATGAAATGTTCTGACTGTGTTAATAACAGCCGCACATACGGGTTTAATACTGTATCAGGTAATTTATTGAGCTGCTGCTTGAGGGAGATGGTTGTGGCTGCTGCATTTTATACATTACAACAGTGAATACATTTCATTCTGAACTATGGCTGAGTTCTCAGATCATGAAAATCACACAAATAAAATCAAGCTTTCCTTTACATATTCAGACTTCTCTCACCCCAGCCATTCCTTCTTCTTTCTGCTCATGGCATGCAGAAAATACAGAGCCTTGAAAGTGTGCACCACCAGACTCAGGAACAGCTTCTTCCTCTCTGAGGCCCTCACTCATGTCTCCTCAGTACCCCGTACCTCCGCCCTTGCTCCCCCTCTCCCAAGTCGCTGCAGGGACAGAGTCCCCCGAGTCCTTACCTTTCACCCCATCAACCGTCGCATACTACTCTGACATTTTCGCCACCTCCAACGTGATCCCAACACTAGTCACATCTTGGCTCCACCTCTTTCTGAACATCTTCACTCAGTCCTCCTGCACCTTTCTGATCTCTCGGTTGCCAAACACTTTAATTCCCCTTCCCATTCCCACAATGACCTTTCTGTCCTGGGCTTCCACCTCTGTCAGAGTGAGGCCAAACGCAAATTTTTAGGAACAGCACCTCATATTTTGCTTGGGCAGCTTACAACCCAATGGTATGAATATTGATTTCTCTAACCAAGTAACCATTACAACCCTCCCTCTCTCCGTCTCTCCCCCACCCAAGTAATTGTACAACTTTCGGCTTGTTGTGTGTAACTCGTTCTCACCTCGCCTGCAGCTAACTATGGTCTGTCCCCTTTATCATTGTTACTCTTTTTGCATATCTCTCATTCATTTGTTCTATATCTCTCTATATCACCATCTATATCTCTTGTTTCATTTCCCCTGACTGTTAGTCTGAGGAAGAGTCTCGACCAGAAACGTTACCTATTCCTTTTTTCCAGAGATGCTGTCTGACCCGCTAAGTTGCTCCAGCATTTTGTGTCGACCTTCCGCTCTGGTATCAGGCATCTGAGGGCCCTGCCATATTCTCTGGTACTATCAGATTCATCTCTCCCCCATGCAGACATTGGATTATATCTATGGAAATGACTGAGGATACTGGATAGGGTGAGGTGCTTTAAATACCTAGGAGTCCACATCTCAGAGGATCTAACATAGACATCACACGCTGCAGCACTGGTGAGTAAGGCAAGGCAGCGCCTTTACCACCTCAGTGAAATTGAGGAAATTCAGAGTGTCGCTGAGGATCCTCCAGTGCTTCTACTCAGTGGCTGTGGAAAGCATCTTGTCTGGAAACATCACGATTTGGTTTGGGAACTGCTCTGCCCAGGACAAGAAGGCTCTGCAGAGAGCGGTGCATTCAGCCGAACGCACTATGGGAACTTCACTCGCCCTCCTGCAGGAACTATACATCAGAAGGTGCAACTCCAGAGCCAACAAGATCATTGGAGACCCCTTCCACCCCAGCAACGGACTGTTCCAGCTGCTACGGTCAGGCAAACACCTCCGTTGCCATGCTGTGAGAACGGAGAGGATGAGAAGGAGTTTCTTCCCAGAGGCCATTAGGACTGTACACTTGACTAACTTTACTGTACCACTCTACTGTAGTGCGGTGTCTATTTAAAATTGCTGTTTTTTCTTTTTTTCCCTCCCACACATATGTAATATGTGAATATGTGATTCTGTTTTGTAGTTTTTTTTGCACGATCTGCAAGCATTGCCACTTTTCATTTCACTGCACATCTCGTATGTGTATGTGACGAATAAACTTGACTTGAACATGTGTGGAGGCAAAGGGCAGGTCATGCATTCTCGGTTGCTCTCCGGTCAAGTGACAGATAGCATAAGCTAGGATTATGCATTCTCCATACCTGGATAACAAGTCAAGTATTGAAGGAACCAGCACAATACTAAGATGGAAATTGGGGACTATGCAAGCACCCACCAGAGGTGACAATAAGATTGAGAAACAGACCTACAGAGTAAGGTAGCAAGTTGGTGGCAGAATTACAATAGGGTAATTACCCCAGAAAATAAGTGTTTCAAGTGTTTCGATTGGGTTTAGGATGAGATTTAGGATGAGAGGGGATCTTATGGAATCTTAATTTAGGATGAGAGAGGTTCTTATGGAAACATATAAAGTTCTTAAGGGATTGGATGGGCTGGAAGCAAGAAAAAGTTTCCTGATGTTGGTGGAGTCCAGAACCAGGGGTCAGAATTAAGAATAAGGGGTAAGCCATTCAGGACTGAGATGAGGATTTTTTTTTTCACCCAGAGAGTTTTGAATTCTCTGCTACAGAAGGCAGTGGTGGCCAACTCACTGGGTGTATTCAAGAGAGATTAAAAAAAGCTCAGGGCTAAAGGAATCAAGGGATATGGGGAGAAAACAGGAACGGGATACTGATTTTGGATGATCAGCCATGATCATATTGAATGGCGGTGTTGGCTCGAAGGGCCGAATGGCCTATTCCTGCACCTATTTTTTGTTTCTATTAAGTCCAGTACCTGTGGCAGACAGTCCCCTTATGAGTAGTCCGAGTCGAAAGTGTCACTTTGAGTGACCTAATATTTTCCGAACAATGGAACTGTGCACAAGCCTTGGGGGCAGGCAATTCAGAGGAAGAATCTGTCATCTGATTGAACAGCAGGAGAGAATCAGTTTTCAGATGTTAAAGGTAAACAGCAATCATAATACTGTAGTCCACAAACAAGATGAGAATCAATAGGCAAAGCATGAGGCACTGCAGTGAGTGGTATCAGTTTGGTCTGCAGAGTTGGTGCAAAGATAGAACTTAAACTGTCAGTTTTGGAGATAAGCTCCATATCATTCCAGATTTGTTTATGTTAGCAGTAAAGGGACTGTCACACTTGGACGTTATTTGCACGTCATGCAGGTGGCATGCGAAGATTTTGTGAATCCCAAAATCCTTGGAGCCACGCGCAACCGCACATCATTGTCTACGCCACCACGCGTCACCACACGCCATGCACACGTAATGCACGCATCGTGCGTCATGACACGTAAATGATGTCGCGGAAATGACGAGCAAATGACACCCAAGTGCGACAGGCCCTTAACACAAAGGAACCAGGAGACACTACACACAAAAGATTGTATGCCTTGTGTTTAACAAGCTGTCTGGGAAGGTATATGCTCAATGATGGATAATGCATTTATAAATGTGTGGCACAAGTTGCAAGGATCATGGGGACTTCCATGTCTAGCAACGTTTACAGATTTATACCCCATTCTATGCCAACCCTTTACCCAGTCAGGTTTTAAACAGCTATTTAACTCCAGGAGCTCATCAGCTGAAATAATTCTGTCATTGATTTGTTCCTATTATCCATCATAAAACCCCTCCCAGTTTCTGACGTCTTTATTTTAAGTAAATTAAATTCAGTTTGATTATGAATAGATGGTAAAACAGCGTAAACCTTCAGATTAATAGAAATACTGAAAACTGTTTTAAAACCAGCTCAACCATGGTAGGTTCATGTGTAGGAAGGAACTGCAGGGCCTGCTGCTCTACACTGAAAATAGGTACAAATTGTTGGATCTGTTTTGTTTTGTTTTGTGTCTTGTTTTCACACCTCACCTTCCATATCTCTGTCTCCCTCTCCCCTGACTCTCAGTCTGAAGAAGGGTCTCGACCTGAAACATCACCATTCCTTCTATCCAGAGATGCTGCCTGGCCCGCTGAGTTACTTCAGTATTTTGTGTCGATCTTCACTATAGCTTTATGTCCCATTTCATACTCTTCCATGTTCCTCAGGGGAAATGTGCTTATTCATCAAGCAGTTGCTGATTTTAATCTGACACTAAATCATTCCCCTGAAGCCAACCATGCTGACAATTCACTCATGGTCAGTCGCATGCAAAGTGCTAAACTGCAATGAGAGTATATTACACTTTGCTACCTAAATTTACCACCATTTTCAGAGGCAGAGCACAAATGCACTGACATCACCACAAGTGCGTACGTGTGCATTTGGCTGTAATGATTGCAGATTAATTTCTTGGCACATCTGTGATTCAAGTGCTGAATTAAATTGAATTAAACAACTTGTATTTATGGAGTACATAGAAACATAGAAAAATAGGTGCAGGAGTAGGCCATTCGGCCCTTCGAGCCAGCACCGCCATTCAATATGATCATGGATGATCATCTAAAATCAGTACCCCGTTCTACAGATTCACAACTCTCTGGGCGAAGTTTTTCTTCATCTCAGTCCTAAATGGCCTACCTCTTATTCTTAAACAGTGACCCTTGGTTCTGGACTCCACCAACTTCGGGAACATTTTTCCTGCGTCTAGCCTGTCCAATCCTTTAAGAATATATTTCTATAAGATTCCCTCTCATCCTTCTGAATTCCAGTGAATACAAGCCCAGTCAACCCATTCTTTCATATGTCAGTCCCACCATCCCGGGAATAAACCTGGTGAACCTGTGCTGCACTCCAACGATAGCAATAATGAATTTACTCAAATTAGGAGACCAAGATTGTACACAAAACTCCAGGTGGGATCTCACCAGGGCCCTGTACAACTGCAGTATGACCTCCTCGCTCCTAAACTCAAATCCTCTCGCAATGAAGGCCAACATGCCATTAGCTTTCTTCACTGTCTGCTGTACCTGCTTGCTTACTTTCAGTGACTGATGTACAATCACAACCAAGTCTCGTTGCACCTCCCCTTTTCCTAATCTGACACCATTCAGATAATAATCCACCTTCCTGTTCTTGCCACCAAAGTGAGCAACCTCACATTTATCCACATTTTACACCATCTGCCATGTATCTGCCCACTCATCCAACCTATCCAATTCACCCTGCAGCCTCATAGCATCTTCATCACAGCTCACACTGCCACCCAGCTTTGTGTCATCCGCAAACTTGGAGATGTTACATTTAATTCCCTCATCTAAATCGTTAATATATATTGTAAATAACTGGGGTCGCAGCACTAAGGCTTGCGGCACCCCACTAGTCACTGCCTGCTATTCTAAAAAGGACCCGCTAATTCCAGCTCTTTGCTTCCTGTCTGCCAACCAGTTCCCTATCTATGTCAATACCCTACCCCCAATGCCACGTGCTCTAATTTTGCACACTAATCTCTTGTGTGGGACATTTATCTTTCTGCCAGCTATCAGGATTCTGATGTAATTGCTCAATAATATTTCTTGAGATAAAATCTTGGCATCGGGATAAAATACTTAAAACTTCATTAAGGCAATTGCAATATTCCAACTCCAAAATATTAAAAGGTTACCTTTAATGGTTGTAAGATCGGTTTTTCCTTATAGAATTGCTGTGCCTTGAAAAATACGCCTTCCACATCAGCCTGTTTGGCTAGCACTCCTTCCTCAGTCTCCTTAAAACAGAAATAGATTAAAAATATACATCAGTGTGGGATGATCAATAAAGCCATATATAGGTGTTCATATCCACACAGATTACTGAGGTTATTCCATTCTGATTATGTTCTAACAATCTCCTTATGCCGACTTACTAATCAGTAAACGTCAAACTTACTGAAACATAAATCTCTGCACAGCCAACAAATCTTGCAAATAGTAACATTGCTGAAAATGTGGTTTGTACTTTCCTGTCAGCTCTCAGCAGCAGACAACAGACAGTAGTTCCAATACAATTATATTTGATTATGCCAGTAATTGCGTATATCAGCAGTTTTCAAATTCAACTCTCACCAAGATCACCAACTGTAGAGAAATGTACATAAAATATGGAATGACAAAAATAAACATCCAATCAAGAAAGGAAATGAAATAAGCTATTGCAATTATTCTCCCTGATCCTCAAAGGTCGGCAACTAAAAAGTAACAATGTTCTTTACTACCCATCCTTTTATTATAATGTGGACTCTTATACACCGGCGAGACCAAACACAGAATGGCCGATCGTTTCGCTGAACACCTTCACTCAGTCCGCCTAAACTATAATTCTCCTTTCCATTCCCACAGAGCTTGCTGTCCTAGGTCTCCTCCATTGAGTGAGGCTAACCACAAATTGGAGGAACAGCATCTCATATTTCGCTTGGGCAGCTTACCGCCCAGTGGTATGAATATTGATTTTTCTAACTTCAAGTAACCCCGGCATTCCCTCCTCTCTCTCTCTATCCCTCCCCCATCCGAGTTGCACTAGCTTCTCATTGTTACCCTACATACAGCTAACAATGGCCTGTTTCCTTTATCATCGTTTCTTCATTCATTGTCCTTTATCTCAACATCATCATCTATATCTCTCGTTTCCCTTTTCCTTAACCAGTCTGAAGAAGGGTCTCCCTCGACCCGAAACGTCACCCATTCCTTCTCTCGAGAGATGCTGCCTGTCCTGCTGAGTTACTCAAGCTTTTTGTGTCTATCATTTATTCTAGCCCAATTAATTGTTTTTGAGAGAAGGTGCAGAAAACAGGAAAACCACCTTGTTTAAATAAATCCTATTATTAACCATATTTCTGTGCCATTAAAATAATTTACCCAGTTTCAACTCACCATTTCCGTTACCATTCTATTCATCTCCACTTTCAATTGAAATATGTTCATAAGTCCATAAACACTCCTCCTGTACTCACATTGTTCATTGAAACAACCTGCTTGTATCTACATTGCCCATGCTTCTCAGTATTTGAGATTTGGCTATTTTTCACGTTCAAATCTCCTCCGCCCTATTAAAATATGCTAACATCTGTGTGAACATCCCCACGTTAGCTGCGTGGAGAAGAACAAGATATTCCCAAGTGAAGATCAGAAAGCACAGAAACAGGTTCTCATGAAGGCCAATGTGCCAACTGGCTCTTTGGCTCAAAACCTTCCATTCCGACCAATGTGCCCCATCAAAGCTAGCCCCATTTGTCCATGTTTGACCCTTATTCCTCCAAACCTTTCATATCCATGCATCTGTCCAAATGTCCTTTAAATGTTGCTATTGTATCTGCCTCAATTACTTTCCCAGGCAAATTGTTCCACATCCCACCACACACTGTGAGAAAAAAAGTGACGCTCAAGTTCCTATTAAAACCTTCCTCACTGACCATAAACATATACCCTGCAGTTCTAGACGAGGACATGCAAACTCCACCCAAGCAGAACCCAAAGTCATGCATGAACTCAGGTTCTGGCACTTAGGCTCTATTAGGTTTGAAATAGATGGATAGAAAACACGATGAAATGGAAAGGGCCTTGATCAGTTGATATTATTTTAATGGAGGCTAATCAATAAGGTAACACAGTCAGTTTTAAATGATTTTGTATCCTTAACTAATCCCACTTTATTGCCCTTTTAATGATAGCTAATACATAATTGAAGACTTTCCTGATATCCTTTATCACAACACAACCTTCATTACAATCCCCATCTGCTGCTTAAGAATAAAAACACGTCTTGATTCACCACTAAATTGGAGTTTTAAAAGAGGCTAGACCAAGTGCAGACCCGTTGGGTCTGCTCCCCCAATGGTGTGATCCCCCAACCCAATATTCCACCAAATGTAAGATTCCAGCACTCCCCTGCCTCCCTCAGCAGTGGATTTAAAAAAAAAACCTCCAATTTCACCTACCCTGCCTGCTGCAGCAGTTCCAATTGCAATACCAATTGGCCCTCCCCCTCCTGTTGAAGCACTTGCTGTGATGTCCCATTGAGGTGAAAAGTTCAGAGTGTTCCTGTCTTGCAACTTTGTTTTGAAGTGTGTTGGAAGCTGATAGGAAGGAAGGAGCAGCCGTCAACTGCCCTGCCTCTTGAACCTCCCCTGCCTGCTGCAGCAGTGAAAAGTTCAGAATGTTCCTGTCTCTTTGTTTCGAAGGCAGAAAGGAAGCCAGATGAAAGATTTGATTAAAAACGTGTACTTCAACACGACGAAATGAAATGAGGAGCGGAAAGAAAGGCGGCAGCGTCTGGATTGGGCCAATGAAGAAATGCAGCCGCAGCCCACACAGTTTTAATATATAACTAGACCAAGTGCAGACCCGTTGGGTCTGCTCCCCCAATGGTGTGATTCCCCCAACCCAATATTCCACCATGTACCCGTCTCCTCCAATGGAACTGAAGCCGTTGCCAAATGTAAGTTTCCAGCACTCCCCTGCCTCCCTCAATTGCACCTCCCCTGCCTGCTGCAGCAGTGAAAAGTTCAGTGTTCCTGTCTTGCAACTTTGTTTCGAAGTGTGTTGGAAGCTGACAGGAAGGAGCAGCGAATCAAAAGGAAGAAAGGCAGATGGCAGCCGGACGGCAGGCGGCAGCCACAGACTTTTATATATATACTAGACCAAGTGCAGACCCGTTGGGTCTGCTCCCCCAATGGTGTGATCCCCCAACCCAATATTCCACCATGCACCCGTCTCCTCCAATGGAACTGAAGCCGTTCTCAAAAGTAAGATTCCAGCACTGCCCTGCCTCTTTAAAAAAAATCCCTGCCTGCTGCAGCAGTGAAAAGTTCAGTGTTCCTGTCTTGCAACATTGTTTCGAAGTGTGTTGGAAGCTGAGGAAGGAGCAGCCGTCAACGAATCGAAAGGCAGGAAGGGATCCGTACTGCAGGCGGACTGATTTGAGTTTTATAGATAGATAGATAGATAGATATAGAGAGATAGATAGCTCTGGAAATGATGCATATCACATCCCATTTTAGGAATCATTCAAGTGAACATAATAATAATCTACTGATTCTAATTTCAATTCTAACTTTCTTAGATCAACATTTTCATTTCTTGGTATGCAAAATACTGTGCAATACATCCAATTGAATGTATGCAAAATTACATCATTGTTTTTGCACCAGTTATTTTAATAATCGTTTATTTCAACAAAATGTAGTCATAGCTGAGAAGTGAACAAATGTGTTCTATCATGGAAGGTTCAAGGACAAACAGTCTTGACTGAGAAAATCCATCAGGACTTGAAATGCTGTTGCAGGATCAAGATTTAACATGGAAAAAAAACCCCATAGGACAATTCCACCTTCTACCACTGATGCTGATCTATTCCCTTTCCCAAGCATTCTTTAGGGTTGAATTATTAGATGGTCTACATAAGAACAAGAAACAATGGCAAGTGGACACCTTGAACCTGCTTCTCACAAGTGTTAATTCAACTTCAATCCAAAACTCTGTCCTTATCAGACCTGAATATATTAAGCAATTCAGTCAGTTGACCTCAAAAAGCAAGCGAATTGGAAAGATTTACCACTCTTGGAGAAGTCTCTCCTCATCTCTGCTTTGTATGGGTGACCCCTTATTTTGAAAATATAGCCCCTTAGTTCTAGATCATCTTCCAATATCCCAACATCTATCATTTTAACCCACCAACATGATTGCAACATTCTAAACTCTGCTGGCCCAACCTGCATAAACATTCATAAGTGCATAAGTGATAGGAACAGAATTAGCAAATTCAGCCCATCAAGTCTACACCATTCAATTATGGCTGATCTCTACCTCTCAATCCCATTCGCCTGCCTTCTCCCCATAACCTCTGACATCCATACTAATCAAGAATCAATCTATCGCTGCCTTAAAAAATATCCAATGACTTGGCCTCCACAGCCTCCTCGTAAATCAATCATTTCATCCTAAATAAATCTTCTTGGAGATGCTTTGAATGCAAGTCCTCCTTAACTAATGAGACCATTGCCTCCGGCTCTTCATCAACTGAATATATAGTCCTCAATCCAATTACTCGCCATCAGAAATAAGTGATCTTTGATCATTAAGACCTGAACAACATCCTTCGAAGAAGGGTCCTGACCAGAGATGTTGCCTATCCATGTCCTCCAGATGCTGCCTGACCCGTTGAGGCACTCCAGCACTTTGTGTTTTATTAAATAACTACCCCAATCTTTTTGACATTAAAAGCTCCATGCGCATCTTTCGCTGCCTTCATGCTTTCAGTTCCCTGCTGCGAGCCAACCAGCCATGTACTTCTGTACATCAGTTTATTCAAATTTCATCAGTCCATATCTTATCGGTCATCAAGGTTTTATCTAGGCTTCCATTGCTTCAGATCTTTTGCAAGGATTTCTTCTTGTGTCAATGGTGCCGAAACACTGTACCATTCTCAGCCATTCATTCCAAAACAATTTAATTTCATAGGCAGAATAATGAGGCAACACGAATATTCAATGCTTAAACTGAGTTTGAATTTGTCGGCATCTGCCTCTCTGTATTTCTTAAAACTTCATTTAAAACATTTATCTCCCATATCTAAGCTGTGGTTGTGTAAAGAATGGAAAGTTGGGGAGGGTGGGGGGAAGAGGGGTCGGTCTACCCAACAACAGAATGGGAGGAGTTATAAAGGAATTATGTGTGTGGTCAGGGGCAATAGGGACCGGTGTGAGTGGGGAGGTGAATACCCGTTAAAATGTTGCACCTGAATGCACAAAGTATAAGAAATGAAGTGGACGAGCTTGAAGCTCAGTTAGAGATTGGCAAGTTTGATGTTGTGGGAATTACAGAGACATGGCTGCAAGAGGGCCAGGGTTGGGAACTGAATATTCAGGGGTACACGTCCTATCGAAAAGACAGACAGGTGTGCAGAGGCGATGGGGTAGCTCTGTTGGTGAGGAATGAAATTCAGTCCCTTGCGAGGGGTGACATAGAATCAGGAGATGTAGAGTCAGTATGGATAAAACTGAGGAATTGTAAGGTTAAAAAGATCCTAACGTGAGTTATCTACAGGCCTCGAAACAGTAGCCTAGATATAGGGTGCAAGTTGAATCAAGAGTTAAAATTGGCATGTAGCTATGGTAATGCTACGGTGGTTAGGGGAGATTTCAACATGCAGGTAGACTGGGAAAATCAGGTTGGTACTAAACCTCAAGAAAGGGAGTTTGTGGAGTGCCTCTGAGATGGAATCTTAGAGCAACTTGTACTGGAGCCTACCAGGGAGAAGGCATTTCTGGATTTAGTGTTGTGTAATGAACCGGATTTGAGAAGGTAACTCAAGGTAAAGGTGCTAGTGACATTAATGTGATAAGATTTAATCTACAATTGGAGAGGAAGAAGGGAAAATCGGAGGTGTGAGGATTACAGTTAAGCAAAGGGGACTATGGAGGCATGAAGGAGGAGCTGGCCTCTTGTCCTGGACTCTTCCACTAGTGGAAATATCCTCGCCACATCCACTCCATCCAAGCAACCAAATGGTTCCCAACTCTTCAGTTCAGGAATAAAAAGCCGACCTCTTGACAGAAAAATATTGGACATTTCGAAAAGCATTGCATTTATTTTTATACTTTTGGAATCTTTTCATTTATTTGCTGTCAAACTACCAGAGGCCAAATTAAAGATTGCTGCACTGTGTGGGGGCAACAGAATGACTGAGGAAAGGAGAGACGAGTGGTAAACCTCACTGTGAGAAGGCTGCAACATAGCCAGATGCCCAGGTTTTGCCTGCAATAGGTAAAGAAACACTAGTGCTGAACATTGAGGATGCAATATTCAAGACAAGTCACCCCACAGGAATTCAGTATGAGCAAACACTTGAGCTCACAAACAGTTGTAGTTACACACAGCACTGCATAAGCGACAGCCATTTAGAAAACCACTTTTCACATCCATAGGATATCCAAAGCTTTTACAGTTAATGAATTACTTTGGTTTTCATTTGAAGTGTCGTTATTTTGTCGGGTAGATGTACACGACAAGCAATTTGCCACCGTGCACGATTCCACCTCCAGCATTGAGACAACCTACCAGTTTGTCAATTCGTGATGTTAGCATAAATTATTCTTCTTACAGTATTTGAGTGGTACCACGGGGTCGTTTATGTCGACCTGATGGGCCTATGCCACTTCGGTGATTTTTCAGGCATCTGCTTGCCTTGGCCCCACAGCCTTTGCGATGTGTTTGTGTGTGTGTGATCCACTCTGACAGTCACCATTCCAGTTGCCGCTTTTTGAGGCGACTGCCAGCAACTTGACTGTGTGTGTTCCACTCTGACAGTCACCATTCTAGTTGACACACACACACACACACACGCTGGGGTTAAGGCAAGCGGGGGGGAGCGCTGTCTGAAATTCACATGGTGCAAAGCCAAGGTGATACAGACACACACCGCGATGAACAGGAAGGTTAAAGACAGCCAGCACGGTGTACAGTAAGTCCTTTAAAAGAGGGGGGGGGGGGGGGGTGAGAGAGAAGGGGGGGGGGAGGGGAAGGGAGGGGGGGGGGGGGGGGGAAGGAGTGGAGAACTTTTAAGAAGCCAGCCAACTTTTAATGCCAGAGATACACAGCTGTGAAGTTCGGCGGACATTTAACAATACTGGTCGGTTATCCTTGGTTCTGAAAACTACTGCTTATATATTTTTTCCCCAGTGAGCCAATGAAATTCACTGGTCAGCACTGGCTACAATCTACGAGAACCTAAGAGAACCTTTGATCTTCTGGCAACTCATTAGGACCTCCTGGCGACCCACCTACGGCACGAGAATTCTCGCTACTCTCCATGGCGGCTTCATTCTAGTCGCCACTAATTTTTCAACGTTGAAAAATTCTCAGCGACCATAATGATGCCGCGTCTAGTTCCCAGAACGTGGGAACTCCTCACGACCATGAAGGCGACTCTCCAGCAACCAGCCACAAACATGTGGCGACTGCATAGTCTCCTGCAGTCACCTAAAAAGTCGCCTAAGTGGGACAGGCCCATAACTATCCAAATCGGGCCTTGATTTCACATACAAACATGAAACTTTTGACAATATCATCGTTCTGCAGTAGTGAGTTGAAGGTAGCTATGATACTTTGTGATGGGAGTAGAACAAAGAGACTTCTGATCCAGAGTTGAAAATAAAGCCACAGAATCAAGCTTCAAGTGTGTACAAGATCATCCTCTGTTCAACCTTCTCTGTACATGGTACATCACACAATATTTTATCAGTAAAAAGGCACAACTGCATCAAATATGATTATGATTATTATGATGGTCACTAGTATCAGAGCAGAGAAATGTACTCCAGAACATTTAATATCATAGAACATGCATGGGGCAGGAAGAAAATCATGGGGAGATCTTGTTACATGAAAGATAATTATTTATTTAAATTCATCTTTGGGGGGGAGATGGGCTGTTTGACACTGCAACGTAGGGGTTAAACAGGCTTTTCAGCTGGGACGGAGCTGTCTGCTAACGTCACATGTCAAGCAAGCACACTCGCTTAAAAAACAATCAGGTGCTTGGGAAAACAGTTGGGCTCGGTTGGAAGAACCAGTAGATTATTAGGCCTCTGATTGCAGCTGCAAGGACGCCTCACATGAAGATAAGATAAACTTTTCTTTTGAGTATTTGAGCAGAGATTGCTGTGGGACCAGCTGAGTTATTCCAGCACTTTGTGCCTTTCGGTTTAGATTTTCCTGAGTCACAAAGCCTTGCAGCTAATTTTCCATCTGATGTATGGAGAACACGTTGGAATGATGTGCTTTCTAAACATGGAGCTTTGGCCAATGCTTCAACAGGTTAGCTGTGTGGTTGCAGTGTTCTTATATGTATAAGTAGACTCAGTGTGTGGACATGCACCCTGCGTACTGATACATAGGCAGTCGGGCCCTGCACTCTGAAACCAAATGTACAGATGCACAATGGGACTTCCATGTGCTGCTATGATGGATGAGAGAAAAATAGATCACCAATTAATGTGTAGGAAGGAACTGCAGATACTGATCTACACCGGGGATAGACACAAAATGCTGGAGTAAAGGGCCTGTCCCACTTTCACAACCTAATTCATGACCTTTTTTACTCGTGCACATTTTTCATCAGGCTAGAAAAACGCCCCAACCTACTTGATTCCACGAGTACCTAAGACTAGCATAAAGACCTACCTACAACCTACCTACGACCTTGTGACGACCATGCTGCGAGTACGTCAAGGGCAAACTCGGCAGAGGTCGTGAATTAGGTCGTGAAAGTGGGACAGGCCCTTAACTCAGCGGGGCAGGCAGCATCTCTGGAGAGAAGGAATGGGCCTCGACTTGTTACTCTGGCATTTTGAGTCTATCTTCTCCAATTAATGTGCCCAGTCCTTCCTGAACACCATGGCTGAACATTTTCCCTGCATATTTTACTGTATTAAAGGTTGCATATTAATAGGCAGCTCTTGTTTCTATAGCTGACAATTGCCTTGGCAATTATTGCATAATTCGGCACAAACCAGAAATCAAACAAACCAATTCATAAATGATCGGACGTATTGACGTAGTGGCATTCACCCTGCCTGGGCTCTGAGTGAGGAATTTTAACCAGTATCTTCCCTCCAAGGAATTCATTGGGTTCGGGACCATGATACGCAACTACTCAGATAACCAACCCTGTCGAGATAACCAACCCTGTCGAGATAAATGTCTCTCTGCAGATGTTGTATTTGTAGACCATCTGAGCAATGCATAATCAAATGGGATGTCCAATACATACAATTGAGAGTGTAGGAAGAAACTGCATGTGCTGGTTTATACCGAAGATAGACATAAAGTGTTGGAGCAAGCAGGTCAGGCAGCATCTCTGGGTGAAAAGGAACAGGTAACGTTTCGGCTGGGAACACTTGTTCAGATGGTAGGGGAAGGGGGGAGAGGAGGGGGGTGAGTGGAGGAGGGGGGGGGGAGCATATGGAGGGGGGGAGGGGAGAAAGGGGAGTACTTTCAGTATGAACAAGTGTTCCGAGTCAAGACGTCATCGAAATGCTGCCTGACCCATTGAGTTGTTCCAACACTTTGTGTCTCACAGAACTGAGTACTGCACGCTACTGTGTAGTCATACATTGGGTGATCAGAGGAGGTCACAACATGGCATTTTCATCAATACTAAGTAATCATTTGGTGGTAAATAGACAGCAATATTATATATTGCCATATCAATCATTTGGCTACATCCCTTATCTATATCAGTCTTTTAAACTTCCTCGTTGCAGTGCTCCTAAACTCTGTTCCCTTTAAGTGCCACAAAGCAGTATTCAAAACAGAAGAACACATTGAAATTTTGATGAGAATTTTCCTTCCTCATAATTGGAGAACACATTTGTGAAGGCTGCAAGCCCTGTGCAATTCTGCATCACTCTTGAGCAGCTCACTGTGATAATGCATGTGTAAAATTGCAACCCTGTGTAGAAACAACCACATAGTATTCTAAATGTCTTTCATATTTTAAATGTTGCAAGTATCAACAATAAGGTGAATGCATTTAGAATGTGTACATTCCTTTCTCAGCTAAATAAAAACATCAAAGAATTGTTAACTATACACTCATTACACTTTGCACTTAGCACAGTATTCTCTGGAAGATTACAGCACGTTGTATTTTTGCTGCTTTTGAAGCATCTTTTCAAAACCAATCTCACTATCCCACATTCTCCCAGTAGCTTCTGCACCTTCCATTATTTCAAATGCTTACTGAATTTTTCTTTCAAAGATGTTTTGATAGTTATCCCAACTAACCCCTGTCCCAATGCACTAAAAACATCCAATCATAAAGATGTTTATTTTCCACTTTCCCCTTTCTTTTTAGCAAATTGTGTCAAATAGATCCTCATTACAAACCTTGAAGCAGATGCATGTGTTGAGATGTGTCTTTGGTTGTTGAAGCAAAAGGGTCTTCAGTGTCCGATATTAAAGACAACGAAACTGAACAACAGGCAGCCAAATTGTACACCGACTGCTATAAGCTTGTAAAGTCTGACTGTTCACCCGATCATAACTTGGACAATCCAATTATTTATGAAATTAAAGATGATAGGAGTAATTAGGAGAGTATAGAAGGGACAATACCAGTTCAGCTCCCTGGTCTTCTGATATTTATTTCCATTCCTTTCACTGAAAACAAGACATCATTAGCTTCCAAAATATGCTGATGCCCAATCTTAAAACATTCAGATGATACAAAATGCTGGAGTAACTCAGTGGGTCAGGCAGCATCTCTGAAGAAAAGGAATAGGTGATGCTTCGGGTTGAGACCAAGCTCTTGACCTGAAGAGTCAACTATTCCTGTTCTCCAGAGATGCTGGCTGGCCCGCTCTGTTGCTCCAGCATTATGTGTCTATCTTCAGTGTAAAGCGGCATCTGCAGTTCCTTTCTACACATCAAAATATCAACTCAGAGCTTTTTTGGCATAAATTATAAGAGTTGGCTCTAGAGCACGGCAAGGCTTAGTTGGGATTGGTATCACAAAATCTTTGAAAGAAAGATTCAGTAAACATTTGATATAATGGAAGGTGCAGAAGCTACAGAGAGAAGGTGGGATAGTGAGATTAGTTTTGAAAAGATGCTTCAAAAGCCAACAAAAATGCAACGTGCTGTAATCTGTCAGCGAATCCTGTGCTAAGCGGCGCATGATGTAATGAGTGTGTACTGTTAACAATTTGTTATGTTTTCATTTAGCTGACTACGGAATTTACAAGTTCTAAAATCATTCACCTTATTGTTGACATTTGTCAATGTTAAGGGCCTGTCCCACTTTCATGAACTAATTCACGGCCTCTGCCGAGTTTGCCCTTGACTCGTACTCGCAGCATGGTCGTCACGAGGTCGGAGGTCATCATAGGTAGGTTGTAGCAGGTCGTGATGCTAGTCGTAGGTGCTCGTGGCATCAAGTAGGTCGGGGAGTTTTTTTCCAACATGATGAAAAATGTCCACGAGTAAGAAAGGCCATGAGTTAGATTGTGAAAGTGGGACAGGGGCTTAACACTGATCTTCCAGAATGTAGAAAAGAATAGCACAGGAACAGACCCTTCGACCCACAATGTCTGTGCCGAATATAATGCGAAAATAAACTAATCTTATCTGCCTGCACATGATCAATACCCCTCCAGTTACAGTGGTTAACATTGCATTCTGGCTGTTTCCAATTCTCTTTTCATCACTTATTGATGTTTAGCAATTTAGCATTTTGTTAAAGATGCAATTCAACTCCAACTACAGATATTAATCTAACTGTTCCAATTACCCAAATTAGCTGCATCTTGCATTTGGTAATGGAGCATCACTCTGGGCACTCTCTGGTGTCAAGATACTCTACGAGTTTAAACACTACTGACACATTGGGTATAAAATTCCCTGGAACGGCACAAATAATGAACTGGGTCTTCAAATGTGTAGTTGTTTCAACCTCAGCAAAGTAAGTTTGATATCCTGCTGCAAGCTGTAGCAGATGTAGCAGGGCAGACAGTCCTTCAACCCCATATGCATCAAGAACTAATTATGAAAATCAATGTTGGGATGATCTGAGTAGTGGAATTCTGAATTTCATATATTTTCACTTTGCTGAATGAAATATATGCCTGCTGTGTTAGTTTTTTTTTTGCAGCAATGATATATTGAGTCTGCGTCTCAATTCGTTTGAGATGAGAGTTTCTGGTTAATAAACCTGAATGAAAATGAACTTATTGTGGCCATTTTTAGAATGTACAACAAAGCCATAACACGTTGAGCCATGACTTGGGCGGCACGGTGGCATAGTGGTAGAGCTACTGCCTTACAGCGCAGAGGCCCGGGTTCCATCCTGACTACGGGTGCTTGTCTGTACATAGTTTGTACGTTCTCCCCGTGACCAGCGTGGGTTTTCTCCGAGATCTCCAGTTTCCTCCCACACTCCAAAGACGGACAGGTTTGTAGGTTAATTGCCTTGGTATAAATGTAAAAATGTAGAATTGTCCCCAGTGTGTGTGGGATAGTGTTAATGCGCAGGGATTGGTGGTTGGTGCGAACCTGGTGGGCCGGAGAGGCCTGTTTCTGCGCTGTATCTCTGAATTAAATTAAACGTGTGTTTCAAGAGTTCCTAAAATATTGACACCATATCGCTGGAACGTGTACTTTGCTCCCTCAAGACAATCAATATTATAAACTTTTACCCCAGTAGAAGATACCTTGATCTGAGAAATCAAAATTTATAGCATTTCAAAACATTGACCGATATTACCATGCAAAAAATATTTTACCTTAATATCAAAGATGTCCGGTAATGGTACTTGCTTGTAGGATTCCAACTGATGCTTTGTAGTAGAAGCCCAAAGACTCAATAGGTTCAGCTGCTGCTGAAATAGTGCCAAGTCCTTCAAAGATGCTTCTATTTCTTTTTGTTTATCAGGCAGATTTTTTGAGACCTGCAAAAATAAAAGCACAGGAGAACTGAAGCAGCATCTTTCACTCTTATCGTTTAATGGAACATTTACTTTGCAGTTATGTTTCAGAACTCAAAGGACTTTTTGTTGAAAATTTACGTAGCATTGAAATAATCAGTTCTTCCTCATTTCATTTATATGCATGTTCCAGCTTGTATTAATGGGATATTATAGCAGCCTGTTTGAGTACAATTTATTAATGATAAATCCAACCATCCTAATCCCTGGTGATGAGCCATTTGCAGGAGACAATAAATCTAAAACCACAGGAGGAGACCTCAGAAATAACTGTTTCCATGGCAACAGCCGCTGAGGTGCAGCAAGATTTGACAGACTGGTGATGTTTAACTGGCTGAATGCTGATGAGACTTAACATTTATGAACTGCTTTATTTACCACACACAGAACGCAGCACTCCCACGCAAATGTACAATTCGTTCCGGCATGTACAGCCTTTTTTTCACGTCGAAGCCTTGTGCACGTAGGTTTTATGTATAAAAAACGAATTGCAGATGCTGGTTTAAATCGAAGGTAGACACAAAATGCTGGAGTAAGTCAGCGGGACAGGCAGCATCTCTGGTGAGAAGGAATGGGTGGGGACAGTAATGCCCGTCCCACTTAGAAACCTGAACGGAAACCTCTGGTGACTTTGCGCCCCACCCAAGGTTTCCGTGCGGTTCCCGGAGGTTTTTGTCGGTCTCCCTACCTGCTTCCACTACCTGCAACCTCCAGCAACCACCTGCAACCTCCGGGAACTGCACGGAAACCTTGGGTGGGGTGCAAAGTCTCCAGAGGTTTCCGTTCAGGTTTCCTAAGTGGGACAGGGGCATAAAGACTGGTGGGAGAACTGGGAAGGGGGAGGGGATAGAGAGGGAAAGCAAGGGCGATTCAAAGTTAGAGAAGTCAATGTTCATACCGCTGGTGTGTAAACTACCCAAGTGAAATACGAGGTGCTGCACCTCCAATTTGAGCTGGGTCTCACTCTGACAATGGAGGATGCCCAGGACAGAAAGGTCAGATTGGGAATGGGAGGGGGAGTTGAAATACTGAGTAACTTGGAGATCAGGTAAGCTAAGACGGACTGAGTGGAGGTGTTCAGCGAAACGATCGCTGAAACTGTGCTCGTTGATGTAGAGACGTTGACACCTGGAACAGCGGATACAGTAGATGAGATTGGAGGTAGGTGCAAGTGAAACTCTGCTTCACCTGGAAAGACTGTTTGGATCCTTGGATGGAGGCGCGGAGGGAGGTAAAGGGAGAGGTGTTGCATTTCCTGTGGTTGCAGGGGAATGTACCTGGGCAGGGGGTGGTTTGGGTGGGAAAGGACGAGTTGACCAGGGAGTTTTGGAGGGAACGGTCTCTGCGGAAAGCAGAAATGGGTGGAGGTGTGAAGATGTGGCCAGTAGTGGGATCACGTTGGAGCTGGCGAAAATGTTGGAGGATTAAATGCGACGACTGATGGGGTGGAAGGTGAAGACAAGGGGGACTTGTCCTCACCGTGTCCGTCCCCCCCAGGATTTCCGCCCATGCCTGGAACAGTGATTGTTCAACATACCCTACACGTAGGTTTTACTCTGGTTAGCTTCCACTGCAGGGGGCCATCCTTATCTGAGTCAGGAAGTCTGAGATTCAGTAAAATATCTCAGCATCTACTTCAGCTCAGTTCTCCAGGGACTACCATTGTTGCGTGAGACTCAGACTAAGGTGCAGTCTGTAGTCTCAATGGGCAAGTCCCAACAAATACACGCCAACCATGTCAGTTTACACAGAAGGACACAAAGTGCTGGAGTAACTCAGTGGGCCAGGCAGCATCTCTGGAGATCATGCATGTGATGTTTTGGATCGGTGACCTTTCTTCTTTCCAGTGTACACATGTATCACGCCTTCAATCCAATGAAAATCGATTACATGGCCTTAACCTCATTGTCATTTTTTTCTGGAGTTTGCCGTTCATGAATCAGCTTCAATGGCTTTGAACCATTTTGCATTATCCAGTGAATCGTTGCCAAAAAACACATTATTTGTCCGATCCTCGTGAGTACTTTCTATCACTGCTGTTGGAGGAATAACGGGTAACGATGAGTCAGAGTACAGGAGGGAGATTGGTCGTAAGCAAGATCAAGGAGTTATATGTTGACTTCAGGAAGGGAAAGCTAGTGATTTATGAACCTAACTTCATTCATGGGACAGCAGTGGAGAGATTCAACAGCTGCAAGTTCCTAGGAGTACATTTGTCGAAAGTTCTGTCCCACATTGCCACAATCACAAAGGAAGTATGTTGATACCTCTACTTACTCGGACGATTGAGGAGATTCAGTATTTTGCTGCACACTCAATCAACCTTCTACAGGTAGAGAGCATATTGACTGATTGTACCACAGCCGGATGCAGCAACAAAAAACACCCCAGAATGAAGGAGACTGCAGAGAATGGTGGACATTACTCAGTCCTTCACTGGCACTGACCTCCCCACCATTGAAGGGATCTATCGGAGACGCAGCCTCTAAAAGACAGCTGAAACACTCTCATTTCACTTCGAGAAGAAGGTACAGGAGCCTCAAACTGATCTCCAGGTTCATGAACACCTTCTTCCCAGCAACCATCAGACTCTTTCACACTTCACAACACCAACCACTAACTCAACTACAATCTTACAGAATCATTGAGACAACATCACACAGCACGGAAACTAAACCTCAGGCCAATCATCCATGCTGACCAATATGCCCTATCTAAGCTACTCCCATTTGCCCATTTTGTCCCATATTCCTCAAAACCTTTCCTATCTACGTATCCATCCAAATGTCTTTTAAATATTGTTCTTGCACCTGCCTTAACTATTTTGCTGAAGATAGACACAAAAAGCTGGAGTAACTCAGCGGGACAGGCAGCATCTCTGAAGAAAAGGAATGGGTGACGTTTCGGGTCGAGACCCTTCTTTGGATGGCGGTTTGGTACCTAGTATTACTGATTATTCATTTACAGTATGTTTTATTGATTAACTATATTACCAAAACTCTGTTCTTGACCGGTTTCGGCGATCTGTGCTGCGATGTCCGAGAGAACGCCGCCACCTACGGCCGTCATTTGTGGCCACCTCGCTCAGAGCCCCCATCCGCCGTATATGTGCCGAGGATTTTTCCCGTCGATGAAATATGACAGAGATATTAATGTTTTTACTAAATTCCCCATTCTCTCTGCTGCCCCCAATGGAGGCAGGGGAAAGGACTATAAAACCAGGAAGTGGTGTGCCTCAATTAGTCTCTGCAAGCTGGAGCTGTCAATTAGTCTCTGTCACTCTGAGCTCTGAATGACACTGAACAAATGTCTACAGCACTGTGAGTACCCTTAATTTGGTTTGAAAATGAAAATATAGTTAGTTTGAAGTAAAAAAGGCACTCTCTCTCTCTCTCCCCATCTCCTCTCTCTCCCCCCACCTCTCCTCTCTCTCCCCCCCCACCTCTTCTCTCTCTCCCCCCACCCCTCCTCTCTCCCCCCCCCCCCTCTCCCTCTCTCTCTCCCCCCCCCCCCCCCCCCCCCCCCCCCCCCCCCCCCCCCCCCCCCCCCCCCCCTCCCCCCCCCCCCCCCTCCCCCCCCTCCCCCCCCCCCCTCCCCCCCCCCCCCCCTCTCTCTCTCCCCTCTTTTTCTCCCCCCATCGTCCCTCCCCTAAACCCCCCCTCCACACACCCCTACCCCCCTTCCCTCTCCCTCACCCCTTCTCAGCACCCCCCTCTGTCTCCTCCTCACTCTCCCCTCTCTCTCTCCTCCCCTCCTCCCCCACCTTTTCCCCCCTCACCTACCCTCCCTCCCTCTTACCCTCCTCTCCACCCCCCTATCCCTCTTGCCCCTCTCTCTGTGTCTCTGCCCCTTCTCTCTCTGCCCTCACTCTCTACCCCCGCTCGCGCCCCCCCTCCCCTCCCCCTCTCTAGATGTGACTGCAAGTTGGGGGCGATGCGTCAGCAGATAGGGTGGTTATGGGGGTAAAAGGAGCAAATTAATATAATATCAAGGGGGGTAATTAGCGTGAGTGCGGGGGGGGGGGGGGGGGGTGGATTGTTTAGTGTGTGACGCTGCATGCCGTCTCCCCCTACCCACAACCGCACGTTGGTCTAGTTGTATATATATTTGTGTGTTAATGTGCTGATGGCCGGTTAAGCTGCAGCGAGTAAGAATTTTATTGTTTCGTGCCGATACATATAACATCTCGACTCTTGACTAATCATTGCTCCATCAAGACCACTGTTTGCACGAGGGTTCAGACTAATTTCTCCCAAGACAAAGATGTAGTGGGTGGAAATGACGGTTCCCCATTGTATGGAGGCAACAGCAGAGCAACCTAAAACTGACAAACTGCAGAAACAGAATCAATAACCAGCAAGACACATCCAGTAGTCATTCAGATTGGAGATGTTGCAGTAAAGCCCCTGTCCCACTGTACGAGGTAATTCAAGAGTTCTCCCGAGTTTTCCCCTGATTCGAACTCGGAGAATGTCCGTAGCGGGTCCGTAGGAGTTCGTGGATGTCTCGTAGCGGCTCGTACAAGTAAAAAGTAACAATTTTTTTCATCACAAGTATTTTTTTACTCGTGGACATTTTTTGCAGTGATGAAAAAACGTCACAAGTTTACTGGATGTCCCGAGTACCTACCGTTAGCATTACGAGCCACTACGAGACATTCACGAACTCCCACGGACCCGCTACGGACATTCTCCGAGTTCGTATCAGGGGAAAACTCGGGAGAACTCTTGAATTACCTCGTACAGTGGGACAGGGGCTTAAGACTGTGTACATTAATAAAAATCTGAATGAAATTACTTGCCACTCACTGACAAGGTGCGGAGGATGAAATAGAGTCATTGTCTCACATATATATGGATCACTTAACATTAATTGTTACTATTGAGAAGGTAAATTTACAGTGCTGTCATATCCTTGTGCACAATCATGCCAATTGCGAGAATGCTTAAGGGAAAACTTTAACATCATTGAAATTTTAGATGTCAAAATTTGCAATTGAGTTAGAGAAAAGGAGGATCAACATAAGCACATGATTCCCATTACAACAATGCCCTCCAAATAATCTACCCTTATTTGAAAAGAAAAATAGGAATTAAAAGACCTTTTTATTTATCTGAGACCTTCCAAGCATAGCTCTAACTCAAGGCTATATCCAGATGGGGTTTAGAGCGATGCGTTAAAAAAGTAAGACAAAGAAAATTAGAATTTTGACATCAGCATTGGCCTAAAGGCTCTCATACGAATCCATATCTAGTTATGAATTGGCAAATTGGTTATGTAGTCATAGTCATACAGTGGAAAAAGGGCCTTTCGGCCCAACTTGCCCAAACCGGCCAACAGGTCCCAGCTACACTGGTCCCACCTGCCGGCGTTTGGACCATATCCTTCCAAACCTGTCATCCATGTATCTGTCGTGAAGCCCTGTCCCACGGTACGAGTTTAATTCCAAGAGTTCTCCCGAGTTTGCTCCGATTCGAACTCGGAGATTTACGGTAATGGCCACTCGTCGGTACTCGGGGCTCTCATGGACATTTTTCAACGTGTTGAAAAATCTTCACGAGTCTTCCCGTGCTTTTACCTGCTGTTAGCGAGTCTTGAAGATAGATAGAAGATAGAATAGGAGATAGAATACCTTTATTGTCATTCAGACCTTACGGTCTGAACGAAATTTCGTGCCTGCAGTCATACATGCAATCATACAATAATAAACAACACTAAACACACAATTAACATCCACCACAGTGAATCCTCCAAGCACCGCCTCACTGTGATGGAAGCAAAAATGTTAGGGCTGCAGTCTCTTCCCTCCTCTTCTCCCTCTGCGCTGAGGCGATACCCCACTGGGCGATGGTACAAACAGTCCCGCGGCTCACCGAACCCCGCAAACAGGCCGGCTCAAACACTGCGGCCCGGGGTGGTCGAAGCTGCCGCCCTCCAGTCCAACGGACCCAGCCGCTGGCGCGTGGCTGAACCCCGGACTAAGGTCACTGCGGCCAGAACGCCGTCCCAGCCACCGGAGCACCGTTCCAGCCCCTAGCCGGATCGCCCTCACGTGAGTGCCGTTCCTCCCTCGAGCTGGGCCGCTCCGAGTCTTCCCGAGTACCTGCCGTTACCGTTACGAGCCGCTAAGAGACGTCCCTGAGCTCCGGCGTACCCGCTACATTCATTCTCCGTACTTACCACGAGTTTGATTTTTTTTAAACTCGGGAGAGCTCTTGGAATGAACTCTCACCGTGGGACACGGCTATAACTGTTTATTAAAAGTTGGGATAGTCCCTGCCTCAACTACCTGCTCCAGCAGCTCGTTCCATACATCCACCACCCTTTGTGTGAAAATGTTACCCCTCAGATTCCTATTAAATCTTTTCCCATTCATCTTAAAGCTTGATACTAGCTTGATTTTGAATACAACTTCCTGGGTAGACAACTCCCAAAGCCATCCTACCGAGTTTTCTCTGCACCACTGCTGAAGACTCCACAACTCAAAGTCGATTTGTTTCTGATCAACCTACACATTGTTTATATTTTCCCTAGCACATTATTTATCTCTCTTTTTTTTTGTTCTGAGTTTAATATATTTAAAGGAAGCTAGCATGCCTAAATGACCACCATCCAGAGGCCCTGTCATCCAGCATTACAAAGCACTGCAAGAGATTGGTCAGGACACACATTACCTCCTCCTCCCAGGTAGCCTTGATACATGTGTAGGAAGGAACTGCAAATGCTGGTTTGTTCCAAAGATAGACACAGTGCTGGAGCCATTCAACAGGTCAGGCAGCATCTCTGGAGTAAAGGAAAAGGTGACATTTCAGGTCCGTCTGAAGAATGGTTTTGACCCGAAATGTCACTTGTTCCTTTTCTCCAGAGATGACCCGATGAGTTGCTCCAGCACTTTGCGTCTAGCCTTGATGCATTACACTTTATCTATAGTCACAAAAGGTTCATGACCTGGCCCTGCACTCATCCCTGGAACATCAGGATAACAGGATACGAATGTCAGACCCCTAGTTATTGACTGCAGCTCTTGCCTTCAATACCATAATCCCAACCAAATTTATTTCCAATATCCGATCTAAGAGTCAGCACACCCCAATGTCACTGGATCCTGACCCGAAGACCACGATCAGTGAGGATGGACACAAAACATCCTCCACAATAATTCTCAACACTAGTGCCCGCAAGGATGCATTCTCAGCCTTCACTATTCTTCCTATACACTCATGACTGTGCAGCCAAATTCTGCTCCAACTCCATGTACAAATTTGCAGACAATATCACATGGTCATTCACAGGCCCGACACTAGACTCCCAAAATAGATAGTTTAAGCTTCATCGCAACCGAGACTACCAGGTAGACAGAGAAAGTGATTCATTGATGTCATATGTCCCAGATAGAACAATGACATTCTTACTTGCAGCAGCACCACAGAATATGTCTCTATGACAAGATGCAACATGCCCACTGACTTGTGGAAATCCCAGTTGCTCAAATTGGAACATTACTTGATTTTAGGAAACCTCTAGCCCGTTCATTATGTGTCCACAGAATCTCATTGTAGATGACAGAAGGTACATATCACCTTACACTGAGCAAAATAATTTCACTCTGCTGTGTATACATGACAATAAGGAACCATTGAACCTCCCTTCCTGTCAAATACCTTCTGCCCATTGGTGGCAGAGTCTATGGGTTTCATCAGTCACCTCAGAAACCACAGGCCTGCTGCGAAACGGTCTCTTCTTCGAACCCAAGAGACTGCTTGATGACACGATTTTGCACATTCACTACAACCTCTGGTTTCACTCCATGGATCTGTAGATCTGTGTCAGATGGGAAGGATGATTTCATTCTACATCTACTGGTAATTCTAATTGAAATGCATGTCCCCAAATTGCCTTTAGTCATCAGTTTAAAGTCATGAACGAAGGCAATGAATAAATAGTTCTCAACATATGACGGAATGCATTCCATTGCACTTGAAAATTGTTGGATGTCCATCATCCCAGGGCATCATTGCAGGTGTTCCTCAGTGCAGTCCTGGAATCAATCTATTTCAGCCCATTCAGCGATGGCTTTCCTTCAAGCTCAAAGGTCAGGACTGGGAATATTGCTGCCATTTGTGTGATGTTCATCATTCCTCAGCAAAAGATTATATATATATTTGTTTGGGATAAAGACCCAACATTTATTTATTTGCTTCTGTACTCCCCAATTCAAGATTTGTAATAGAAAAAAATCACATGTGGTTAAAGAGCACATTGTCAGATTCTAATAAAGACCATTTTTATAAATTTAGGTTTCACCTGGATTTTTGATGGTAGAAATTACAGCAATGTTGGGGGGCTAGTCCCCTTCAGTTTTCTCTTCAGCATATAAAAGGCATGCTCAATTGGGTTCAGATCATGAGATCGACTTGGCCACTCAAGAACTGATCACTTTTTACCTTTGAAAAAACTCCTTTGTTAGCTTTAGCAGTATGTTTGGGATCATTGTCTTGCTGTAGAATGAACTGCCGGCTAATGAGTTTTAAGGCATTTCTTTGAACTTGAGCAGATAGTTCTAGCAGTGTTTATACATTTCAGAATTCATTATGCTACTACTATCAGCAGTTGTATCATCAATGAAGATAATTAAGCCAGTACCTTCAGCAGCCATACATGCCCAGACCGTAACAACCCCACCACCATATTTCACAGATGAGGTGGTATGCTTTGGATTTTGGGCAGTTTCTTCTCCCCTCCATACTTTGCTCTTGCCATCACTCTGATATAAATTAATATTCATCTCATCTGTCCACAAGACCTTTTTCTATAATTCGTGGTTGCTCTTTTAAGAAGTTCTTGGCAAACTGTAACCTGGCCATCCTATTTTTGCGGTTAACCAGTGGTTTGCATCTTGCAGTGTAGCCTCTGTATTTCTGTTCATGACATCTTCTGCGGACAGTGGTCATTGACAAATCCACACCTGACTCCTGAAGAATGTTTATAATCTGTCAGACAGGTGTTGGGGAATTTTCCTTTTTATAGAGAGAATTATTCTGTCATCAGCTGCGGAGGTCTTCATTGGCCTGCCAGTCCCTTTGCAATTAGTAAGATTTGGATGATGGCTCGAACAGTTTTATAATTGTTTCTCAGTCTCGTAATGGCTTCTTTGACTTTCATTGGCACAACTTTGGTCCTCATGTTTATAAACAGCAATAAAAGTTTCCAAAGATGATGGAACGACGGGAGGAAAGACTAGGTGCTGAGAGCTCTGTTATGCCTGCATTAAGGAGGCAATTAAACACACCTGAGCAATTACAAACACCTGTGAAGCCATGTGTCCCAAACATAATGCCCTGAAATGGGAGGGTCTATGTATAAACACAGCTGTAATTTCTACATGGTGAAACCAAAATGTGTAAAAATGGTCTTTATTAAAAACTGACAATGTGCACTTTAACCACATGTGATTTTTTCTATTACAAATCTCAAATTGTGGAGAACAGAGGCAAATAAATAAATAATGGGTCTTTGTCCCAGACATTATGGAGGGCACTATATTTATATATATTATATATATATATAGTGCCCTCCATAATGTTTGGGATATATATAAGAATAAATATAAAAAAGAATACAGTCTGAAGAAGGGTCCCAACCCAAAATGTTGCCCATACATTTTTCAAGGGATACTGCTGACCTGCTGAGTTCCTCCAGCATTTTGTGTCTATCATTACTCTATTCACCTTCATTGCTAGACTAGTTAATCATGGACTCAACTCTGAACAATTTCTCAATGATGTACTCAGGTACAATGGGAAAACAAGTGAATTTATGATCAACAGTTTTAAAAATTACATTCTTTAAAGTATCAGTAAATTTATTGGTCAGCTATATTTTTCAGTTAAATATGAGTCATGGAAAAGCTAGAGATGCAAACCAATTGATGATTGTACACATACATGTCTGGTCATTAATGTATGACTCAGTGTGGCCATGATAAAGCGTGTGGAATAGAATGAGCATGTTTAGAAAAAGATGGAATGCAAAGCAAGTGAGAGGAGACATAATTGGTAATCAGTCCCTGACTGTGCCTGAAGAAGGGTCTCGACCCAAAACATCACACATTCCTTCTCACCCGAGATGCTGCCTGTCCCGCTGAATTACTCCAGCATTTTGTGTCTATCGGCAGTATAAACCAGCATCTGTAGTTCCCACCTGCACATTTTGTCTGCTCCAATGTGAAATCTCTTCAAGGTATGCCTACTTTGAAGAAATTATCTTCCTCTCTCCGACGAGAGTTCTGCATCACTGCCCCCCCTCTGTGATTCGAGCTATGTCGCTTTCACACCTTACCCCTCCATATCTCTAGACTCCCTCTCCCCTGGCTCTCAGTCTGAAGAAGGATTTCAACCTGAAATGTCACCCATTTCCTTCGCTCCAGAGATGCTGTCTGTCCCGCTGAGTTACTCCAGCATTTTGTGCCCATCTTAGGAACCTCATTGTTTCTCTGCGTGGTCACACATATTGGATCACTCAAACACGGTGCCTCGTTGGATCACATGATCGAGTTACTGCTCAAATGACACAAGAAACCTTCCGAGCACCAATAAGCAATGAAAAACACAAGTGCATTTCTTTCACTGCTGATGGTAAATTCTGGTCACTCACTCAGCTCGCATCAACCTGGATGACCTAATACAACACTGTCTGCCAAACCCAAATGGCATTCACTCCTTGATTTAAACTAAGCAATGAACTCCATATATGTCAATGAGTTAAGATGAAATAAGTTTATTTTTCTCAATATGTCATCACTTGGTAGGATAGATTTCAGGCAACAAAAAAAATCAGGGAACAAACAGACAGACCTATTCAACATGGAGTTTATTTAGTTAAGTTTAGAGATACAGTCTGGAAACAGGCCCTTTGGTCGACCAAGTTCATGCCGACCAATGATCACCTGTACTCTAGTTCTCACCTGTACATCCAGTTCTATCCTATACAATTTACATAAGCCAATTAATCTACAAACCTGCAGGTCTTTGGAATTTGGGAGGAAACCGGAGCACTCGGAAAAAACCCACGTGGTCACAGGGAAAACGTGCAAACTCAGTACAAACAACACCCGTAGTCCGGATCAAACCCATGTCTCTGGCGCTGTAAGGCACAAACTCGACCGCTGTGCCACCTACCAAGTTGTGTCGTATTAATGAAGAAACTCAACTTGGTGAGTAAAAGGCCAGTAACCTGCTTGTTTTATCTGTTCACAAAGCAGTGATGTTAAAGTTCCTCCTTGTGCTGGGATAGAAGAGGTTGGAGGCAGAGCTGACGGGCAAACTTTTAGTTTAGTTTAGTTTAAAGATACAGCACAGAAACAGGCCCTTCAGCTCATTGAGTCTGCTCTGACCAGCGATCTCCACACACAAACACTATCCTACACACACTAGGAACAATTCACAATTATACCAAGCCAATTAGCCTGCAATCCTGTATGTCTTTGGAGTGTGGGCAGAAACCGGAGATCCCGGCGAAAACCTACACAGGTCACGGGGAGAATGTACAAACTCCATACAGGCACCACCCGTAGTCAGGACCGAAACAGGATCTCAGCGACTCTTCCGCTGCACCACTGTGCCACTGCCGTGACCCTGACCACTAACATCAGTGCCGTCCGTCACTTTTGCCGAGAAAGGTTGGATTCAGATATCCTTGCAGCAGGTGTCGTACTTCACTGTTTGCCAGATCATGCAATGGGCAGCTGCCCTTGATAGCTGGCATGCCTCCAGATACAGTAGGTGCTGCAATAGCAGTGTGAACAGGCAGGCACTGGTGCTAAATGAATAACCCACCTTGCTTTCTTTCATCTGGTATCAGTTCAACTTTGCAATACTGTGCCTGGGATTCTTACAAACACTTCCCGTTAGCACCTGTAAACTGTTGTGCTGACCAGCAGAAGTCTCCACTTCTCCTCTTGCTGATTCCAGTGCTGGCATAGAGAAGCAACTGCAGATGCTGGTTTAAACCAAAGATCGACACAAAAAGCCAGAGTAACTCAGCAGGACAGGTAGCATCTCTGGAGAAAAGGAATAGGTAATGGTATGGGTCGACACCCTTCTTCAGGCATAGATAATTTCTGTTGTTGGAAATCTTTTGCCATGCATTTGATTATTTTATTCTTAAATACAGATATCTTGTCTACTTGTGTAGGAAAGAACTGCAGATGGGAGTTTAAATCGAAGGTTAACACAAAATGCTGGAGTAACTCAGCGGGACAGGCAGCATCTCTGTAGAGGAATGGGTGATGTTTCGGGTCAAGATCCTTCTTCAGACTGATGTCAGGGGAGTGGGCGGTAGAGAGATACAATGTAGTCGGACACAGTAAGACTGTTGAGATAAATGGGAAGGAAAAGGGGATGGAGAGAGAGGGAAAGCAAGGGCTACTCGAAGTTAGAGAAGTAAATGTTCATACCGCTGGGGTGTAAGCAACCAAGCAAAATATGAGATACTGTTCCTATAATTTGCATTGGACCTCAGTTTGGCAGTGGAGGAGGCCCAGGACAGAAAGGTCAGTGTGGGAATGGGAGAGGGAGTTAAAATGTTTAGCAACTGGGAGATCATGTAGGTTTCGGTGAACTGAGCGGAGTTGTTCAGCGAATTGATCGCCGAGCCTGCGCTTGGTCTCGCCGATATACAGCTGTCAACACCTGGAACAGCGAATACAGTAGATGAGGTGCAAGTTAACCTCTGCTACACCTGAAAAGACTGTTGGGGTCTTTGGATGGAGTCGAGGGGGGAGGTAAAGGGACAGGTATTGCATTTCCAGCGGTTGCAGTGGAAAGTACCTGGGGAGGGGGTGGTTTGGGTGGCAAGGGTCAAGTTGGCCAGAGAGTTGCGGAGGGAACGGTCTCTGTGAAAAGCGGAAAGGGGTGGAGATGAGAAGATGTGGCCAGTAGTGGGATCCCGTTGGAGGTGGCAAAAATGTTGGAGGATTATGTGCTGTATATGACGGCTGATGGGGTGGAAGGTGTGGACAAGAAGGACTCTGTCCTTGTTACAAATGGGGGGAGGGGGAGCAAGAGCGGAGCTGCGGGATATCGCAGAGACCCTAGTGGGAGCCTCATCTATAATGGAAGAGGGGAACCCCCATTCCCTAAACAATGAGGCCATCTCTGATTGAAAACCTTATCCTGGGCGCAAATGCGATGTAGACGGTGGAATTGGGAGCAGTAGATGTCAGTCGATTGTCTGTCTCCTGTGATGTGGACGGTGAGATCTAGAAACGGTAGGAAGATGTCGGTGATGGTCCAAGTGAATTTGAGTGCAGGATGGAAATTAGTGGTGAAGTTGATGAAGTCAGTGAGTTCTGCACGGATGCAGGAGGTAGCACTGATACAGTTGTCAATGTAGCGGAGGTAGAGTTTGGGGATCGGGCCAGTGTACGCCAAGAACAATGATTGTTCGACAAAATGGCAGGCATAGCTGGGGCCCCATGCAAGTGCCCATAGCTACGCCTTGGATTAGGAGGAAGTGGCAGGAGTTGAAGGAGAAGTTCTGAAGGGTAAGGACCAGCTCTGCTAGGCGGAGGAGAGTGTTAGTAGATGGAAATTGTCTGGTTCTGTGGTTGAGGAAGAAACGGAGGATTTTAAGACCTTCTTGGTGGGGGATGGAGGTGTAGAGTGACTGGACATCCATAGTAAAGATGAGGTAGTGGGGGCCTGGAAAACAGAAGTAATTGAAGAGACGAAACACATTTGAGGTGTCATGGACATAGGTAGAGAGGGATTGAACTGGGGGAATAGGATGGAGTCGAGGTATGTGTAAATTAATTCACTGGGACATAAACAAGCAGAAATAATGGGTCTGCCAGGGCAGTTTTGTTTGTGGATTTGGGGGAGGAGATAAAATCGGGCCGTGCAGGGCTGGGGAACAATAATGTTATGAGCATTGACTTCTCTAACTTCATAGCCCTTGCTTTCCCTCCCTCTCCATCCCCCCCCCCCCCCCCCTTCATCCCACCAGTCTTACTGTCTGCAACTACATTTTATCTCTGTACCGCCCACTCCCCTGACATCAGTCTGAAGATGGATCTCGACCCGAAACGTCAGCCATTCCTTCTCTCCAGAGATGCTGCCTGTTCGGCTGAGTTCACCAAGCTTTTTGTGTCTATCCTGTATACTTTACAGAGTACTATGTTTATGTATGTGTTGTTCTGCAGCAGGTAAGCATTTCATTGTTCCGTTTCAGGACATATGACAATAAAACACTCTTTCTTTCACTCTTGACTACATTAAACAAAACCTGTAATTAGTTTCAATTAAGGCAATCAAACACATCCCGATTATTTTACAAACATCGTGCAATAAAAGCAAAAACGCTACAAATGCTGTAAATCAGAAATCAAAGGAGAAAGTACTGAACATACTCTGCAGGTCAGGCACCTTGCAAGGATGTTACCAGGACTTGAAGGGCTGAGCTATTGGGATAGGTTGGGATGGCTAGAACTTTATTCCTTGGAGAGCAGGAGGCAGAGGGGTGAAGGCAGGAGAATTGGATTAGGAGGGATAGATCAGCCACGATTGAATGGTGCAGTAGACTAGATGGGCCGAATGGCCTAATCCTGTTCCTATCACTTGATCTTATGATCTAATTTGATGGAGGTGTATAAAATTATGAGGGGAATAGATAGGATGAATGCACAGAGTTTGGTACCCAGGGTTGGGGAATCAAAAGCATATGTTTAAGGTGATAGGGGGGAAGATTTAATACAAACCTGAGCGGCAACAGTGTGTGGTGGAATATGGAATGCGCTGTCTGAGGAGGTAGTTGAGGCAGATACTATAACTGCATTTAAAAGACACTTAGATGGTTTGGGTACATGGTGAGAAAAGGTTGAGGGATATTGTCCAAATGCAGGCAAATGGGACCAACTTAGATGGGACATCATGGTCAGCAGGGACAAGTTGGGCTGAAGGGCCAGTTTCCATGGTGTATGAATCTATGATTCCATCTGTGAAAAGAGAAGTTTACATTTGACAAGGTTCTGCATGAGAGGCTACTCAGAAAGGTTAGATCGCAAGGGATCAAAGGAGAGATAGCTGAATGGATAGAAAATTTGCTTCATGGAAGAAAGCAAAGGGGATGGTGGAAGGTGCCTCAGCGTTCGGTGCTGGGCCCGTTACTGCTTGTAATCTCAATCAATGATTTGGATGAGAACGTACAAGGCTTGATTAGCAAGTTAGCAGATGGCATTAAAGTGGGTGGTTTTGTAGATTTCAGTTAAGATGGTTGTCAAAAATTGCAGCAGGATCTTGATCGGTTGGCCAGGTGGGCTGAGGAATGGTTGATGGAATATGAGGTGTTGTATTTTGGGAAGTCTAACAAGGGCTGGACTAAGACAGTGAATGGCAGGGCAGAGAGGTCGAGGAGTGCAGGTACGTAGTTCCATGAAATTGGTATCACGGGTTGATAGGGTGGTCAACACTCTGGGCTTCATCAGTCAGAATATTGAGTATAGAAGTTGGGAGGTCATGTTGTGTGAGACCTTGGTGAGGCCACATGTAGAGCATTGTGTTCAGTTTTGGTCATCATACTATAGGCAAGATGTTGTCAAGCTGGAAAGGATGCAGAGAAGATTTACGAGGATGTTGCCAGGACCGGATTGCCTGAGCTAAAGGGAGAGGTTGAGCAGGCAAGGAATTTATTCCTTGAAGCTCACGAGGATGAAGGGCGATCTTATAGAGGTGCACAAAATCAAGAGAGGAATAGATCAGGCAAATGCAGAGTTTTTTGCCCAGAGTAGGGGAATCAAGAACCAGAGGACGTAAGTTTAATGTGAAGAATTTTTTTTTATAGGAACCTAAAGGGTGGCTTTTTAAAAAAAATATGCACACATATATATGTATATATACGCATGTATATACACACACACACACACACACACATACACACCCATAAAACAAACAATAGTAGTGTAATAATAACAAAGTCTATTATAGTCACAAATTATGTCATAATGCACATTCACTCTGCTACGATTGTATTGTAAAAATGCATTAAGTTTGTCCCGATCATGTGTGAGCATCGTCAAGGCAACTGGACAAAGCCCAATTTCTCATATCCTGTGTTCTGAAATAGTATCAATGGAACAGCAACCTCCAGCTGGGAATTATCTGCCCATAAACTAGTATGGCTAATTAGAGATGGATGCAATCATAGAATATAATACCCAGACAGCTTAAATTGCAGAATGCTGTGCAATAAAACATAATTTGATTTCCTCATTGTACAATAGTGGCCTGCTCATGATTAAATCACAAATGCTTAATTTGACTGTATAATGGTATTAAACTAGTCTCATCCTGTAATCATTGGGATTTGGGTTAACGACGATTCAAAATAATTATTCCTGTTAACTAAAAATTACTTGGGTTAAGGTAAATTGCCTCGGCTTAATACATGTACTTGTGGGCTGGCTGTTTGTATTGAGCAAAAGATTTGAAGTTATGTTTTTATTGATCTTCCCTCAGCATCCTATTGATCTGTTAATAAACAAAAATATTACCACCACCCTGCGGTTTACATAGTGAGACAAAGCCATTTCAAAGATATCTTTCTGATTAAAACTGATTTCACTGCTTTGTGTAATTTTGGAGAAGAAAGGATGGTTCAGGCATGAATCAATTCATGTTGCTGTTGAAAAAACCTTCTGCGAATAATTACTCAAGGTACAGGCAAAACTCCCTTTTCGTTGTCAGTTAGAAATAGGTCAAACTGGTTTGGGAAGATTTTCTCAGCGATGCTTTCAATTAAATATTAATTACCACACAATAATTCCTTTCTCAGATCAGTGAGCACATTGTCATGGCAAGACAATCAAAACTAACACTTCAACGCACACAAATAACCACTGACAAACGTAGTCATCGAAAATCTTACACGCTTCTTTGCTTTGGAAAAGCGTAGCCATTCTACATAAATACGAGAATCACAAAGTTACTTTCTGCCAAATTCTGTATAACACCTGATTTTAAGATGATGCACAGACTGAATGAGGACTGCACTTTCTAACCATTTATTTTCTGTGATATACTGTAATTAATAGAGTGCAAGTCCAGTTTGAATATTAGTAATAGGACTCCGGTCAGAGGGAAGCATTCGATGATGTTCAAGAGTCAAAAGAATCATGAATGTTTTATTGCCATATGTCACAAAATGAACAATGAAATCTTCCTGCAACAGGTATGTAAACATAGTACTCTGTAAAAATGTTAAGAAACAAAAAAAAGTCTGGTAATAAAAGATGAACGAACAATAGCGGTTCTGAGAATAATAATCCATCCTGAGATGGAAAGTCTGGAGTAGAGGAGACCAACAACTCCTTCACATGACCAGTATGTCCTGGCATCAACAGAACAATAAAGTCATCGATCTGTTCGCCCTTCTCCTGGACTTGATGTTCCTTGGCACCAGGATCATTTGCCAAGACTGGACAAGATTAAAATGTCTCCATGTCCAAACCTGTATTTGATCATCTCTGACAAACTATCCAAAATTCACTCATTAAAATAGTGTGTGGCATATCTGCAGCCCCTCATGTGTACCGCACGTTTAACTGTCTATGTTTTCTGTCTTCATTGGGAACAAAGGGTCAAAATTAAGCTTGTGTGTCTAAAAGTCTTTCCTCAAACTAAGATTGCCCAGTAAAAACTATTTTTGGTTGTTTCTTGAATATACAACCTTCACCCATTCATCTCAATGACTAGAAAGTCTTGCCCCCCCCCTCCCCCCTCCCTCTCCCTATGCCTATTTATTATTCAGTGTTGGTGCATTGAAGTCATACATAGAAAGCATTTCATTCAGCATGATGATCACAATTTCTAATGCAGCAGCCCTGTGAATTATGGTACTCCATGTTCCATATCATTTTCTTTCAAACATTTGCTCCTCAAAATGTAACGTCTGTAAAAATGGATTGTTATGCATTGAGCAATTGTGGGAGTTTTGTCTTCATACTTCAAAGGAACAATCTGTGATGAATGTGAACACAAGTCAAGAAATAGCAAATAAGACACATAATCCCAACATCCAATTTTTTCTGCACCCACTTCGCATTGAAGATTACATTTTCTTCTGCAGGCAAAATATTCCTGCCACTGGAATAACATGATTTATACCCTCATCCAATTCCTATCTCCTATTTTCAGAGTTTTCAAAGATTGGGGCTGAGGACCAGAGAAGTGATTGATTTGTATGTATATCAAAAAACATTGCTGCAACTCCCAGAGGACAGGAACACCAGTACTGCCCCATATCTTCTCAAAAAAAAAAATCAGATATTAATCATTTCAGAATAAGTTTCATGTTGCAAGGCTGATGTGTAAATACCATTTGAGATATTCTACACAATTTAAAATCTGCCAGGCCAGAGGAAATTGTGCTGGTTGGAATTTATACAACTGATGCAGGCTTCGACCTGAAGCATTGAGCATCCCTTTACCTCCACAGATGTTGCATGACTCACTAAATCCCTCTAGCAGTTTTGTTTTTCTTCAGATTCTAACATAAGACGTGGGAGCAGAATTAGGCCATTTGGCCCATGGAGTCTATTTCACCGTTAGTTCATGGCTGATCTATTATTCCTTCTCAAGTCCATTCTCCTGCCTTCTCCCCGTAATCTTTGATGCCCTTACTAATCAAGAAGCTGGTTAACCTTATCAAGAACATCTGCAGACACAGAACTATTAAGCGCTGATGCCCATTGATGGGTTTTGGTTGCTTCCATTTTAACCTGCTGTTCTCAGTGGGTAACAGACATAAGCCAGCAAGTCCTCCCAGAAACCCAGTCCAAAGATGTCATCTGAAACCTATTGGAACTACAGTTCTAACTTCCGCAGGGAAGCATTTTTCCTTCGCCATGTCCATGAGCTGACATTAGTGGGAAGCAGTTCTGGAAAAGAGGAGGCCAGCTAATGTTAATGTTCCCTGTAGAGGCTCGGAAAAACAAGAATTCACCCTGCCATATACAGTACCTGCCAAGAGACCATTCATTCGGAGTCCTTTGGCCTCCTGCTGTTCACATCTCTGCAGCATCCTCCAGTGAGCTGATGCTCTTCCCCGTTCCATGCAGGCAACTGTCTGGTACAATATAAGGAGGAACTGGGCCTTTAAAATGACCATGCTACTATTGCAAAGATCAGGAGTAAATTTGGCAGTTTCCTGAATCCTGCTTCAAGCTCAGATGTATTGAATGCTACTTTAGTAATACTGTGTTCCAGTGTTCATTTATTCCTTACAACGGAGGTTCCACCTTTTGAAGAGGCACGTTACATGTTAGCTCTGAAAGAAGGAAGCCCTCGACCTGGACCAGGTTTAAGTCTACAACACGTTGAGCAACAGTTGCTGTTCATTAATTACTCTGGCCCATTGCTGGACTCCACCTGGAGTCCCAGTCTTGCTGGGTTCTCCAACATTAGCTTGCAGAATCCAAGAGGGGGATTGTATAGAAACTTATAAAATTCTTAGGGAGTTGGACAGGCTAGATGCAGGAAGATTGTTCCCGATGTTGGGGAAGTCCAGGACAAGGGTTCACAGTTTAAGGATAAAGGGGAAATCCTTTAGGACCGAGATGAGAAAAACATTTTTCACGCAGAGAGTGGTGAGTGTCTGGAACTCTCTGCCACAGAAGGTAGTTGAGGCCAGTTCATTGGCTATGTTTAAGAGGGTGTCAGATGTGACCCTTGTGGCTAAAGGGATCAGGGGTATGGAGAGAAGGCAGGTACATGATACGGAGTTGGATGATCAGCCATGATCATATCGAATGGCAGTGCAGGCTCAAAGGGCCGAATGGCCTACTCCTGCACCTATTTTCTATGTTTCTATTCTCGTCAATGCAGAACCTTGGCTCGGGGAATGGGTACAATATGTTTTGATTTAGTTTAGTTCAGCGGATGTATATGGAATTGTTGTTGTTGACACAGGTCTTCAGTCAGAGTATTGAGTATAGAAGTTGGGAGGTCATGCTGTACTTGTATAAGACGTTGGTGAGGCTGCATTTAGAGCTTTGTGTTCAGTTTTGGGCACCATGTTATAGGAACAATGTTGTCAAGCTGGAAAGGGTACAGAGAAGATTTGCAAGGACAGGTTTGGAGGGATATGGACCAAACGCGGGCACGTGGGACTCGTATGGTTGGGACATGTTAGCCGTGAGGGCAAGGTGGGCCGAATGGCCTGTTTCCACATTCTATCACTATGGCTTTATGACTATATAACGGCAAGAGAAGGCTCCTTCCACAACTTTGCATCTTGTTGAAGATCGGCAGCTTGGGAGTGTTGTCTTGGGAGGATGCTTCCTATGGCCTTCTCACCATGGTGGCCACTTGATTCCCCGCAGCTTGACCTTTGGGTAAAGCTTGACCTTTAGATCCCCGCACACTAGAACCAGTATTTGCTTGAGCATTCATTACACTGTAATCTGGGCATCTGTCCCTGCGCACAGTTGCAAGTCTGGAATGCACTGGAGGTCAGGAGCTGATGAACCTCGTATCTGACCAGATCAGGTTTGCGGCAGCCAAACCTCACACATCCTCTGTGGCCTTATTTATATCAATCAAGTCACGGATGAGATCAGGTAAGTTTATATCATTTTCTTTATTTCATTGCGTTCTTATAACTTTAATTAAAAAAATTGGACCTTGAAGTGCTTAAAATAAATATAGATTTTTAAAGTGAGGTTTACTTAAAAAATATTTTAAATGGTTTTAAGTGTTTGTATATGGATTTAATTTTAGGTTAGTTTAGTTCAGAGATGCATTGTGGAAACAGGCCCTTCGGTCCACCGAGTCTGCACTGACCAACAATCTCTACACACTTACACTAACCTACACTAGGAACTTGGTGTACAATTACACCAAGCCAATTAACTTACAAAACGGTATGTCTTTGGAGCGTGGGAAGAAACTGGAGATCCCGGTGAATATACAAACTCTGTACAGACAACACCCATATTCGGGGTTGAACCCAGATCTCTGACAAAGAGACTCTATCACTCCGTGCCACCCTAGTGAAGATGATTTTTGATGGTCCTGCTGTATAGGGGTGAACCACGGTCAAACTGCCAGCCATACAACATGTTACATTCTCTTCAGTCAACAATTCCAATGGAGAGGGATCAGTAGATTTCTGAAAAAAGTTACATTCAATGGAACAACCAACAATCACATTGTGAGTACACAAAATTGCTGGAGAAACTGAGCGGGTGCAGCAACATCTATGGAGCGAAAGAAATAGGCGACGTTTCGGGCCAAAACCCTTCTTCAGACTGATGGGGGGGGGGGGGGGGGGGGGGGGGGGGGGGGGGGGGGGGAAAGGGGGGGAAAAGGAGGGAGGAGGAGCCCGAGGGGGGGGGTTGGGAGGAGACCGCTCGAGGGTTAAGAAAGGGGAGGAGACAGCAAGGAGATACCACAATCACATTGTGAGGTTTGATATGCCAATCTCCACATCTGCACCATGGGACTGGCACGGTTCATTTGCGTAGATGTGCTTGAATCAAACAATATTTAGCATGTGAACAAAGCAACCAAATGCCAAAAGGGATTCCAGACAACTTCTGCTTTGCATCTACAGTGGTTACCAATATTCCCCTAGTACAATATGATGTCAGGATTATCACTCTGACTTTTTGCCAGAATAATCCTTTCGTGCTTGTGTTGTAAATCACAGAACAAATCTATGGTCTCGTCTGTAAAGTGCAGTGAAACATGTCCCAAGAATCAATGGGATTTCACGTTGACTGAGCTTCTTATAATAGCTTTTGACAGCAATTTCAAAGCTGTGGCCAAACTGTCTAAGACAACTAGGCATTATTAATGGCCTTGAATGCAGGGGGCCACAACCTGAAGAGGTGGCTCTGGCCATTTGGTAGCCACCTTTCTCTGAAGATAGCATCAACTATAGTGAATTGCCAAGTGGGACAGGGGTCTACCCAGGTTAGGATTGCCTTCAAATACAGCCTAATGTTGAGATACCATACTCCAGATAATGACTGATTTCTTCAACAATTCCTGGCCTTGCAGAAATATGATTTCCAAGATATGGAAAGTGATCCATGTTTGCAAGGAATTCACTGTGGATGTTGATTGTTGGGACACAGTGGTGGGCCCTTTCATTGGTATATGTCCTCTTGTTTTCCTTCTATAACCCCATCTTCACATATTCTTCCATGAAGGAATCTTCTGTGACATGGAACTCAGCTACATATATGTATTATTCATTTACTTTAAATTGAAGTCTGAGTTTGGGATGGTCTTTGATCTGGATTGAAAATGTCAAGCGTTGAACAGTTTCTCATCCATCCTGTACGATAAATCCACCACTGAGCAGCATGTTGGAGGTGACATATAGTACAGCAGTGAGGAAGATTGGGAGGATTGGCAGGATGACACTGACCTGCGTGAATCCAGTTTGGGTTGGGATTTGGGTTGAGCGGGACCTTAGGCCCAGCATTATGCTAATGAAGTGCAACCTTCTGGACACTTTAGCGATGGGACAATCTCAACGAGATTGCTTAAAGCACAGAAGGTGCTACAATGTTATCTCTGAAAAACCCATAATACTCATTGGTAGGACAGTGGCGGCGGCAGAGTTGCTGCCTTACAAAGGCAGAGACCCGGGTTCGATCCCGACCACGGGAGCCGTCTGTACAGACTTTGTACGTTCTCCCTGTGACTGCAAGGGGTTTCTCTGGGTGCTCCGGTTTTCTCCCACACTCCAAATACATACAGGTTTGCACATTAATTGGCTCCAGTAAAATTGTCCCTAGTGTGTAAGATAGTGCAAATGTATGGGATGATCACTGGTTGGAGTGGACTCGGTGGGCTGAAGGGCCTGTTTCCGTGCTGAATTACTACTGGCTCAAGTCGAAAGAGAGGCAAACCCGAGTCAGAGACTTGTATATAGAAACGAAAAGCTGGAGTGACTCAGCGGGTCAGACAGAACCTCTGGAGAAAAGGAATAGGGGACGTTTTGGGTCAAGACCCTTCTTCAGAGTCTTGTCCTAGGCCAACATCCCGGGCACTGAAGTTGTGATCATGTGCAACCAGCTCAGGTGAGCAATCACATCATTGATATGCTGCACTGAAGGGCAAAGTATAAGCTTCACAATTGCAACATTCATGTATTCAAGAGAAAGTTATAAAAAGTTCTTGGGGCTAACGGAATCAAGGGATATGGAGGAAAAGCAGGAAGTACTGATTCTTGATAATCAGCTATGATCATATTGAATGGCGGTGCTGACTTGAAGGGCCGAATGGCCTACTCCTGCACCCACTTTCTATATTTCTCATCAAGTCAATGAATCTCTGGCCTCTGGGCATTCAAAACGGGGAACGAAAATCTTAAGCCTGCTGACAGGAACAAACGAAGCCAGTGATGCATAACATCCCAAAGGTGACGGGAACAATCATGTGGCAACAGGTCCAGAGAGGACATCATTCAAGTTGTTTGGAGCACTGCTCACCCTAAATTGGAGGAAGCAAATCTTATCCCAGCTGGAGCGTTAATACAGTATGCCCTGAAGGCACTCATTTCATAAATAGCATAGAGATACTGAAAAGATCAATGCTCAGAATTAAACTGAAAGGCGAAAGCTTCAGTAGATGAAAAGGATCCATGACCTCGTGTGTGAGAAGAAACTGTAGTTACACCGAAGGTAGACTCAAAATGATGGAGTAACTCAGTGGGTCAATCTCTAGAGAAAATGAATAATTCTGACCCAAAACATCACCCATTCTTTTTCTCCAGAGATACTGCCTGACCCGATCAGTTGGTCGATAGGGTCAATAACCAATAGTGTTTTTTACTGCCTCTTACGTTAATTGTAAACACAGTGAAATTATTTTCCTGACAAACAGTCGTGTATCCAATATCACTCCCGCACTTTAAGTCTATATTCAATTCATGGCCTCATCTGAGTTAACTACCAGATTAGCAGATGCACCTCAAACTCTCCCTTGTCAATTTCCTGATCCGATCTTGCGCATCATAGACCAAGGCAGAGGCTGGAGATAGTACGCAGTCCAGTGCACTCTCTCCCATCTGAAAGATGTACTGGCCATCACATAGTGTCATAGAGTGAGAGTCATACAGCATGGAAACAGGCCCTTTAATTAAACAGGCCAATTAATCCATGCAGACCAAAGGTGCCCACCAATGCGAGTTCCATTGGCCCGGGTTTGATCCGCATCCCTCAAAACCATTCTTATCCACTAACCAGGCATGGAACACATCGTTGGGGATAAGCAGTAATGTGATGAAAATGTCCACAAAAGCTATTCTCTTACTTCCATCGCACAGCATCCAGCTGATCCCAAGTCTCTGCTGCATACAGCAGCCCCTCACCTCTCCCCATCACCCTCCAAACCAAGAAAGAATCATAGGAAGATACTGCACAGAAACTGGCCTCCGGGTCTGTGCCGATCATCAAACACTTCATTTTGCAATCATTCTAACTAAACCTACCGTCTTCCCTCCACATTCCCATCAAGAAAAGACCTCCCTCCCCTCCTCGACTAATCCCTCGACTAATCCCACCAACACCCCCCCCCCCCCACCCCTCCAGAACCTGAGATTCAGCTGCTCCTCTCCATTTACAGTGGCCAATTTGCAGTGGTCAATTACCAACCCATACATTTTTGGGCTGTGGGACGAAACCAAAAGTGGTCACAGGGAGAACGTGCAGACTCCACGCTGTCAGCAGCCGAGGTCAGGACTGAACCAGGTGCACTGCAATGTCTCTACCCACTGCTCCACTGTGCTGCCCCCTACCCCCCACCTGATCCTTCGAATGATGATGCGTCTCTACCACTTCATGAGGAGACCTGCCTTCCTGGAGGCGCAGTGTGGCACCGTGTGACCGGTTACCAGACTGGCAGCACCCAGATGGTGCATCGTTTGACCACAAGTTGGTAGGAGCAGCAGCTGGGGGACTTGGAAGCCACAGATGCTAGCTCCACAGAAGGCAAGAAGACATGGTTAGTGGGATGCTGAGGCACTCAAATAATGTTTCCTTATTTCTCTCTGCACATAATGTGTTCTTTAGCAGCCACAGTTACAGTCTTAATAGGAAATGACATTCAATCCGTGGAAAGCACAATTTAGAATCTCTCTAAGGGACAATAACTATAAATTTTTCCTACATTCTCTCATGCTCCTTCAAATTTAACTCTGTCCTAATATCTGCCTCTGTGTTTTTTATTATTGGTTGGAGTCCTTTTCTGTGACATTGCACGTTCTAACATAAACCAAGTTGAAAGCATCATTTGACACTGTAATTCTTTAATTTGCTTCACAATCCATCACCTTGATTAACTGTTGTGTTCTCACTCTGCAAGTGCTCTAGCATGCATTAGCTTAATGTCCGACACGTACATAAAGAAAACGCTATTTCTCTTTATGTTGTGTATCGAGGAGAACCCGGGAGGAATAATCGGCAGCAAAACAATAAGGAGGCAACTAAATGTAAGACATCTCCACCAAGTGCAGGTGTTTTTGCAAATAATTTCTCCTCAGTGCAAAGTGGCCTCTGGAGAAAATGTGATCTTGGCAAATCAGGAAATATAACACCAAGTCCTTTATGGGGTAGCGAGCTATCAAACAGCCCTATGTGCACAACAAATGTCTGTGGAGATCACAGATATATTAATAACCAAGATTTGCTGTCAATGCACTTGCTTTTAAAACAGCTTTTATCATGACAAAATATTTTGACATTTGAAAATCCCTCGTTTGGTGATCAATATGAATGGCAGATACAGGACATTTTATCATTTACCTTTGAGAATGAGTGCAAATAAACCCTGGGAAACAAACAATGTCATTCTGTATACCCTCAAAATACACTTGATGCCTCTACACAGTTTTCATATGGTTCCCTAGTCACTGGTTTGTCTAAACAAATATTTATTTTTGTTGAATGTCTTTGAAATCAGGTCAACAATGGACTCTGAACCCGCAGAGAATCCATGTGCATTAGGAGTGACTTTGCAGCCTGGATTTCAGTCAGATCCATTTTGGCCTTAACAGCCTCTCTGGGTGATTAATTGTTTTCAGCTAAACTGTGAACAATTTAAAGTACTTGGAGTTGCATTCATCATTTGTAATTGAACTAGATAATTTATTTCAAAAATGACCAAATTGACACTCCCACGTTGACCTACTCAGTGGGTAGATTACAAAACGCTGCTTTGTCATTGAATATATAATTAAAAAAGTAACTCAGCAGGACAGACAGCATCTCTGGAGAGAAGTAATGGGTGACGCTTCGGGTCGAGACCCTTCTTCAGACTAGTCAGGAGAAAGGGAAACGAGAGATATAGATGATGATGTAGAGTGAAATGGAACAAATGAATGAACAAGATGCAATAAAAGTAATGATGATAAAGGAAACAGGCCATTGTTAGTTGTTTGCTGGGTGAGAACAGGAACCTGGTATGACTTGTGTGGGGGCGGGATGGAGCGAAAGGGAGTTCAGGGGTATAATCCACAACTACTTAATCGTGATTATCTCAGACTGGCATCAAACGTTTTTTTGCACGGTGCTGAATGCACCTTGTGTTTGCCGTATTGTCAACTGGTTCTAAGTATCATTGAGAGATCTACTAACGTGGGTGACCAATGCTGCTTAAAGCAACCTATACCTCACAATAAAATGGATGCACATTTGGGCTAGAATAAATGGTGGGAATCCTCTTCAAATATTGAAGAATGGCTGACTGCGTGAGATAGCATAAAATAATAATCTACCAGAGACCTTGTTGCAGGACATTGGTGCAAATAGGGATAAACTGACTCCACAGAATACCCTTGAAGTAGCTCAAGCATTGTTAGCAGTGGGAAGAAGATCAATGCAGGGAGATAGACACAAGATGCTGGAGTAACTCAGGTCATGCAACATCTCTGGATGAACGGAATAGGTGACGTTTCGTGTCGAGAACCTACTTCAGACTGAGAGTCAGCGGAGAAGGAAACGAGAGGCATGAAAAGGTTCAGAATAAATCAGTGCCGACACCGATGACCAGGGAAAGGTGGAGCCCACAATGGTCCATTGTTGGGTGTGGTAGAGGTGATAATGAAAGGATATGGAGGCAAACAATGGAACAGGCAGGATGACTCGGGTGGGGGAGGGACGGAGAGAGGGAATGTAGGGATTACTTGAGAAACCAATATTCATACTGCTGGGAGCACACCTCCAAGAATGTGGATAAAATACAGTGGTTTCAATGATCTGGCGCGAGTCATAGAGCCAGAGGCTCATCGAGTCATACAGCTGCACAGCAAGGAAACCAGGCCCTTCAGCCCATCTTGTTCATGTCAACTAAGTTAACAGATTGGACTAATTCCATTTCCCTGCATTTGCTCCATATTCCATTCGACCCTTCCTATCCATATACATATATATATATATATACATATACATATATATATATACACATATACATATACATATATATATATATATATATATGCACTACCTTTTAAAAGTTGTAATTGTCAGCAAGGTAGATGAACACAATTTTCAAATAACATCGCTGAAGGACCACACTATTCATTACGTCTATTCTTCATTGAAATTTGCAGAACCCTCGAGTCAGCCACCAGTACTCAGTGAGCAGTCGTCAATCCATCAATTCTTCTGACCTGCCTCACCCTCACTGGGATAAAACATCCACTGCAGGTTTCCATGCTGCAGGATATTTAGCAGCACGTACAGTATTGCAAGAAGAGCTGCTGTCTCACAGCTCCTGTGACCCGGGTTCAACCCTGTCCTCTGATTCTTTCTGTGGGGAATTTGCACCTTTTCCCAGTGATGCATGGGCTTCCTCTGAGAGCTCCGGCCCCATTTCCTCCCACATTACAAACATGTGCAGGTGAAAGTGAATTGACCATTGTAAATCTTGTATTGCGTGTAAGGCGAGTAGTGGTTGAGTTTAATTTAGAGATACCGCGCGGAAACAGGCTCTACGATCCACCGAGTCTGCACCGACCAGCGATCCCCGCACATTAACATGATCCTGCACACACTAGGGACAATTTACACTTATACCAAACCAATTAACCTTCAAACCTGTACGTCTTTGGAGTGTGGGAGGAAATCGTAGATCTCGGAGAAAACCCACATGGTCACAGGGTGAAGGTACAAACTCCGTACAGGCAAGCACCCGTAGTTGGGATCGAACCCGGGTCTCTGACGCTGTAAGCGCTGTATGGCAGCAACTCTACCATTATGCCACCATGCCGACCAAAGTAGATTTTAATTAAGCAGGGAAAATTGATGGGAATATGATGATAATACAGGAGCGCAGGAAGAAACTGTTGGCATTGCGCTGGGCCTGGCCGATCCCTACTTTATTGATCCAGTGTCACCAGGACACTAGACCTTAAAGTGAGAATATAAAGAATTGTATATCTCCTTGGGCCAAAAATTGACTTTTTAGAGACTTGCAAATTACAAGATGGAAGGTAGACACAAAATGCAGGAGAAACTCAGCGGATGAGGCAGCATCTATGGAGAGAAGGAATTGGCGACATTTCCGGTTGGGACCCTTCTTCAGATTTTTCTTGTCTGAAGAAGGGTCTCGACCCAAAACTTCGCCAATTCCTTCTCTCCATAGATGCTGCCTCACCCACTGAGATTCCCTAGCATTTTGTGTTTACCTTCGATTTTACCAACTTCTGCAGTTTGTTTTTAAACAATAACAAGATGGTGCCTGTTGTGGAAAAATTGGAAATTATTATTATTAACAGATGAGTAGATCTGTTTAACCCTAGAATTCATGCACTGTGGAGGTTTGATGAGAAAAATGACCAACATAGGATGTTAAAAAGGTAATAAATAGATGTGTCAATGTATTTTGCTTTCACAGCACAGCTCAATTAAAATAACTAATACACAATGCTGAGAAGCAGGCTTCCTTATCTAGGGGGGGATAGTCCAGAACAGGGCCGGAGATATCGCCTCTCTTCCTCCTCTACTTCCACCTCTTCTTTCCCTTGTGTTCTTCAGCTATTTTCTCCACACCTGGGTACAGGAGTTATTGCTCTATAATGCTGTGACGATGCATCAGGCAGCTCACCACCACAACGGTGGCACTGGTGCCGCTGGGGGAGCTGCCGCCACACAGCATCGGAGACCTGTGTGGAGTTCGACCGTTCTCCCGGTGATCGCGTGGTTGTCCTCCGGGTGCTCCGGTTTCCTCCCACATCCCAAAGATGTGTGGGTTTGTAGGTTAATTGGCCTCCGTGAATTGCTGCCGAGTGAGTGTGTGAGAAGTGGGGGAGAAAGTGAGAAAACGTGCAACCAGTGGGGAGACACAAAATAATGGAATAACTCGGGCAGCATCTCTGGATAGAAGGAATGGGTGACGTTACCGGTCTCGACCATTCTGTCTCTCCAGAGATGCTGCGTGTCCAGCTGAGTTACTCCAGCATTTTGTGTCTATCTTCAGATTAAACCAGCATCTGCAGTACCTTCATACAACTGGTGGGAATGGGTGATTGATGGCCGGCGTCGACTCAGTGAAGGGCCCGTTTCCATGCTGTGTTTCAACTAAACTAAATTATAAATTCCCAATCAATTACAACTAATGGCCCCTCCCCTGTGCAGTGGAAGTACAGCTCAAGGCTACCAATGGATTACTCCGCAACACTGATGATGATAAGATGCCTCTCACATGCTGGGAGGAGTAATGAACTATATCATGTCATTTAGTAGCTGGCCTTTGACTTCTCCTAGAGTTTTAACTATTGGTGACACAGAGTAATGCTGCAAAATGAAGGCAGCCTGACTGCTGCCTACATGGCGGATATTCAAGCATATGCACCATGTGTGGCCACACATTCCCTACACACTGCGTGAGACCAATCGCTTTCTGCTGCTAATTGTGAGCCAGTAAAGATGAGGCAGTGCGGGCGCCCTCAATGGCACCTTTCCCAGTGGGGAAATCCTGCAATCCTTGTAAAAATCCAACACGGTTCTGGCAAGTAATAAAATGATGGATGTTAATGTCACAGCGTTAAGAGCCACACTGACCTCCCTTGTGAAAAAGGGCACAAGAGACTGAGAGACATTGCTCATCTCTCCAGCCACGGCCAGTAAGAAATCAGATGCATATAAATATCCACTGCTGCAGGCAAAGAGGCCCTTGCCTTATCCCAGTTGACAGATTTCACTCATGACCTCTTGCGAACTGAAAACGTCTTGAGGCATTCTCACTAAAGTGGTGTGAAGATAATATTTCTTCCCAGTTCTCTGTGTGTACCTGGCCTCCTGCCAAGATCCCTGCTCCTGTACTCCCTCTCACAGCTGGTTCCACGCTTAGACCCAGCTCGACATTCTCTCTGCCGTGCTCCACTCCTAGTGGAAACGGGGGACGATCACCCCAGTGTGGAAACTCCACAACATCAAGCCTGGCAAACACGCATCCTGAAGGAGCAGCCTCTGCTGCTGAAGACGACAACATTTGTAGCCAAGTATAGGTGTCCTCCAAAAATGCATGCAACTCGAGAAACAGCTAAGACTAAAAATAAATAAATACATAAAAGTAATTCCTGATCAAATTGGAAAGCGCTGGTGTTGCAGCTGGGAGGACGGTGGCATTCAGTGTTTTGCTGTTCACCTGTGTGAGCTGTAAGGGTAATGATTGAGAGCACAGTTTAAAATCGATGGTGCAGCATGCCGGGTTACAATCGTCACCTCGTTATTCAGTGGATCAGGCAGCATCCGTAGAGGCGGTGGACGGATGATGCATCGGGCCGGGACACCACTACTCTATTTTAGCTGGTCACATAATGCATGCAAAACTGGAACTACACTGCCCCGCACATCGCCACAAAACAGCATTTGTCTCAACAAAAAGATATCGCAGTGTCTCACAGGTTTCCAATGCATCAATGTACAGTAGTTTCAATGGAGATTAATGCCTCATCTAATTGACCCACAGCCACCCAACATACAGCGAAGAGTTAGGTGACCTGCTTGTGGTCAAGATTTACTGGTCAATGACCAAGGTGCAGATTAGAAGCTTTCTGAGGCAGGTTTGTGCAGAACCAAGGGTCTGTCTCAAAGTAAGGGGCACAGCTAGTTAGGATCGAGATGGAAAGGAATTCCTTCAGCCAGAGCAGTGTATCTTCAAAATCTTCTGCTACCGGGGGCTTTGGTATCTTGGTTGCCTAGTTTATTCATAACAGAACAAAAGAAAACCAAAGGACTTGAGGAACTCAACGAGTCAGGCAGCATTTATGAAGGTAATGGACAGACGACATTTCGGGTGGGGACACTGCCTCAGACTTCACCACCGACCTCAAGGAAAGCTGTTGCAAAGTTTTAATAAAATTTACGAAACATAGAGCTTATGCGTTCAGTAATCTTACACCATGAAATATTTGGAATCATCTTCATTGAGTGTGGCCAAGTGGATGACACAACTGTGGCTGTCCCCCGAGGTTGCCACCATCTAAGAAGCTACTTTCCAGCCAAGTTGATTAATTGGAAGGCTATTAAAACAAGTACTAGACCAGTGGACACAGCGATGGCTATGGGTATAACGTTCTTTTAGGAAGGAGATGAGGAGAAATTTATTTTGTCAGAGGGTGGTGAACCTGTTGAATTATTTGACACAGAAGGCTGTGGATAGATAGATTCTTGATTAGTACAGGTGTCAGCAGTTATGGTGAGAAGGCAGGAGAATGGGGTTAGGAGGGAGAGATAGATCAGCTATGCTTGAATGGCAGAGTAGACAGAGGGTCTATTATCACATGACCTTATAACCAAAATCCCAGCTCTAATATTAAAAGTTGTCCTTCAAAGCGAATTGTTCCTCTAGACAAGCTGTTCCAATGCTTTTATAGCACTGGCATCTGCCAAACAAAGTTGTTAATTGGCAAGTGCACCTGCCCACAAAAAGCAAAATAATCCAATTTAATTCATGAGGATGGACAAGCTAAGACTTTATTCCTTGGAGGATGATGCGTGATCTGAAAGAGTGTATAAGCTCATGAGGGGAATAAATAGAGAGAATGCACAGAGTCTTTTAACCAGAGCGGGGGAATCAAGAACCAGAGGACATAAGTTTATGGTGAGAGGGCAAAGACTTAGTAGGAAGCTGAGGGGCAGGTTGGGCCGGTGGTAGGTATATGGAACATGCTTTAAAATACAAGGTACATGGATATGAAAGGATTAGAGGAAAGGCCAAACAAACACAGGCAGGTGGGACTAGTGTAGATCTTGGTCTGCATGGGCAAATTGGGCCGAAGGTTCTATTTCCGTGTTGTACGACTCTTTGACAATCAGTTTCAACAGAATCACTCCATTCCGTATCGCATTGTAGCCTTAGTTGGAACATGGACATGAAGTTGAATTTGAGAGATCAGTGAGAGTAGGAGTGGCAGCCACTGACCTTAGCTGAAAGGAACCTGCACACAGTGTAAAAAGAACTTGCGTAAAACCGATGGGAATCAAGAGCAGAACTCTCCACAGGTTACAGGAATGATCAGCACATAGAACATTGCCGTTGATTGTTGAAGGACAAAGATCTCAGCCACAGTACATTGCTGCAGGTGTCTCTCAGCAGCCCAATCATTTTCTGTTGCTTCATCAATAACTTTTTTTTGTTGTGAGATCTGACTGCAAAATGTTCAACCCTCTTTTGCATCTACTGTACTCAGAAAATAAAGTTGTCCATGTCTGTGCAAGATTGACGTTGAAGCAGATTGGAGGCAAGTTACATCGGAGGCAAGGAATGTTTCCCACTTGCCTTGATTAGTGCATCTGCAACAACAGCCACAAAGCTAGATACCACCCAGCAGTCTTCTAGATTGGCAACTCAATCATCAGCCTAAACATCCATCCGGGCCAACAGCTGTGCATCCAGACCTCAGCACCATCTGCAAAATGACTTCAGCAATTTATCAAGGCTTTTTTTTTTTACAGTGCTTTGCAAGTCTATAATCTGTATGTCAAAGGATAACGGCAGGTCATGCGATGCGTGCGAATGCCAAAGTCTGCAAACTCTCTTTGTTTAAGAAGGAACTGCAGATGCTGGAAAATCGAAGGTAGACAACAATGCTGGAGAAACGCAGCGAGTGAGGCAGCATCTATGGAGCAAAGGAAATAAGCAACGTTTCAGGCTGAAAAGCCTTCTTCAGACTGCAAACTCTCTTCCAAGCCACACACGGCGTTAAACTGACTTGGAAATATACTGCAGTACCATCTTGATCACTGGGTTAAAGTACTCAAGCTCCCAATTAAGCAGCACTATGAGAATACCTCGCTACAACATGCGATACGATATGATAGAACTTTATTTATCCCAGGAGGGAAATCAATCTGCCAATAGTCATAAACACAAGATAAGTGAAATTAAAGTGGCGAGTGGAAAGGATTGGGGATGTGCAAAGGGGGGGGGGGGGGGGGGGGGGGGGGGGGGGGGGGGGGGGGGGGGGGGGGGGAAGGGTGATCAGTCTACACAATGACAGAGAAGGGGGAGGAATTCTACAGTTTGATAGCCCCAGGGAAAAAAGGATCTCCTGTGGCATTCTGTACTGCATCTTGGTGGAACCAGGCTGTTGTTGAAGGTGCTCCTCCAAGACCATCTCCCATTAATCCAACTACGCCCCCAGGACAGAGCCAGCCTTCCTAACAAGCTTGCTAATCCTATTGGCGTCCGCGGTCTTCGCCTCTGATACCCCAGCACAGGGCGGCGAAGAAGATGGCACTGGCCACCACCAATTGGTGGAACATCTGCAGCATCTTACTGCAGACATTGAAGGAGCTGAGCTTACTCAAAAAAAGTACAGCTGGCTCTATACCTTAAGGAGGGAGGAGGGTTGAATATTTAATTGAACTTCAGAATTCCTGAGCCCAGAGAGCAAATGCTGAAAGTCTTTGTCACTTCCATGGTGCAATGGCAATTGTTGGCTCCAGGCTAGCCTACCATATGGGACCTCGTCAAAGATCCTACTAATGTCCACATCGACAACATCCACCACCCTGCCCTCATCAATCCTCTTAGTTAGCTGTTCAAAAGACTACCAGATTAGCGAGGCTCGATTTCCCCTGCAGTAATCTGTGTTGCCTATCCCTCTTCAGTCCTTGTCACCACTATCTCGGTTCCCCAGGCTCTTCTTCAATAACTGTCCCACAATAGCCACCCTCCATTCTTCCAGGTTATACCTGTGGCTAAAGTTAATACAAATAACTGCATTGGTCTCCACAATTTATTCCATCACTTCCCACAAGATTTGAGGATACACTTGGTCAGGTCCTTGGTCCGGCTCTGCTGTCTGATCGTCTCAGCGTTTCCAGCATCTTCTGATTTTAGTTACCTATCTTGTATCATCAGCAACTTGAATACATTTGGCCACAATGTTCCCACATTGATCCCTGTTTATAGTTTGTCTTGTTCAAAATGACTTGTTTATCCCTGGCTTTTTGTTATCCATTAACTAATACTTTATCCATACTACTAAAGTTTTAACCTTATTAGCCATTTATTCTACTTTATTGTTTTCAGTAAGATCTTACTAAGTGCCTTTGGGAAATTCAGATGTCCTTTGCAATCCACATTTTCCAACCTTCACCATTCTGTGAGTTATATCCTCAAATGACTTTAAAAGTGCTATTAATTACACCTCCCCTTTCATAAAACTAAGGTGACTCTGCCTTAACATGTTATGCTTTTCTAAGTGCTGTTATCGGTTGCATTAAAATGGACAATAAAACCTGAGTTATTAACAGCGGATCGACCTGCACACATCTCGATTGCCGATTGTCTGCATTTCCGGCAAGCATAAGATTTATATTAAAAAAGAGCATTGTGTGTCCATCCTCTGCGCAGCTGTTTTTTAGGGTGGCACAATATAACTTTTAGAAACAAGTAGCAGCAGGTGCTGGTTTACACAAAGAGTTTCTCAAGATTCCCCAAAAGTTAATTTGCAAGTAGAATTGGTAGTGAGGAAGGCAAACACAATTTATTTCAAGAGGGCTAGAATACAAAAACAGGGATGTAATGCTGAGGCTCTATAAGGCGCTGGTCAGGCCGCATTTGGAGCATTGTGAGCAATTTTGGGCACCATAACTGAGGAAGGATGTGCTGGCCCTGGAGAGGGTCCAGAGGAGGTGCACAAGAATGATCCCAGGAATGAAGGGGTTGACATATGATGAGCTTTTGACGGCCTGTACTCACTGGAGTTTACAAGAATGAGGGGGGATCTCACTGAAATGTACCCAATAGTGAAAGGTTTGGATAGAGTGGATGTGGAAAGGATGTTTCCACTAGTGGGAGAGACTTGGACTAGAGGTCATAGCCTCAATTAAAGGATATTCCTTTGGAAAGGCGATGAGGAGGAATTTCTTTAGTCAGAGGGTGATGAATCTGTGGAATTATTTGCCACAGAAGGCCGTGGAGGCTATGCTTCAAATGTCCATAGTTGCAGCCTGACCAGACAAGAATTACCAGCCTTTGTGTGTTTTCATTTCAGGTTTCCTGCTTCTGCAGGATTTTGCTAAAGCTTAACTGTGGTAGAGCCAGTCTCATTTGCATAGGTTTCTCACAATTTGCCAGCTCCATGATTCTTGTTGTGTCAGTCTGCATGGCTGGGATTGGGAAAAACACAGTTTCTAAACTTGGATGGGCCCGGATACATTTGGTGTCAGTGAAACCTGATTGCCCATTGTCAAAACAAGTTGCCAAACGTGAACTGTGACCTTGTCGAGACATTGGCGTGTTGCGGCCATTGGAGGTCCATCTGTCAGGCGCTCCATGCGAGTTACCAGGCAGTACAAAAGCGAAAATCTTCTCTCAGTAGCCAGTCTTTAACAAGAACAATTTTATTTAACCTGCATCCTATATTTTCAGTTACTATATGATGCACGCACACAAAATCTACAGTGAATCTAACTGAGGCATTGTTGGAATTAACAGTGGATTGGCTTCCTTGACTGTATGCGCCTGGCTCTATTATTGAATATCCACATTTAAACTTGTGCTGGGTGAAGCCACCATCTGCATTGTACACTAACACATCACACATACAGTTTGAGAGCCCATGCTGGATGAACGAGGCAGATGGGAATTCTGGCATGCTGCTTACTGTCTAATAATCCGGCTCATCTCTTTCCACTGACAACAGCCCAGGAATAACATTAAAGTGTATTAAATTCCTATAGCAAACCTCCAATGCCTTGATTCACTGGCTCCGGGCCTAATCTATCAATCCATTTACTGCACAACAAAATGTGCAAAACCGATTATGAAACTGTTTTCCCAAACTGGCCCAAATGAATAGGTACTGATAATATTGGCAAGCAGAGCTTTGCAGCCAACACAGTTCCCTGTGTCGATTCGGCACCTCGAGTTCGAGCGCGTAGGCAATAGAAATACTTCTATTGGCAAGATGATTAATGTGCTTAGCTTCCTCCAAAGAAGAAAAAAAAACGGGAGCTTCAGCAGAAATCATTTACAGATTGCTCAGAATTAAGTACAAATAATGAAATGAAGTCGGCCTGATGCATAAGGCATGGGGTTTTACACTCTCCCGGGGCAGTTCATGGCTATTAAGAGAATCTGTGCCATTTGAATTGAGTGCGGCGAATAGAGAGGTGAAAATGTACCCCATTTCTGTTGATTTTGAGTTGGAAAAGTCGAGTACAAGATCCAATGCCACTCAGTATACATTTAATGCCACATCACCTTTAAGTTTAGTCATACATCCGTGGCACATGGCTCCTTGAATCTGCCAGTGAGGGGCTATAAGAGCCCTTCCTCAAATTGGTCAAAAATGAATCGACACTTGCAGCACAGTGGCGCAGCAGTAGAGTTGCAGTGCCGGAGACCCGGGTTCGATCCCGGCTACGGGTGCTGTCTGTACGGAATTTGTACGTTCTCCCCATGACATGCAATGGGTTTTCTCCAAGATTGTTGGTTTCCTCCTACACTCCAAAGATGTACAGGTTTGTAGGTTAATTGGCTTGATATGTGAAAATTGTCCCTAGTGTGTGTAGGATAGAGTTAATGTGCAGGGATCGCTGGTCGGTGTGGACTCAGTGGGCCGAAGGCCCTGTTTCCACACTGTATCACTAAACTAAACTTGCATTGGCTAAGGTTTGATTAGTTTGTCCAAGTATGCTAAACCAGTGGACCTTATCATTCAGCAGAAGACACCATAGATACGATATGCAAATACTGTACATTTTTCATTCAGTCTCCATCCCACCCTACTTCCAGCTTCATTAAAATACTGCAGCTTGCTGCAGGAACATCAAGAACCGACACCTCCTCTCAACTCCACAGGGAACTTTCAGTGATGGATCAGGGAACCATTTAGTAAGTGAGGCTTTAGATTTTGATAAAAGCCTTGTTAAATTACTCAGTTGGCAGTCCAGCTCATTAGTTTCTTGTTGTGGAGGTTCTCAGACTAATATCAGATGAATCTTGCTGTGATGTCTTCATAGCCATGGCTTGTTTCCTCTGCAGATTCCAGCACTATCCAATTTCTCCTTGATAGGTTTTATTAAATTCCCAGCTAAGCAGCCAAATTGTCCTTACACTAACTCACGGACCGGCTAAAAGGAACAAAATAATTGACACACTCTATTTGACCTGTTGGATATATGTGTAACATTGGTTCATAAAGAGAAAGTAGCTCAGGGAATTAAGGCGATGTGAACAAAATAATGGTCCAGATTCACCAAGTATAAGGTCAACACGAACTTCAACTAACCCTTGCCTTCCCCCTCTCTCCACCCCTCCCCCATTCTCAGTTCTCCGACTGGACTGATTGTCCTCATTTACATGTTATCTCTGTTTGCTTTGTTGTTACCTGCTCCTAGCTAACAATGATCTATTCTTCCTTGATCTCCATCCCCCTTTGTCTCGTTTTTCACACCTCACACTTCCTTATCTCTGTATCTTCCTCTCCCCATGACTCAGTCTGAAGAAGGGTCTCGACTCGAAACATCACCCATTCCTTCTAGCCAGAGATGCTGCCTGCCCCGCTGAGTTACTCCAGCATTTTGTGTCTGTCTTCTCCAATTAATGTGCCCAGTCCTTTCTCAACACCATGGCTGAACATAAGGTGGGGTTGATTATTTGTTTTATTTGTCAGGTCTGGATTTTAGATGCATTGTAATTAGTCCATGCAAGTGTAGGAACTCACTATTCATGTGGAACACCAGATTATGAATACAGTATGTGCCAGCAGCATTTTATCGGGTAGCATCTCAGCATGGTTTGGGCACTGCTCCATCCAAGAACACAAGAAACTCAGAGAGTTGCGGACATAGTACCGACCATCAAGCAAACCAACCTCCCTTCCATTGACTCCATTTATACTTCACGCTGCCTCGGCAAGGTCGGCATAATCAAGGACAAGTCTCACACCACCTCATTTCCTTCTCCCATCAGCCAAAAGGTACAGAAGTATGAAAACACACACCTCAGGTTCAGTGACAGTTTCTTCCCAGCTGTTATCAGGCAACTGAAGCATCCTATCACCAACTAGAGAACAGTCCTGACCTACCATCTACCTCATTGGAGACTCTCGGACTACCTTTCATTGGACTTTACCTTGCATTAAACTGTATTCCCCCATCCTGCATCTGCACACTGTGGATGGTTTGATTGCAATCAAGTATCGTCTTTTTGCTGACTGGATAGAACTCAACAAAAAAGCTTTTCAGTGTACCTCAGTACACGTAAAATTAATAAACTAAAGTATTTGTAAAGTCAGAGTTATTGATGAAGACGGATATAGACTGGGATGTTAACCCGATTGATACAAATACATCTATTAATGCTCCTGAACACATCATCAGTGATGTAACCTGGGGGCATTGGGTGTTTCAGGTCTGTCGACATCAGACACCCTCACACAGGCGACCCAGCCGCGGTTGATCAGACCATGACGTGTTCAGGTGGCATTCGCTCCTCCCTATGGACCTCCTCTCCTGATCCAATAAAGTATCATGGAGAGAGGTCTTTGGCAAGAAGTTACCATTCAGGGTGGACTAGAATATCGAAAGACAACACACAAGGCTGGATCTTACTCATCTTCAAATGCCAGCTCCAAGAAGAAGCAACAGCAAACATAACACAAGGAACTGCAGATGCTGGAATCTTGAGCAAAACACAAAGTGTTGGAGGAACTGAGTGGATCAGACAAGATCTTTCTTCAGACTGCTTGTTGGAGGAGGGAAGAAAGCTGGAAAAGCCAGGTGGGGGGGGGGACGGACGACAAACATGGCATAATCAATACTGACTGTAACATCTGCAAAAGTGTCTCCATAAGGGCTTGAGTACAGGTCACGAGGCAGATCAAGTACAATCAAGTAGAGAAGCAGAGAAGGAGGTCTTGAGTTACAGCACCTGCTCCCCAGCTCAACTCAGAATTGCTGGCATAAGTTCGTATCAGACCAAGGTCTTATGAAAACTTAACTGCTTTTTAGCATATTGTGTAAAATTCTACTGAACCATCTCTTGTGCTCTCCATGGTCTCCAGTAACATTCTTATTTGAAAGCCTCAGCCTCTTTCTCAACACTGAGACTATTACAAACAAGGTTGTCATGTTAAATGGGATTGCTATTAAAAAAAAAAGCCTTCTATTAAAGTACACAGACTTTTTGGATGAATTTGAAGGAATTCCGATAAGAAAATACATTTCAAGTCATCAAAGGTTCCTGTTGTACATCACTCTGTCCTGAAAACATGACATCAGCTCTTTAGGCTATTCTAGTTAAAGAAAAATGTCTCCGGTATAAATCTATGAAGTTTTATTTTTGCTGTTCCTAGAAATGCGAACGTCACATCATGCAACTAATGACAAATAGCAAGATAGTCACATAAAAATGGCTGAATCACTGAGGGAAGAATTACAAAGAAACATAGAAAAGAGGATTAGGCCATTCAGCCCTACGAGCCAGCATCGCCATTCAATATGATCATGGCTGATCATCCAAAAACAGTGCCACGTTCCTGCTTTTCCCCCAAGTCCCTTGATATAAATCCTGTCACAAGGAAGCACGACGCAAAAGAAACGTTGCAAATACAGTTCATTTGAGTTATGTAATTGTTTTTTCCTTCGTGGAAAGTTGAAGTACAATCTCCCTCTCAAAATCTATTAAATATATATTTTTTAAATGTGAAAAATAAAAGATCCTTTTTCATTTCAAATAAATGCAACTTAGACGAAGCATTAATAAGAAGCAATACAACACAGACTGGCTCATCTGCTTGAAAACATCAAGATAAGCTTTTTTTACCCCCAATCCCTTATCGTTATTTAAGTGTCTTAATGAGAATCGTTTCACCCAAAACAGTAATTCATAATATCTAGCTGCTACCAAAGATGTGCATTTAACACACAGCTAACATAGAACAGTACAATACGGGAAGGTGCTCTTAGGCCCTCAAAATTAGTGTTGAACATGATGCCGTTAAACTGTGCTGCCATTATTCTCTGCACTTCCATGTGCCTATCTAATTGCCTCGTAAACGCCACTATCGTATCTGACAGCAACACCACCCCGGCAATGTGTTCTGGCCTCCCAGATCTGCCTGTGTAAAAAGCTTGCTCCGCACATCTCCATTAAACTTTCCCCCTTTCACCTTGTAGCTGTGGCCTCTCGCGTCCGACATTTCCACCCTGGGAACAAGGTTCTGATTGTCGCCAGGGCCTGTCCCCACGAGCAAGCGACCTCATGCGGCAAGCGCTACCTAACGTGGTCGCTTGAGCCGTACAGCCTCGGGGGGCCGGTCCCACTTCGATCGCCGGAGCCGTATGGAGTTATGCGGAGCTTGTCCCGACATCGCGCGGGGCTCCGAAAAACTGAGCGTGTTCAAAAATTCCGCACGGCAACAGCCTGCCGGCCCGCAGCCACCTCGACACCTTATGTCACGCGCAAACTTTCCGCGGACTTTGCTCGCACTTCATGTCACTCACTCGACCTCCGCGCAGCCCCCGCTTCTGGTTAGGTCGCACTTGCCGCATGGAGTTGCTTAGGTCACGCTTGCCGCATGGAGTCGCATGCTCGTGCGACAGGCCCTTACCCTATCAATAAATCTCATAATTTATATACTTCTATTGTCTCCCCTCAACCACTGAAGTGCCAGAGAAAACAATTCAAGTCTATCCAACCTCTCCGTGTAGCTGAAGACCTCAAATCCAGGCAGCATTCTGATAAACCTCCTCTACACCATCTCCAAAGATTCCACATCTTTCCTACAATGAGGCGACTAGAACTGAACAAAATACTCTAAATGTGACCCAACCAAAGTCCTGTAGAGCTGCATCATGGCTTCCTGACCAATTTCACCAGTTGACCCACAAACAAATTGACAACTGCTAAACAGTTGTCAATTTTACCCTTTAAAGTTGAGCATCCTAATTCTTACTCCAATGATTTTAATTGTCTTTTTCCTGGCAATGTGTGAAATTTCCGGTAGTTCATACCTTTGTCCAGCGATTGTTAATCTGCAGGAGATGAGTATCCAATTTAAAGCGTTGTTCTGGGTCCAGAGATTTGCTTTTGAGCGCTACTTCTCCCCTCTCATTTAAACACTTCAATATTCCTTTCCGTGTCGGTAATTCTTCCAGCCGTAACTGCAAAAATTGGAAGAGGAAGTAAGTTTTCCATCTCTACATTTTCACTTAATATCTAACTACAAATTTCCATGCATGCTTCTAAAGATATCATAGTTGTGCTTGTAGAAGGGCTGGTTATTGTTCCAGACACGACCTGTTCACTGCAGATCCCTCCACCTCCACATATGACCACATGTACAAAGAGACAAGATTTGATTAAAAAAGGAAGATTATGTCGGGTACTGAGGGCTTAATACTGCAGAGTATAAAAACTACATCTTTGAAATTGAAATTGAAATGAGGAAAGCAACGAGGATGTGTAAAAATACTGGCAAATAAAATCAAAGGAAATCAAAGATCTTTAATAAGTAGATAACGACGCAGAGAATTACTGTGAAAAGCCAAAAATATAATGCATGGAGCAGGTTTAGGTCTTCATAAATACTTGTACATAAATTCATTAAATAATTCACTAGTATTCAATATGCTGCTGACAACATAATTAAAGAGGAAGAATATGAAACAGTGGATGGGATAAACATGTTGAAAGAAGAATTATTAAGTCATCAAATTACCTTTGAAAATCCATAAATAGCTAGGACCAGATTAAAAGAAATCCCAATCGTTGGAAGGAAGCAAGAAAATTGTAGCGTTGCGTTTTCAATTCTCCCAGGCCATAGGAGTGATCTCAGATGATGTGAATCATTGACTCATGATTTGTGGGAGAGGTGTGGGAAAGAAGGGTAAATCATGTAATTACTTCACAGTTAATTTAAGTTTGGAGTTGAGCAAAGTGTTGGAATCAATTCTAATGGGCCTGTCCCACTTAGATGACTTCATAGGCGAGTGCAGGAGACTCTGCACTCGCCACACGCTCGCCACATGTTCGCTGGTGGTATCTGGTGAGTCTCCTTCATGGTCACGAGGAGTTCCCACATTCTGGGAATTAGTCATGGCCTCAGTATGGTCGCCGCAAATTTTTCACCATTTTTTTTCAAAAATTTTCAACATGTTGAAACATTTTCTGCAACCAAAAAATTAGTCGCCATGGAGATAAACGATAGTCCTGTTGTTGTAGGTGCAGTTGTAGTGGGGTCGCCATGTAGTTGTAGGTTGTCGAGGTAGTTCTAGTTAATCACCTTTGCTGACTGGTCATTTTCATTGGCTCATTGGGGGGAAAAAACGTAAGTTTTCAGAACCAAGGATGACCGACCAGTAATGTTAAATGTCCGCTGAACCTCACAGCTGTGTATCTCTGGATTATTAAAACTTGTCTGGATTTGCTGAAGGATTGTCACGTCTTGATTAAATTAACTGAATTGTTGGAGCAGGTAACCGAGTGAGTGAATGGGGGCAACACATATGATAGTCGATGTGGATTTTAGCATTGCTATATTACAATACTGCAAATCTGTAGAAGGGTCTCGATCCAAAACATCACTCATTCCTTCTCTCCAGAGATGCTGCCTACCCCACTGAGTTACTCCAGCATTTTGTGTCTACCTGCAAATCACATGATGGTCACAAAAGTAAAGGAAATTTGATTTAATGGAGATCGCTAACTGGATCTGAAGAAGGCTCCCAACCCAAATGTCACCTATCCAAGTTCTCCGGGGATACTCCTTGTTACCGAGATTCTGCCACTTTTTGATCTATGCAAGATTCCCGCATCTACGGATCCTTGTATCTCCAGATATAAAATTAATCCAGTGGGAGGAAACAAAGGGCATTGACGACAGGTATTTATGAGACAAGATGATTGTTACCTAAGGGGTTCCAAAGTGCTCAGTGTGACCTAGGGTCTTTCTTCTGAAACATCACTTTATTTCTCTTTTCACAGGTGCTGCTTGACCTGGTGAATGTTTCCAGCATTTTCTGGTTTTATTTCATATTTCCTGCATTTGCAGTTATTTTTGATTTTCACCTACATTTGTTGGAATATTTGTTAACATCTTCTCAGCGGTTTAGTATCGAGTTCCAACACAGAAACAGGCCCTTCAGCCCACCGTGTCCACACTGACCAATAGGGACAATTTACACTTGTAGCAAGCCAATTAACCTACAAACCTGTACGTCTTTGGAGTGTGGGAGGAATATGCGGAGTGTTGCCGAAGATCCCAGGTAAAACCCACGTGGGTCATGGGGAGAAGGTACAAACTCCAGACAAGCACCAATAGTCAGGATCAAACTCGGGTCTCTGGCGCTGTAAGGCAGTAGCTCAACCACTATTGACTTTACTGCAAAACATCTTTTAGACTATTTTCCGTGGGTTATTTGTTATTGATTAGCACACACATGACACACCACATATTAAGAATGATTTAAACAAAAACAAAATTCTTTGAGAAATAGTGCTTAATTTATAAGTACGTAGCTGAAAGACAACACATATGCAACATTTGCACTGATACCCTGTGGATTTTCTTCAAGAAAACATTCTGATGGTTGACCACAAACCAAGTTCAGTGGCGGAGCACGAGAATGTAACTTGTTGTAAGGCAGAATACAACCAAGTAACCTGAGCAGGCTGGACCTAGCACAGGAAGAGGACCTCTATTCTGAAAGGAATAGCTGCAAGGTATCAAGGCAGGTTTGATCTAATTCGCAGGTTGCAAATTATTATAATTTACACCCCTTACTACTTTTGACCATCGAGACATATTTGCAAGTAAACTTTCCAATTACTTTTTAATAGTTTGGGAATGTTTTGAATGATTCTGAACGTCTTTGCTCGTGTTCATGAGCAACTACAAGTTCCTTTTCAAATTCTACTGGTTCTCCATGCAGCGGTTTGTACAATGCTCATGAAGCCACTAGGCAAGGATTTAGCCTGAATACACAGCTGGCTCGGGAGAGGACATTTGAGGCTGGGGATCTGCATGAATTAAATGTAGCCATTCATCCTAAATTATGTGCTAATCCGGGCAATACATTGCTCTCCATAAAATCTAGATTACTCGCACCATTCACAGTTTTTATGAAGACACTTTCCTTGGTTTATATTGATATTACATTATGGAATGTTCGCACATATCCTTGTGTTGTTTGCAACTGCACAGATGATGGTGTTCCTTTACTGTGCAGATCATGTGCAAAATGAAAACACAAAGATATTTATCACGCACGAGAATCCGTTTATCTGGGGCACCTCTGATGCTCAGACACGGGGGTTTGTAATCGGGAATAATTTGGTTGTGACCAGACATAGAATCTTAAAAGTCTTTTGAGTCTGAAGAAGAGTTGTGACCCAAAACGTTGCCTATTCCTTTTATTGGAAGATGCTGGCTGACCGGTTGAGTTAATCCAGCATTTTGTGTTTATCCACTGAATCTTTAAATGGCCACAGTCGACCAAGGGAATGTAGCTTCCGATTAATCAAGCTCAAATCTGGAGCAACAAAACCAGCACAACCAAACGTGGGTCATTCCGAATTCAGTGCCACACCGCTGAGTACCTCGGCTCAATAATCCACTGGTGCACTGCAGAGAAGTTTATTGATTTTATAATTTTATTCCTAATGGTGTATAATTTAGAAGCCTTTTACATTGTACAGAGTGATTTTCAAATGGACTTCTTAAGTGTGCACTTGCACATATATTTATAGGAGGCTGACGGGAAGGAGCAAGAATTGGACAAGGCAATGAAACTCACATTCTTTCAGCAGTTCTAGCCTATTACCTTGACTCTTTCCAGTGAACCTTTCAGCTGCTGCTCGTTTCCAGGGTCAGGCACTAATCCCAAAGTGTTCTCCGCATCTTCCAGCCAGCAGGTATACTCATTCAAATCTTCCTGTAATTTTGAAAGAATATTCTTCTCCTCCTCCAACCTGTCGTAGGTGAAAGAATGAAGATGATCGGTTTGAATCGCATTTGGGAATTAGAAAAGTCAGCAATTGTATTGCCATCATCACAGCCATCACATCACCAATTATACTTTCAGAAAATGCACTCTTTGAAAATAAAATTAGGGAATCAACCTTTGCGAAGGAGTAAATGGAAAGAAAAATAATTAAGCATCTGTGTATACTCAGGTTGCTGTCAGCAAATTTTAATGTGGTGCCACGGCACTGTGTCGAGAACATCAGACTAGGGTTCCAACACATTAATATCTACAGCCTATTAAATCACATCAACCTTGTATTTTGCATTTTCTGATGACAGAAAGTGCCCAAGCATAAAACTCTTCTTTGCACCACTGCATCACACATTCATAATCTCATTAAAAAATTGCCTACTCACCTGTGTAATCCACTCATATGAAATTATAAAAAGTGGACAAGGGGAAAAAAAAATGTTGTCTGCAAGACTCAAATGAAACAATCTCAACTACATTTGAATTTGACGCGAATGAGTGAGAGGAAAACATAAGATACATAACAACCTCTGGTGATTCAGAAATCATGCACAGCTTGCAATTAGTGCCGAATCAGACCAATGCTAAAAACTACTGTTTTTTAAGCGAATGAGTTATTAGATTGGTTTTCAGTATCACTATTCTTGTCTGGGATCACATTCTGTATTTTTGAAATGATCAATTCCCACAAATGACACACAAAGTTTACTACGACATTAGAAATTAACTTGTGATTTAGATTGCAGAGAAACCTAATTTTCCATCTGTTCTAGTTAATAGAGAAGAAAATAAAATAAAAATGTATTTTGTTCCATAGGTGAATTTATAAATTTTGGATGCAGCATTTCCCATTCAATTTTATTTTACATTTTACAAAGTTTTTTGGTAATCTCTGCATCATCTTACTTTTAACCAGTGAAGTCTCTCTCAAGGACCATCTCATTCAGTTACTCCTTCTAATTGTTCCTTTCCAACTTCAAGGCCATTATTTTTAAGCCCATTAATGAAGCACCTTGGGATATTTCTTACTTCAAAGTACTGATATAAATGTAAGCTGCTGCTGCTGCCACTGCATCTGGCACAGACTTTGAATCAAAGTCTGCTCTCTGCTAATTATTGTGGTTCTACATGGAAGGAGACTGGTTCAAGTTAAATTACTTCCTAATAGGTATGGGCTGCAGCACAATTAGTGATATTGGGGGTGGGGCAGGATGGTGAATTGAGCTACTGTCAGGCTTTTATGCAGGAAGGAACTGCAGATGCTGGTTTAAACTGAAGATGGACACAAAAAGCTGGAGTAACGTGGGTTGAGATGTCTGAAGAAGGGTCTTGCCCCGAAACGTCACCCATTCCTTCTCTCTAGAGATGCTGCCTGTCCCACTGAGTTACTCCAACTTTTTGTGTCCATCTACTGTCAGGCTTTGGGTTCTATGTTACAATAAATTTGGGTGGTGAAAATCTTGTCTTAATGGCATGCAGAGATTCGTACTCTTCGTTCGTCTGGTGTCAGGGCACACTTTAATCCAGGTTAACGCTGCATCTAATTCTACCCACAGCAGCAATGTGAAATAAAATTGCTTCATTCCAACACTAGCTGCATTATAAATATACTGCAAGGCACGTCATTGAAGCATAGCCAAGCAAACTCCGCTTTATAATTAGCTCTTTACTATTGCTGAATGTCAACCGTTGTTACTTTGATTCAAAACCAAACCTTTTATTCATCAGCTCACTGCGATTTCCAAAAAAAAATTATATATAACACGCCGTTTTCAAGATAATTAAAAAATATGACTTCTGGTTAACATTTGCTACAGCTTTTCCTGTCATTCTCCTCTGTATAGATTGTGGTGAGTTTTGTATTCAGCCCTTGTATATTCTGTACATACAATGATTTTTAAAGAGGTAGACTTTAATTGGTAGTTCCTTCTGCAGTATTTGTATGGGTATCTTATTGCTCATGAAACCATTAAAGAGTTATCAGGTGACAAAGAAATTACAAATAAACTAGGTAAATATCTGTAATTTAGTTGAGTTTAGTTTAGTTTAGAGATACAATGTGGAAACAGGGCCTTTGGTCAACAACGACCATCGATCACACGTGCACTAGCTCTATGTTAACTCTTTTTCGCATCGGACACACTGGGGGAATTTACAGAAGCCAATTAATCTATAAACCTGCGCGTCTTTAGAACAAAGGAGGAAACAGGAGCACCTGGAGAAAGCCCACACAGTCACAGGGAGAACATACAAACTCTGCACAGATAGTATCCATAGTCAGGATCGAACCCGGGTCTCTGGTGCTGGGAGACAGCAGCTCGACCACTGTACCGCCTTAATATACTTGGTCCCTGATATTTAACATGTCAAGCAGCCCTACCCTTGAAGGTACTCACAGTCAAATATCAAATAGGCTTTGAAAGATAGCTGCAACTTAACCAGAGGACTGGGTTATGATTTCCATTCCTCGAACGATTCTGATTTGTTATTGGCTTCAGAATGAGCAGTTTGCTACAGTGGCATAGCTGGGAGAGCTAGGGTTTGATCCTGATCTCGGGTGCTGTCTTATGCGGAGTTTGTACATCATGCCTGTAACTGCGTGGGTTTCCTCCCACATCCCAAAGATATGTGATTTTCTAGGTTAGTTCACCTCTTCACATTGACCCTAGTGTGTAGGTAATGGATGAGAAAATTGGATAACATGGAATGATTGTGAACGGGCGATTGATGGTCGGCATGGGTGCGTCGGCCCAAAGGGCCTGTATCTCAAAACTAAACTAATGAAAATAATTTTCTGGCATGTTTAGTTGGTTCTGAGCAATTATGGACCCAACTAGATAATATTTAATGTGCAGGAAGACCAAGTTTCTTGTGAGATACAGGTGCAGCGAAACAGGGAAAAGAAATAATCGCTCAGTAATTTTCCAAATCCTACATCTAATTGCACATTTGCAGCTGCTGAAATTATTTGCCTGACATATTTTCATTAACGATGAGCACTGATAATCCACCTGATAATATTTCCATGACGTAAACAACACCAGTATATATAAATGTACAAGTTATAAACACTGGCATGCATATTTCAATATAGTTCCAGCTTCAGCGCATATTTCTCATCTTAGAAAGCCTTTGGATGAATGCATGCTCAAAAATAGCAAGCTTTCCAACCGTCTTGTTTAAATTTTGACACCACTGCATTTATATACAGTCGTCTTACAGAATCATGCAAAATAACAACCTCGGATTTAAACTCAGAAATATACTTGCTACATAAAACTCATTTTTTCTTTGTAGATTCACAGAGAACACTGAAGAATGGGTTCTGATGAGTGACAGTGAGTGCAAAGCTGCCTGTAGGCTATTTTCAACAATGTTATGCTGTGCCGCAAATAAATGCAGGATGCTCGCCACAGTGATTTTATGTGGAACACCTGAAGTAATATGCAAAACTATTTCTAACTGATCACATTTGGAGAAGGCATTGCACCCTCCTTTGATGCATTCTCCATAACTATTTTTGCTGCATATTTCCCACTAAAAAATTATCCTCCAGGATTTTTGAGGGATTTATACACATAAAGTGTTATCCTTTAAATTAATATACACGAAGAAATCCAGAAGCACATAAATCACAAATCAAAAATTAAATGTTTCCCAAGGTAACTCTTTTGTTATATCAAGACAATTTCAAAACAGTTGGTTATTTTTGTTTTTTGCACATCATTTTTAGTATTTTCCGAACATGAATGGCTAAGGCATCATGACAAAACAAAGCACACAGTTTACCAAGATGCAATTTCAAGAATGCTTTAGATCTCAATTCAGATAAGGCTAAATCCCATTTAAAACAAACTCCTTGTTCCCTTTGGCAAACCATTCCAATTTACTGTAATGCAGTTACATTAAGAATTGAATCAACGAAAACAAATGCTACTAGAGTTAAGGGCCTGTCCCATGGGCATTATTTGCGCGTAATTTACGCAACATCATTTACACATCACGACGAGCGCATGGCGTGCATTACGAGCACATGGCGTGTGGTGAGATGTGGTGGCGTAGTCAGTGACGCATGGTAGCACGCGGTGCCCCAGGGTTTTAGGATTCTCAAAGTTCTCGCGCGCCACCTGCATGATGCGCAAATGATGCCCAAGTGGGTCAGGTCCTTTAGTATTTTAATCTTGCATGCAGGTACACATTTTGACTTGTCAGTGGCTACAGAAAGGATAAACGCACAAACAGCAGAATCCCACATGGCTTCAGGTACACTTCGACTATCTTCAGACCACAGGAAGCAAATGTTTCCTCAAAATAACATTTTGCCCCAATTCGTATTGTAAAACGCACAAGAGTTCAAGAAACGCAGGAAGAACTTTTAAACCTAACTTGCTCAGAACTCAGAGCGCCAAAAAGAGAATTTCTCCACAAAGTGAAGACCTCCCAAAGATCAACAGAAAACAATGCTGTGTAAAAGACAGTGAGAAAGGAAAAGGAACGAGACAGTGCTGAGTGTAAGGGGGTGGAGGGGTGTTATTCAAAGCAGGGATTGCTTAGTGAGTGTTAGGAGTAGGTGCTTGGTGTAAGAGTAGACAGAGCAGTAGATTACTGGTTGAATACACCAAACAGTGTGAAATATGGGTGAACAGAAAGAGTGGGAGATCACTCAGATGAATTTAGTTTCTCCAACAAAGTCAATGAGGAGGATATTGCTGAGAGATTATTAGACGCGGGAAATCAATGAGGGAGTGTAAATGGTGGGATGTTTAGGTAAATAAACTCAGCTGAAGGTCACATTCAAAATTTGTAAGTTGCCAATTGGAAAATTAAGTGCTAAATTAAACAAATACATGAAACAAATAAATAACTTAAATGGCAATCAAGCAAGGGAGGTGACATATTGCATGGAAACATGGGACACTTTGAAGGATCAAGAGAGAGTTAGATAGAGATCTAGGGGCTAGTGGAATCAAGGGTTATGGGGAGAAGCATTGGCACGGGTTATTGATTGGGGACGATCAGCCATGATCACAATAAATGGCGGTGCTGGCTTGAAGGGCCGAATGGCCTCCTCCTAGACCTATTTTCTATGTTTCTATGTTTCTAAGATAATAGATAATTACCCAGATAGCCGCAACCAGGAGGCAGTAATTTTTCTGTGGTTCAGTAATTCAGACATGATCATTGGTCTGGGATAGGAGAACTACTCTACAGGGGAGGAAAGTTGTGGAATCCTTAACAAAGACATATTACATTAAAAAATAAGGACCAGTGGTAGAGTCTAGGACCAGAGGTCATAGTTTCAGATTTAAAGGACATTCCTTTTGGAAGGAAATGAGGAGGAATTTTTCTAGTCAGAGATTGGTGAATCTGTGGAATTCCTTGCCACAGAAGGATGTGGAGGCCAAGTCAATGTATATGTGCGGGGTGATCAAGAGTTGACATGTACTCGATGGTCCGAAGTGCCTGTTTCTGCCCTGTATCTCTAAAATCTAAAATTCCTGAGGTTCTGAAAGGGCAAAGTGAATGGAAAATTGCAGATGGTCAAGAACAAAGCAGGAAAACTCTTTGTGCTGGTTATAGCTGAGCACCTTAATTAGGCAGAATCCACTTGTTTTGATGAAAGGGAGATTGCATTTGACAAATGTATTGATGGTCTGAGGATATAATAATGGTTCAATATTTCTTTAATGTCACATGTACCCAGGTACAGTGAAATTCTTCTTCTGCATTCAGTGCAGTAAAGTATTACTGTACATAAACAAAACCTTAGATTAAATCCACAGGGTATAAAAATAGTCCAGTGAGACAATATACAAGAGTCGCCAGGTTTTGGCGCCATTTTCAAAGTCCAAGTTGCTTTAAGCTTAGCTAGCTACAAAGGTCCATTATCCCGGTGGTGTTGCCATGACGGCCTGGCCAAGTGAAGTTGCCAGAGTTAAATACCATTTGCCATTCCTTGACCCACCTTCCCAACTGATCTAGATCTTGTTGTTAAGTTAGATATTCTTCCTCGCTGTCTACTATACCACCTATCTTGTCATCTGCAAATTCATTAACAATGTTAACTACATTGTCATCCAAATAGTTAATGTAACAGCAGTGGACCCAGCACTGACCTCTGAGGCACACCACTGGCCTTCAATCAGAAAAACAACCCTTCACAACTACTTTTTGACTCATTCCTCCAAGCCAATTTTGAATCCAATTAGCTAGCTCACCTTGGATTCCATGCGATCTTACCTTCCAGCTTTATCGTCCCACCCCATATTCTCTCTCCTGAAGGCCACGCCCCTTCCGGAGAGACTATAAAACCCAGAAGTATTGAGTGCCTCAGTCACTCTGCAAGATGGGGGAGCGAGACGGTTACGTCTCTCAGTCTGAGCTGTGAACAACACTGAATACATGTCTACTAAACTGTGAGTGGTTTTACTGACCTGTCAGTGCCCTTAATGTGGTTTGAAAATACAGTTTTGAAATGCTAAAACTGTGTTGCCTTTGGTTTCGAAATACTAAAGCGGTGTTGCCTTTGGTTTCGAAATGCTAAAGCTGTCTTGCGTAATTAAAGTTGCCTTGCCTAATTAAAGTTTCCTTGCAGAATTAAAGTTGCCTTGCCGAATTAAAGTTGCCTTGCCGAATTAAAGTTGCCTTGCCGAATTAAAGTTGCCTTGCCTAATTAAAGTTGCTTTGCCTAACTAAAGTTGCCTTGCCTTCTATATAATTAAAAGTCTAATCTTAACCACTTCCTGTTTGCGCTTTATATTGATTTTAGAAAAAATGCTTCCCCGTACGGCTGTGATTTTTGGCCATCTTACTCAGAGTCCTCCTCCGCTCATCAGGTGCCGAGGATTTTTGCCATCAATGAAAAATAAAAAATATTAGTGATTAAAAAATGTTGAGATTCTCTCTCCTGTCAATCATGCCATGCCGCTTCTGGTGGGAGGGAGGGAAGGACCATAAAACCCAGAAGTGTGGGCGTAGCTCAGTCTCTGCAAGATGGAGGAGGGAGAGGTCACGATGGTATGAAACTGCACTAGAATTTGGTGGCCTTGCACCGTGCTTCAAGTGGTAAGAAAATGCACTTGAATTTTGTGGCCTTGCACCCTGCTTGAAATGGAATTTCAAGGAATAGCCGTGAGTCAACTGCCAGCCCACCAGCCGTGAGTGAGCTGCCAGCACAACAGGCTTGAGTGACTGAGCCGCCAGCCCAAGAATCCATTCGGCCCACAATGGCCATACTAGCCCTCTGGAAACCAATCCCTTCAGCCCACAACACCCATACTGGTGGAGAGGTGGAATATTGCGTTGGGGGACCAGCCCTCCCGTGTGATACTGGGACCCAACGGGTCCCACTTATTCTAGCAAGTAATATTTTTCTCACAAAACTGATGACTAAAATCACTCTCATGTTTGCAAGGACTCGTGAAATTAAATCTGGCAGCATCTAAATAGCTTTCCAGTAAACAGCACACAGGCTGGAGAGTCTACTGTCCAAATGGGATTATGATTTCAGCTTTCATAAATCTGGTTTCGAACATTGGGACTTAAATGTCATCTCATGTGGTGGAGGGTGAAGAAATATTATGATATAGGGTCAAATTGTAATCAGCCAGATAGCTGTTAACTGCCCATGCTGGGAAAATAACCTCCTATTTCACTGGATGACAAAAGACATCAACCGAGGATGATTAGAATTTGGCACCAGATTTGACATTATTTTTTGGATAATGCATCCTCCCGGACTTGGATTTCATGGAAGTAAATTGGAATGGCACTTTGGACATGCTTCTAATACAAGGAATTGGGAATGACGTGTTGAGGCTAACTTGTGATAGAAGAAAATGTAATTGTACATTGCCCTTACATTCAACGGAGGTAATGGAGAATGACATATTGACACTAATAATATAAACGAGAATGGCATATTAGAGTGGTATCTAATAAAGTCAATAAAAATGAGATATAGGGGTTTCATTTAATGGAAGTAATCGAAAAAGAACCTTCTCTAATGAAGTCAATGGGAAAGACGCATTGAAAATATTCCTTGAAAGTAAATAGGAGTGACACATTGGTCTTAGAAATAATGGAAGAAAATGAGAATGACAAAATGGACTTGTATCACATGGAGGTAAATGAGAAAGACATGTTAAACCTCCGTGCTGCATGAGAATTATGATTGGATTACACATATATTTATTGAAAGTTGACCGCAGCATTTAGAGCTGCTTACCAGTCTTGGAAAAAAACGAAAGACCATCTCACGTCCTCATTAAAAGAAGAGAGCAAAATGTTCTCAAGCAGATTCGACTAGACTTGCAAGAAAGCTTATTGAATTGTAACTGGTTATTCAGCGTTTAGATTCTCATATCTACATCAGTGAATATTCTCTCCTTCACTGGGTCTTTTTGTCATCATCATTGAATATAGCCAAGAATTTTCAGCATGGCCCATTTGGCATGCAGGCAACAACAATCTCGCGTCAATCTTTGCAACAAGTCTATTCCTTGGAGTGCAGGAGGATGAGGGATGATCTTATAGAGGCGTATAAGATCACGAGAGGAATAGATCAGGTAGATGCAAAGAGTCTCTTGTCCACAGCAGGTGAATTGATGACCAATGACATAGGTTTAAGGTGGTTGAAAAAGTTTAATAGTAATCTGAGGGGTAACTTTTTCACACAAACGGTGGTGGATGTATGGAATAAACTGCAGAGGAGGTAGTTGAGGCAGGGACTATCCCAACATTTAAGAAGCAGTTAGACAGGTAGATGGACAGGACAGGTTTAGAGAAATATGAACCAATCACGGCAGGTGGGACTAGTGTAGCTGGGACATGTTGGCCGGTGTGGGCAAGTTGGGCCGAAGGGCTTGTTTCCACTCTGACTTTGTGACTAAGTCAGCAAAGTGCATAGTAACAAAGCACATGAAAGCACAGGTATGATATGTGAAAGCACAAAGTTTGATTCTTTATTATTTCCACTGGACACAAATGTATTTTGCAATCACATACTCTTGTATTAGATTCAAATCTCATGCGCATATAAAAATGTGTCACTAATTGCATCATAAATTGCCTTAATGTAGTAAACGAAACAGACAAGATAGATTTGTGATTTAATAACTGGTGTTGCAAGCTAAATCAATCAAAAGTTTATTAAATCTGCCCTCAGAACCATTGGATCAAGAAAAACAATAAGCAAAGGTTCCTGTAATATTTCAGAATACCTTTTACTCTTTTTGTCCTGAGGATAGTTTTTATCATGTTGCTGATTAGTTTCCCAATTTGTATTACTTCAGAGATACAGCATGGAAACAGACTCTTCAGCCCACCGAGACCAAACCGCCCATCAATCACCCATTTAAATAGTTTTCCGTAATCTCACTTTCTCTCCACTACCCCACAGTAGTAGTGATTTACAAAGGCCAAATAAGTTCAATTAAGTTACAGGTTTTGTGGATGTGGGAGGAAACTGGAAGACCAGGAGGAAACCCACACGGTCACAGACAGTACTTGCAAACTCCACACAGGCAGCGCCTGAGGTTGGGATCAAACCTGGGTCTCTGGCACTGTGAGCCAGCCGTGCCACCCCGTATTAGATATCCTGTTTCTGTGATATGAACACATCACAAATTATAAGAAGATTGGAAGTGTCATTTTCAGTCTTGAGATCAAAACAACATTTTGGAAAGTGTACAATAGAACCTTGCCTGCAAGCTCCTTTAAGTGCTAAATTTGCTCTCCACATTAAGTGGATCTATCTTATGCGTTGATGAGCAGATCGTGTATGACACCGGTTAACTTTAAAAAAAGCTAAAATGTATTGAACAAAATGTTGCAGTTATATAAAACATTGGTGAGGCCGCATTTAGTGTACTGTGATCAGTTCTGGGCACCATGTTACAGGAAAGATGTTGTCACATTGGAAAGGGAACAGAGAAGATTGATGAGGATATTGCTAGGAGTCGAGGGTCTGAGCTATTGGGAGAGGTTGAGCAGGCTGCGACTCTATTCCTTGGAGTGCAGGAGGATGATCTGATCTGAGAGAGGTGTATAAAACTTTATTTATCCCAGGAGGGAAATTGGTCTGCCAACAGTCATAAAAACAAACAAAATACGTGGAATAAGAAATTAAAGCGATGAGTGGAAACTCCAGGATTGGCGATGTGCAAAGATTGGGGGGGGGGGGGAGGAAGTCAGTCTCTGTCTACCCATGACAGAAGGGGGAGGAGTTGTACAGTTTGATAACCACAGTGAATAAGGATCTCCTGTGGCATTCTGTCCTACATCTTGGTGGAACCAGTCTGTTGCTGAAGGTACTCCTCAGGTTGACTATAGTGTGTCATGGAGGAGGTGTATTGTCCAGGAGGCTCTGCAGTTTGAAGAGCATCCTCCCCTCCTAGACCACCTGCCATGAATCCAACTCCGCTACCAGGATGGAGCCAGCCTTCCTAATGAATTTCTTGGTCCTATTGGTGTCTGCAGCCTTTGTCCTGCTGTCTCAGCACACGGCAGCAAAGAAGATAGTTGAAGGTGAAGGGAGAAAGAAGGATTCTGAGGAGGTAATTATTTCACACAAAGGATGGAGGGTGTATGGAACGAGCTGCCAGAGGAGGTAGTTGAGGCAGAGACTATTGCACCATTTAAGAAACAATTAGATAGAAACATGGATAGGACAGAGGGATATGGGCCAAACGCAACCAGGTGGGACGAGCGTAGATGGACCATGTTGGTCGGTGTCGGCAAGTTGGGTCAAAGGCCTGTTTCCATGCTGTATGACTGACTCTAAAATAGTTTGAATAAATAAATCTAATATTTTAAGCCAAGTAATTACAAATTATGTCATAAATTGCAAAATACAAAGAGTTTTTGAATTTTAAATTATTTTTGAATTTCTATAGCTTATATTCTGAACCGTTCTGTCAACTTTAAATGAGTTTCCTCTATTTCAGGCATAAACTTGTCATGAAGAAATCTTTGTCAAATTTTTATTTAAATGGAACCCCCATCCATCCTTCTCAGTGCCCCACCTCACCACCAAACTTTACTGTATTCCCCCAAAATCCGCAAAGATTTTGAACGTCTAATTAAACACAGAAACATTCACTGCAATGAGAAATGTAATCAATCATGGATTAATTCAGCCTTTAATTACTCACCAATTTCAATGCGCTTTTTTAAATATGCTGATGTACTACAACGGGATTAGAACCAACCAACATTCCACCTTGTTGAACCTCATCATAATAAACGTGCATTGATTACGTAAACTAGTCAATGTGCATCAGAAGAGATGGTCTTCTATCAAAATGATGCATAAAATAGGATAAAAGTTCATTCTCAGTTGAATAGATTGGCATGTACTATGGATAATTAATGTACCCCTTTGAGATCTCTCTGACAGGGGACCATGATCGGAAACAAGAAACATTTTCATCTTATAATTGTCTTTCAAAGATAAGTCTCCGTTTGAGATGACTAAGCACAATATATTAACTTAATATTTTACAAAATTATCTTGTAAGATCTTTCTTTATTCTCAAAAAAGTATTTAATTGCCTTGTACAAGTAATCTGAAATGATCTTAAAGGGAGAAGCAACTTGATCAAAACGGAATTGTTAAGGTGGTCAGTTTTACACATGGATCAGATACTGCTGCATTGCATTCCATGACCTCGCCAGTATAAACACCTTGAGCACATTCTGCTTGAAACCAGAACACAAATCCACACTGCACTGTCTAGCATCACTGGTTTTCAATGGCATTGAGCCATGACTTTACACATGAGGGGGAAAAGTACCTCTTTTTGGCCTCAGTGCGATACTCCTGGATTCAGGGTCACCTCCTGCTGTCGTTCCAATTATAACCTGCAACTTCTGTTTATCTTCATTATAGTTTCTTCACCAGAAAATGAACTTGTATCGAAGCAAAACCCCAAAACATCACCCATTCCTTCTCTTCAGAGATGCTGCTTGTCCCACTGAGTTACTCCAGCATTTTGTGTATATCTTCAGTTTAAACACGCACCTGCAGTTCCTTCCTACACACCTCTACAACCCTAACAGGATTGAATTAATGAGACAATCACACACTCAGTTTGAAAGGAAAATGGCACAAACTCAGCAAAGTCAAGACATTTAACATCAAAATGGCCATGACAGATCCAAAACAGATTATCGTTCGAAGGTTCACAGGTACTAAACTTGAAATACATAATATTCCCGGAAGGTTTTAACATTTAAAATTGATCTTTGAAAGAAAATAGAAAAGCTGTATTTGCATACTATAAAGTCTCAGAAATACATCAAAAACTGCAACATGTTCACCACTTTTGTCGATGTCACTAAAGCTTTTGAGGCTGTTTGTGATGAGGCCCTTTGGAAGATCATGGCAAAGTACTGTTGCCTGAAAAAGTTTGTCACAATTGTCTAATTGGTGCTGTAATGTCCTCAGTAATGAATGTTGGAGAGTCATCAAACCCATTTCTTAACCGATAGTGTTAAAGATGTCCATCTGTTTGCCCCCATAGTGCTTGGTATAATGTTCTCCACAACACTGCCTACCCTGATAAAGAAGATCGAATCACCCAAATTTACAGGACTAACGGTTCACTTTATAACCTCAGGAGACTCTTAGCTTCAACCAAACTAAGGAAAACATTCTTACTTTCTTTGCTGATGACTGTGCACTCAATGTAAACTCAAAAACGGATACGCAGGAAAGCGTGGACACATTTGTCAGTGTCTGTGACCACATTGGCCTCACAATAAGCACACAACAAAGAGAAATCATGCACCGACCTGCTCCAAACACTCCGTACACCGAATCTAACATGCTCGTGAATGATCAGAGGCTTTCAATTTTGGGCAACTTCACATGCCATCGAAACACTGTCTAAAGGTCAGTCAACATTAATAGCAAAGTCAACAACAGGAGAGCAAAGCCAGCTCTGCTTTGGGAAGGCTGGGAAGTGAAATGAGGAAAAAAAAGAGGAATCAGCCTGTAGACCAAGCTGAAAGTGGATTGTGCTGTTGTCATTCCCATTTTACTCTGTGCTTGTCTGCCATGCCAGACAGCTTTACCACTTCCAAACGGCTGTCTGCGCGGAATACTTCATATCGGCACAGTGGTGCAGCAGTAGAGTTGCTGCCTTACATCGCTTGCAGCACCAGTCCCGACTGCAAGTGCTGTTTGTACGGAGTTTGTACGTTCTCCCCGTGACCACGTGGGTTTTCTCCAAGATCTTCGGTTTCCTCCCACACTCCAAAGACGTACAGGTTTGTCGGTTAATTGGCTGGAGTTTGTGTACTTGGTATAAATGTAAATTGCACCTAGTATGTGTAGGATAGTGTTAATGTTCGGGGATCGTTGGTCGGTGCGGACTCGGTGGGCCCAAAGGCCTGTTTCCGCGATGTATCCCTAAACAAAACTAAAAAACTAAACTAAATCAAGTGAGAAGGCAGGATTCCAGGCACACAGAATCTGTCCCAAACAAACCCTTCCCAGCATCTACAAATTGTTGAAAGAATCACAGATCAGGCGAGCAGGAATTGTCCAAAGAATCCCAACGTAGTCACATCATCAAGTGTCCACTGAGGGCAAACTATCACGTGGTGGACAGAAACAGAGAGTCAAAGACCTGGGGAATCCCTGAAGAGTATCAACATGGATCATCCTGTTTGGCACACCTGCAAAAAGCAGTGCTCACATATGAGGAGACTAGAACAGAGGAAGCAAAGAGGAAAAGAGAATCTTGAAAATCAGGAACCATTGATGCTGCAGTGTCCCCACCACCTTTGTCACCTGTGTGGACATCACATTTGACCACTAGTTGATCTAACCAGCACCTCTGTGCACAGTACAACACTATACACTCAATGTCAATGTCTGACAAGAATGAATGATGAACAATAACAACACCAAGGGTAATTCAGTTACAAAATAACATGCCAGTTGCCTTTGGAAAGTGGGAGGAATTTGAATGTGGGAGGAAGTTGGGGGAGGATCTAAACCTGGATTAACCCATGAGATCAAGGGGAGAATGTACAAACTCCATGCAGCCAAAAGGTTGAACCTGGATCTGTTGTCAGGATTGAACCTGGGTCTCTGGCACTGTGTCCAGAAATAGGGGTCACAGTTTAAAGATAAGAGGGAAGTCTTTTAGATGAGAAAATCATTTTTTAAACAGAGTGGTGAATCTGTGGAATTCTCTGCCACAGAACGTAGTTGAGGCCAGTTCATCGGCTATATTTAAGAGGGAGTTAGATGTGACCCTTGTGGCTAAAGGGATCAGGGGGTATGGAGAGAAGGCAGGGATGGGATACTGCCTTCTGGATGATCAGCCATGATCATATTGAATGGCGGTGCGGGCTCGAAGGGCCGAATGGCCTACTCCTGCACCTATTTTCTATGTTTCTATGTAATGGCAGCACCTCTACCACTGTGCCACTGTGCCACCCTCCAGAGGAAGAAGGGTTCCGAACCAAAATGCCACATTTATTTTTTTTGGAAGGAAGACTGGAGTTGTACGGCAGCAGCGTTGGCTAATGTCCTGAGAGGATACTCTGAGAGAAAAGTGGAAATGTATTGTTATTGATCAATATTCCAGGTTTCCTTATGGCTATTTGGTTAACAATGACAAGATAACAGCAACACACAGACCCAAAACCCTGTTGATGTCCTTTTCATTCTTTTATCTTCAGATGGTATGAAACAGCGTACCAAACTGCACAAATCATTACTTCATGTATACAACAGATACATGTAGTTTAGGATTCCCATTTCTGTTTCTACATTCCCCTATTCTTCCCTTTTCCCTAACTCTGTGACTTCCTTTGACTTCAAAGCCTTCCACAATCTCTGCAGTTCCCCAGTTCTAGTTAATGACAAGCCTTTTATTTTAAACATTCGCGGACAGCTGCTTTCTCAAATGCCTCGATAAACACAAAATGCTGGAGTAACTCAGTGGGTCAGGCAGCATCTCTAGAGAAAAAGTCTGCAGACTGGAGAGTCTAAAGAAAGGTCGCAATCCGTAACATTACCTTCAATATTCTTTTCTCCAGAGATGCTGCCTGACTGGCTGCGTTACTCCAACATTTTGTGTCTGACTTCAGTGTAAACCAGCATCTGCAGTTCCTTCATACACAGAATGGTTCTGACCCAAACCACCACCTATTCCTAGTTTTAGAGATACAGTGTAGAAACAGGCCCTTCGGCCTCCCGAGTCCACGCCGACCAGCGATCCCCGCACACTAACACAATCGTACACACACACACACAGGGGACAAATAACAATTATACAAACCAATTAATCTACAAACCTGTACATCTTTGGAGTGTGGGAGGAAACCGGAGATCCCGGAGAAAACCCACGCAGGTCATGAGAAGAATATATGAACACTGTACAGACAACACCCATAGTAAGGATCGAAGCTGCTCTCTGGCACATTAAGGCAGCAATTCTACTGCTGCATCACACTCCAGAGGAAGAAGGGTTCTGACCCGGAACGCCACTTATTCCTTTCGTCCAGACCCTGCTTGACTTAAGCCCCTGTCCCACTTGGACGATATATGCAAACCTTTTTTTACTCGTGGACATTTTTATCAGGTTGGGAAAATGCCGTGACCTACTTGAGGTCACGAGTACGCGGATGCCACTCTCGAGCATGAGGAGAGTTATGAAGACCTCCCACGACCTCCTACGACCTCGTGGCAACCATGCTGCGAGTATGAGTCAAGGGCAAACTCGGCACATGTCTTGGCTTCTCAACTGCCTCGCCTTTAATCTCCGTGATCACACATTTTCATTATTCTTGTCTCATCTCTTTAATCTCAGGTCTTTCTTAAAACCTCCATATTTAGCCAAGCTTTTGATCATCAACCTATAACTCCTTGTGCGATATTGTGTGATAATACTCCTCAGCAAGTTGCTTGGGTTGATTTTTACTTAGTTAAATGTGCTAAATGAATGCTACAATGAGAGTACCCATGTACTGGACCTACATTCCTAACACTCCTCCAAACAACTCCTTCAATTAAGGTCTCGACTTGAAATATGTGCAACAAAACAGATTTACGCAGCAGTTCCTGGTTGAATGTACAGTATTGCAATGCTGAAAAATCATCTTTCTTTACAATAATAATGGTATTTCGAAGATAGCACTCTCATAAAAAACATGCAATACTATTTAAAACTAATGAGATTAATATGATCAGTTTATTTCTCAAGATTTTTTAGTTTCCTCGATGATTTAATTAATATTGTCTTTAGTTTTACTTTTATGTGTTCTATAATCAATTATTCCTCAATTTTAACTCACTTTACACCCAAAATAACTTATTTTGCATTCTACCCTGATACATGAATGGCTCAGGTCACCATTCTTCCCCTGAGAATGCCAATTTAACCCAAACTGGCACAAATTAAACAGGTGCACAGTCGGACAGTGATGAAGTTACTGGGCAATCCATGAGGCTGGAATATTGATCAAATGACAAGCTCAAGTCCAACCATGGCAGCCAAGGAATTTAAAGTCAGTTAATCGAATAAGTTTGAAAATAATAACGCTCCTTGGGGAAATAAAACCTGGTGCATTAGCTCAATCTTATTGAGGTCCAAATCCGATTTAGACTCTTAATAGTCATTAAAATTACTTTGCATGTCAGTCAATTTGAAAGTTTTTCTAAGGCCAACGCATTGGGGTTGAAGTTGTCTTGCTTCAACTCCAGTTCTGTGGTCTCTGAGATGGTTGACGAGGCTGCTTTATATCCCACAGACGCTGCCACGGGTGGGGTAAAAGGGGCTGGATGCGGTGCTTGGGCGGATGTACTCTTCCCAGTGTTTTATGTCGGGCTTCCATGTGCGCTCAGTGACAAGATCCTCAATGCAATTTTGGGTGTTCCTTGACCACTTTGGACAGTCATGTGCCAGGGATGAGTCATTGAGGACACTGGACCCTTCACCTCAACGAGGTTGTGTGTGTTCACGTCTCTCTGTCTCAGTGTGTGAGAGAGACTGAGTGTGTGTGTGTGAGAGAGACTGACTGAGACCAGGTGAGTGTGTGTGAGACCAGGTGAGTGTGTGCGAGACCAGGTGAGTGTGTGTGAGACCAGGTGAGTGTGTGTGAGAGACCAGACAAGCGTGTGAGAGAGACCGAGTGTATGAGAGTAAGTGTGTGAGAGAAACTGAGTGTAACCGAGTGAGTGTGTGAAAGTGTGAGAGACTGAGTGAGCATGAGACTGAGTGCATGAGAGAGACTGTGTGTGAGAGAGACCAGGTGCGTGTGTGAGAGTGAGTGCGTGTGTGTGTGAGAGAAACTGACTGTAAAAGGGACTGTGAGAGAGAGAGTAAGTGTGTGTGTGAGTGTGTGAGTGAGCGAGGCTGTGTGCGAGAGTGAGCAAATATGTAAGAGTGTATGCAGTTGTGTGCTTCATGGCCCCTTTCTATTCTGTTGGCATTTTCAGGGTGCTCTCCGGTGGATAGTTCAGGTGTCCCTCTGAATCAGGTAGGCCCTCATCAGTGCTTGCAAATCATCAATAATTTTCCAGTTGCTAACGGGCAAAGGATCCCGTGTATTTGCTTGGGTTTGTGTAGCAGTTTAGGGAAGATGACTGAATTGATAAAAGACAAAATTACTCCTGTGATTTTTCAAATTGCTTCCCTGAATGCCAAAAGAATTGGGTCCACGCCTTCACAATGCCCCCCTTCCCAGCGGGGAGCGGTGGTGAGCCGCGAGGCGGGATATGAGTAGCGGCAGTCCGAGGCCTGCGGAGGGATTCCGCTGAGACGGCCCCTGCTCACACCCGAGGACTGAAAAACTGGAGAGGAGGATGGAGGGAGAGGGCGAGGGCGGTCACTAGAGCAAGGACCGTAAAGAGTGTGAACTGTGGTCTTACCATGAGAGAGACTGAGTGAGCGTGATGGAGACTGAGTGAGACTCAAGGGCTCTGGGGCACGAAGGCTGAAGGAGGCCGGGCAAGGAGAGGGATGATGGTTCGCTGGACGATCCGGATGGAGGCGACTGTTGGAGGCCCTGCAGCAGCCTGGAGCTCGTCTGGATCAGGCATCGTTCCAGTAGATCGAGTGTCTGGACTGGACTTTGGAAATGGCGCTAAAACCTGGCAAATTCTTCCCTGCGGTCTCAGTGAACTATTTCTATGCACGTTGTATTAATCGGGGATTGTGCTTAGATATGGCTGTACTTTACTAAACAACATGCAAAAACAGAATTTCCCTGTATGTATGTACATGTGCCACTATAGAACCATCGACATTGACCAATGTGCTCATCTTAATCAATCCGTATTCCAATGATGCTGGCCCTCAGAATGAGCTGGACATTGCATATTGTTCCTGTTTATTGAAAATACCATCCTGAGCCTTCTGGCAAAGAGTTAGCATTTTTCCCCTTTGGTAAGCCACAGCAATATCAGTTATATGCTGCAAAAGATTAATTTCAACCTTGACAATTCAGGTAACTTATGTAAAATCCTTGAAATTCTACAAGAATGATCCATTATCCGATTAACAAAATAAACTAAAGAACTGTTTTTTGTTTACCAGCGTCTGCAGCTCCTTTCCAAACAAAAGCTATTGATGTAGCTGAATATGAAGACAATACCTCTTAATCTCTGTTGATAATTTAACATGGTGCCTTTTTCAGAGCACTTTACAGTGGAACATTTTCCTAGATTCTTTACAAAGCCAAAAATAGGTTTTAAAATTTAATCTGTTCTCTTGAGTAATGCTGCAAGACACAATGTGTTTATGAAGAACAATCAAAAGTATCTAAGTACGTACACCAGACACATATCATTTCACTAAATCACATTTCTTTGCATTTCCATCAGTATTATTGAGTGGAGTTGTAGCAGCTTGATCTTGTCAAAAAATATCTGAGCTGTTTGCCATCAGACAAGTGTCACTTCAGTTTCACGCTTATAGCTGATGCTTGACTGATTGTGATCCCACGAAAGACATCAAGGCATACACGAATTGATGCATACTATTTAGTTTTCTTCTTTAGTTTTGTTTAGTTTAGAGATACAGTGTGGAAACAGGCCCTTTGGCCCACTGGGTCTGCGTGGATTCGATGGGACGAAGGGCCTGTTTCCACTCTGTATCTCTAGAACTATTATATGCAGTAGAAATGGAAAGTGACATTTCATAAAGGAAATAAGCCAGATTAATTGGTTTGATATCAATGTATAAATTGTGCAGGTTGGTGTTAATGTGCGGGGATCGCTGGTCAGAGCAAACTCGATGGGCTGAATGACCTGCATCTCTAAACTAAACTAAACTGAAGAAAAGATAGACGCAGAATGATGGAGTAACTCAGCGGGACAGGCAGCATCTCTGGAGAGAAGGAATAGGTGACGTCACCCATTCCTTCTCTCCAGAGATACTGCCTGTCCTGCTGAGTTACTCCAGCATTTTGTGTCTATCTTCGATTTAAACCAGCATCTGCAGTTCTTTCCTAAACTAAAGAGAAGCCTTAAATGTGCAAATTGACAAAATGGTTCATGTTTTTAAATTCAGCCTCCGAGATTGCTTTGTTAAATTGATGTGCCTCTCATGTCCTATATAAGCACGGGCATCCATTGCTGCTGGTAGTGTTCCTTCAAAAAAAAGAAAATGCACCCAGCAGCTATAAAAAGATGAAGATTAGCCTGCAATCTTCCTCAACCAACCCGAAAGAAACACGCCAATGCATAATGCATTGTCAGTCTAAATATTTCATGGAAAATGTGCAATCTATTCCACTAAAGGAAAACTCAAAAATCCAAAAGGAAAATGAAGTAATGTCCACACTAAGACAAAACTTGTCTGACAAATTGTGAATACATGAAAATAAAACAACATATTAACGACATGAGTGAAAAACATGCAACAGTTTCTTCCCAGCTGTTATCAGGCAACTGAATCAGTCTACCACAACCAGAGAACAGTGCTGAACTCCCATCTACTTCTTTGATGTCCCTCGGACTATCCTTGATCAGACTTCGCTGGCTTTACCTTGCACTAAATGTAATTCCCTTATCATGTATCTATACACTGTGAAAAGACTCATTCATTCTCACATATGCTCAGAGCACATCAGGGGGGCAAAGAAGCAATATAGGGTTCAGGAATGTCCAAACATGTGGTTCATGTAGGAACGCACTGCAGATGCTGGTTCTACACCGAAGATAGACGCAAAATGTGGAAGTAACTCCGCGGGACAGGCAGCATCTCTGGAGAGAAGGAATGGGTGCCTGTCCCATTGAGTTATTCCCACAGTTTGCGTCTACCTTCCATAGTTGTGGTTCACTTGTCGCTGGTGCTACTTTTAGCAAAAAGCCACATTTGCAGTTCTCTGCTCTGTCTGTTAGTCACAGCTGGTAGCAACGGCACGCCACTCACGGAAGGAGCAATAAAACTGATAACCAATCAATAAAGACACCAAGAAAATGGTTACTACCAAGAAAATGGGTGGGGGCACATTGATTGTGGCAGGAAAGATGCGAGGGGTGGGGAATGGCTGGGCAAAAGGAGGTCTGGGAGAGACTCTTGGGTGGGCAGCATCCTGAAATTTACCTTATTTTGCAGGTGCTTTTAGCATCTTGCAGCACTCACAATGCCTAGAGCTAAATTTGTGTTGTCAACCCTCAGGCTGATACATCGGTAACTTAACTGAGTGACTACTGAGTTAGTGATGCATTCCGAACCTAGATCTTCTGCACTGATTAGAGCACAGACACCATTGACAGCCATTTTGTTGACCCATCTGACCTTTCAGTCCTATTTGGGTTGAAATCCAGGAGCATGTTGAATCTCTTGACCTCTCCCTTTCATGTGCCTCGCCCATTTCTTCCACAATCTCCCACCCTCCCCACTCACTTTGCTCCTTTCTCCCCCTTTGTAAACTCATCTCCCATTCATAAATCCCTTGTTTTCTTGTATCCCATCCTCTTCTTCCTGGATACTTCCTCTAGCTTTATATGTCATTCCTCTTCTCTCCTTATCTGACACCCTTTTGCTCCCTTTTCACCACTAGCTTTCCTCACTTACTCAAACTGTTTATCAATCAGTGTGTTTATCTCCCTCACTTGTATCCACCTATCACTTGCTGGGTTTTGACCCGCCTCCACCTCTCGTTTCCAGTTTTCTCCTACAATCAATCTGATGAAGTGTCCTAAACGCGAAACGTCACCAGTCTATTTCCTCCACACATGCTGCCTAACTCGCTGAGTTTCTCCAGCACTTTGTGTCCAGGGGCACATCTAATTATCGTGCATGTTGGAATTAACTACAAAGGTAAGCACTATACAGTTGCTTTATTTCTGATCTTACAAATAACAATCTATAGATCATTGAGACACTGGGAACACGAGACTGAAGTCTAGACTAGACAGTAATAATTACTGGAGAGTAATAGACAGTAATAATTACTGGAGACTGATAGAAAAAGAAACATGATAGAACATGGAAGACTTGGTATTGATGCTTATAAATCTTTATTATAATTGTATCCTAAATAAAAGAACATTAAAGACACTGAGAGGCTGATTAGATTCTCCGCAGTATTTTCATTTGCTGCTACATCTGTTCTAAGCACGGTGTGAAACATTCCCCTAATTATCTGCACTTATATGCAAAATTCTTTTGGTCAAATATCATAATTTATAAAAAGTCTCAATGAAAACAACGTGACAAAAAATGCCGAAGATAGACACAAAATGCTGGAGTAACCCAGCGGGACGGGCAGCATCTCTGGCAAGAGCCCATTCCTTCTCTCCAGAGATGCTGCCTGACCCGCTGAGTTACTCCAACATTTGTGTTTATCTTCGGTGTAAACCAGCATCTGCAGTTCCTGCCTACACATGATTAAAAAAATACAATGGATCAATACAAATCTGCCGTTAACCTGCAGGAGAAGACAGAGAAATGTCTTTGCTTGTTTCCAGTGGCCAATTATACACTGGATCATCAAACAGACATCTTGCAGGGAATATCCGTACTCTTTTCCTGATTAGCTGCCAATCCTCATTCAAAAATTGGAGGAAGACAGAGGGCAAAACGGTACGTGCCAGTTAGCTCACTGTCTGTCTTAGGGGAAACTTCGGAAGCTAATATTAAAAACAAGCAAAGGCATTTAGAAAGATCCAAGGCAGTTGAGGAAAGTCAACACAATTTGTTAAGGAAATCATGCTTGATTCGGAGTAATTGGTTGGAGTCATGTTGACCTCTACGGTGAAAACGTTGGAGGTTGAGGACAGAGAGGCCTCATTGCGGTTGTATGATGTTGGAGTGGCCATGCCTGGAATATTCTGTTTGAATCCCTAGGATATACTATAGGATATAGTAGTAGTGGAGGCAGTCCAAAAAAGATTAACCAGGCCAAATCTTGAGGAGAGGATTTTGTCCTGCCAAAACAGTTTGTCTCTGTTTTCCTTGGAGCTCAGAAGAGTGAGGAGTGACCTTATTTAAACGTAAGGGGGTTGACAGGGAAAGATGTTGACATGTTTTCACAAGTGGCAGAGTCAAGGACAAGTCCACTTAGCTGCAAAATAAGGAGCAAGTCATATAAAGTGTGTTGAAATGTCTACTCTCACTGGTTAACGCTCCTGTAAATGAAACTCATGTGCGGTAGTTGCTATTGGTGGTGAAACAGATAGAAGATTATCTGGCTGACAAAAAATAGAGAGCTCGCATAACTGAGCCTGTTCCATGCTCTCCAGAGATGTTGCCTTGCCCGCTGAGTTACACCAGCACTTTGTGTCCTTTTGTGTAAACCAGCATTTGCAGTTCATTGTTTCTAGATGATGGATGGAGCCAAGCAGGAAAGAACAAAAAGGAAATCAAAAGAAATCAAATGAGCAAGATGCAATGAGTGGTCTGCCTCAAGCAATGAGCCTCAACCTTTTACAATTTATATTAAGGGACTTGGAATAACACCAAATGCACAGTTGCTGATTATTTCTGATACTAAAATGAATCAAAATGGAAGTTTTTAATCCAGTTTAGGTGCCATAAGGAGGCGACAAGTGAATTATGTGAGTGGGCAAAGATGTGGCAAATGGAATACATTATGGGCAATCTTGGCAAGTGACAATAAATGTAAATAGTGTGAGGTCAAAGATGAAGGGAGAACTGGTGTTATCGTGTTTGATTCACAAATTATTATTACGCAGGCATCAAAATAATTTGAAAAGCTCATAGAATGTTAATGTTGACACAAGGACCTTGGGATGCTGGAATCTTGAGCATAAATTAAGTGCTGGAGGGATTAGGAGGGTCAGGTAATATCTGTGGAGGGAAGGGATAGGTGACATTTCAAGTTGAGACCCTTTTTCTAACTGTTAATGTTTATTGCTTGGAGACTGAACAGGAAAAGAGGGAGGTTTTAGCCCTTTGGGGCATTGGCAAAAACACTTCTGGAGAAATGGGCACAGAGTTGATCTCCTTATTTAAGTCACTGGAAACAATCTGGAGAACATTTACACTGGATTAAAAACTAACAAGGAGCAGTGTGTCAAATAAGCAAAGATTGGATGGGCTTGGGTTGCTTCCACAGTAATGTAGGGATAGTGAGACAACTCTATTGAAACATACAGGATCTTGAGTGACAAACAATCTGCTGGAGGAACTCAGAGGCTTGAGCAGCGTCTGTAGGTGGAAAGAAATGCTGGGTGTTCGGGTCATCACCCTGCATCAGGATGGAGGGTAGAGAGATGAGATGGCCAGCGTAACATGGGAGGTGGTGACAATTGTGAGACAGAAGTGAGAGATAATGGGTGGACCTGGGTAGAGTGAAGGATGCCAGGCATATGGAGCCTGATTGGAGAGGAGGACGGGTGATGTTGGGAGGCAGAGCCAGGTAGATGATGGATAAAAAAGGACGCAAGTTACTCCTTCACCCGTCTTCAGACCAATAGATGAGGTTTCCGGCCAGGACCTTTCTTCAGAAGGGTTCCATCTGAAGAAGGGTCACGATTTGAAAGGCCACCTATCTGTGTTCTCCAGAGCCTGTTCCGATGAGTTACACCAGCACTTTGTGTCCTTTTGTGGAAACTAGCATCGGCAGTTTATTCGTTTCTCGTTGATGGATGGAGACAAGCCGGAGAGAACAAAAGAGAAATTGAAAGAGAAAGGTGGCAGATGAAGGGGGTGAGGGGGTGGTGGGAGAGGTTGAAGGTGGAGACAGTTGTTGTTTGGTGAAAAGCGGAATCTCGAAAGCTCCCACACTAAACCTAATAAGTAAGAAGTAAGAAAGGTGGTAATTGGGATCATTAGGGAAGAGGTGAATGGCTGATGGAATCAGAACCAGCGAGGGAGAGGGGTTGGGGCGTGCTTGTGGCTTAAGTGTGAGTGTAATGTAGGTGGATGGAAACAGAAGCAGGAAGGAGATAAAACTGGGTGATGGAAGGTAAGAGGAGGGTAATGGGGAAAGGGGACAATAACAGGGAGGACCAGGGGAGGATCAGAAGGAGAAAGAGGGTGGGGGACAAAACATACTGGAGAGAAAAGCTGTGTTAGAAGGAATTGCAGGTACTGGTTTAAAGAAGATAGACACACAAAGCTGGAGTAACTCAGTAGGACAGGCAACATCTCTGGAGAAACGAAATGGGTGATGTTTCGGGTCAAGACCCTTCAGAATCGTTAGGGATAAGGGAAACAAGAGATATAGACGGTGATGTGGAGAGATAAAGAACAATGAATGGAAGATATGCAAAAAAGTAACGATGATAAATGAAACAGGCCATTGTGAGCTGTTTGTAGGGTGAAAATTAGAAGCTAGTGCGACTTGGGTGGAGGAGGGATAGAGAGAGAGGGAATGCCGGGGCTACCTGAAGTGAGAGAAATCAATATTCATACAACTGGGCTGTAAGCGGCCCAAGCAAAATATGAGATGCTGTTCCTCCAATTTGCATTTAGCCTCACTCTGACAATGGAGGAGCAGAGGACAGAAAGGTCTGTGCAGGAATGGGAAGGAGAATTAAAGTGTCCAGTAACCGGGAGATCAGGTTGGTCCACGCGGGCTGAGCGAAGGTGTTCCGCAAAATGATCGCCCAGTCTACGTTACTAAAATGTTACCTAACATTGAATCATTTTATGTTTATACCATTGAGTTGTGCACTACTCAGGTGGAATAAGGTGATCATTGGTGCTAGGAGCAGAATTAGGCCCCATCAGGTCCACTCCAACATTCAATCATGACTGTTCTTTCTCTTCCTTCTAACCCATTCTCCTGCCTTCTCCCCATAACCTTTGACACCTGTACTAATTAAGAATCTATTCATCTCTACCTTAAAAATATTAATTGACTTGGCCTCCACAGCTGTCCGTGGCAAAGAAATCCACAGGTTCACCACCCTCTGATGAAACAAATTCCTCCTCATCTCCTTCTTAAAGGGATGTCCTTTAATTCCGAGCCTGTGGAATACGAGGTTGACACCTCAAATGTGGTCGAGCATCAGAGCTAGGCTATCTCGTACCGTAAATGAATAGCGTAACTTGGATAAAGGAGTGATTAGTCACGGCACATTAGGAACAGTTGTACAGAAGGAAAACTGTGAGATTACCTTCTCTTTCTCTCATCCACCTGTCTGCAGATTTCCTGCCAACGCCTGTTTAGCTTGCTCAGTTTCTCCTTGAGGATGAAACCGTCAGCTGCTGATGACTGCCCAATAATCTCCTCTCCCGTCACATTCAAACCAGCGACTGCAGCCTGCTGGCTTCCAATTCCATCCTGTAGATCCTGCAGGCACAAAAGCAAAGGGAAATAAGTTGCCCAACTGTAAACCACCACAAATAAGCTTGCGATCCACTCACAAAGCACGACCATGGCAGAATTATACTCGGTATTTCAGAAAGAAGTTAAAAAAAAAATGAACAGGGAGAAATACACAAAGAAAAAAACTTCTGCCCTGATGTCGTACATCACATGATACAGTCTCTTTCTGTAACACTTCAGATTTTGGAGAGAACCATAACCATGAGAAAGAGGGGAAGCTTCAAAAAGGGATCCTTGGGATCCTTACGTATTAACATTAAGTATTATTTTTCATTTAGATGACATTTACAGTGCAGTTTTGGAAAGATATACGAATCAAATACAATATTATTTTTAAAAAGTATGGGCAGTCCCTGATAATTCATGTAATTTGCAATGAATGAATAAGATCCAAAACAATATTTTGGATGAATTATTTGCCTGAAATACTAAATAGGTTAGCTATAAACAAGAGGTTCAGTTTCCAAATATTATTTGTCACCCTGATGTATTTACAACTAATTACACCACATAACCAGAACAGACAATCAATTCCAAGCTCCATCATGGGCAGAGATAGAGTCAGGGAGTCGTACCGTGGGAAAACAGGCCCTTCGAGCCAACTTGCCCACACCAGCCAAAGATCACAAGGTAGATGAAGAAAAAGATTCAAAGTTGTGTTTAAAGCCTGGAAAGAATGCAACATCCCTTCAGCTCCTCTCGTCCTTGGAGAGCGAGATTTTTGGATGGTTTAGGCAAACATGATTTCATGCATGGGGAGCCGGCAGAAGCACTGTCAGAAGAGCACATCCTCACAAACTGTGTAGGAAGGAATTGCAGATGCTGGTTTACACCGAAGATAGACACAAAATGCTGGAGGAACTCAGCGGGACAGACAGCATCTCTGGATAGAATGAATGGGTGACGTTTTGGAGCGAGACCCTTCTTCAGACTGAGGGTCAGGGAAGAGGTCTCATTTTCACACCATACCCTTCCATATCTCTGTGTCTCCCTCTCATCGACTTTCAGTCTGAAGAAGGGTCTCGACCCGAAAAGCCACCCATTCCTTCTATCCAGAGACGCTGCCTGTCCAGCTGAGTTACTCCAGCATTTTGTGTATATCCTCACAAACTATCTGCCCTCAGGCAGCTCCTGCTTCATGCATGGAAGTCCCTCCTACTTTGACCTTATTACTCCCTCATAACCCCCAAAAGCAGAGTGGAAACGTCATCTTCCGTCCCAAGGGGCTGTTGAAGAAGAAAATGTCAATGATAAATAAAGTCCACTGATAACTACTGACACGACACCTGATAAACCATGCTCAGGTGTTGCAGCAGGTGGCCTGAGATAAATATATGCTGGACTTTTGCAGGTATGCAACTCACAAGCAAGTTTATAAACAGACCTTCACTTTTTTTTGCTGCTGAGAACAGCAGATAATTTGACGCCGTTCATTTACTGATTGCCTTTCAGTTGCACATCATGAACATGCTGAACATGCATCATGACTTCCTGACTCTTCTACCAAATCCGCCGAACAATGGAAGCAAGCATACTAGATGCCTTCTTTACCACTCTATCTACTTGTGTTTCCACTTTCAGGGAGTTTTAGACTCAGACCCCAAAGTCCCTTTGTGCATTAATACTGTTTAGGGCCATGCCACAAATTGTATATTTTCGCCTTACATTTGACAATACCGAAGTGCAACACCTCACACTTGCTCAGATTAAACTCTATCTGCCATTTCTACCCCCATTTCTGTTGTTGACCTATATCCCATTGTATGGTTTGACATCCTTCCTCACAGTCCCCAACCCCAGAAATCTTAGTGTCATCTGCAAACTTACTAATGAACCCGTCTACGTTTACGTTCAATGAACTTGACCTTGCATGAATTTCCTTCTCCCTTTATTTACCTTGCTTATCTCTCTTTTGGGCACACTACTCACCATCACAACAACACACCCATTTGCCTCTTGAACTTACTTATATTTTTTATGATTTCTTCTGGGATTATATATGACATAAATTTATCCTCTACACCATTTGACATAAAAGGTTTAATTTGACTTCCAAATTGCTGATGCTCTCAATATTCATGAGGTTTCAACTGAAGTATTTCATGGACTCCAGTCTAAAATCAATAGACCATGCTCTGTTCTCCATGACAAGGGTTGCCGAAGAAGGAAATTGATTAGAAGGTCCACACAAGAAATTGCAGATGCGGGAAACTTGAGGGAAAAAAACACAAAGCGCTGGAGTAACTCAGTGGGTCAGGCAGCATCTCCAGAGAACATGGCGTTTTGGATCGTCACCCTCTCCAGACTGATTATAGTTGAGGGTGTAGAAGGTCTCTTGTTACAGGTCATCCAATCGAAGAATAGTAACAGCCAAGAGGAGTTCCTTTTAAGTCAGCCCTTTAAGTCAGTAATAAGTCACTACAGGAAGGATGCAGCAGGCCCTACTCAACCATTTTCCCTCTGAAGTTCACCAATGCTTTTCTTTCATGTGCTGAGCAAATTCTCCTCTGAATCCCATGGCTGATTCTGCCCACACTACCCTGTCGGACAAGACACTTCTGACATTAACCATTCAAAGTACACAAATACATTTTTGTCTTCTTGCCTTTGGTTCTTCTGCCGATCAGGTCACATTTGTGTGCCCTGGTTCTCCACCTGAGTACTAATGGGAATAAGCCCGTTTATAGAGAGCTTATGATTTTGAACACATCTATCATATCTCTTCTCAAAATTCTCCGCTGCAAGAAAACAATCCCAGCCTCAACATCCCTGCTTTGAACCTTAAGTCTCATACCTTCAAGATATAAGTAAATCTGTTTGATTCTCGCTCCAGTCCTTTGCTTCCTTTGTGACATAAGTTAGAGAGAATTTGAAGCAATATGTGTCCTTTATAAAGGAAAGCAGTTTTATTGTGGTTTATCAGAACTTCACTCTTTTTGGAGTTTAGTTCTCTACGTATAAAGCTGAACATCTTTTTGTTTTTAAATGTTATTTCAACCTGGACTTCCACCTCCAAATATTTACTGAGCTGTACATCCAGCTCTATTTGTTTCTCTTCACCACCTTCAAATGTCAACCTTCATGTTATACTGTTCCTTTTTCTTTCCACATTTTATCCACTTGACAATGTAAAATTACCCCTGCCCTGTACCATGTGCTCCACTGGCCTTGAGGAACATGATAGTCCACCATACTTCAGTCTGAGAATTGACTATTCACCACAATGCTTTGCTTTTCTTGGTCAATTGTTGAGCCTTCACCCACTGTTTTTTTTTTTCTCACCGGCTTTGACAATGATATGATGTGACATTCTATCAAATATCTTTGATAGCCATTTGTCCTATCAATCTTTTTTGTTGCTTCAACAAATAACTCAAGACAACAACTTTGTGCCTCAACGGCAGCAAAGGGAAGGAGCTAGCCATCGGCTTTGGGAAGCATAGTGTGTTTCACGCCCCTTGATTGTATTAATGGTGCTGAAGTGGAAATGGGCGAGAGCTTCAAGTTGTAATGTAAATGTCCAATAATTTGTCCTGTTCCCACCTGTCCTATCTAAAATGTCTTTTAAATATTGTTATTATTTGATCAACCCTCTTTATATACGTTGAATGAGCATTCAGAAAAGATAGGAAATTTGGAGAAAGAATGTATTAATCAACAGTTCTGTGGTATTTAATGATTGAGTATTTTTTCTCCATTCCAAGTTGGCTCTGCAATTGGGAGCCTCAAACACTTCCTCAAGCAGTTCATTCATAAGTGATAGGAGCAGAATTTGGCCATTTGACTCACAAAGTTTACCCCGCCATTCAATCATGGCTAATCTATCTCTCTCTCTCCACACTCCATTATCCTGCCTTCTCCCCATAACCCTTGACACCCGTACTAATAAACGCAGGGTATTCTATATACCCTCCATCCTCTATGTGAAAATTCAGCCCCTCAGGCTCCTAATAAATCTTTCCCTTCTCATCTTAAACTCATGCTCTCTAGCTCTTGATTCCCTTACCCTGGTAAAAAGATTCTGTGCATTCAGCCTATTTATTCTCATCACGATTGTATACTCCTCTATAAGATCGCTGCTCAGTATCTTGCTCTTCGAGGAACAAAGTCCTAGTATGCCCAACCTCTCCCTATAGCTCAGGTCCTTGAGTCCTGGCAAAATCCTTGTACATTTTATCTGCTCTCCTTCCAGCTTAATGAGATATTTCTATAGCAGGGTGACAAAACCTGTGTTTTAAGCGGGGTATTATGTAACCAAAAAGTAGCGCGGTGTTCAAAAAGGTGTAAATTAAACGGAAATATGACTACGCTATCAGCAGTAAATTTGATCGCGTTATTCAAAAAATACCAGCGCGGTATTAAAGCTTTGGCATTAAAGGAACAAGGGCGTTATTTTAAAAACATATAAATCAAACACGCATACAGTAAGTCCACCACTCAGCCTCTTGCACTCCAAGGAACAAAGCACTGGCATGTCCAGGCTCTCCCAAAGCTCCAGTCCTCGAGGCCTGTCAACATGCTTTTTGTACTTTTCTCTGCTCTCCTTTCAGCTTAAGGTATCTTTCTTAGAGCAGGTGACGCATAAAGTACTCCAAGTGCAGCCTCACTGATGTTCATCTATAGTTAAATATCAACAGATCAGTGCTTTTCTTTAAATGAACACTGATGTAACTCTAACATTGAGAACATAGCTCAATGACATGCTGAACTGTTAGTCCAGATTACACATTACTAAAAGTCTGTTCTTGACCGGTTGTGGCCATCTGTGCTGCGATTTCCGAGAGAACGCCGCCACCTATGGCCGTTATTTTTGGCCACCTTGCTCAGAGCCCCCCTCCGCCGTATGTGGGCCGAGGATTTTTCCCGTCCATGAAAAATGACAGAGATATTAATGTTTTTACAAAATTCCCCATTCTCTCTGCTGCCCCCGCTGGAGGCAGGTGAAGGGACTATAAAACCAGGAAGTGGTGTGCCTCAATTAGTCTCTGCAAGCTGGAGCTCTGGCAATTAGTCTCTGTCACTCTGAGCTCTGAATGACACTGAACAAAGGTCTACAGCATTGTGAGTACCCTTCATTTGGTTTGAAAATGAATATATATTTAGTTTGAAGTAAAAAAGCACTGCCTGCAAATGGTTGTTTGGGTTGAATTAAAAAGGCACTCTCTCTCGCTCTCTCTCCCCCCCTCTCTCTCACCCTCCTCACCCCATCCCTCTCTCACCTCTCTCTCTCTCCCCCTCTCTCTCTCTCTCTTCCTACCCTCTCTCCCCACTCTCTCCACAATCTCTCCCCCCCCTCCTCCCTCTCTCCCCTCTCCCCCCCCCCTCCCCCCCCCTTTCGCTCCACCCCTCCCCTCTCCCCCCCCCTCTCTCTCCCCCCTCTCCTCTCCCTCTCCCCCCCTTCTCTCTCTGCCCTCACTCTCTACCCCCCCCCCCCCCCCCCCCCCCAGATATGACTGCAAGTTGGGGCTATGCGTCAGTAGATAGGGTGGTTATGGGGTAAAAGGAGCAAATTAATAATATTAATATAATATCAAGGGGGGGTAATTAGCGTGAGTGCGGGGGGCGGGGGGGGGGGGGGGGGGGGGTTGTGGGGGATAGTTAGTGTGTGACGCTGCATGCCGCCTCCGCCCCCCACAACCGCACGTTGGGTCTAGTAGGATCTGCACTTGGTTTAGTAGGATCCTAAAATTTAATTTGAACCGACACTCTAAGCGACAAATGAAAGGACAAATAGTATGCAAAATAGCATTCAAAATAGTTTTGCATGGAGAGAAGAAAGAAATATGTCAATATCTTTGCTCAGGAGACTAAATATACTAAACCATCATTCTAGCATGATGGCATATTTGCTTACGACTCTTTTTGTAAATAGACAATGAATAGTAATACCAAAGGATTAAGTGCTGGAGGAACTCAGCGGGTCATGCAGCATCTGGGGAGGGAATAGACAGGTGACGTTTCGGATGGGACCTTTCATCAGATGGGGTGAAATGTCACCTAATCATGAGGTCCCCAGATGCACCCTGACCCACTGAGTTCCTCCAGCGCTTTGTGTTTTGCTCAAGAAATCAGCATCGCTGTTTCTTGTGTATCCAAAGAATAACAATAGCTGCATTCAGTCACGCTGTCTCTTCTTGAGGAACCACTCTTTTGAATAAGTGTCCAACAAAAATATTATTCAAGATAACTGCAAATTCAACAAGAATATCCAGAATGTTTAGCCTGCAAAACTGATAAGAAGTTTAGAAATAATTCATCTTGAAAACATGTTGCACAAGAAGGATAAAAAAAAATGCGAACATCATATTGAAGGAATTGCAAGGCTATGAAATCAGACAGTAGTCTGAAGAAGAGTCTCGACCCACAACGTCACCTATTCCTTCTCTCCAGATGCTGTTACTCCAGCATTTTGTGCCTATCTTTGGTATAAACCAGCATCTGCAGTTCCTTCCTACACAGATTGGCTGACATTTTCATTCTGTGCACACTTTCATTACGACTCAAAAATAACCTTTTTTCATGGGAATAGTGGTGAAGGAATGTCAACTGCTTTGAATATTTGATTATCCGGAAGTAATCTTTCAAGATGCCCTTTGCCGAGAAGGATTTGTTCGCTACACTTGCTGAATAAATGCAGAACAAGAAATGCTAATCATGACTTCTGCAAACACTCATATATTTCATTAACAACTCAGTACTTTTGACAATGTAATTGCCTTCTTACATGCTCTGAATACATGGTTTGCCACTTTGGCAAAGGTTTATTTTATATTGACATGTTGTACAACACTTTGCTGCCAAACTTTTTGAAATTACCACCTCTTTTTTCACTCCCATATATCCTTCAGACATCCCTTTCTTACTTTATTCCTGGACATTGAAGGAATCAGATTTATGTTCGAAGAAGAAATTCTCCATGGACCATTAATATGGAAAAAAAGAGAACGTTAAAAACTTTACTTGCAATCCTCTGAAAATACTCTTCCGAAGACTGCAACCAAAGATATATAGAAATAAATCTTCACAGTCTTATTGTTCCCTTGGGAAGATGAGGTGCAATTAAACTGACATTTGCCCACAAAGAGATGTGTTCAGCTGTAGTGTTGTAGTTCCTGAAAGCATGACATCCCATTATGTGCTCCTCCAATATATTACACTACCACAATACAGTACAAGCATGAGCATGGTGGCACAGTGGGAGAGTTGCTGGCTTACAGCGCCAGAGGTCCAGGTTTGATCCTGACTATGGGTGCTATCTGTATGGTGTATATTTGTTCTCCCCATAACTGCAAGGGTTTTCTCTGGGTGCTCCAATTTCCTCCTCACATTCAAAAGACATATGGGTTTGTAGATTAATTGGCTTCAGTAAAAATTGTAAATTGTTCCTCGTGTTTATGATAGTGCTTGTGTAGGGGGTTAGCTGGTTGGCATGGACTCGGTGGGCTGAAGGGCATGTTTCCACGCTGTATCTCTAAACTAAACTAAGTAGTGGAACATACAAGATTTCAATTCTCCTCATCACCCCTGCCTCATCCTCCTGCCATCCACCCTCCTGCCAGTGTGGTTGAAAAGAAAAGCATGCACTAAATGGGGCAATGCAGAACTGAAATGTTCAGCAGAAGTACACAAAGATAGGTTGAGGTGGGTTGGAAAATCCTCTTTAGTAGTAAACTGGAATTTCACTTCTGAGTTAGCTCTTCTTCAACTGTTCCAAGGCTATGGTGGTTACCATTTTGGCAGCCTTTCTATCATCGAGGCCACCCATTTGAAACATGCAACCGGCTCCTGAAATAGGCCAAACAGAATTGCTATTGATTTGAAGATCTCACGTGAAATTAATTATTGCTGAAACTGGACTTCAATAGCATAGCAAAACAAAAGACGACTCTACGGAATCACTTTGAAATGGTTTCCAGGCCAAATAGATATGGGAGTACCATTGTAAAAAAGATACGGGAATTTTGCCATCTAGTCACTGACATCGTCGCAGGTTCAGCGACAGGAAGTAATAAGTAAATCTACACTGACAAATGTCCATATGTTAAACTCATATTGCTGTTCAAAACACTAGTTGTAAAGAGTTATTTTGGACAGTCAGATCTTTTATTTTGGACTGAACATATACCAATTTTCATTTGATTTACATTAGAGAGATAACAAGGATGAGAAACAATCAGATGAAATTCAATTTACCTTGAATGAAAGATTACTGTAGACCATTATACTAGAATAACTTGCACATAATGTTATCTGCACACTAATCACTATCATGCATTCATTACAAATTGGTAACTTGACCTGCCAACCAGACACTTGTGAAATTGCTATTTCCACTATTTGATCGAAATGTAGATTTGACTTCAACTTTAATTAACCACCATTGCCTATCAACCTGGAATCATATTAATGGAATGCTCCGAGTTTTACCAAAACAAAAATAATTCTGTGGAGAGCAAAGAGGATGGCAAGAACCTTCAAATTATTTGACTGCAAAAACAGGATATTTATTGCCAGAGTGCAGGATGGAATGAACTCATTAAGGTTGCAATTGGCTTCTAACATTTTATATAACAAGTTTCTGAACCAGAAATTAATTTTAAAAAATGATTTACTCTTGCTCTGAATTTATGAACCACATAACCAGAGAGAGCAGCTGAAAATGACCATACAAATCAAATTAAAAGTTAATCAAATCATGTACCGCTGAAAGACCAAGAACAGATTCAAGTAAACAGTTACATTCTGCCCACAGAAGTTATGAATATCATTGTCTCTTTTGCAGTTCAAGAATTTAGTCTGCGTCTACATAAGGCACTGCCTCAAGAAGGCAGCATCTATCATCAAGTCTGGGTTATGTCCTCTTCCCAGCACTATCAGGCAGGAGGCATAGAAGCCTGAAATCACAAACCACCAATTACTATCCAACTGCCATCAGGGTCTTCAACCAACCTACACAATCTACACAAGGCCTCCCTAAACGTTGAGACCCGAAACGTCGCCAATACCTTCTCTCCATAGATGCTGCATCACCCACTAAGTTACTCCAGCATTTTGTCTCTACCTTCGATCTTACCAGCATCTGCAGTTCTTTCTTAAACACTACACAATCCTAATCCTAACAGGATAACACAACTCTGTGGACCATCTGCACTACCGTGGACTTTATTTTTCTAATTCTATTTTGCACTAATGTCTTTTATTTTGGAAGAGTTTAATTCTTCCTACTGTCTTGCAGGATTCAGGTGCAAAAATGATGTACTATTTATGATTTTGTGTGTTGTACTGTTCTATTACTTACTAAAGGGCCTGTTCCACTTTCACAACCTAATTCACGACCTTTTTTACTCGTGGACATTTTTCATCATGCTAGAAATCACGCCCCAACCTACTTGATGCCACGAGTACCTACGACTAGCCTTACAACCGCCTACGACCTACCTACGACCTCCTACGACTACGACCAAGCTGCGAGTATGAGTCAAAGCAGGGGCAGAAAATCCACGGGGGGGGGGGGGGGGCCATGCCCCCTCTCCCCCCCGTTTCGAGAGGTGGGGGTACAGCCCCCCCCCCCCATTTTTTGTAATCCAGATTTTAAAACCCGGTGAAACAGATTTTAAAACCCGGTGAGACAGTGGGGGTAGGACTGCTGATCGAGGGCGCAGATTGGACGAGAGAGACGTCGGTCAGCAGGCAATGGGGGCGGCACAGATCTGCGCCTCATCCACAGCCAGGATCGATCCGAGCTCTCCGGCGCTGTCCCGTCCCCACCCGAGTGCCTGGACTTGCGGGAAATATGGCCCAAGTTTACAGCCAGCGCGGAGAAGCAGTGCTGGTGTGCCGCCAGTCCAGGCAGGGCTGTAGGTTAACCCAGCAAGACAGACAGAGTTGAGCTGCATTTGGCGTTGGATTGAGCCTCCGAAGCTGCGTGTGTGAGTGTGTGCACTGCGCACGCGGCCGCCAAGAAATTGTGTCTCCCGGTCCCCTCCATATTTTGATAGCAATTTCCGTGCTTGAGTCAAAGGAAAACTCGGCAGAGGTCGTGAATTAGGTTGTGAAAGTGGGACAGGCCCTTTACTTACTTACTGCCTATTGTGCCTCCTGGCATGTAGGGCAGCAACGAAGGCCCTCCACTCCTGTCTGTTCTGGCTCCATCACGCCCAGTAATGTTGATTCCTTCAGTTGCTGTACCCATAACATATTTGTTTTACGAGACAGGGTTGTTAGCCCTGTGCTTAACCTGCAACCTGGAGGACCAGTGGATCGCTCTTCGTCTCGCCGCTACCCTTCAACCTGTCCAGCATGGGAGACCCTAACAGGAGACGAATCTCCCGCTGGCATAGCTCTAGGGGTCACTGAGACACACAAGCTCCCCGACCACGACAAGGTTGCAATCCAACGGGGAGCATTGTCCAAGTCTATATGCATGTGACATTGCTGCAAGTATGATTTTTTGCTGTATCACATGTGCACTTGATAATAACTCAGCTTGATTTGATGTATTTACCATCTTTTGATCTTGGATAACATAATTTTCCTGCCTCAAATTGTTGATGACCTTTGTAATCTACCCGTGCTGAATTGTTGCCCATTAGGTAAGTTCTTTACTCGAAGCAATTGATTGTTAATGCACACTAAAGATAGACACAAAAAGCTGGAGTAACCCAGCGGGTCAGACAGCATCCCTGGAGAAAAGGAATAGGTTGAGACCCTTCTTCAGGAACTTATTGTTTTGCAGCTGCCACATTTTTATCAGATATGAACATAACAACCATCTCAAAAGTTTAAGCTTGCAATGAATAGATTGACAGAAGAACTCTGTTTCAGTTCACAGACTATAATTTTCAACTGATTGATCAAAAAGTCCCGCCCGAAAGGAATTAACACAATGTTGCTTCAATACTAAAGGTAACAAAAAGAATGACAGATTTTTTAGTGCATCAAGCAGGATGCCATCTTTCGGAATATAATTCATATGAAGGGCCTGTGATTCACTACGAGATCATTCTCATTATATTTAGACGTAGTACAAGTAGTTTTTATTGAACTCTTGAATTGTATTTCATAAATTTACATGAATCATCCGGTGAAACCCTTTTTGTTATTTTAGTCTGCATTATTTTAAAGTAGGGAATAGGAAGCATAATTTAATATTGCCACAAGATTACCATAAATAGAGTTCAGTCTTAATGCTCAATTCAAGCACTTTCTAAGGGCTAATTTCTAAAAAGCTATAATTTCAAAATTGTAGTAGGGTGAGTGAACATAGGTGCAAGTGATATTTCCCACTCTCTTTCATAGATCTGGAAGTGCACATGCATGAATCCCTAAATGTGGAGAATCTGGTGGACAGGTGTTTGCCTTCAATGGGAAGGGTACGGAGTACAAAGATCAGGCCAACATGATGCAGCTAAATCATTGGTGAGACCTCACTTGGAGTATTATGTGCATTCAGGACACCCAGCTGTAGAAAATATGTAATTAAGTTGGAAGGCGTGCAGAAGGGATTCAACAGGATGTTACCTGGGCTGTCGAGTGGAGTTATACAATTCTGACTTTTAAAAGATATTTGGACAGTTAAGGGCCTGTCCCACTTGGGCGTCATTTACGCGACATCATTTACACGTCACGACGCACGACTCTGGCGTCGTGACGCACACGTGATATGCACATGGTGCACATTACGCGCACACGGTGCGTGGTGACGTAGGCAGTCGCGTGCGGCGCGCCAGGATTTTGCGATGTACAAAATCTTTGCGTGCCATCTGTGTGTCGCGCAAATGACGGCCAAGTGGGACAGGCCCTTTACAGTGCCCTCGATAAAGTTTGGGACAGCCCCATCATTTATTTATTTGCCTCTGTACTCCACCATTTGAGATTTGTAATAAAACAAATCACATGTGGTTAAAGTGCACATTGTCGGATTTTATTAAAGGGTATTTTTATACATGTTGGTTTCACCATGTAGAAATTACAGCTGTGATCATACATAGTCCCCACATTTCAGGACACCATAATGTTTGGGACACATGGCTTCACAGGTATCTGTAATTGCTCAGGTGTGTTTAATTGCCTCCTTAATGCAGGTATAAGATAGCTCTCAGAACCTAGTCTTTTCTCCAGTCTTTCCATCACCTTTGGAAACTTTTATTGCTGTTTATCAACATGAGGACCAAAGTTGTGCCAATGAAAGTCAAATAAGCCAGAACAAGGGGTCACAATTTAAGGATAAGAGGGAAGTCTTTTAAGACTGAGATGAGAAAATAATTTTTTACACAGAGAGTGGTGAATCTGTGGAATTCTCTGTCACAGAAGGTAGTTGAGGCCAGTTCATTGGCTGGATTTAAGAGGGAGTTAGATGTGGCCCTTGTGGCTAAAGGGATCAGGGGGAGTGGAGAGAAGGCAGGTATGGGATACTGAGTTGGATGATCAGTCATGATCATATTGAATGGCGGTGCAGGCTCGAAGGGCCGAAAGGCCTACTTCTGCACCTATTTTCCATGTTTCTAAGCCATTATAAGACTGAGAAACAAGAATAAAACTGTTAGAGACATCAGTCAAAACTTAAGCTTACCAAAATCAACTGTTTGGAACATCATTAAGAAGAAAGAGAGCACTGATGAGCTTACTAATCGCAAAGGGACTGGCAGGCCAAGGAAGACCTCCACAGCTGATGACAAAATAATTCCCTCTATAATAAAAAAAAATCCCCAAACACCTGTCTGACAGATCAGAAACACTCTTCAGGAATTAGGTATGGATTTGTCAATGATCACTGTCTGCAGAAGACTTCATGAATAGAAATACAGATGCTACACTGCAAGATGCAAACCACTGGTTAGTCGCATAAATAGGATGGCCGGGTTACAGTTTTCCAAGAAGTGCTTAAAAGAGCAAACACAATTCTGAAAAAATGTCTTGTGGACGGATGAGACAAAGATGAATTTATATCAGAGTGATGGCAAGAGCAAAGTATGAATGAGAGAAGGAACTGCCCAAGATCCAAAGCATACCACCTCATCTGTGAAACATGGTGGTGGGGCTTTAATGCTTGGGCATGTAATGGTTGCTGAAGGTACGGGCCCACTTATCTTCATTGATGATACAATTATTGATGGTAGTAGCATAATGAATTCTGAAGTGTATAAACACATCCTATCTGCTCAAGTTCAAACAAATGCCTCAAAACATTGTCCGACAGTTCATTCTACAGCAAGCCAATGATCCCAAACATACAGCTAAAGCAACAAAGGAGTTTTTCAAAGCTAATTTTTTTTTTTAAATGTTCAATTCTTGAGTGGCCAAGTCAATCACCTGATCTGAACCCAATTGAGGATGTCTTTTATCTGCTGAAGAGCAATCTGAAGGGGACTAGCCCCCAAAACAAGCATAAGCTAAAGATGGCTGCAATACCGGCCTGGCAGAGCTTCACCAGAGAAGACACCCAGCAACTGGTGATGTCGATGAATCGCAGACTTCAAGCAGTCATTGCATGCAAAGGATACGCAACAAAATATTAAACATGACTACTTTCATTTACATGACATTGCTGTGTCCCAAACATTATGGTGCCCTGAAATGTTGGGGACAATGTATAAACACTGCTGTAATTTCTACATGGTGAAACCAAAATGTATAAAAATGGCCTTTATTAAAATCTGACAATGTGCACTTTAAGCACATGTGATTTTTTTCTGTTACAAATCTCAAATTATGGAGTACAGAGGCAAATAAATAAATGATTGGTCTTTGTCCCAATCATTGTGAAGGTAAATGGGATGTCCAATAGGCCAGCTTCATTGGAATAGACAAGGTGGGGTGAAGGGCCGGCTTTGGTGTTGTACAGCTCTATTTCTGATTTGTGAAAGGGAATGATGTACTGCACCATGCTTAAGAATCTCACTGCTTAAATCGTACTTGGAACATACAGAGCCTAACATTTAAACTCTGTTCCACGTTACATCATAGAATGAGGGTATTACCAATGTTAGCAAAACATAAGATGGCAACAAATCTTTAAAAAATGAAACAGCATGTTTGCTACAGAATCTATAGAGAACCAGGCTGTCAGATCTATCATCCCTTGTGGGAAACCTTTAAATAAATGTACAACATGATAAAGAAAGTAATCAATGAAGATTCAGATAAACACATTAAAAGCAGCCTTGTGCATTCAATTGCACAAAAGTCATATTTTATAAAAACAGAGGAAGCCAACATTTTCAACTTGCTGAATTACACTGGGATTTGACTGCAACCCAGCCATATCACTGCAACACAAGCATTCCAACATCAAAGGGAATGGTGACCCTCAGCATAAAGGGATGCAACTTAGAAAGAAGAACCGATACAAAGAGCATGAATACTCCATCATCAGAGAGGTTAAAGTTACGAAAGACTTGTTCTCCAAATATTTCTTAACTCAAAGCACTTTGGTGACATGCAACACCAAAATATTAGGAAATGTAAAGGGGCTTGGAGAACCCAGTTTATATTGAACAATTTTCTGGGGGCACTGATTTAGAACCATGAAAGCAGAGGGCATCAATCTGGTGTGGCAAAACAGTGATGGCCAAATGGAAACAGTGAAATTACTCTGGATGCAAAAATGATGGCCTTGATGAACACTGTTTGCTACTTGGTCCCTGTCAAAATCCTCAATCTTTGAGAAGTGACAAGAGATAAATAGCAACGTCCAATCATAGTTGTGGTTTTGGAGTAACAAGCTTTGATTATGAATATGTAATAACAAAATCAGCATCACCGGTGAAAATCATAAGCGAAAGGTCCATTAAGGGCATAATGAGGAAGCATGCAACACAATCAATTTACAAAACAAATTATAATACTATTGTAAATAACTCCCAGATTCCAATGTATTAAGGTATTGTAAGGTGTGAATAATTACATTATTTCTATTAAATAAAGAATCTGCAACTAATGCCTACAACATTAACGCATGGCCCTTTAAAAGCTTTTTTCCACCCATAACTATACTAATTGAAAGATTATCAGGAGACAGAAGTAGTTTAATGTGATCCTCTTCACCAAAATGCAACATAAGTGGAACTTGATCTTAATTCCACTGAGTTCCATTAGAGTGAATAAAAGCAATATTCTGCAGAGTGACCAAAAAATGGTTCAATGAAGAGAGAAATGAGACGGTGTGGATTGGACTTGTTTATACTATGTCTGCATTGATAAGATACTGCTTATTACAAGAGTAGATAATATTGTGTGCTCAAAAGGCGAGAAAATAATCTGAGCTCCTGCAACTTAATATTGAACTCCGAACAACCTTCCAAAAGTCAAATGATGTAATGCTTGTTCAATGTTTAATTTGGCAGTGCAAATTTACTTCTAGAATTACTTTTTTCAAAAACAAAAAGCTTTATTTTCATGCTTATATCGTGACCCTTTGCTGAGAAACTTTACAGTTGCCAAACATGTGCAAATGATGCAAATAAATGTGGCTTGGTAGACAGAATCAGAAGCATTTCCTTACTGTGAAGATTCTAACATTTGTTCTGTAAAGTTCAAAACAGATTTTATATAATAGCAGAATGTTTATGATCACAATTGCTACATAACGTTAAATGTGCTTTACAATTCACAGTATTTATAAAGGATTTCAAATCAAAGGCAAGGCAATTGGAGGCATAGATACCATCTGAGACAACAGATGCTGGAGTAACTCAGCAGGTCAGGCAGCATCTCTGCAGAACATGGATATGTGATGTTTCTTATATCTGAAGAAGGGTCCTGACCTAAATCGTTATCCATCCATATTCTCCAGAGATTCCGCCTGACCCACTGAGTTACTCTAGCATTTTGTGTCTATCTTTGGTATGAACAAGCATTTGCAGTTCCTTTTTTTATTACAATCTGATATCAGCAAAACAGAGTTGACGGTGTGTAACTAGAAAGAAGCATTGCAATTTGTGGCAATTGTAGGGAAGATTCTCAAGATTATCACAAGACCTTAATGAAACACAAATTACTACCAGTGGATAAAATATCAGAAGAAATACACTTGGCCCATAATACTAACATTTAGCACTAGTTGTGTCATTGACAAAGTCTTCATTAACGCAATGCGTAATATACTCTCGCCTCCAGATTTTAATGGAAATCTGTCTTAATTGCACTCTGCTGCCCATGGATGGTGTAAATATATTACCCCTTCAGTTCTCCAACTCTGCTGTACCGTAAATGCTAAAAACTCTGTGTTTCAGGCAACTGTCTAACAATATCAAGTGTGCTCTAAAATTGGTGATAGAAAACACTGTATATATCTAAACCTGCTGAGGCATCCTTACCAAATACAAAGTTCACTGGATTTATACTCCTTGTTCAAAAGCAAATGCACTTTTTTTCCATTGCCTACCAATATTAAACATTCATATACAAAATGATTCTCCACATGTGTTCCCTTTCTGTACTCAGTAACATCTCTACTTCTATTGTGACTATCTTGATATTCATTTCACTCCAGTGACGACCGAAAAGTTAAAGGTGATTCTAGGAAAAAGCTGAATAAACTGACCAATAAAAGTGGAAACATGATGAGTGAGAGCAATAGAAATGATGTTTAGATTGCTTCAAAATGTTTTTGAAATGTTATTCAAAGAACCTAAGCAGGGCCAATTTCAACCCACCCAACAGGAACAAGCCAAGCAATTATCATGGCAGTGTTATTGCTTCTCCTGAAATGTTTGTCCCCACTGACATTTTAATGTCATGGGCAAGGTCACCGTGCAGCCAGTAGCGTATGCATTTATTTCAGGTCCGGGCATTTCATCACACTGCACACACGCAGCATCATCTTTTCGTAAAACTCCCATCAACTCAACTTAAAACTTCTCCAAATGCTCACAAAATCTGAAGCACAGGGAGCCAGCATCACTTTTGTTATATATGTGTGTGGATGTGTACATAGATTTCTAGCACTGGCATTGATGCATTTTGGGCAGAGGTGAGCAAATGACTTCACATGATTCTGAGTAAAAAGTTTGGTGCACCTCATATCCAAGTGCAGACATGGACATGCATCTTTAATTGTCGAGGTAATATTGCATTTTTTAAACAGTGTTACCACGTTCCCAATCAGGGTGGCTACTTTAATGCCCTCGGATCCATCTCCATGCAGAACAGAGTTGGATGCCTTTATTTTTAATCAGTAAATGGCATCCAGAACATGGAACAGTAGAGCCCAGGGTCAGGCCCTTCTGCCCACAATACCAACAATAACATCATCTCAGTCACCCAGGTTAATGCCAGACGATCCTTCGTGAGTGTGAACTTTCAGAAAGCATCTGACCTTGATGGTGCACATGGTCACATTCGTAACATCTGCACGGCCAACTGGCTGTAATTGTTGGCGGACATCTTCAACCTCTCACTCCTATGGTCCAAGGTCTGACCTTAAAGCTATGCCCTCTAGTCTTTGACATTTCCACCCTGGGAAAGAGGTTTTGACCGTCTCCCCTATTTTTGCCTCTCATTCATTGTTAAACTTCATGCTCCTCATCGTACACAAGATTAACTCTGGCGTTAATCTCATTCCACCTTCATGATATCTGTTTATTTAAAATCACTCCTCCTTCAGTAAGTGAATAACCCGAGTCCGATTCGCCTCTACATATTGTGGTCATTGGATTTTGTCTTTGAAATTATTGCCCAATAATGGTGAGAACTATATTCTGCACTCTGAATCTTTTCCTTTGCTCCACCCATTATACTTGAGTTTGGCTTTTTATGTATAGTATTGTCTGACTGCAATGAATAACGTGCAAAACAAAGCTTTGTACTGAACCCCAGTACACGTGACAACAATAAATTTAAACCTAACGGGCCAAATGTGTGGTGCTGGTGACGGTCTGGTGCCCCTGGTCACCGCCTGTCGTGACACTTGCCCTGAGTTACCTTTCCAGACACAGAGGGTCGATTAACTCTCTCTCCACATCCGACAGCTGTTAATATATTTTAAGTCTCTTTGATAATAATGTTAAAAAATATTCAGGTAGAATTTTAAAGAAAAATTAAAACAAAATAAAAATTAATAAATTTAATTAAAACACCTCAAAATATGAAAATAATAATTAAAGTTAGTCAAAGCCTCCTCGGATTTACCATTTCAAACAAGTTCTGGGATCTCATTGTGGTGATTGCCAGCTATCCCAGGTGTGAGGGTCAGCCTTAATATATCTACTTTTGGAAACAAGATAACACCAAGTTCTACCACCGTTGCCGCACTGGAGTGGGACGTTGCGGACTCAACCTGAAGAATTAGGGCCTCTCGAACTCTGACAAGTGCAACTGTGGAGAGGTACAAACAATGGCCCACCTACTGACATGCGGCGGCGGAGAGGCATTCACTGTGGACGATCTCCGCAGAGGCACAGATGTGGCACTGGGCTGTGGCAAAGCGATGGCAGAACCTCGCCTGACACACGAGCGAACACACCACCCATTAAATTAAAAAATGATGGATAGTTTTGTGATGCCTCTTTCCCCAACTGTTATTACAAATAAAATCCCTGCATTTCACTCCAACCAAAAGCACAATGTGTGAAATTCGCAGTTATGATTAAATCGTGTTTAATCAGAACCGCTCGCAATGGTTAGACAGCAGAAAGAAGCAATAAATCGATGGTCATCTCAGATAAAAGTTTATTATTTTTGCAGTCAATTGTAATTAAGTGAAAACACTTGAATTGGCACTGAAGAAACAATGTTGTTTTCTCTTGCTTTTGTTTGTTCTTTGATTTGTGATTTTTAATTACCTAATAAAAATAATTATTAATCAAAGAAATAGGGCTGCTTTACATCAACATTTCCCCTGAATTGCAGCACAAATGGTTTGCTGCGTCTGGTTCATTTTGTAGACGTAAAGATATGGGCACGCACATCGCTGTTGGATTGTCGTCCCACAAGCTGCCTAAATGTTTAATGGGCTGACTTCCTAATGCCCCTGTCCCACTTCGGAAACCTGAACAGAAACCACCAGTGACCTTGCCACCCAAAAAAAAAATCAAGGTCGAGGTGACCTGCAACCTCCTACCACCTCCCACGCGTATGTTGAAAACCTTCCTCATCTATGAAGAAAACCTCCTTCGACTGACAGCAACCTCCTTCGACAAAGTTGAAAACTGGCTTCGTTAAATTAGTCCGCGATTGAACAACACCCCCTTCAACCTCATACAACCAAACTGAAAACCAACAATGACCAGCGCCGATTGGTTACAGCTCAGTTGATCACGTGATGAAATGATGTCATGAATGGGTTTTCTTACAATAAAAGTCTCCCAGGTTTTAAAAAAAAAATCATTCTGAACCATGAGATCAGGGAAGGAACAAGTTAGGTGGATGTTACTAAAATTACATCTACTGCTCTCAGCAGCATCCCTTTTGCTTCTGTCATGCAGGGCTACCTCCTCCTGTGGCATGTCCGTCTGCCACTCCTCCTCCTGGGTGTGCCACACATGCTTTTTGGATGGTTGTGCGTTACTCCTGCGAGTCTGCCTTTTGGGAGCCATCACTTCTACAACTTTCCTCTGCCACTATGATTGAGCACACCCAGGAGTGACAGAGGTCACATGCTTATGTTAATATTAACCTTTTTTTCACCCAGTTTTTTTCCACCCGGGTGGTCTTACCTTCCACTACCTTCAACCTCCCGTGACCACCTTCGACTAGCATCGCAACCGGCTTCGACTAAAAAATTACCGATTTTTAAAACGGCAACCTATTTTATGTCGAGGACGGTTTTGATTTTGTTGAAATAATCGAAGGAACATAAAAGAAGCCTCGACTACGCGGAAACCACTTTTGACCATTAGGGAGAGTGACCAAAACCTCTGGGAACCTCACGGAAACCTTGGGTGGGGCGCAAGATCACCAGAGGTTTCCGTTCAGGTTTCCTAAGTGGGACAGGGGCATGTTTTAAACTTTTGTAATCTTAAAAATGCTCAATATGTTAAAATGGAGCTTATTAGAGGTGTTGGCACCCCACACGCAAATCCCTCACCACTGTGTCTATTCTTTCTGACCATATTCATATCATGTCTCTTCCTCACATGGGGTCTCAACACACTCTGCTACACCACCATCAACATGTCTGTCGCAGTACTCGGGCCCTTATATCGGCCAGTCTGATCATCTGTCAGTGCTGCTCCTGCCGACTTATAACAACAGCATGAGGCTTTGTACCACATTCAGCTCTGGAACACCTCTTAATTGACCACAGCTCAGCCTTCAACTGCATAATATGGAATAAGTTCCTCTCTCTACTTCTGCATCTGGGCATCGGGACCTCCATCTGCAATAGGCTTCTTGTCCGGCAGGCCAAATCAGTTTGATTGTCCATCTTTGCACCATTCTGCTGTTATGCATTTAGAATTTAGAGATACAGCGCAGAAACAGGCCCTTCAGACAACCAAGTCCGCGCCGACCAGCGATCACCCCGTACACCAACACTATCCTACACACGAGGGACAATTTGCTATTTTACTGAAGCCAATTAACCTACAAACCTGTACGTCTTTGGAGTGTGGGAGGAAACCAGAGCACCTGGAGGAACCACACGCGGTCACAGGGAGAATGTACAAACATACAGATAGCACTCGTAGTCAGGATCAAACCCGGCTCTCTGGCGCTGTAAGGCAGCAGCTCTACCGCTGCACCACAGTGCCACCCCACAGTGGCTGCAGTGGTGGAGTAGTATTTGTCATTGTGTTTATTGTTTTGTCTATTATTATTATTATTATTATTATTATTATGTATACTGCTTACTCTTTGAGATTCATGCTAATGATGAATTTCATTGTACCCTGGTCTGATAGTAAACTGATCTCATTCTGAATCATGTTAATACTATCAATTACAGGCTTGTGCTTCTATCCAAAGAATTAGTTTATTACAATGCAAAAAGATGCATGGTTATTGCAAACAAATGACAAGTATTCATCACTTTAATACAGAAATTCTGTAAATTAATGACTGTTGTATGTGGTCTCCTTCAATTAACTATAGTTATGACTAGTAATAGTCTGTTTATTGCATCAAGTCAATATTAACCAGACAGCCATAAGATAGATTATATGATGATAAGTTCTGAGAACAACTGGAAGTATCAATTATACACTCATAGAGTTGAAAGCAAGAGGAAAAACTAGTCATTAATGACCATAAATTTGTCTTCCACAAGAAATGTATACTGGAACATAGGCAAAGTACAGCTTTACTTTACTTTAGACTTTAGAGATATAGTGCGTCAACAGGCCCTTCGACCCACCAAGTCCACGCTCACACCATACACTAATACTATCCTACACACTAGGGACAATTGACAATTTTGGAGTGTGGGAAGAAACCGGAGCATGCGGGAGAAAACCCACGCGCTCACAGGGAGAACGTACAAACTACGAATATACAGCAACTGTAGCCAGGATCAAACCCGGGACTCTGGCGCTGTGAGGCAGCAACTCCACTGCTGTGCCACTGTGCCGCTCCAGCTGTCTATAGAAACGATGAACTGCAGATGATGGTTGACCAAGGAAAGACACAAAATGCTGGAGTAACTCAGTGGGACAGGCAGCATCTTGGACAAGATGGATAGGTGATGTTTCGAGTCGGGACCCTTCCTGAAACGCCACAAATCCACGTTCTCCAGTGATGCTGCCAGATCCGCTGAGTTACTCCGGCCCTTTATGCCTTTCCTACAGCTGCATATGTATATATATGGAATTACGTTTACCACCTGCACAACACTGAGATTAGATAAGTAACTTGCAGAGGTTACATTTACGCATCCGTCTACGCCGCATCTGCACCCAGGATGAGGTGTTCCAGACCAGGGCATCGGAGATGACCTTATTCTTTCGGAAAAGTGGGTTCCCCTCTGCTATTATAGATGAGGCTCTCACCAGGGTCTCCTCTATATCCCGCAGCTCCGCTCTCACTCCCCATCCCCCTCCTCGTAACAAGGACAAAGTCCCCCATTGTCCTCACCTTCCACCCCATCAGCCGTCTCATACAAAACAGCATCTGCAGAGGTTACATTTGTTGTTTAATTTTTATCCATTGTAAATATATAATTGAAGGATTCTTAAAATTGGAAATGCACCACTTTGAAGAAGATTTGATGGCAACCATGAGCTGAATAGTCTGGAACCGGGCTTGTCACACACTGCCACCATTCGCCTAATGCAGAAGGCCAGGTGAACTGAGTAAGAAGGAACTGCAAATGCTGATTTAAAAACAAAGATAGACACAAAAAGCTGGAGTAACTCAGCAGGACAGGCAGCATCTCTGGAGAGAAGGACCCAAGAAGGGTCTCGACCCGAAACTTTTTTTCCAGAGATGCTGCCTGTCCCGCTGAGTTACTCCAGCTTTTTGTGTCTACCTTGCCAGGTGAACTGACCCCTGCACCATCATGGGGAGCTGTGGGTTGCAAATGGTGAGCAGGCTTTCCGCATCAGGCAGCTCGCTGACTGGCAAAGGTTTGCGAAGAATTTAACAAGCTATTAAAATTGATTTAAATCATTTAAATTAAAATTAAAAAAAACTAAAATAAAAGTAATTATAAGCACAGTGAAACACATGTCCGTTTGAAAGTAATATGAAGGCAAAGAGCATTTAACGTAACTTTTACCACAGGGCAATCTATCCCTTTCTTATCTGTTTAATTGCCATTCCAACATCAGCCCTCTTCTGATTAAAGTGGTGGGGCTGAATGCAAAGTGAATCCAGCCTTTCTGTTCAGTGAGTCTTTGGCAGGAAGCTCTGGGAGAATTTGCGGAGGTATTTGATGACATTTGTCCTGAACAGCTGCCTAACGGAGGACTCCATGGGTATACCGGGGAACAGTCCGGAAAGCAAAGAGACAAAGATAGACACAAAAAGCTGGAGTAACTCAGCGGAACAGGCAGCGTCTCTGGAGAGAAGGAATGGGTGAAGTTTCGGGTCGAGAAATAGATCTCAAAGGGAGTCAAAAAATTAACAGCTGCAGGGAAACCACTCCTGTGGTCAAACCGGCATAGTTTAAAGTCCAAGACTATGGTAGGGATCCTATAAAAGAGGTCACAAAAACTCGAGAGTATTCTCAAAATGAGAGGAAGGGGTTTTAAAGGGGATTTGAGCGGAAAGATCTATATGCAGAGAAAATGGTTGATCTAGAACTCACCGTCTGAAAGTGTGGTGAATTTGGATACAATCACTTTGTTTAAGAAGCATTTAGGCAGACACTTAAACAGACAAGGTGACGTGAAATACTGTCTTGCTGCAGGCAAATGTGATTAATGTAGGACAAAAAGGTCAGTGTGGATGTGAACAGCCAAAGGGCCCAGTTTGTACTGTCCAACTCTAAGCAAGGGAAAGGCTGAGGGAGAGCAGCAAGTACCAATCTCAGTGGGAAAAGTGACCCTGCCATTGAGCACAAATTAATTGAAATCTGCAATAGGATCCTATGAACTCTCTTAGTTTTGTTTAGCTTAGAGACACAGCCTGGAAACAGACACTTTGGCCCATCCACTCCATACCCACCCTCAATCACGCTAGTTCTATGATATCTCACGTTCTCAACTCCCACCATTCCCAACTCACTAGGAGCCATTTACAGAGGCCCATTAACATACAAACCTTTGGGATGTGGGAGGAAAACAGAGCACCCAAACATAACCCATGCAGTCACGGAGAGAACATGCAAACTCCGCACAGACAGCACCCGGCGTCAGGATGGAACCCAGGTCTCTGGCGCTGTGAGGCAGCCACTCTACCAACTGTGCCACTTTGCTGCCTTTTGCTATATTTAGTTCCTTTAAGTTTGTAAATGAAATGTGAATGAAAGATAATTGATGGTGTGCTAATATTAAGCAATGGGAATAGCATGACTTGCTGTGAAAATGATGACAATATTTCTGTCATGCATATTTTTACATTTATCACAAATAAATTATACATTGAAGTAAAGACAAAAACGTAACTGCTCCACCTTGGGGTTCAGCAGTGAGTCTGCACCAGAATAGACAATAACATCTGATCGCAGACACAAAAAGCTGGAGTAACTCAGCGGGACAGGCAGCATCTCTGGAGAAAAGGAATAGGTGATGTTTTGGGTCGAGCCTGGCTGTGTGGTCATTAAAATACAATACAATACAATACAATGTGTTGCAGTTCCTATCTCCACATGACATCTGATCAACTCCCTGAGTTTCACCACACACTCAGAAGCCTGAGTGGCTGATAACCTCAAGAACCATCAGCTATCAGTCACCTTGATTGGACCCAATGTTAACACAATAAATTTGAACTGATTTACATTTGAATTTACGGAGAACAGATTGTTGTTGCATGCTTCACGGGTCACGAGGAAAACAGACGTACGTTAAAGCAGCAATTAGGAGGGTCCTTTGGGAACAGTGCCGAAGGATTTGAGATGCAGAATTCTAAGTGAGATCAAGACATCCTAAAACATGGAAGGGCTACACAGGAGCCCAGTTGTGGAGGAAACAGGCTAGCTTGCAGTTGATGGAGATAACTGAGGAATGCATAAAGCTTAGTTTAGTTTGAAGACACACTATGGAAACATGCGGCCTACTCAGTCCACAACAACACTATTTCTATGTAATGCCACTTTCTAGCCCACTTTACATGTTCTAGTCCACTAACATCCTTTACATGTTAAAGGCATGTAGGCATTTTACAGAAGCCAATTAATCTATGCATTTGCTATGTGTTAAGGGCTTGTCCCATGGGCATGCGACTCCATGCGGCAAGTGTGACCTAAAGGGCCTGTCCCACCAGCATGCGCCTGCATGCGGCAAGAGTAACCTAACGTGGTCGCTTGAGCCGTATGGCCTCGCGGGGCCGGTCCCACTTCGCTCGCCGGAGCCGTATGGAGTTGTGTGGAGTTGGTCCCGGCATCGCGCGAGGCTCCGAAAAACTGACCGTGTTCAAAAATTCTGCGTGACAATGGCCCGCCAGCCCCCAGCCACCTCGACGCTGTACGTCATGCGCGAACTTCCCGTGGACTTCGATCGCACTTCATGTCACTCACTCGAACTCCGCGCGGCCCCCGCTTCTGGTTAGGTCGCGCTTGCCGCATGCAGGCGCATGCTGGTGGGACTGGTCCTTAAGAGTTTATTCTGAGAAATACATGATGGTTGCGAAGGCATGACGAGGCAATTTGTGCTTTAACTTTAACGTCCCACTGATATAAATGTGTTGTGCACACCCCTCTTCGCTCAGGAAATCCATTATCTGTAAAGTTTTGGGACAATTTACAATTTTTTTAATCGAAACCAATTAACCTACAAACCTGTATGTCTTTGAAGCGTGGGAGGAAACTGGATCACCTGGAGAAAACCCAAGCTGGTCACGGGGAGAACATGCAGACTCCATACAGACAGCACCTGTGGTCAGGATCGAACCTGGGTCTCTGGTACTGCGTCACTGTTCAGTGTTGTATTGTATTGTATTGTACAAACCCCATACAGACATGTATGTGAAACAAATGCATCTGGTTTAATGAAAAGGGAAATAAAGCACTACATCCACTGTCTTGAAGAGGGATAATGCAAATCTTAAATTAAACAAATCCTTCAATAATCGTTCAGAAAAAATTCTATCAGTACTGGCTGCAAAAATTAAACATGCAGCCCTAGCTATTAGCTACAATTTGTAAAATCTTATTAGCTAAAATTATCGCTCAATCTTGATTACATTCCCAGGAGTCATTTAAGAGGTTCACTGGAAAGCATGCAATTCTCAGAGCAATAAAATATTTCAATGAAAATGATAAGTAAACAACATAGAATCAGTGCTAACCACAGATGGAGCCGGCACAGTTACTGCTGGTGCTTCACGGTTCACCAGCCTTCCCCATCAGTGCAGTCAGAGTATTTCAGGTGCAAACTGTGCTGAAAAGCTAACAACACTGTAATTTAATTTGTGTCCCCAGAGTAATCCAATTCTCAAAATGCAATTATGCATCAGAGATGTGTTTAGGTAAGCGGGGCCGGCCTTCGGAGGAGCGGGGCCCAATTGGGAACTATTTTGGTGAGCCCCAGATTCCCAGCCAAGGTCTGTAGATTCATAGAAATATAATTAAAGTCTATTATAGACTTTATATCTCTATGGTAGAATGGAAAGTAATCAAAATATACACTTAAAAAGTGCCTGCGTTAATGGACCAAACAGATCTAAGCTACATTTTAATATAAAATTGCATACATGTAAGCCTACAAGTAGCAAACAAAATGTGTAGATCACCTCTGAAAAGTACATAGTTACAATACCTATTGTTTTAGTGACTGTGAAATGAAATAAAAAAAGTTATTTAATTAAATAGATCCTGGAAAACCAATAACCATTGGTGAAAAACCAGTCCAGGCATTAGCGTCCAACAATGACTTTTCCGTCAGTTCCAAAGGATCTCACCATTTATCGCATCCATGATCCCTTTTCCCATGGAACCTTACCTTGCAACTGATGGAAGTTGGAATACCTGTCCCCATCGCCAATCCCCCAGCCTCACCATCGTCAAACAGCCGTCGACATGAAACAGATTCACATGCATCACTCCCACTTTCCCTATTACAAAATCAGCCCCATCCTACCCTTTGGGCTTCTACCCCATCCTAACTTGGTTGTGTGTGTTAGTTGCCTGGGCGTGACGTGTGTGGGTTACACCAGACAATGGTGTAGGAAAGAACTGCAGATGGGAGTTTAAATTGAAGATAGACACAAACTGCTGGAATAATTCAGCAGGACAGGCAGCATCTCTGGAGAGAAGGAATGGGTAACATTTCGGGTCGAGACCTTTCTCCAGAGAGTTCTGAAGTAGGGTCTCGACCCAAAACGTCACCCATTCCTGCTCTCCAGAGCTGCTGCTTGTCCCGCTGAGTTACTCCAGCATTTCGTCTCTATCAGCCATGCAATGGTCTACTACACTGTCTTGAGGAGGGAAACTCTGCTGGAGTGAAAGCCAAATTCTTTGTCAGATAAATCAACCTTTCTTGAAAGGACAACTGAACAGTTGAAAAGATTCCAAACAATACCCTTCTGGGACTCAGGCAAGAAACTGCAAAATTCTATGAAATGTACGTGCGCTAACTGTGACTATAATAGACTCTGGGTTCACTTTATCTCGGCTGACACACCAAGTGGAACTTTAATGGCTCACTGCACTGTTGAAGAAGACAACTTTGAGATGAAACACCAAACTACAGCGCCTGCTCTCTTGGGGATACATCACAGTCCCATCGACACCTTTTCTTTTTTAAAGGTAATTGCCAAAGAAACCAATGCCTGGAAATCGATGTTCACTCTCTTTCATGTTCTGAATTTGTGCTAAGTAGCATTTAAGAGGCTTTTAGATGTGCAGGGAATGGAGGGATATGGATCATATGCAGGTAGATAACATTAGTTGAGCTTGGCATCATGATCGGCAAGATATTGTGGGCCGTAGGGCCTGTTCCAGTGCTGTATGTTCGCTAGCACTGGCATCCACTCTCATCTCCGCAAATAAATCTTGAAACTTGGCAGAAATCCTTGATGATGTCCGCATGTCAGCCATATAATATAACTGGACCCGTGTGATTCTGTGAGGACCTGCATGTAGAGTTTACTGTCATGGTATTGAACCAGTAGGGACAGTCCAGTGGCTCAACGGTAATGTTGCTGCCTTACATCGCCAGAGACCTGAATTCATTCATAACTATGGGTGCTGTCCATATGGAGTTTGTATGTTCTCTCTGTGACTGCCAAAGGGCCTGTTTCCACGCTGTATCTCTAAAGTCGAAAATCTAAAACTCTAAGGTCTCATGAAGAATTCTCATGATGGTTGCCGCAGTGTAGTGACATAAAAGGCTGCAAGGAAGTCAAGAGTGTTTATTGTCAAACAAAATGGAACAATTAAATCCTTACGTGCAGCAGCACAATAGGTGCATCAACATAAGACTCAGTAGGTAACATAATAAAGAACAAAGAGAAGCAGAATAAATTTAAAGAAAAGTGAAATATAGTACAAAAACCAAAAAACAAAGCCCAAAGTCCCGAGTGCAATCAAGGCAGTTTGCAGTTTAGTTGGAGGTTAGAGTGTTCATAGTCCGCTGGTTGTTGGGAAGGAGCTATTCCTGAACCTGGACGTTACACTTAGCTTCTTCACTGGCAGGAGTGAAATGGGAGGTAAAATGTGTAGGAGTGAGGACATGGTACTTAGTGTATACAATCGATTCCCAAACCACTGTGAGCCATTGCCTGATCAGTGGGTCAGTGATCATTGAAAGTGGGGATTGCTGAAGGGAGTTGTCACGTGCAAATAATCAACAGACACTTCAATCACCATCTCATTCCCGATAGCGGAGATCAATAAGCATCGAGGAATCGTGATTGCAAGTGCTACATCAAAATATTTATAAAAGCATTTTTAAAAGTTCCAAAGAGATGAAGACAGACTGAGAAAATAAGCGTCATTGCGAATACCGATTCGGACATGGAGACTTTTCATCAAATCACACAGCAAGGCATGTCATCACTTGGTCCATTGTGCCTGCATCGAGGTGTTAAAGCGCAAACTGATTTGCCCTATTTCCAAATCTTACAAAGCTGCCACAAGACAGGCAGAGGTGACAATAATTTTACTGGATTTGGTGAAAAACAAAAACATGGTCCATTTTTGTGCACGTTACGTTGAATATACACGTGGATCATAGCTCGCAAACTCCTGTACAGAGTTCTGTCACAGGGTCAAAGGAACCCAGGGCCCCCAAAGAAACGGTTCAAAGACTGCATCAAGGATCACCTCCTGCACGCAGGACTAGCCCCAAACAAACTGGAAACCCGTGCCAGTGCCTGGACTGGCTGTCGTGTTCGCCCACAGGAAGGAAGGCGATCAGCAGCCGACTCGTTAGTGCCAGACAGGAGGAAGGCTGCAGCCCTAAATCCCCCCCACAGCGGCCTTCATGTGCCCCTGCGTGTGTGTCTCGCTCATCAGACCCGTGAGTCTCACTCGATCCCACAAGGCATGAGGCTGCACGACCATGCTATCGTCATATACGCCGGGCACCATCACATTGCAGATATGACTAATACTATGAAATCTTACTCCAGTTACAACATAAATGTTTGTTCACAACCAAAACTCAGGGATATTGTTTAGATGAATTATAATATCATCTTCCCACAGTATTATTTCACAGATTAATTGATTCCACACTCCATTGCCTTCACCTCCACAAAAAGGAATTATCCATTGAATAACTCACCAACATAAACAAGCCTCAGTGACTCCGAATCAACCAGATCTGGGAGTGACTTTATTTATTCCGTGGGAAGAGAACAGATATGATTTATAATTTTATTTGAGAGTTGATAATTCCCGTGAAGTTTCTTTCTCGCTAGCTTGGACAAGGAATGATGTGGTGCACACTTTCAAAAGTCAACAGAATAGATCGGAGCAACTGCAGATCTTTCAGTGTCACAATGATGTTGATAAAATAATGGGATGGATTTCCTGGAGGGTCAATGAAGTAAATACAATACTGAACTATAAAGCCAAAATGTCAGTGTACCAGTTGGAGAACGTCCAGATCAAATTGCACCAGCAATACTTTCTGGTGATTGAAGCGTACCACTGACGTTGATGCAAGCTGCAGAGAGCACCCAGAGGAGTTGCAGAGAGGACCCAGAGGAGTTGCAGAGAGGACCCAGAGGAGTGACGCAAGACACTTGTGATAAAGGTAATGATAATGGACCTTAAACTCCAGAAACATTGAAGGAATAGGTTGTTATGGTGGGCAGATCAGTGGGTTCTTCATTGGATAGATAAATTACCAGAGGCCAAAAGGCCTTCTCAATTTGTATTTAACTGTGTATTCATTAACTAGCAATTTTCACTCTGTGATGTCCCTTGTGAAACTGCCACAGGGGCTGTTGAAGCAAACTAATTACAACTTGTGGTGTCTCGTGTATTTCTTTGTTATTTTGGAATAACACAATAGCTCCTTGTTTATCACTTAGACCGCTTAAACTTTTGTTGATACACGGTAAATGATGAATGAAATAATTGGATAGCTCACAAGAAACATGTAATTACAGATGTGACAAATTCGAACCTACTGAGCACCAGAGGTGCAATTTGCAGCACTTAAAAATAAGGCGCATCAGGATTATTGGAATAATATAGCTTTGGAGCAAGGGATAAACACACTTGAAATGGGGCATGGCTTCCTCAAGTGAAAGTGCAGGATTGATATGAGATATCAGCCTAGAACATTCATTTTAGTTAAGGGCAATTCAATGGTTCAAAGAGAAGAACCCAAGCACGAACATGATGAGTGAAATCCAGCTCTCAAATGATCCACAGAAAGGAAGGGAACAAAGGAAATTCATACAGCCAGCTCAGGATGACCAGTATAAAGGGAATGAAATTAACTTCCTCTTGTTATTTTTGATATGCAGATCAGAATATTGGAAGAAAAAAATAACTTGAATTTTCCAAACTGCAAATGTAATGGTTCGTCACCGAATAAAGGACTCCACTGATATATCAAGGTTGATTCAGATTTACTCCAGTTAACCTATAGAAATTGCCAAAAGTTTTTTCACATCAAACTTATTCTTCATTTGCTTTTCATGTTACCAATCATAAATGATTGCTAACATGAGCATAAATTAGGACATTATACTTGCTGCTTCATGCTACAAATTGTCGAGTTTTAAAGTTATACGTCGGAGATACAGGCTCTTCACCCCACCATGTCCATGGCGACTATTGGGAATCAACCTATGCTAATCCCTATTTCCAGTACTGGCTCATAGCCTTTTATATCTTGCTGATCAAATTGCTTGTCCCGATAAAATGTCCTTAGATGTTGTGAGAATCTCAGCCTCCACCACCCACTCAGATAATGGGCTCCATATTTCCAAACAATACAATACAATACCATTTATTGTCATTTGAGCCTCAGTGAGGCTCATACAGCCTCTGCTTGTATGAATATTGATCTAACTTCGTAACCCTTGCTTTCCCTCTATCTCCATCCCTCCCCATCCCAGTTCTCCGACTAGTTTCACTGTCCTCCTGAATCTTTTTTTTTTATGTTTCTATGCAACGTTGTCACCTCAGCCAACAATGAACCATACTGCAATTCCTTGGTCATTGTCTCCTTTGATCTGTCGTTTTCACACCTTACCACTCCATATCTCTAGTTTCCCTCTCCCCTGACTCCACCCAAAGTAATTGAGGGCAGGAGAGGGGAAAAATGGGCTGAATAGCTGGATAAGTTAATTACACGATTACCTGCAGGAAATTGTTGCACCTTCAAATGAGGTTGAGCCCTGGAAAGTAGGTGGTGGGGGGGGAGGGAATGGAGAGGGAAATACATTGTTCTCTTCTCGGGCAAAGCCAACATTGCATCAGATGTTTTTTAAGCTTACAATTCAAAATAAACAAAATCCAGCCTTTGGTCAGCCTTAGATTAAAAATTCTTCCAGAACAAGTAAAGTCTGAAAAGAATTCCACAGGAGATCACCATATAGACTGTTGTGCATCTATCAACTGGTCAAGCAAAAAGTCATACAACGCAGTTACAGTGTCTTTAGCCGACCACACCAGTGTTGCCCATTATCAATCAATCGATGCTGATCCCAAATTCCAGGAACTGACCTCCAGCATTTTATGCCTTCCCGTTCAAATTGCTTGTCCTTAAATGTGGGAATTTCTTCCTCTGCCGCCCTCCCAAACAAGGTCATGGAATTACACAGCAACAATTTGGCTCTGCAGCACAACTCATCCACGTGGACCACGTTGCCCCATGTGAGCAAGTCCTATTTACCCACATTTTGTTCATTTCCCTCCAAACCTTTGCTGTAGATGTACCTTTCCCGGTGCTTTTCAAATGCTGTTACAGCACCTGCTTCAACTACCGCCTCAGGCAGCCCGTTCCTTATACCCACCGCCCTCTCATTGAAAACATTGCCCCTTCAGTTCATATTAAATCTTTCCCCTCTTTTCTTAAACCTATGTACTCTGGTTCTAGATTCCCCTACCTTGGGTGAAAGACTGTGCATTCACCCCATCTATTTCCCATTTGATTTTATACATCTCTACAAGAAACCTCTGACTCGGGCTTCAAATCTAATTTTACCTAGGCTGATGCACCAAGTGGAACATTAATGGCTCAGTAAATGATTGAAGATGCCAACTTTCAGATGAAACACAGCAAACCACAGCACCTCCCCTCTTGGAAACACATCACATTCACACTAACTATTCCCCTCATGATTACATACATGCATTCCAATTTAACATTCAATTGTATATTCATTTGTGAATTCAAAATCGGGCAAATGCTATTTTTAAGTTTTGTTAAGACATGCATCAGAGTCCAATATTAAAATAATATCATTTTGAACGTCAATATAATTAACATGCATTTATGTGCATATTCTGAACAACTGCACTTTGACTAACCACAATAGAAACCTACTGTGCCTGAAACATAATCATCTCTATGAAGTCCCTTCCAGATTTTATTTTACATTCTGATCCATTTAAATAAGTTCCTGGGCCACTGTCAAAAAGTTCAAGCTGATGTACTGCCATCAGCAATGTATCCCTCTTGATATTTTTACATGTCAATTAAAGACCAATGCTGCACACTTTATTACTAAATAATATTAGGATACTTAAGGGGGAGCAGGATGGATCCAGATATTCATCCATCAAGATTAGATGTTCTGTGAAACTGGCCAAGAGGGAAATAGATGAATGAAATTGAAATTGCTGAAAACTCAGCAGGTCAGGAAAGGGGCAATGTTTCAGATCGGGGACCTTTCAACAGAACTGGGTAAATGAGAAAACAAGTTAGTTTTCAGCAGCAGAAAAGGGGGCAGAAGAAAGGAAATGTATCTAATAGGGCAAGAGCAAATGAGTAAACGTAGCAGTAGGATAAACACAGAGGATACAAGGAATTGCATATGCTGGTTTAATTTTAAAAAAGGACACAAAGTGCTGGAGTAACTCAGTGGGTCAGGCAGCATCTCTGAAGAACATGGATAGATGATGTTTCAGATCAGGACGTATTGGAAGGAACTGCAGATGCTGGTATAAACCGAAGATAGACATAAAAAGCTGGAATAATTCAGTGGGACAGGCAGCATCACTGGAGAGAAAGAGTGAAGACTGAAGAAGTGTCTCGATCCGAAACGTCACCCTTTCCTTCTCTCCAGAGATGCTTCCTATCCCGCTGAGTTACTCCAGCATTATGTGCCTATTTTCGGGACTCTTGGTATTTCTTTGCCTGTTTGACGGGTTGCTTAGAGTAAGATTGTGTGACATGACCAGCTGGCCAAACTATGCAAATTGGAAAAGAAAAATCTATGCGAAAGCGATGGCATTCAGAAATATCCGATGTCTCGCCTCATCAAGTTATCAATGCAGAACAAGCTCTTCAAGAACTTTCACAATTCTATCTCTGCACTGATTCCACAATTTCTTCTCAGATACAAATAAAATACATGCACATGCTATATTCCACTTTACGTCATTGAAAATATATTTTTGCCGTGACTGACCCCAATATGTTTTGGGAAAATGTTAGAAGCTGCAAATAAATTATGTAAAGTAAATGAGAATTGAAGGGCCTGTCCCACTTGGGCGTTATTTGCGCGTCATTTACGCGACATCATTTACGCATCACGACGCACAACGTGACATCATTTACGTGTCACATGGCATGCATTACGTGCGCATGGCGCATGGTGAGACGTGGTGGCGTACGCAGTGTCATACACGGCGCCCTAGGATTTGGGGATTCACAAAATCTTCACCCACCACCTGCATGACGCGCAAATTACACCCAAGTGGGACAGGCCCTTTAATGAGCACAACAACAGGACTAAAAACTCAGTGTCATCAGGTTGTATCTATATGATTCATCTACGTTTATACTTGCTTCTCGTAATTAATTCTTGTATTTCTAACTTCTCATTATTATCCCACCAACATATTGTTATCTATACACCAGTGTAAATTTTGCTTACTACAAGTTAAATGGAAATCAATGCGGGTCCTCCCAGGTTATGACAGGGTTGCGTTCCCGAGAATATCAAAAATCAAAAGGGGTGTAGATAAGGTCACTCATCACAGTTTTTTCCCCAAGTTCTGAGAGACTAAAACCAGAGGGTATAGGTTTAAGGTGTAAAAGGAACTCAAAGGTCACATTTTACGAAGAAAATGGTTGGTATGCAGAACAAGCTGCCAGAGGTAGTGGTGGAGGCTGGTAGAACTATCACGTTTAAAGGCATTTGGACAGGTACTCAGATAGGAAAAGTTGAGAGGGGTTTGAGCCAAGCACAGGCAATTAGATCTGGCTCAGGTTGGCAAAATGACCAGCATGGACAATTTGGGCCAACGGGCCTGTTTCTGTGCTATTTACCTCTCTGTTTTTAACCTGAACAGTTGGCAAATCAGAAATACAACCACCTGGCAATATATTTCAATAGAAACAATGGGCAACATGTAGCTAAACCAAGGAGTTCCACATGGCAATGGACACAGCATCCCACAAATCCTTGGTGGACTCGCAAACACTGTCCGTATGATTAGAGCGTTCTTATGCCAGGCATTGAAACCAAGAAGGAGCTATGAACAATTTTTTTCTGGAGCTAAATGTGTTAATGTTTCTTCTTGTGAACTACAATTGAATCTTACTCACTATTAATATGGTGGTACAATATTTTGACTGTAAAATGTAATACTCTGTAATACTGCTGTGAAATTAACTTCATTGAACGAGTCTCTCTCTCATGAGGTTTTTAGACATGTTCCCTGAAGGGATGCAGTTTTTTTTCTCCAGTCATCACATTTAAGATGTTTTTATGTTATGAGGAGGTGTTAAATAGTAGAAGAGCTGCCTTGAACAAAATAACGTGCATGACAGATTTTTACCGTGAGGAAGCAGCACAAGTCTGTACTTATTTGCCAGCTTGACAAACTACATCCATTGGCATCTGATGTTTCAGAATTAAAATTAGGAAGCCTTCCATAATATGACCTGGTGTAGACCAATTGGTCTCTCAAGTCTATTGCCCCAATCAATAAAATCATAGCTGATGTAATGTACCCCCTTGCCACCCCCCACCCCAGCCTGAAGAAGGGTCCCGACTCGAAGCGTCATCTATCCACGTTCTCCAGAGATGCGGCCCGACCCTCTGGGTTACTCCAGCATTTTGTATCTTTTTTTTGTAGCAAATCAGCATCTGGATTCCTTGTTTCATAGTTATGGGCCTGTCCCACTTAGGCAACTTTTTAGGTGACTGCGGGAGACTATGCAGTCGCCACATGTCCCCACAAGTTCGCGGGTAGTTGCCGGGGAGTCGCCTTCATGGTTGCGAGGAGTTCCCGCATTCTGGGAACCAGTCGCAGCCTCATTATGGTCGCCACAAAATTTATAACATGTTGAAAAAATTAGCAGCGACTAGAATGAATCCCCCATGGGGAGTAGCGAGAATTCTCATGCGTAGGTGGGTCACCAGGAGGTCCTAATGGGTTGCCAGGAGGTCGAAGGTTCTCGGAGGTTCTCGTAGGTTGTAGCCGGTGCTGACCGGTGAATCTCATTGGCTCATTGGGGGGAAAAAAAATGGTCAGCAGTAGTTTTCAGAACCAAGGATAACTGAACGGTAATGTTATATGTCCGCCGAGCTTCACAGCCATGTACCTCTGGCTTCTTAAAAGTTGTCTCCACTTTCCTCCACCCTTCCCCCCCATTCCCCCCCCCCTCCACCCCCCACCCCCCCCTCTCCCCTCCCCCTCTCCCCCACCACTTTTAAAGGACTTACTATACACTATGCTTTAGCCGTCTTAATTACAGCGCCAACCTTCCTGTTCATGTATCACCTTGGTTTTGCACTGTGTGAATTTTTTAGGCAGAGCTCCCCCTGCTTGCCCTGTCCCCTGCCTGCATAACGGTCTGGTGAAGGAAGCGATGTGTGTGTGTGCGCGTGCGTGTCCCACTCTGACAGTTGCTGTTCCAGTTGCCGTTTTTTCAGGCAACTACCGGCAACTTGACATTCGCCAGCAGCCCGCTGAGAAATGGCCTAAGTGGGACAGGTCCGTCACAATACCACTTACCCGCACCCTTCTACTATCCCTTGACTCACTTGTCATTTAAATATCTATCAAACTCTCTCCAGTTCTTATCCAATGTCTCTTCCTCCACCGCTCACTGAGGTGGAGTAGTTCAAAGATTGATGATGACACTCTGAGACAACTTTCTCATCATGTTTAACTGAAATGGGATATTATGTCAAGCACATCATTCCTTAAATACAGAGACTAAACATTGTATAAGGTACTGCAGGTTCCATCTCAGTGGCACCCAGAAAAGTTACACCAAAGCCTCCTTACATTTTCCTGCAATACAGATGAACATTCCATCAGAATTCCTGATTACTTGCTGTATTTGTAATGCAAATATTTTGTGCTGTGACCATCCACAAGAATCCCTAGATCCATCTATACCAGTAGGAGAATAAAGTGCTACTATGGTCTGTGCAATATAAATGTGCAAACCCTCTTGTGGTAGTCATATCTTTAAATCTACATGCAGATATGAGAGGTTAAATTTATTTCTAAAATGGGAAAGACAAAAGCCTGATTTAAATTCAGATGGTTTGAACAACAAGGGACCCCATCTCCATTTCTCTGTGATTCACTCTCTTCTAGACGTTGCCAGTAGCGGAAGAGGGTGGTGGGCAAAGGCTAATGTGGGACATTGTAATAGACATATGCCATTAAGTCCCATAAACCAGTTCCGCTATTCATGGTTGATCACTGCCTTAACTCCACATATCTGTCTTTCCCCATACCCGTTAATGAATCTGGTTTGCAAAAATTCATCAAGATTTGTTCCAATAGGACAACGGTGCAAAAAGAACAAATTCTCTCCATTTACTCTCCCTCTCTACATTAATAACTTGCAACTTTCGTTCAGATAAATCCCAAATCTTCTGAATTCCAGACAATGCAGTATTAGCTTGTACAATGCCTTGTAATGTAATCTTTAGAGTCCAGGTATTATTTTGGTACAGATTGAGTCTGAAGATGGGTTTCGGCCCGAAACATTGCCTATTTTCTTCGCTCCATAGATGCTGCTGTACCTGCTGAGTTTCTCCAGCAATTTTGTCTACCTATTATTTTGGTACATCTGGTATCTAATCCCTTTCTGATCAATGGATCTTTTCAAAACTGAGGCATTCAGAGAAACACCAATTAACGGAGCTTTTTTTTCCAGGATGTCCCTTTCTTAATGCAGCTTGAAAGACCTTCGAAGAACTCAGGCTGGTTCAGAGCTTATGAGAATCCATTTGAGAGTCAAAACCTTAACAGGAATAATAGATTCCAGAGAAGTCTGGTTACTTACGCCAACAGCGATATGGCTCTGCTGGGAACCAAAGATGATTCCAACCTGTCAGCAACTAGTATTTCCAAACTATCAAATACAGACATGAGTGAGCTTCCCCCATTTCATCTTAAATTACCTGCGCTATTTCCAATTGGCATGGGAACACTGAAGGATGGGCACGTTGAATCAGGATGATCAGCGGCAGAAAGTCAAGTGTCAGCAGATTCAGGAGTAGACTCATAGTTCACAACCGTTTCCACCACCCTAATTTAGAATGTGCATTTGTTGAATCACAGTAAAGAGAGCTTCTTTAGCCAGAGGAAGATGAATCTGTGGAATTCATTGCCACAGACAGCTGTGGAAGCCAAGTCAATGGATATTTTAAAGGCGGAGATTGACAGATTCTTAATTCGCAAGGGTGTCAGAGATTATGGGGCAAAGGCTGGAGAATGGGGTTGAGAGAGAAAGATAGATCAGCCTTGATTGAATGGCATAGTAGACCTGATGGGCCAAATGGCCTAGTTCGGTTCATAGAACTAATGAACTTATCAGAGCTCCCAAGGCATGAATTACTGCACAAAGCCGTGGCCTGTAACAGGTACTTGAGCCAGTTCATGGATTTGTCCGCCTCCTGTCATTTCTGTGGCAAGGAGGAGTCTGTGTACCATTTGTACATGCAGTGTGAGAGGTTGTAGCCCCCGTTCGATTACCTGAAGGGGCTGCTCCTCACGTTTTGGCTCCAATTTAGTCCAATGCTATTAATTTATGGGCACCCGGTACAGAGGGGGGAGGGTCGGGAGGGAGGAGGGGGGTCTCCCTGTCGGTCTGCTCCTGGGCCTGGCTAAGATGACCATTCGCGGGTCCAGGCAGCGGGCAGTCAACGGCCGCACAGGGGTCGGCTGCCTGCCCCTTTTCTGGGGTTCCGTCCTTGCCCACGTGTCCCTGAAGAGGGAACACGTGGCATCCACGGGGATGCTGGAGGCCTTCCGCAAACGCTGGTCACTGCGGGAGGTCGGCTGTACTATAGATAAGGATGGCGGGATTTTAATTTGAATTTGTTGACTTTGTTTGTAAACTGCCGATACAGGCAGTTTTTGATATGAATTATATTCTACTATGTCTGTTGATTTTGTTTTTTGAATAAAGTATTTGTAAAATAAAGGCATCAATTACTAAACGTAATTCCATTCACCCGTTCTTTCCACATAAACCCGAATTTTAACCTGCTTCAAATTAATATTCTAGCTTCACTGAAAAGATAATGTTCTCTGTTGCAAGCACACCTAAAATTAAAGCAAAATAGTCCATAACTGAATAACCATCTTTGGAGTAAAATTACTCTTGGACGCTCTCTCTTAAACTGAACAACAATCATCCAATGAAAGAAAAACTGAAAGAAGTGTTTGTTCCTTTTCATCGAATCATAGAACAGAGAACAGTTCAGCACTGGAACGGGCGCTTCAGCCAATAATGCCTGTATGGAACATGATTCCATGTTCAACTAATCTCCTCTGCCGACATGATATTCATATCATTCCTTTTTCTGCACATCCAATTGCCTATCTAAAAGTTTCATAAACACCATGATCATATCTGCTTCCACCATCACACCAGGCAGAGTGTACCAGGCACCCACTACCCTTCTTTAAAAAATCTCATAGAGTGATGCAGCATGGAAACAGGCCATTCGCCCCAATGTGCCCACACCGGCCAACATGTCCCAGTTACACTAGTCCCACCTGACCCTGTTTGGTCCATCTCCCTCCAAACCTGTCTTATCTATGTACCTGTCTAACTGTTTCTTAAATCTTGGGATCGTCCCAGCCTCAACTACCTCCTCTGGCAGCTTGTTCCGTACACCCACCACCCTTTGTGTGAAAAAGTTAGCTCTCAGATTTCTATTAAATCTTTTCCTTTTCAACTTGAACCTATGTCCTCTGGCCCTCGATTCTCCTACTCTGTGCAAGATAATCTGTGCGTCTACCCGATCTATTCCTCTCATGATTTCCTTTAAACTTTGTCTCTCTCACTTTAAAGCGATACTCTCTAGTTTTTGATCATTCCACCCTGGGGAAAAGGTCTGCACAATCTATGCCTCTCATAATTTTAACAGGTCTTCCTCAACCTCAAGAGAATCCTCCAGAGAAAGCCAAGCTGACTGCCCCTTATTATACCATGCTCATCCAAATGTGAGTAACTCCTATCCCAAATAATTCTTTACCCACCACTAATGTGAGGCTCACTGGATTATAATTCCCTGGACTGTCTCCACATCTCTTCGTAAACAAAGGAATAACATTGGCTACTTTCCAGCCCTCCGGACATTGCCTCTGGCTAGAGATGATACAAATATTGTTGTCAAAATCCCAGCAATCTTCTCTCTTTCTTCTCTCAATAACTGGAGATAGCTTGCCCTGGGGATCTGAATGCTTTTTAAGAGACCCAACACCATCACCTCCTTAATCTCAAAGTGCTCCAACATATTAGTAAACTGCACATTGATGTCACGATCCTCTTCTGCTTGGTGAAATTAGATGCAAAGTACCCCTTTAGTACCTCGCCTACAAACTCTCACTCCGTGCAAATTCTCTCCTTTATCCTTGAGTGGTCCTACCTTCTCCCAAGTTACCCTGTTGTCTTTACTATAAGGTATAAAATGCCTTGGGAATATATTTAAACCGACTTGCCGATGGCATTTCAGGACCCCTTTTGGCCTTTCTAATTGTCTATTTGAGTTTTTCTTGCTTGCTTCTTATTCCTTAAAGTTCCTGTCTGGTTTCATCTTCCTAAACCTTGCATACGTTTCTTTTTCTTTTTGACCAAATTTAAAACCTCTCCAGTCATGCAAATGTCCCTTTCCATCTTATCATCATCCCTCCTCCTTTCTTGGACATGCCGGTCCTGAACTCTAATCAGCTGGTATTTTAACAACTCCCACATGACTGATGTGGAGTTACCCAATAATAACCGCTCCCAATTTACTATCCCAAACTCCTTCCTAATCATTTGTAATCTGCTTTATTCTAATTTAGTCCTTTCCCCTAAGGTCCAGACTTATCCTTGTTCATAAGGATCTTAAAACTTATGGAGTTGTGATCATTTGATTAAATCAAAACATTTGATCATCTTTAAAAGATACTTTTAGTTTTCTCTGCTCTGACAATAGCATTCCAATTTTCTCATCAATTATAATTTCCTATTGCGGGATTTCCAGTTAATTTATGCTCTGAACACAGTGTTTTTTAGCTATCTTTTCTGCAACAAAATGCACAATTCAGAACAAATAGCCTGACTTATTATACATCGTATAAATTTAACGCTCCCTTTTTCATTGTGCTCAATGTCTTTAGTTAAAAATCCCCAATATGCTTACCCTTTTACGAATTTGGTCTTTTGTACCAAGATAGCCTTTAAAAGTCCATAAATAACATGTCACAATATACAGCAATAATGCTTAAAGGTGAATATCAATAAAGATATGCCATGGTAAATATTTTCTATTATTGACATGTAAACATATTTTATCAATCTAACAAAATACTTATTGTGAAAATAATCAGTCACAACAATGAAAGATTTGACTATCTTTTTTTAATTTTCAATTAAATCTTCTCAGAATGTCTTTTTAAATCCATATTAGGAAAAGCTGGCCTGAAGTAATAAATATCAAAGCATCATCTCTCTCAAAACAAAAAGGAGATCTTCACTTTAATTATTAAAAAAAAACAGCATTGTTATGGGACTGTCCCACTTAGGCGATTTTTCAGGCGACGGCCGGCGGCTGTCAGAGTGGAACACGCGCACACACACATCGCTTCCTTCACCAGCCCGTTATGCAGACGGGGGACAGGGCAAACGGGGGGAGCGTTGTCTGAGTGAAATTCACATGGTGCAAAGTCAATGTGATACAGACACGCACCACGATGAACAGGATGGTTGGCCCTATAATTAAGACGGTGAAAGCACAGTGTACCGGAAGGGTTAAGTAAGTCCTTTAAAAGAGGGTGGGAGAGAGGGGGGGGGGGGGGGGGGGGGGGGGGGGGGGGGAGAGGGGGAGAGATGGGTGAAGGAGTGGAGACAACTTTTAAGAAGCCAGAGATACACGGCTGTGAAGCTCGGCGGACATTAACATTAGCGGTCGGTCAGTTATTCTTGGTTCTGAAAACTATTGCTTACGTTTTTTTTCCCCAATGAGCCAATAAAATTCACCGGTCAGCACCGGCTACAAGCTACAAGAACCTACAACAACCTTCGACCTCCTGTCAACCCACAACCACTGCACCTACCGCACGAGAATTCTCGCTACTCTCCTTGGCGGCTTCATTCTGGTCGCCGTTAATTTTTCAACGTCGAAAAATTCGCTGAGACCATAATGAGGCGGCGAGTAGTTACTAGAATGCGGGAACTTTTCACGACCATGAAGGCGATTCCCCGGCAACCACCCGCGAACATGTGGCGACCATGTGACAAATGCATAGTCTCCTGCAGTTGCATAAAAAGTCACCAAAGTGGGACAAGCCCATGACCCTAAGCTAAGTAGAGTCCTGGTTACATTTCCTGTTTAAGCTGCCATTGTCCGATGAAGGAAGATTTTTGGCTACCAAGTTCAGCACCAAATGATCTAATCAGCTGGCTACTCAGAAAAAAATAACCATTAATACACCAATGGTGCATTCTTCATGTTTTAAACTAGCCACGTAGATCACAGTGATCGACAAATGGACTTCTTACTTGTTAAAAGGTGAAATGTGAAGAAAATATTAAGTATGCTGCAATCCATTATTCATCTCAGCCTGAATATTCTTGTACATTTGGCCCTGAGGGAGCATTCTTACTCCCTTTTGGATACACTAATTGAAAAAAAAAAAGGTTGACTGATAAATCTTCCAGAGCTCACTTTCCTAAAATGTAATTAGAAAAATAACATAATGGATGCCTGAGTGAACGGAACAAAGAGGACGATCAAATCAGAAGCAATAAAGTGATTAATTGCAACTAACATCTGCACCTCCACAATGCGATTTTACCCTTGTAACTACTCCAGTTAGTTGTTATTCAGGGGGTGAGTTGCAGGACGATGGTGTCAATTCACCGCTGTGCACAGAAGCTATGAGAAGTGAGGCACCGATTCCCACAGGTATTTTGGATGTGCCAACTGTTTCAGACTTTGTAGCAGAACTCAATTAAAGCACAACATGATTCTACACAAGGCAGTTAATTGAACTAAGAAAGCTTATATACCGAGGTTTGCAAGAGAAAAACAATCTGCACCATGATTTATCACACACGAGGCTAATCCAGCATTTGCTAATGGCTGTAACTTTATAGGTTGTGTCCTGAGCTAGTGACTGCAATGTTTAAATAACTAGCTTTAAAATCCAGAGATAATTAGCAATTGTAAGGAAATATATACATACGTATCAACAACATAATGATTTAAAACGTAAATTATAGCACTCCATAACTTCAAATTTCAGTACTGGAGCATTTCCACAAATTCATCAGGTTTATGCTCATCCCATATTTCACTTCATGCAATCAAAACATATACCCTTTGATTCAATTGATTAATTTTGTGGTTTATTCTGGCAGCTCGTGACTGAGATTCTTCAACATTACGTCAAATAAAATGCAATAAAATTCAATTTCTGCCTCGTAAATTAATTTCAGGACACTCTAATATTGCAGCCAGGTAATTTCATCGGGGGAGACACAGTGCTTTGCTGAGATACTACCTTAACCTTTCTGGATTGCACACAGTCTACTATTATTATGACAGACCTCTTAAAAAAAGATTTTGGGTTCAGCGGATGGCGCGTCTGCAGTAATCAGACACCAATGTCTCTTTAGGAACTCCGGCTCCTATTTACACTGCGGGAGGCCATTAAAATTGACAAGCAATTGCTTCGATTGACACTTGTGCAATGATGCTCTATTAGTATTTTTGCTATGCAGTAACAACAACATATTTTTTTGCTGTTTGACTTACGGAGCCAGGACCCGGGTTCGATCCTGACTACGGGTGCTTGACTGTACGGAGTTAATACATTCTCCCCGTGACCTGCGCGGGTCATCTCCCTCACTCCAAAGCTGTACAGGCTTGTAGTTGAATTGGTTTGGTGTATATGTAATTTGTCCCCAGTGTATGTAGCATAGTGTTGATGTTTGGAGATGGCTGGTCAGCACGGGCTCGGTGGGCCAATGGGCCTGTTTCCGCACCGAACCTCTAAACTAAACTAAACTAAAAACGTAAACAAAGAAAAAACTTTGTATTTTAAAAAGAAACTCGTTGTTCGAGGTGGTTGGAGCGAACCCCTTACTCGGTTATAGCGGACAATCATAGAAACATAGAAAATGGGCCGAATGGCCTACTTTAATTCAGGAGTAGGCCATTTGGCCCTTCGAGCCAGCACCGCCATTCAATATGATCATGGCTGATCATCCAAAATCAGTACCCCGTTCCTGCTTTTTCCCCATATCCCTTGATTCCGTTAGCCCTGAGCTGTATTAAGAGCCCTAATGGGCAATAACGTATTCCTTCCCCTCCCCTACAGTCCATTATAACAAGGGTTATCTGTACTGCCTTATTACGTTTCTTGATCACCATGGTCAGATGTTGGAGAATTTAATTTGCATTCATACATCAAATATTCACAAGAGTCGCAAATGTGAATATACTTTGAGGTTAAAAGCCAGGGATCCTCTTAGTACTTATTTGCCTTCTCTGAGCTCCACTTGCTGATTCTGTATGTAATTTTATATGCCACTAGCCCTTGATATTGTTATTCTTCTACTCTTTGAGGGAGATTTCTCTTTTGGATGTATTTCATGTCACTATTACTGCACCAAATATCTACGGTACAGCTTCCTTTCTTGCAACTTTAAGCTGAGTTTAGGTGTCCACTTGAATAATTTATCAATGTCCACACACTAATCAACCTGAGGAGTATCTTCAGCAACAGACTGGTTCCACCAAGATACAGGACAGAGCGCCACAGGAGATCCTTCTTCCCTGTGGCTATCAAACTGTCCAACTCCTCCCCCTTCTGTCGTGGGGTAGACTGACTTCCCTACCCCTTCCCCCTCCCAAAATCTTTGCACATCCCCAATCCTTTCCACTCGTCACTTTAATTTCATGTTTCATGTGTCTTGTGTTTTATGACTATTGGCAGATCAATTTCCCTCCTGGGATAAAGTACTATCGCATCATGTTGTATCGTATCGTATACCTTAACTTACCAAGCTTCACTCCATTCCCACATGCAGACACCTTCAGCAAAATTCCTCTCGTGCCAATGCCCAAATATATATTTTTCATGGAAAACAAGTGTCTGCATTAAGATCACAAGGGCATCACTGAGAAATTAACACCCTCATATGCAATGGGTTTGAGATGTGTGTTGAATGAATTCAAAAAGTATGTCACACCTCACCAGTCAGAGAAAAATACGTCTTTAGGACTGGGTGACGTTTCGGATGGACATCCTTCTTCAGAAAAAGGGGCTGTAGAAGGATCTCAACCTAAAATGTCGCCCATTCCTTCTCTCCAGAGATGCTGCCTGGCCCGCTGAGTTACTCCAGCTTTTTGTGTCTATCGTCGGTTTAAACCAGCATCTGCAGTTCCTTCCTACAAAAATAAATCTTTGCTTTTTTTCTATTTTTGGCTTCTCAAATTGCATTCTTCTGGTCACTTGTCCTTCTGCTGCACAAGATATGCATAGCTGTTATCAAGATAGCTTATGATTTGCTCAGGAATTATATTTCAGTTGCAAAGGCCAGGATTGACCTTATTTCTGATGACAGAGCAAGGCATTCCGAGCTCATGAACTGAGTCATAGCTAGTGCAGTCACTGCAAAGTAGTGCAGAGAAATCCTTCACAGATCCACACTGATTACACCCGATTAGTGGAGACAATCTTCCACAGTTGCAGCCTCCACTTACCCTCATCAATTTATTTTACATTCTGCAACGTACATCATTCAGGATGATCTTTACAGCCTTAGATTTATTGACGATTTTAATGTTCTTAATTTGATTATTTATCGCCAGAACTGAATCTTGCACATCTATTCACAAAGAAGCATCCTTGTTATCAAATACAGAACCTAAGGGAAAATATTTGATGAATATCTTCATCATCACTTCATCCTAAATTTGCACTATGCGGGTTGGGGCTGTTTTATTTTCCTGCTGATAAAAGTCTTAGCTTTTTTCCCTTTATGCTTATTTTAGTTCAGAGATACAGTGTGGAAACAGGCCCTTCCGCCCACCGAGTCAGCCCCAACCACGATCACCAACATACACTAGTTCTATACTATGCACGAGAAGCCAATTAACCAACATATCTGCACGTCTTTGGAATGAGGGAGGAAACCGGAGCACCCGGAGAAAACCTATATCGTTTTAGGGTGAATGTGCAAACTCTGTAGACACACCCGCAGTCAGCATCGAACCTGTGTGTCTCGCGCTGTAAGACAGTAAGTCTGCCACTGTGAGCATTGTTTATCATGAACCACACCTTTCTTAATTTACCCTTATCCTTCCCGTTTATGCAGTTTCTTCTGTACCGAATCACCTGATATCTATCTATTCACTCAGCCATGGTGATCAGCCTCTTGAAAAATGTATCTAAACTCAATCGTATCTATTTTGTATTGAAACTTTTCTTTAAGTCAGGTTTTTCCAACCAATTTATTTGAGCTGGGTCTCCTATTGTTCTACTCATAATAGTTTAATTCAATTTCTGTGAGTTTCATCTACGACTGCATCATTTCTTTAAACATTTTAAATTTAACATCACAGTCTTTTTTTTCACCAAATGTTCAACTCACTCACCTGTCTTGCCTAACCATCCATACCTACATAATTACATTCCTTCCTTCTTGGCTATCCATGTAACATACTGCTATATAAAACAACGTATCATTCGGTCTGAAGGCATTCCCATGGTGACTTCAAATGTTATATGTACCTAATCTTAAGATAGTGTGCACTACCACTCAAAATATTATTGCATTGACAACCAATAATCAGCTTCAGAGAATGTAATGAAAACTGACACATGCAAATTGTTTAAAAAAACTCAATACTAATATGCACTTTAAACAATAAAAGCCCAAAGGCACAGATGATCATGAACAATATACAAACACTAAAACTAAACAAAATATCTTCAAAAGGACAAAACTTCAGCAGGTCAGGCAGCAACTCTGGCAAACATGGAAAGATGATATTTCTTCAGACTGGCTGAAGAAGGACCACAACCCAAAATGTCACCTATCCATGTTCTGCAGAGATGCTGCCTGACCTACTGAGTTACTCCAGCACTTTGTAACATTTTGAATATTAACCAAGCATTTGCAGCTCCTTGTTTCTAAAATATCTTCATCCCCATCAGAAGTTTTCTGGATACCTTCCTCGATGTTTATTGTAATCTTAAACAAAGATCTACATCCAAAAACTCTCTGAATTGTCTCAGCGCACACCACCTACCCACTGTACAGGAGTCTGTTGATGTCTCAGCAATACCCTTGAACGTTACATGATGATCAGTTACGAGAAATGAGAGAAGTGGAATTCATTACACAATGATCTCTCTCCGATCCGCTACTCAAAACAACCTGGCTGGAAGGCAAGAGTTGAACTAATTTATGGTAACAACTGCTTTGCATGAGAACATTTTGAGCATTCATTAGATTCTGAAGTCAATATAATAACTTAATGACAAAATTGCTCATTACGGCCACCTGCTACAATTCTTTTTCCAACTCTGGTCATTAAAATTAACTGATATATATTAATCTCTTTGATCGATAAAGTTTAGTTTTCTGTAGGCAAAACAACGGGTTAGTGTCTGCATCAGACTTGTTTTTGTTTAAAGGTGCATTTATACTGCTGATAATCAGCTGTTTGCCCATCTGTTCATCTGTACATCAGAAGCAAATATGGACATTCTGTGGGCAAATATGGGCACTCTCTTACTGCCAAGGAATGCTCTGCAGATACATGTTAAAGCGAAGTGCTTCATGAGCGATGGTGAAAGCTTAGATTTTTGGTGGGTATCAGAACAAGCATCACGTTCAAGTTCAAGTTCAAGTGAGTTTATTGTCATGTGTCCCTGTATAGGACAATGAAATTCTTGCTTTGCTTAAGCACACAGAAAATAGTAGGCATTTACTACAAAACAGATAAGTGTGTGTATACCATATACACCATGATATAAAGTGCAAATAATAATGGGTTATTAACATCAGAGTTTAATCCCCAGGTTTAATAGCCGATGGGGAAAGCTATTCCTGAACCTGGTTGTTGCAGAGCTCCTGTACCTTCTACCTGAAGGTGATGTGGATGGTGTGGTCTTTGATGTGCCTTTTTACTGCAATAAATCCCCTTTCAGAGCTTGATGGACTGGTCAGTTTTACTACTCTCCAGGGCGCTCAAATTGCCGAACCAAGCCACGATGCAACCGGTCAATATGCTCTCGACTGTGCACCTGTAGAAGTTAGAGAGAGTCTTCCTTGACAATCCGACTCTCCGTAATCTTCTCAGGAAGTAGAGGCGCTGCTGAGCTTTTTTGATAATTGCGTTAGTGTTCTCGGACCAGGAAAGATCTTCAGAGATGTGCACGCCCAGGAATTTGAAGTTCTTGACCCTTTCAACCATCAACCCGTTGATATAAATGGGGCTGTGGGTCCCCCTCCTACTCCTACCAAAGTCCACAATCAGGTCCTTGGTTTTGCTGGTGTTGAGGGCAGGTTATTGCGCTGGCACCTCACCAAGAACAAGTAATTGCACTGCAGGATACTTCTCAACATGCGGAGGCTTGCATGGATTGGACGTCAAGAGTCAAGACTGTTTAATGGTCATATGTACTGGCAATGGAACATTGAAATTCTTACCCGCTGCAGCTTTTCACTGTACCTCCGCACACGTGACACTAAACTAAATTGGACTTTACAGGCCCGTTAATGCAGTTACGCAATACAATTGATAAGACTCAGTTATCAGCCAGAATAGTGCAAAACTGAAGTACTTAGTGCAACCAACACAACGTCCACAGTTGATCATAATATAGGTAAGGTTACGCTGAGTGCTGTGCAGTGTTCAAGAGCTTGATGATTGCTGAGAAGTAGCTGGTCTTGAACCTGGAGGTCACAGTTCCCAAGCTCCTGGACCTTCTTCCTGAAGATGGTAGTGAGATGAGATGGACAGGGTGGTGTGGGTCATTGATGATGTTAGCCATCTTTTTGAGGCAACGCCTTCTGTAGAACCCTTCAATGGTTGGGAGATCATCCTTCGTGATGGAGCGACAATGTTTACCACTTTCTGCAGCCTCCGTCATTCCTGGGTGTTCCAGTTACCAATGCAGACTGTGATGCAACCTGTCACTATGCTCTCTATAATACACCTGTCTGAGTATTCAGGGACATACCAAATTATCTCAATCTTCTGAGGAAGTAGAGGCATTGTTGAGCTTTCTTTGTGATTACATCAATGTGCTGGGCCCAGGATAGATCTTCAGAGAGATATACGCCCATGAACTTGAAACTGTTATCTCTCTCCACCGCCCTCTCATCGATGAAGAAACATTAATGGGTCGAGGAACTGGAGAATGGATGGGCTAGATGGGCTGAACGCTGGTCCTATCACATGAATTTATGAGTACTAAAACATTTAGGGGATCTAATTCCAGAAAATGAGATGGATCAAGTCCAGTGAGTTTCTGCAGAGAGACATTGAGGAGACAGAGGTCATAACATCTGAAGATTTATTTTGGATACAGAAAAAGAAAATGAACAAAGTAAAAATAAGTAAGTAGATGATGACAAATTTCAGTGTGATGAGAGTGAATCTTCCCTGGATAAATAGGAAACAACCATTGACAGATAAAAGTGTAGCAAGCTGCCTTTAAGGAAATGATGATACAGCTGGTTATGAGACATTCCCATAAAGTGCATTGGAAGAACAAAGAAGTCACAGCTCGTTGGATGATGAAAGAGATGCTAAGGATAATAAAGCAAACACAATGGATACATATGACAAGTGTTGGGTTGTAAAACGCAGTGAGAATCAAGCTGATTACAAAAGAATCAGAGGGGAAGTGATGAGAAATGTGTAGGTTCCAACATAAATGAGAACATTAAAGTATTCTAAAAGCAAATAAATAAAAAAACAGGTAAATGAGTACTTTGCATGTCATTATGATGAAAAAGGATGCTTTCAAATAAATAGTGAAGGAGGAGATCATTCAGACACGGGATATGTTAAAAAGTAAGAGCGCGTCCATTTTAGAAAAGTTGACTGAAGGTCAAGTAGGCGAGTCACCAAGAATGGATAAGATGCATGCAAGGATTTAGAGGGAACAATGGGAGGAAATTGCAATGCTCTGGCTGCAATTCATCACTTCTCTTTGGATAGGGTAGTGCCAGAGGATGAGAAAATAATGAACCCTACGTTCTGGTTCAAAAACAGCAGCGAGGATAAGTCCAGCAATTACAGACCAGTTTAACATCAGTAGTTGGAGAGATTTCAGTAATACGAATCCAGGACAGGGAGGGAGGGGGTTGGGGTCAAATGGATTAATTGTGCCAGATAGCAACTATTGAATGAGGTAACAGTTAGACTTGATGAGAGTAATACCATCAATGGAGTGCACATGAACTTCCAAAAGGTTTTTGGTCAGGTATCACAAAACAAGTTTATTAGCAAAGAACAAAAATACACCTCAAGGTGTACGACAGTGCATGATAGAAAAGGGACACAGAGCATGGATATGAAGTTGGCTGAGTAACAGACAGTAGAGGATTGCTGCGATTGATATATCTTTGAAATGGATGAAAATGAAGAGTGGTGTTGAGGGTGGCATTTTTTTAAAATTCACATTAATAACTGAGGCAAGTGGGATTTAAACCGGATGGTGCAGTGATAAGTGTTTAGCAAATGATGTTTAATGTGAGGTATTGTATTTGATTTGGAAGAATGAAGAGAGTCAAGAGAGAATAAAGGATGCTGTTCAAAAATGGACATAGTGACCTGAGGGTATAAAAGGACAATCTATTTAATGTGGCAGGGCAGGTTGAGGAAGCATGCAATAAAGTTATTCACAATTCTCAACTTTATCAAGAGAGGCACAGAGTATCAATGCAGGAAATTCTCACTAACATTGCCAAAACATTGGTCTGACCACAAATAGAACAGCAATGATTGTGGAGATCTTCAGATACGGTCCAGAAATGATTTATGAGAAAAGTTCCTCTAATTGTAGGTTAATTGGCTTGGTATAAATGTACCATTGTCCCTAGTGTGCGTGGGACAGTGTTAAGGTGCGGGGATTGCTGGTCGGTGCGAAGGGCCAGTTTCCGCACTGTATCTCTAAACTAAACTAAAATAAAATAGGAACTACAGTTGAAAGGACAATCCTTTGGAGATGGGAAGATGACAGCTGATTTGATATAAAAATATTTAAAATAATAAGGAGTCTGGGCAGAGTGAAGAGTGGGAAGTTCAGTGGAGGATTTAGTGGAGGAGTTCAGGACGAGAAGCCCAAGGTATAAAACGAAGGGGGTGAAGATTAGGAGATGTAGAAAACATTTTAAATCCAGTGTGCAGATGGAATCTGGAATGCATCAACTTCAGATGCGATGGAGACAGGTTACATTGTGGCCTTCATGAGGAAAGAGGATGAAGATATGGCTGAGAAGAAGTTACAAAAGTATGGAGAAAGGGTGAATGAGTGGAAGTTGGGAGTTCCTCTGCTAGAGACCCAATGCAGACATGGTGAACTCAATGGCCTCTGGTGTTGTTACCTTTCGAGGTTTCTATAAGCATAATCAGACCCATGTTCTAATCCTCCATCTTTGACATTAAAACATGGACCAGACTTAATAGTTTGGATAATCGGCAGGTAATGATATAACCCAGTGAATGACTTTTCCAACAGGCTTCACAAATCTCACATCTTGCATCTCAGAATTACTTCTCGTAATAAATTGCAACTTCCAAAATGTAACCAACACCAACAACCCATTAACAACTGTGATAATTGCAATCAGTGCTTCAATCATGGCTCTGTGAGGAGATTAAAACCCAGAGGCCTGGAATAACAATCCAAAAGTCCCATGTTGAAATCTGACAATTAAAATTGTGGAATTTAAATTCAGTTAATAACCAGCGCTTTAAGAAAAAAAAACCCCAGCAACAACAGAGAAATCTTAACAATAAGACTACTGGATGGTTGTAAAAACCCATCTTGTTCACTATGTCCTTCAGAGGATAATTATCTAGTCTGATTATAATTTTCTTCTGAAATGGCAAAGAAGCAATTCTGATCAGAGCCCACATTCCTCTTCCCACAACATTATGCATTTGGTACAGAACATTCCCAGGAATCACTTCCAATATCTATCTGAAATATTTTTCATCCCTCCTATCTTTTTGCATTCATACTCACTTTGTTTCACACTGTAATTCTCACTGAGCCTCCCTATGGACACTGGACCTTTCCTGTTCTCCACTGATCATTTTAACACTAGTGTTGAGGAGATGGGCAAGGAACCAGCCACTATGCCCATCCTGCCGCACCACAGTGTAGTGAGCCAATTTCAGCATGTCTAAAGCTGAGTGAGCATTACTTATGGTATAGTCATCTTCCTTTTTTCCACCTTTCAAGGGATCACAGTCTTCCCTCAAGTTATCCAGTTCAATCTGAGTCTGATTAAGACCTTTCTGCAGAATATGAACGGATCTCCTCGATACCTCGATTCTTGATCAGTACGGGTGTCAGAGGTTATGGGCAGATGGCAGGAGGATGGGGTTGGGAGGAAGATATAGATCAGCCACGATTGAATGGCGAAGTAGACTTGATGGGCCGAATGGCCCAATCCTGCTCCTATAACTTATGACCTTATGACAACGTGTCTTCCTCAAACACCGACAGTTTCCTCCACTTCAATAGCACCTTCTGTACTGATTTAATTGGCCCCATATCCCCAACACCCCCGTAGCTTTTCATCATTGTACTGGATTTCAACATTAGTATGCTGTTTGTGCTAGATATAGTTCTTGGGTGTAGGTTGGTGAGGAGGTAGATCTGGAGAAACATAGGAACCTCAAGCACCAAGCTCTAATATGCTTGTTCTATGATATCATGATCGTGTAAGACGTTTTGTGTCTGTAAAATCACCCATTATGTGAGTTAGTTATATAAGTCAACTAGTGATAAGCTGCAATTTACAAGTTTGCTCTGCATTGTTATAACACTGTTGGCAAAGTCCACAGGGATACGTAATAAAAATAAGAGTGTCAAAGGCTGGGAACAGGGAAGTCATTAACTCAGTGCTGGTTGTTTAAACTGCAACAGGCAGCCCAAGGACATTGATACATAGATTTCAGACACATTGGATGTTCATTGCTTTGCTGCCGCGAGAATTGGGAGAAAAGGATGAAAGTGGGCGAGATGGATGAAAACCATCGGTCACAGATATCCTAAGGGCAGGGTCTGGTTGAAGCAACAAACACCTCCTTTCCTGGTCTCAACTGTGTATAAAGCAGCGCACTTTGACAATCTGAGGCTCTCTAGCCAGTGATTCTCCCTTGTATGTTCACGTTGATTGATGTAGATTTGCTCGATCTGTGGAGAAAAACAAACTGCTGGAGGAGCTTAATGGATCAAGCATCCTTGATGGAGAGGAAAGGAATTGTTGATGTTTCAGCTTGAAACACTGCATCGGGATTGTGAGCAAAGAGGGTAGGTAAAAGAGAGGGAGGAGTGAGGATGGGACTGGTAGGTCATAGATGGACTGAGGAGGGGAGAGGGATGTGAGAGGCAGGTGGGTAATCGGTGGAAGCAGACACACTTGGAAAAAGAGGCAGATGGGGCCAGGTAGATGGAGGGGAGGGAGAAAGTGGGATGAAACTGGAGGATAATAAACAGGGACGTAAAGGCAACTCATGTTGGAATGTGATAATTAAGGAAGAAAATATGGAACTATCAAGAGAGATGACTGGCAGATGGAACCTGAACCATCAGTGATATCCCATCCTCATCATTATAGAGTCTGTAGACTCCTCTCTTTATTTCTGCTCCATAGCCCATATACAGTAAACGGACAGAGCTTCGAGCTAAACATCCATCATTGATGTCTCCCCACACCCGACTGGCAGCAAAGGCTGTGAGAACAATGTATCTATAGTCATAACATTCGGCACTCATTGTTCTTAAAGGCATATGCAAATAGTGAACGTTAGCGTTCAAAATCTTAGAAAGGTTAGTTGTCTAAGATTTCCCTTTTGACTGTTCACTATTGAACTTATTATTTTTAGATTTTCTATATTCTCCTTTAGGAGTTATCCAATTATTTTTCCTGCCTCAGATACAAAGCTGATTGGCCTACAGTTCTGAGGCCATGGTCTATCTTTCTTTTCAAATATAGATATGATGTTAGTCATCTGTCAGCATCTTGCTTTGTACATTTTCTAAATAATTATTTTGTCAAAAGTTTCAAAGAAACCAGCCAGGAGCATTCTAAACTAAGTTGAAACAGCATGAGAGCCTGACTTCATGCTTGCCAAGTGGATCAATCAGTGAGCCGACTGTCTCTTCCATCAAATCTCATGTGGCTATTATTCTAGACTTATTTTTGGGCTAAATCTCAATTTATACCGCAGATCTTTAGTTCTGGTGCCTCATCCGTATGTCATTAATTTTGGTGGGCAGGATCTTAAGCTTCAGTCCAACTAACAGAAACCAACACGCTCGAGTGAAATGTTGCTCCTAATTTGACCAATCTCATTCTCAGATTGAGTGATCATCTCATCTTCGTTCTCATTCCCTGACATGTTCCCTTCGGCAACACAAAGGCAGCGCCTCGCATTTGCTCGCTCAGATGTAGTTATTGCATTCCCTTCATTCAACATGGAGAGGGTCTGAACCAGGAACAGCACCTCATATTTCGCTTGGGCAGCTTACAACCCAGTGGTATGAATTTTCATTTCTCTAACTTCAAGTAACCCTTGCATCCTCTCTCTCTCTCTCTCTCTCCATCCCATTCCCCACCCAAGTCGTACCAGCTTCAGTCATCTTGTTGAGTTTCATTGTCTGCACTCATTTTCACCCAGCACACAGCTAACAATGGCCTGTTTCATTATTTTTTGCATATCCTTCATACATTTGTTCCTCATCTCTCTACATCACCTTCTATATCTCTCATTTCCCTTTCCCATGACTCTCAGTCTGAAGAAAGGTCTCGACCCGAAACGTCATCTAGTCCTTTTCTTCAGAAATGCCGACTGACCCGCTGAGTTACTACAGCTTTTTGTGTCTATCCACCACAAGCAAGGCCAATTTCAACCCGGTTCCTGAAATATCCCTTGCAGAGCTGAAAGCTCAATGGGAAGAAATAAAGGGGATTTTAATTTTCGAAATAATTCATTAACACAGCTGAAGGAAGTGACAAAACACAGCAGCTGTTATTGCTTAATTAATTACAAACCAGAAATTAAAAACAAAGCCATGTTCTTCTTCCCTTGAATGCTAAACACTTAACAAAAACTTCTAAATGGGTTTTTATGTGTTTAGCATTCAAATTACAGTGGAGAGCTGTGTAATGAAATCTTGTTTATTGGGGCGGGTTGCTGAGTTTGGTTTAAGTTTAAACTGCAGTTTAATATTTTGCTTTGTCTGCAATCTTTACACCAGATTTAAATGAAGATATTTCAAATTTAAAAAAATCTTCTTTCCAGATTATGGTCTGACTCAAGCTAATAATCACAAACACATTTGAACGCTGCGATCAAGCGTTTATTGCAATTGAATAACAATAGAGACTTTAAATTATTTTTTTAAATGATAAGAGACTGAAGAAAGTTGCTGCTTAACTGGAGTTACTACTTAATATTTTTCCTGTGCGTTATTATTCATCAGGCATTTCATTAGCACTCAAACTAAGTGTTGCATAAAATATTTTTAATGAACCTAGTTACAAGTGCATTCCAAACACTTCATCGCCTATCTGTTTTTTTTTTGTCAAATCTTAGTTTCTTGTCCTAAGTTCCATTGGAAATAAACATCGAAATAAATGGTCTGTAAATTTGTTTCCAATGTGGAATGGAATGCTGATCGATAATCAAAAGTACCGACTTGAAAGTTCGGCATTACAGAGTATAGATTTCCACTCTTGCGATACATCTAGTACCTCAATTGGTACGTGACAATAAACTGACCTGAAACCTTTAAACCCAAATCGCTAAAATGTTGCTAATCCATTTCCATGTATAATGATACATAAATGAGGAAACTCTGGGGTTTGGTCAACGTCAAACAGTGCTCTGATGCAACCTGGTATTAACGTCTCGATCCCATCACCAAAGTGTATGAGTAGAGATACTGAGTGCGTTGAGCATTATTCTGCAGTGGTTGTGCTCTGTGAAGAGAACCACTAGTCAAAGGTAAATACATTTCAGCCCGTTACAGTGGCGAGCATACCAACAGAACATATTGGTCAACAGCTTAATAACAAAATCATTTCCCTTCACCAAATAACTACTGGAATCCTGATGAACCAATGGAAAGCACAGACACAATGCAGGCTGCATCTTGGAACAGAGAAACATCATCATATGCTTCTGATGAAAAGTTGCTGAGAGGACATCATGACCCTGTTCTTCTCCCTACAGATGCTGCCTGACTTAGCGTGCGTTTCAAGCATTTTCTGTTCCTATCACTTCAACATCTAGCGCACAGATCAGCTTGAAGAATATATTCAATCAATCGATGTCTCCATGGATTGAGTTTGTGCTCTTGTCAGGATTGTACGGTCTGTTCTGCCCATGGTGATTTGTATTGGATTTCAGTGCGTTGATCAGATTACTTGTGGGGATTTTGTTTGCTAATTTTTGGAAACTGCAGTTGCTCATTTACTTTATGACTCTTCTTGTCCAGCCGTAGTAACATAGTAATTATAGACTCATACAGCACGGAAATAGGCCATTCGGCCCATCTTTTTCAGCCAACCAAAAAGCCCCATCCACACTAATCCCATCACCTTTTGGTCTATTTCCCTATAAACCTTTCCTATCCAACTACCCATCAAAATGATTTTTAAATGTCGTTATCTTACCTGCCGCAATTCTCTCCTCTGGCAGTTCATTCCATATACCCACCACCCTCTATATAAAAAATGCCGTTGGGATCCTATTGAATTTTTCCCCTCTCTCCTATCCCTGGTTGTTATTTTCCCTATTCTGGGTGAAAGCCTTTACATTTAACCTATCTTTTCCCCTCATGATTTTATATACCTCTACAAGATCACCCCTCCTCCTCCTGCCCTCCAAGGAATAAAGTTCTAGCCTGCTCAATCTCTCCTGATAGCTTAGGCTCTCGAGTCCAGGCTACATCCTCGTAAATCTTCTCTGCACTCTTTCCAGCTTAAATTCAATTCTTTACATTTAAATATTAATGCCATTTCCCATTGATAACCACTGCAATGGCAGCTAATTCACATCTCAAAATAGACAACTCAAATTAAAAACACCAACTATCCTCGGCAACCACATGATGAATCAATTGTGCAAGAACTAATATTTTGCACGCCTGTATTTCTTAAATACATTAAGAATAACAAAAGCGACCACAGAAAGAAAGTGCGTTGGTGGAAATAAAGCAGCAATATCTATTTGTCCAGTAACCTGAAAAAAAATTGCAACCTTAGGCAGTGAGTGACGAGATGTGTGGAATAAATAGCAAGCGTCCATTCTGTAAACCATTAACTAATTGCTATTTTCTGTCACAGTGTGGAATACATTTAATAATCAAGGCGCAAACACAAGAATTTGTTTCGGAGATAAAAAGCAATGTCAATTCCCCTCTAGCAAGTTCACTTTAACATATTCTTCCTATCACTTTCATTAATTTTGACAAAGAATGGTCTCTCCAAAAATAATATGTTTTGCAGCAAGACTGACTATTTCAGCGCACTTTCCTATAAATGGGATATTTTCTTCAGTAAGATTCGAATCATATTAATAATGTAAGCCACTGGCAAGAACTGGACTAAGTTCTATCAATTGCAGTCGGCAGTGAGAATCCAACTATTACGGTGAACAGTTAACAAAAGCAATTTGTTTCAATGTTCCTGCAAATTATATTGCTTTGGACAACAAGCTTGTTCATTTATATTTTGATTGGTATTTTAAACGAGAGAAAGTAGTTATTTCCAAGTTTAGGTTCTGAAACATGGTGAACACAGCCCTGATGCATTAACATGCACCGACAGACTTATTTCATCTTATAAAAATGTCTCTTCAACCCCGACCTGCAGAAGACCAACTCGAAGACATCATATATGTGGTTAAATTACGGGACTGATCCACAGGCAAGGGTTTGTGACTCACCATGGAAGTTGGGGCACTTGGCAACCTGGAATGAAAATGCTAATGTTGCAGTGCTGTCCATTGTCATCAAAACTTATCTAGTTCACATATATCTTCAGTGAAATAAATCTGTCAGATGTAACTCGTCTAGCCTACATGCGACTCCAGATGTACTAATATAGTTGGCTCTTAATTTGCTGACATGCTACTTGGATCAGAGGGCAATATGGGATGGACAATCATATTATTGAAGGGCTTGTATCAGGAAAACACCTCAAATATAAAACTAATCAACATGCATTTGTAAAAACAATGATGTCTCAGAAAATGCCAATTTGATTTCCACAATCCCACCTCTGGGCGACTTTGGCAATTAGAAACATTGGTATGGGAGGGCTTGTGTAACTCAGTCCTTCAGAGCTGAATTCTATATTAGAAAGTGGGACAATGCAGGTTAGTTAAGTGCAAGTTCTAAATTTGTTCCCCCATTCTTTGGAGGAGAAAAGTACAACAATGTTCATTCTCCCTGGTGGCTCAACGTATGGTGTAACATTAAACAACACCAAACAGGAAGACCCCAAGTTAAGCACTGAATTAGATCATTTGACCAGGAGCAGTGGCATATCAGTATTTATAGGTAATCAGTGGCAGTGGGTCAGGCAGCATCTCTGGAGACAAGGAATAGGTGACGTTATTGGGTTGAGACCCTTCTTCAGACCTGAATTCTGAAGAAGGATCTTGACCCGAAACGTCACCTATTTATTTTCTCCAGATATACTGCCTGACCCACTGATTTACTCCAGCTTTTTGTGTCTGTCTTCAGTTTGAACCAGCATCTGCAGTTCCTCCCTGCACATAATCATTGCCAGTGTCTTCCAGCTAGAGCAGAGGAAATTGGTTGGATTTCCTTTCCTGGATTATAAAGCAGTGACCTCTGTTGGAACAGGTTGTGAGAAGAAATAGTGAGTGTTTTATAAATAGATTGAGCCAACGAGGGATTCTGTTCAAAATAGCAAAGGATTGTAGTTAAACAGAATACACTGCCAATGTCAGCTTCAAACCAGCAATTGTGCTGAGATGATGAAGCCAGGAATTAAGAGTGTTTAGCTGTCATATCTACTGACAACAGAACAATGGAATCTTATTTGCATTATGTTAAGACGCATAACAAAATTTGCTGATGAGATACAAGGAGGAGGTGCAGCAAACAGTGAAAACTTTGAAAACCTTCAGGAAAACATACAGGTTGATTTTGTGGATAGATGGGGAGCTATTCAATTCAGTTTTAATGAGTGCATGTCAATACATTTTGAGAAGGTTGACAAAGATCGGGAATACACACAATGAGTCTTTGACCAGAAACATTAACAATCTATATTTAATTGCTGACTGGTCTACCATAAAGTACAAGAGTGAATAAGTTTTTAAAAATGCGACGCAGTTGTGGCACACTGGTGCAGAGATACAGTTGCTGCCTGTAAGATATGACGGCAGTAGCATGTAGATAGAAACAAGCACAGGTTTTCAGTACAAGATGTTGCAAGTGTGGGTCTTCTTTATTTTACAAAAGTACACTGCACATCATCACATATTTACGAGACCGATATGATAATGAATATATCACATGACACAAATCACCCCATTCTGGTACTCAGTTCTTAAAGTTACAGTTACTATTATATACACTACACTGTCCTACAGGTTCAATCCTGACTCTGGGTGCTGTCTGTGTGGAGTTTGTACGTTCTTCCTGTGACTGTGTAGGTTTTCTCCACGTGCTTCAATTTCCTCCCACATTCCAAAGACGTACAGGCTTGTAGTTTGAATGGCTTCTGTAAATTGACCCTAGTGTGTCGGACAGAAGTAGTTTACGGGTGATCGTGGTCGGCATGGACTCGGTGGGCCGAAGGGCCTGTTTCCACGCTGTATCTCCAGTAAGCTTGGTGTCGAGAATTGCTCACTGGAAACACTACAAAGGGAATGGGATTACTCTATGAGCTGGCACAGATTCAGTGGCCTCCTTCAATGCCTAAAGGAAAATATGGAATTTGCAAACAGATTGTAAAGAATATACCGTCCACAGAATTATGTATGAAACAGGAAAGTAAGTGCCATGCTCTGCCTTTGGTACTTGCAACAGCTGTGTAACCTTGAGGCAATAAATATTTGAACTTTTGTCAATGGCCAACTCCTACCATAAATTATTGCATAATAAATAGTTTAAACTGGATATAAATTACATGTATCAAAGCATCACAGAGCAAACTGTGGGCATGGATTTCAGTATGTTGGAATTTATAGATGTCAACATTTGAGAAGTGATCAACATTTTAGAATTGATAAGCTAGAATTTAAGTTAGAGACTGAAGAGGGGAAGAGGGAAGTGCATTTGCATATTTTTTCTATGTTCCTAGGCCACACCTCAAAGAGGCATTGAAACTAAAATGGCGTGTCCCCTGCTGTCCCTCCCCTTCCTCAACCAATTGTGTACATAATAGATATTGCCTCGCCTTGTGCAATACCCCAGATGCACATTCTGAAGCTGCACTGTAAAAGGAACTAAGGCCTACTATAATTTTGTGCTGACCAAAAGAGAGGTGGTGAGGTTTGTTGCAATGTGCAAATTATGGCCCTGCTGTTAGCAACCTGCACTTCACTGACTGGAGACTAGACCTGAACACTGCTCGGTCCATTATTTTGAATTCCACACAGAGCACTGGAAGGGGGCACGTGGTGCAGCGGCAGAGTTCCTGCCTTACAGCAGTGCAGCGCCAGAGACCCGAGTTCGATCCCGACTACAGGTGCTGCCCATACTGAGTTTGCGCGTTTTCCCTGTGACCGCGTGGGTTTTCTACGAGATCTTCGGTTCGCTCCCACACTCCAAAGACGTACAGGTATGTAGGTTAATTGGCTTGCTGTATGTGTAAATTGTCCTTAGTATGTGTAGGACAGTGTTAATGTGCGGGGATCGTTGGTCGGCGCGGACTTGGTGGGTCGAAGGGCCTGTTTCCGCACTGTATCTCAAAACTAAACTAAAGTGGGCCACCTCGGGTGCTGGCAAGCTCCAGATCAACAGTGATCTCATGCATTCAAAGCTGTAAACAATTGATTAGTTTTATTTAGAGATACAGCATGGAAACAGGACCACCATGTCCACAACGACCATCAACCTCCTGTTCACCCTAGTTAGAAACAAAGATAAATTGGTGCAGGAGTAAGCCATTCAGCCTTTCAAGCCAGCACCTCCATTCAATATGATCATGGCTGATCATCTAAACTCAGTACCTCATTCCTGCTTTCTCCCCATATCCCTCGATTCCTTTAGCCCCAAGAGCTAAATCTAACTCTCTCTTGAAAATGTTCCATGTTATCCCACTTTCACATCCACTCTGTACACACTAGGAGCCATTTACAGACCCGCACATCTTTGGGACGTGGGAGGAACTCAGAGTACCTGGAGATTACATGGTCATGGGGAAAAATTGCAAACTCCACACAGACAGAACCTGGGGTCAGGATCGACCCCGGGTTTCTGGCACCATGAGGCAGCAGATCTACTGCTGCGTCACTGTGTCACCAATATGATTCTTCACTAGGAATATATTGATCCTGAAATACTGTTTTTCTCGACCTCCCCTTAACATTGACTGGTGCATAAACCTTAATTCACACTTTATTGCTCTAAAGCATGACCTCAATGGTGGCATCCGGTACAGATTCATTATATCTGATTCACAATGTTGCAATCATAATGGTGCACAACCTCACCAGCACGAGGTTCCACAAATCTCTCACCCCTGCCCTTAACAAATCTTACCAGCCCCTCTGTCAGAGCCAAGCACAATTGATATGTTCCAAATTATTGGTCCTACTGATTTGCAACATTCCTTAAGGGCCTGTCCCACTTCCCTGATTCCTCTGCTAAGTTGAAAGGACCTTAAAAAAAAAATCAAGATTTTTGTGATCTACCTCCACCCGACTATCTGTTTACTCATGGACTTTTTTGACATGCTGGAAAAAACGCCCCGACTTACCAGATGCCCCGAGTACCTATGGCTGGCACAACAAGCCGCTACGATATATCTACGGATGCCTATTGACTCGCTACGGACATTCTCCGAATTTGAATTAAGGGGAAAACGCGGGAGAATTCGTGAGAAACTCGGGAAAGTGGGACAGGCCCTTTAGACATCCTGCATTACAGCTTATTCTTCACTCTTCTCTCTCCCACAAATAGCCACACTTTTACCCATTATACCCTTCATGTCCAGAGCTGCCTATTAAATAGCTCCACGTCACAAACTCTTCTTTGACAACTTCTAAAAACACTTTGGGAATCATCCTGTTGGCTGCAGCTTTTAGTGTTCCCAGGGATCAGTCGGCTCGGCTTTGTTGATGATGGCAACAATCCTGATTCATGGGGAAATTCACCAGGGAATTAACCCTTATCATCCCTCATTAACCAGAAATGACATAGGGTGCAGCCGAGAGCATTTGGATGAAAATCCACAATCTGACGACGAGGAGTAAAATAAGTAGGTAATATTTTGCTTATATTTTATTCAGTTTTATTATTTTTTTGTGCTTTATGACTTTTTGTTTCATTTTTTGTTTTAATGAAGAACCTGTTTCCTTGCTCTAAGATGCTGCAACCACAAGTGGCCCAGAGAAGTGAGAGTAGGGGTAAGCTGTGGCATCCTTCTAATCCACTTCTTCCCTCTCATGCCTTGTACTCCATGGATGTTAAAATGCCCCTCCTGGCTATGACACTCCACCCTAGCCTTGCCCCTGTCAAAGGCAACTTTGATGTTGAGTGTAGGAGCAAAGAGATCTTTCTGCAGTTGGACAGGGCCCTAGTGAGACCACACCTGGAGTATTGTGTGCAGTTTTGGTTCCCTAATTTGAGGAAGGACATTCTTGCTATTAAGGGAGTGCAGCGTAGATTTACACGGTTAATTTCCGGGATGGCGGGACTATCATATGCTGAGAGAATGGAGCGGCTGGGCTTGTATATTCTGGAGTTTAGAAGGATGAGAAGGGATCTTATTGAGACATATAAGATTGTTAAGGGTTTGGACACGCTAGAGGCAGGAATCATGTTCCCGATGTTGGGGGAGTCCAGAACCAGGGGCCCCAGTTTAAGAATAAGGGGCCATTTAGATCAGAGACGAGGAAACACTTTTTCTCACAGGGAGTTGTGAGTCTGTGGAATTCTCTGCCTCAGAGGGCGGTGGAGGCCGGTTCTCTGGGTACTGGAGAGAGCTAGATAGGGCTCTTAAAGATAACAGAGTCAGGGGATATGGGGAGAAGGCAGGAATGGGGTACAGATTGGGGATGATCAGCCATGATCACATTGAATGGCGGTGCTGGCTCGAAGGGCTGAATGGCCTATTCATGCACCTATTGTCTATTGACCTTGAGATGGAGTCGCATGGATATAACACATTGTGACGTTGAACCCTCACGGTGCTTTCCTGCCTGGATCTTTGGTGTGGCGTATCAGATGAGTCGAGCACTCTGGGTGGCCAAGTGGCACAGCTAGTACAACTGCTACCTCACAGCACCATTGACGTGGGTTCAATCTTGCCCTCCCATGCTCGTTGTGTGCAGTTTACATGTCCTCCTTCTGACCGCATGGGTTTCCTCTGGATATTCCGGCTCCCTATCCAGGAAGGGCTGGCTGGGAGGTTAAATGCCATTGTAAATTGCCCTGGTGCCAATGTGACCAAGATGTTGATAGGAATGCGGAGAGAATTAAATGGGACTTGTGTCGGATTAATGCTGCAAAGTTGGCACAAACACAAATGCCTGAAGAACCTATTTCCTTGCTGCTAAATGCTAAAGGGCCTGTCTGACGTAATTCAAGAGTTCTGCCTAGTTTTCCCCCGATTCGAACTTGGAGAATATCCGTAGCAGGTCCGTAGGAGTTCATGGATACCTCATAGCGGCCCGTACGAGTAAAAAGTAAAAAAAAAAAAAAAAAAAAATGCGAGTGTTTTTTTACTCGTGGACATTTTTCAGTGTTGAAAAAACGTCACGAGTTTACCGGATTTCCAGAGTACCTACCGTTACTCGTACGAGCCCCTATGAGACATCCGCAAACTCCTACGGTCCCACTATGGACATTCTCCGAGTTCGAATCAGGGGAAAACTCGGGAGAACTCTTGATTTACCTCGTACAGTGGGACAGGTCCTTTAGATCCCTCAATTACAACTGACCCAGAGAAGTGAGTGGGCTTCCTTCTTATCCACTTCTTCCCTCTCATGCCTTGTGCTCATCTTTTCTTGAATAACAGCAATATCTTTCTCCTTTCAAAAGTTGCTTCAGAAATCCGAGTTGTTGTCCCTGTCAAGAGAGACATGAAAACCACTGCAGGGAGAATAAGCTCTGCCAGTCACGGTGGGACTTCTGACAAAAGAAAATCAGGAGAAAATAATCTCCCAGGAAGAAATGATTGAAGCTTCAATGAATATTTCAGATGGGTGCATCAAAGGTGACTGGAATAGTCAGCATCTATTTAAATAAGAGCACTCAATTTCAATATTTCTGAACACAGCCAAGAGTGAAAATACCAAAGGCTGTCACAACCTCAATGTCAACAATTGTACTTTATGATTTTAAACTCTATAATTAGACATTTGTTTCTGGAGAATAGCAGTGATTAATTTTTGTTCCGTTTTGTTCCAGACATAAGTTTTTAATCTATTCAGGGGGCAATTGTCTTAAGCTTCACTTGGATGGAGCTTATTAAAAATTACCTAATGCACGCAATCTAATTAACAAAATGGCTCTTGCAAAAGTGTATTTTTCAGATTTCAACAAATGCCTCAGGCTGTGTACGGGAAAACAAACGAGTGTGGCTCTCCCTGAAAGTCGACCCACTTGGTTATCAAAGTATTTTTCACTGACAACGCATTCAAGGAAAAAAAAGTCATTTCCAATTCAACAACAGAACAAAAACTCCAGCATAGACATTGCGTGTTATACACCCCAAAGGTGACAACAATGACAGGTTAATACATTTTATACTGCATTTGTTCACGTGGATATTTTGCACATATTTGACCAGGCTGTCAAATAGTTTGAAACAGTTCAGTGAATACTGGATGGCCATATCCTGCAGTAATTCTGCAACATCGAGAAATCAAACAAGGTCTCTGTAATTCACTGAATGCTCTTTGTGGGTGTTTGAATTTCTGTGTTCTGCATTTATTTTCATTGCCATTTTTCGAATGCTATTGACTTACAGACGTAAAAAATGTGAGATGCAAGGAACTTTAGATGCTGGTTTACAAAAAAAAGACACACGTGCTGGAGTAACTGGAGTATTTCTGAAGAACTTGGATAGGTGATGTCCAGTATCAGGACCCTTTTTCAGGCTTAATGGAGAACTTCAAAGTGGGCATAGATTGAGGAGTGCAGCAAAAAAGGAGATACAAGGAACTGCAGATGCTAGTTTACAAAAAAGTGTTGGAGTAACTCATCAGGTCAGGCAGTTTCTCTGGAGAGCACAGATAGGTGACGTTTCGGGTAGCCCCCTTCTTCAGGCTGATGAATATATTAGTCTCCTTCAGTGAGTGTTGCTCCAAATACTATAGGTCGGATTCCTCTTCGGGTTTGCAGGAATGTAGGCAAGGATGATTTTCCATTGTGAAATGTCAGTGGCAGACTGATTTCAACATTTAATTTTTATTTAAATTTGCTTCTGCCTTTTGTCGTTGCCATGCTCTCGGGACCTGGACCAAATTACAACCACTTCCAGGTCGAGTCAGGCCACCCCAGATATTTCATTGGTCATCTGCAGTTGCAGATCCTCTTTTATGCACCTGACACAGTTTCCACACCACTCGTGTGTGGAATGATGTCATTCATCATGTAATGCTACTGTTGGAGCTATGCCAAGGAAATGAATGTACATTGCTCTAAGTAATGTCTGCTGTGGACACTTACAGAGCGAGCACATTTGAATAATGCTTCTCTCCCACGTCTGATTAATTACTGCTCCATTTCAAGCTGCCCAAACCGCTGCACAATATTTCCCCCGCAATTGCTCTGATCCACAAAACCCAGACCCCAATCTTCCCCTCCCTCGCACAAAGTGCTTATCTCTGACCAGCCATGAAGCACACCAACCACCATGACCACCGCCACTACCACCTTATGAACGCAGGGACTCCATCGTTTCCTTGACAGTCCCAAATTAAATGCGCAATGACTGTTTGCTATCGATTCTATCACAAAGCTTTTAAGGTGCACTTCAATCTCCAGTCAAACCTACTTTACAGTGCTGCAGATATTTTATGGGAACATTGTTCAGTAAAGAGACAAAAGCCTGAGCTTGCAAAACCATCTGGTTGATAGTCATTCACGATGCTTTACACATTACCTCTCTGCTGAAGTCCTCGGTGTAATGGCCAAAGAAACACAGTTGAGGAGCCAACAATGCCTTTGCTGACCATCTGCCTGCATGTGGTCTATATCCCTCTCTATTCTAAAAGCATAGAAACGTAGAAAGTAGGTGCAGGAGTAGGCCATTCGGCCTTTCGAGCCAGCACCGCCATTCAATATGATCAAGACTGTTCATCCAAAATCAGTACCCAGTTTCTGCTTCCTCCCCATATCCCTTGATTCCATTAGCCCGAAGAGCTATATCTAGCTCTCTTTTGAAAACATCCAGTGAATTGGCCTCCACTGTCTTCTATGGCAGAGAATTCCACAGATTCACAACTCTCTGGGTGAAATCTGTTCACCTGTTCATAAGCTTGTCAAGATCTCTTATACACATTACTATCACATCTACTTCAACCATTTCCCCCAGGCACCTACCACCTTTTTTTGCTTCATAAATCTCCTTCAAAATGTTCCCCTCCCATCTTAAGCTAGACCATCGAGTAGTTGACATATCTGTCCTGTGAAAATGTCTCAGACTCTCTGCCCTGTCTATGATAAAGGAAGTTACTTTAAACCTGGTGCGACTTGGGTGGGGAAAGGATGGAGAGAGGGGGAATGCAAGGGTTACTTGAAGTTAGAGAAATCAATGTTCATACCACTGGGTTGTAAGATGCCCAAACAAAATACGAGTTGTTGTTCCTATAATTTGCATTGGGCCTCACTATGACAATGGAGAAGGCCTAGGACAGAAATGTCAGTGTGGGAATGGGAAGGGGAATTAAAGTGTTTGGCAACTGGGAGATCTCCCAAAATCATCTTGGCACAATACTGTGCAACGAAATTCCATTGCATCTCCTCCGGTTAAAAAATACAAACACGACAACCATTGACACATATGTACACTTATTAATAAAAATAATAAATAAGTATTTTAAAAGAATTTTAAAAGAATGTTGCATTTCTTAGAATTACATTTTGCTTCTCCAGTGTTCTCTATTGGAATTAAGTTATTTTATCACACATGGGTAGAACCTATTTTTTAGTCTACAGAGACCTGAATCGCCTCCCAGAGGGTAGCAGAGTGAAAAGGTGGTTGGCAGGGTGGGATGTGTCCTGCTTGATGTTAGTGGCCTGGCGCAAGCATCGGGCCCTATATATATAGTATATATATAGTAGCTCCAGAAATAGTGGATGCATTAGTAATAATCATTCAAAACTCTTTAGATTCTGGAGTAGTTCCTGAGGATTGGCGGGTAGCAAACGAACCCCACTTTTTAAGAAGGGAGGGATAGAGAAAACGGGGAATTACAGACCAGTTAGTCTAACATCGGTAGTGGGGAAACTGCTAGAGTCAGTTATTAAAGATGGGATAGCAGCACATTTGGAAAGTGGTGAAATCATTGGACAAAGTCAGCATGGATTTACGAAAGGTAAATCATGTCTGACAAATCTTATAGAATTTTTCGAGGATGTAACTAGTAGCGTGGATAGGGGAGAACCAGTGGATGTGGTGTATCTGGACTTCCGGAAGGCTTTCGACAAGGTCCCACATAAGAGATGTATACAAACTTAAAGCACATGGCATTGGGGGTTCAGTATTGATGTGGATAGAGAACCGGCTGGCAAACAGGAAGCATAGAGTAGGAGTAAACGGATCATTTTCACAATGGCAGGCAGTGACTAGTGGGGTACCGCAAGGCTCAGTGCTGGGACCCCAGCTATTTACAATATATATTAATGATCTGGATGAGGGAATTTAAGGCAATATCTCCAGGTTTGCGGATCACACTAAGCTGGGGGGCAGTGTTAGCTGTGAGGAGGATGCTAGGAGACTGCAAGGTGACTTGGGTAGGCTGGGTGAGTGGGCAAATGTTTGGCAGATGCAGTATTATGTGGATAAATGTGAGGTTATCCATTTTGGTGGCAAAAACGGGAAAGCAGACTATTATCAAAATGGTGGCCGATTGGGAAAGGGGGAGATGCAGCGACACCTGGGTGTCATGGTACACCAGTCATTGAAGGTAGGCATGCAGGTGCAGCAGGCAGTAAAGAAAGCAAATGGTATGTTAGCTTTCATTGCAAAAGGATTTGAGTATAGGAGCAGGGAGGTTCTACTGCAGTTGTACAGGGTCTTGGTGAGACCACATCTGGAGTATTGCGTACAGTTTTGGTCTCCAAATCTGAGGAAGGACAATATTGCCATAGAGGGAGTGCAGAGAAGGTTCACCAGACTGATTCCTGGGATGTCAGGACTGTCTTATGAAGAAAGACTGGATAGACTTGGTTTATACTCTCTAGAATTTAGGAGATTGAGAGGGGATCTTATAGAAACTTATAAAATTCTTAAGGGGTTGGACAGGCTAGATGCAGGAAGATTGTTCCCGATGTTGGGGAAGTCCAGGACAAGGGGTCACAGCTTAAGGATAAGGGGGAAATCCTTTAAAACCGAGATGAGAAGAACGTTTTTCACACAGAGAGTGGTGAATCTCTGGAACTCTCTGCCACAGAGGGTAGTCGAGGCCAGTTCATTGGCTATATTTAAGGGGAGTTAGATGTGGCCCTTGTGGCTAAGGGGATCAGGGGGTATGGAGAGAAGGCAGTACGGGATACTGAGTTGGATGATCAGCCATGATCATATTGAATGGCGGTGCAGGCTCGAAGGGCCGAATGGCCTACTCCTGCACCTAATTTCTATGTTTCTATGTTTCTATGTTTCTATATATCACACAGGGAGGGCAGTTGAGCGTTTGTAATGCTCTGTGCAGTTTTTATAACTCTCTGCAGCGCCCTCCTCTCAGCCACAGTGCAGCTAGCAAACCACACCAGGATGCCATAGGAGAGGATACTTTCCACGGCGCATCGGTAGAAGGACAGCAGCAGCGGCTGTGAGACGTTTGCTCTCCGCAGAGACCTCAGGAAATACAACCGCTGATGTGACTTCTTCATGAGAGTGACGGTGTTCATTTGCCATTTGAGGTCCTGGGAGATGTTTATTCCCAGGAACTTAAAGCCAGTGACTCTCTCCACCATGCCTCCTTTGATGTATAAAGGAGCAGGTTCCTCTCTACTCTTCCTCCTGAAGTCAACGACCAGTTGTTTTGGCTTTGATGGGTTGAGTACCAGGTTGTTTTTGGTACACCAGACAGTCAGTTTTTGGACTTCATCTCTGTAGGCAGACTCGTCGTTGTTGTTTATCAGTCCCACCACAGTCGTGTCGTCCACAAACTTGATGATCCTGTTTGTACTGTGTGTTGGTGTGCAGTCATAAGTGTATATTGTATACAAGATGGTACTCAGCACACAACCTTGTGGCGCTCCTGTGCTGAGCGTCAGGACTGGGGAGTAATTGGACCCCATCCTGACAGTCTGTGGGCGGTCTGTTAAGAAGTCCTTCATCCATCTGCATGTGTTTGCATTAACACCCTGATCAGACAGTTTGTCCACCATTCTGCTGGGGATGATGGTATTAAATGCAGAACTAAAATCTACAAATAACATCCTCACATATGAGCCAGGGCGTTCCAGGTGTGTCAGTGCAGAATGTAGAGCTATGCTGATGGCTCTTCTTCAGACCCTTCTTCAGGCTAAAACATCATCTATTCCTTCGTTCCATAGACGCTGCTTCACCCGCTGAGTTTCTCCAGCATTTTTGTCTACCACAGCTAACAATGGCCTGGTTCCTTTATCATCATTACTTTTTTGCATTCATCATTCTCTCTCTACATCACCATCTATACCTCTCATTTCCCTTTTCCCCTGACTCAGTCTGAAGAAGGGTCTCGACCCGAAACATCACCTATTCCTTTTCTCCAGAGATGCTGCCTGACCCGCTAAGTGACTCCAGCTTTTTGTGTTTAAACCAACATCCGTATTTCCTTCTTTCCCACACATTCTCAATCCCAATGTTGAATAGTTCTTCCTAACTGGTTCTAATCACCGACATCAATTCCACCCTTTAGCACCGCTTGCATACATTTCATGGTACACCCTGTCATTTAATGTCAAGAATTTGTTGGATGAAGGAGACAGATTAGCAATTTCCGCTCAATCAAAGTCAAACACAGGACAAATGTATTTGGCTAGATGTAGAAACAAACTACCAAACAGAATGTGAGGAGCATGTGGCATCACTTGGTCACAGAGCGTATCGTAGACAACTGATCAAATTTAAACTAACACATGACCCAACCAGAGTCAAACAAAACCCAAGCTAAGTCCGAGGATTTCCAACCCAAATCTAATACGTTTAGCAAATCTCATTGGGCTCAAGTCAAGTTGCCAGGCTTGTGCTTGTCAAAGATAGACACTAACTGCTGGAGTAACTCCAGCATCTCTGGAGAGAAGGAGTCGGTGATGTTTCAGGTTGAGACCCTTTGTACTTGTCAAAATACTCCACTGCTGCATTCCAACAGTGAAGATTAATCGTGCTAAGATTCTCTCATGCAGAAGTGGTTCTTTCATCCAGCATCAAGTTAAGCCTAGGAAATATATCCACTTAGTTGCATAGTAATGGGAAAAGAAGAAACCAAAGAGATAGCCAAGATAATTATGAAAAAAATCATTTTGGGTTAATGTTTTAAAGTTATTTTTGATTATGTTTATTTGCATGAGGTGATTAGCCTTTTTAAAGATGATTCATAAGCTTTCATTTTGGAAGGTCTTCCCTTCATTAAACATTTTTAACATGATAAATATTTCAAATGTTTTGCACCTCAGGCTGAGACAGGGTTTTGTTAGATGCCAGTGCGGTTTTAAACATTCACTAGGAATGGGCACAGTCCAATGGGGAGTCTTGCTGGGATCTGTGGGTTGTTCCATTGGGTCAGACTAAATATTTTGGTCGGTATTCCTTGGAGTTTAGAAGAATGAGAGGTGACTTTATTAACTCAAACACAACCTGAAGACTAGAGACGCTGAAATCCCCATCTATATGTCCACCATTGCCAGTCTCAAAACTATCACTTTTCCCCAGAGACATGGGCATGGGAAGAGAAGTTACAGCAGGCTATGGCTGGTTAGTTCAGACTGGAAGCAGGCAAGTTGAAAGATCTGTTAAAAGGATTTTAAGAGGGATTCATGAACAAAGTCCCTGTTGTCCTGATGCATTCAGACCTTCCCTTTGATTTTCCATCTTTAATATTCAATTACTATTTACCTCTCATAGAGCCATAGTGATATAGCGTGGAAACAGGCCCTTCGACCCAACATGTCCCAGCTACACGAGTCCCACCTGCAAGCATTTGGTCCATATCTCTCCAAACCTGTCCTAACCATGTACCTGTCTAACTGCTTCTCAAATGTTGGGATAGTCCCAGCCTCAACCCCTCCTCTGGCAGATCGTTCCATACACCGACCAACTTCCAACTGCTATTATTATCCCCTTCACTCACTTCTTACACTTAATATCTTAAAATGTTTTTCCTTGAGGATTCTACTTCTCAATCTCTTCACTGTGTTATATTTAGCTCTGTCCTATAGCTTCTACTGAAACTCCACCAAGGGCATCTTTATAGCTTGTTCAGAACTGGCCCCCATATCCCACGGTGGAAGAAATGAAACTTAATTATTTTTTTTGCTGAACACCAGTAAATCAATTCCATTCTTTCCTAACTCATCCAGCAGATGGTAAGAATCCTGGTGTTATTACCTTTGAGATCCCCCAATTTTACTTGTATTGATTGATGCTTCCATTGAGACTAGAAACAGAAGAACAATTCACCAATCCACCAATGCCATACACCTCGCTCTTTGCAGGAAGATAGTTCAACAATAACTGACATAACCGGTGACGACATTATAAGCTGAAGGCTTGTGATGAAAACTTCCTTTAAATATTTACATCAGTGCAATCAAATAAGTAAAGTCCCATCTACAGTATTTGCATTCATCCTTAAACAACAAGGCTAACAATTTTTTTCCTCAGCCGTGGTTCCGCCTGTTTTAATTTTGGGTTTGTAGTAAATATTGAGTATTTGTGGTGCATTAGTTAAATTATAGGATTAATAATTCACAATCTGCAATTTCAATCATCTTGCCGGCTGTCAAATTAAATTCAGCTCATAATCTTTTTTTTTTCAAATGAGAAAGCTAGTTATTCCATGCTCTCCCACTCTCTCCGTCCCTCCCCCACATGTCGCAATGAGTTCCCGTTCTCACCTAGCAAAACGCTAATGATGCCCATATTCCTTTATCATCGTTACTTTATTGCATATCTTTCATTCATTTGTTCTATATCTCTCTCCATCATAATTCTCGTTTCCCTTTCCCCTGACTCTCAGTCTGAAGAAGGGTCTCGACTCAAAACGTCATCCATTCCTTGTCTCCAGAAATTACTGAGTTCTATCTTCAGTATAAACTAGCATCTACAATGCTTTCTAACACAAAGCTAGTTATTATATTGATGATCACAAAACTACAGGATTGTCATAACATCCCATCTGGTTTACTGATGTCCTTCAGGGCAGGAATTGCCTTGTCTCGCCTGCGAAAGGCGCAGAATTAGGTCATTCGGCCCATCTAGTCTACTTCGCCAATCAATCATGGCTGATCTATCTTTCCCTCTCAACCCCATTCTCTTGCCTGCTCCCCATAATCCCTGACACCCATACTAATCAAGAATCTATCTGTCTCTGCCTTAAAAATATCTGTTGACTTGGCCTCCACAGCCATCTGTGGCAATTACTTCCACATGTAACTTCAGTAAAGTGGTTGATTTTTCAAATGCTCGGAGGTGACTGAGGAAGCCACACTAATGATGGCTAATGAGGGATGGGCAATAAATGCTGGACTTGGCAGTGGTGTCCACATCCTGAAAAATAAGATGGAAGAGAAATTTCACGTTGCACCAACTATGCGATACGATACGATAGAAAATTATTCATCCATGGATGGAAATTGGTCTGCCAACAGTCATATATAAAGTTATACATAATATAACTTTTATTCATTCATTATCTGGTTACAGAGTACTATGCTTACATATCTGTTCTGCTGCAAGTAATAATTTTTGGTTCTGTTTGGAACATATGACAATAAAACACTCTTGACTCTCACATCTTCCAAACTGCATTGCATAATTACTCTCCATTAACTGTTGCTCCATTTGCAGGTGATTTCTACATTGTGGCTACTTCATTTACTCAATCTGGGTCCTCAGCATCTCTTGCTGGCCTCCATCCAAATGCCAGGGCAGGGTAGTGCAACAATGGCAGAGGGACGAAATGGACTTTTACTGCACTCGTTTATTTCGGCGTCTAGCTCTCCAAATTTGCACATACGTAGTTTGTAAATGGTAGGAGAGACCATGCGAGTGAAGGTATCAGCATAGACATGTTGCACATTCACTGAAACACACTAAGCAGGTAGATTGTGATGTTAATTCGTGTGAAATGCTGATTATATGCCAGCACTGCAATTATGGAGCTCAACTCTTCAACACCATCCAACAAAACAAAGGGGCGATCCATTACTTATAGGTTAATTGCTGGATTATTTCTTCAGGCTGTTGCTATTACTGTACAAGTGTTCGATACTTTACATGGTTGTTACAAGTTGCACAGCCCACTTACAGTGTTATGGCAGGTGCTGAAGGATCTAAATTGTGGCTTCTAGAATGGGGCGGTACAGTGGTGCAGCGGTAGAACTGCTGCCTGACAGTGCCAGAGACCCAGGTTCGATCCTGACGACTGGTGCTGTCTGTATGGAATTTGAACTTTCTCGCTGTGACCGCGTGGGATTTCTCTGGGTGCTGCGGTTTCCTCATACATTCCAAAGACGTGCAGGTTTGTAGGTTAATTGGCTACGATAAATTGTAAATTGTCCCTAGTGTGTAGAGTAGTGCTGCGTACGAGGTGATTGCTGGTCGACAAGGACTTAGTGGGCCAATGGGCCTGTTTCCGCTCTGTATCTCGGAAGTCCAAAAGTCCACAATAGATGAAACAACAGATCCAACCAGAGTTGAGCATATGACCTGCCACACAGCACAACTACTTGATGGTGACTCACAGAAAGGGGGTGTCTAAGCTGCTGGGATGAGGAGGTGGAAGTAGAGGTTTGGAGGAGGGGGAGCGAGGCAGTCATCAGGATACTCTGTACACCCAGAGAACAGGAGACAAACATCTAGCCTGAACCTCAAAAAAGTATAACACCTGAGAGCTGAAGAGAGAGGGGGATGAGAGAGGGAGAGGAGAGGGGGGAGGTAGAGAGGGGGAGGTAGAGAGAGGGGAGAGGTAGGTAGAGAGGGGGAGGTAGAGAGGGGGAGGTAGAGAGGGGGAGGTAGAGAGGGGGAGGTAGAGAGGGGGAGGTAGAGAGGGGGAGGTAGAGAGGGGGGTAGAGAGGGGGAGGTAGAGAGGGGGAGGTAGAGAGGGGGAGATAGAGAGGGGGAGATAGAGAGAGGGGTAGAGAGAGGGGGAGATAGAGAGGAGGATAGAGAGGGGGAGATAGAGAGGGGGAGAGAGAGGGGGAAGAGAGAGGGGGAAGAGAGAGGGGGAAGAGAGAGGGGGAAGAGAGAGGGGGAAGAGAGAGGGGGAAGAGAGAGGGGGAGAGAGAGAGGGGGAAGAGAGAGGGGGAAGAGGAAAGAGAGAGGGGAAAGAGAGAGGGGAAAGAGAGAAGAGAGAGGGGAAAGAGAGAGGGGAAAGAGGTGGAGAGAGGGTGAGGGAGAGGGGTAGAGGGAGTCCACATCTACCTGCCACTGTGCAAGACCTCACAGGCAATTGGACCTATATGTGCAGCGACAATCCCACGTTAAAAGTAGTCACACAAAGGGAACTTCCACTCCAACAAAATGTTGGACTGGCAGCCCTTCACTAGATTTCATTCTTCTCTCCTGCATTGTCAAGTCAAGTTTATTTGTCACATACACATACGAGATGTGCATGTGAGGCAAGACTTCAGATCCCAGTGCTACCCACGACAATAACCTCCATACATCACCATCTCTTCCTTAGTGCAGAACCATTCCAGCCCTGTGACTTTCCACAAAGATGACGAGCAACAGGCCAAGCAGGCCGAAGCCTGGTGTGACAGGAATTGTCTTGCCACAGACCGTTTGCACCAACTGCATCGAACACTCCTGTGCAAATCAAAGGGTGGTTATAGAGTGAAAAATGCATCCACTCACAACGTGGTTGGTTTTACTCCGCATACAATCAAAGCCCTGCTGCCGCCTGACACCTGATATTTCAAGAATGGTCTACCATATTTCTATTCCTTGCAGTTAGTCGTAGAGCCCTACAACATGGAAACAGACCCTTCGGCCCAAGTCGTCCATGCTGACCAGAACGTCAATATGAGTTACTTCCATTTGCCTGCATTTGGCCTGTCCTGACCAGAATACTTTCTATCTATGTAGGAAGGAACTGCAGATGCTGGTTTAAACTGATGGACACAAATGCTTGAGTAACTCAGCAGGAAAGGCAGCATCTCTGGATAGAAGTGATGTTTCGGGTCGAGACCTGAAGAAGGGTTTTGACCCAAAACGTTACCCATTCCTTCTCTCCAGAAATGCTGCCTGTCCCGCTGAGTTACTCCAACATTTTGTGTCTATCTTTCTATCTATATCCCTGTTCAAGTGGCAATCGACCATTATATTCGTACCCACCTCTAAAGCTTCCTCTGTTAGCTTGTCCTATATCAGCAGCACCCTCGGTGTGAAAAAGCCACCCCTTTGGTCCCTTTTAAATCGTTCCCCTCATAAATCTACGCCTTCCAGTTTACGACTCCCCTACCCTTTGGACTTTGCATCTGCTATTCTCAACAGGCCAAGTGTCAGGATTTATGGCAATGCATTGCATTCAACACAACCTCACCACTGTGTGTGCACAGTCCCTGCAATACGTGCAGACCAGAATTGTAAAACAGACCATATGAATATACTGTAGACACATAGTGCTTGAGTTACGCAGCATCTCTGGAGAAAAAGGATGGGTGACGTCTCGGGTTGGGGCCCTTCGTCCATCTGCAGTTCCTTTCTACACACAGAACATATGGATGTTGGTCATGCATGATAATTAACTACAACTCAAATTACACGGTACCTTTATTGGTACACATGGCAATTAAATTGAATCTTGAATCTGGAATCTTAATTAATCGAGCTTGTTGATAGCCCAGTGATTGAAGTGCGATTCGGAGAGCAGTGTGTGAGATCGGTGTGTGGTCTATTCAGTCACAACTGAAGCTCGTGTTACAGTTTGTAAGGCAGGGCAGTTTGAAGATTTATTCAGCAAGATTGCTGAAATTCTTGTTGTAATACTGTAACTCTATATTTAGACATGGAAGAGAACTTCTCCGATGTCTTTTCCCACCTGCAAGTATAAAATCTCTCTCCAACCTCACATCTCCTGCACCAGAGCCTCGTGTCTTGCTTCCTCTCCCTATTTTGATCCATTATTCAACAGATCCTAGGTTGGACTGACTTTCTGAATAACTGACAGCAAGCAGCCTGTGGCTCCCATCCAAGTGGCATGGGTTAGCTATTAAGTACTACAGGCTCACAGTGACTGGAGCCAGTCACGAATCTGAGCTCCCCGCTGATGTGCTTGACAAATAAACACTCTGATTAGTTTTGGCTGGTCACTGCTTCATTAAGTGTGTAGGCAGCATTGAGTTGGTGTACAGCCTTAATTGCCTCATTTAATTTCTGCACGCAACTTCAAGGATTATTTGAATGTGATCCTACAGTTACAGTTTAGTTTATTGTCACGTGTACGGAGGTATAGTGAAAAACTTTTGTTGCGTGCGACCCGGTCAGTGGAAAGACAACACATGATTACAATCGAGCCATTTACAGTTCATAGATACATGATAAGGGAATAATGTTTAGTCCAAGGTAAAGCCAGAAAAGTCTGACCAAGGATAGTCTGAGGCTCACCAGTTGTGAGGTAGATCATTCACTCCAGCAGCGCTTCAAAATGTACATTCCAGTGAGTGTTGACTGACTGAATAATTCCAAGAGCTGATGGAGGAGATCTCATCCTGAGACTGTTGGCAGCCAGCACAGTGGGAACCCTGTGTCACAGGGCTGTCGGGACCTCCTGGTAATTGACCCAGAGGTGAAAGAACTAGCGTGGAGGCCAGCAGATGCTCCCAACTCAAGATGGTGCATAAACGGCAAGACATCTTTGAAGTGATGATGTTTCCATTCAACTGGTCTTTCCTCAGTGAGAATGTAATGAAGTGAAACCTCACAGTAACTTTTTGTCCCTTTTTGTGCATTTTTCTGTACACAGCTGGAGAAAGGCTGTTGTACATCATTTTGTAATCAGCATAATGGCAGGGTGGCACAGTGGCAGAACTGCCGCCTTGGATCTGGGTGCAATCACGATTATGGGTGCTGTCTGCATGGAGTATGGACGTTCTCCCTGTGACCACGTGGGTTTTATCCGGGTATTCTGGTTTCCTCCCACACTCCAAAAATGTACAGGTTTGCAGGCTAATTGGCTTTGGTAAAAATAATTGTAAGTAGTCCCTAGTGTGTAGGATAGTGTTGGTGGACAGGATGAATGCTGGTCAGCGGACTCGGTGGGCTGAAGGGCCCGTTTCCTCGCTGTATCTCTAAAATAAAATAAAGTCTTAAACGCTAAAACTTAAGAAAGTGACAGTAATTGCTGGAGGACACACCTGTGCAGTCTAACATGGTGGCCCAGACAGGACGTGCTGCTGAACATGCAGGTACAATGCTCAATGACAGACTCACATTGCAAAATTGAATAACTGAGTGAAGTAGTTTACCATATTCAAAAGAAACATGTTTTTTTTTCCTGTCTTTCTCATCACCTCTCTCTCTTTTAACCCCATCTGCAGCAGCATAGGAACAACAATCATTGTTCGGTTTTCTTTCTCCACATTATTTAAAAATACATTTAGATTCCCTGCTCAACGCTGACAGGTTTGGGACTCTGCATTGTTCTAATGCGACTGATTAATGGACTTTGGATTGCTCAACCAGTTCACAGATGCCACAGGTCCCCTGGTTCACTGTGCCCCGAATGAAAAAAGATGCTGGCTTGAAGGGAACTTTAGCCGACAACCCCTCCGAACATCTGCCAGTAAGCTGAACAATGAGTGGTGGCCTTATGCTGCTGCGAGAGAAATGTGTGCCAATAAACGCTAATTTCAAATGTCACCTTACATGGATGATATTTAGCTGCAAAGTCTCAACCACAGCTCGGTTCAAATAGGCCAGGAGTTCAAATTGCATTTCAGTAATTTGCTGGCAGCATGGTGGCGCAGCGGAGGAGTTGCTGCCTTACAGCGTTTTCAGCGCCAGAAACGCGAGTTCGATCCTGACTACGGGTGTTGTCTGTATCGGAGTTTGTACGTTCTCCCCGTGACCGCGTGGGTTTTCTCCGAGATCTTCGTTGCCCTCCACACTCCAAAAGATGTACAGGTTTGCAGGTTAATTGGCTTTGGTATAAAGATGTAAATTGACCCTAGTGTGTGTAATGTACGGGGATTGCAGGTCGAAGCAAGGCCCTGTTTCCGTGATGTATCTCCAAACTAAACTAAGTGAATGGTGCACTGCAGGATGCAGCATCACTTGGATAAGTTGTTAAGAGCGTCTCAGATGGACATTAAATATCCCACGTTGCTAGCTTGGTGTACATGGGGTTCTCCTCAGTGTCCAGGTCAATATGTTATGCCTCATTACTGTGGAATTAGCCAGTAGTTATTGCACCACTGTTTGGGGAATTTTACGATGTACAAAT